>NC_050577.1:84377731-84992017 GCF_011100635.1 Trichosurus vulpecula
TGCCTTTCAAGGCATTCTTCTCCTCATTGGCTTTTTGGAGCTCTTTAAGGTGTTATTTTCTTCAGTATTTTTTGGGTCTCCTTTAGCAAGTCATTGACTTGTTTTTCATAATTTTCTTGCATCACTCTCGTTTCTTTTCTCAATTTTTCCTCTACTCTTACTTGCTTTTCCAAATCCTTTTTGAGCTCTTCCATGGCCTGAGACCAATTCATATTTTTCTTGGGCGGCTTTTGATGTAGGATATTTGACTTTGTTGACTTCTTCTGGCTGTGTTTTGGTCTTCTTTGTCACCAAAAAAGATTCCAAAGTCTGAGTCTGAATCTGAGTCTGTTTTCACTGCCTGGCCATGTTCCCAAGCCAACTACTTGACCCTTGAGCTTTTTGTCAAGGTATGACTGCTTGTAGAGTAGAGAGTACTTTGTCCCAATCTTTAGGGGCCTTGTGCTGCTGTTTTCAGAGCTACCTCTACACAGCAAGCTCTGCTACACTAGTGCCCTTCCTCCCCCAAGAACTGCCAACCCTGACGGTGACTCAGATCCAAGTAGTCCCTGTACTCCCGCTCTGATCTGCTGCTTAATTCCTCCCATCTGGTGGGCCTGGGGCCAGAAGTAACTGCAGCTGGAAGCAGCCCCAGAGCTGCACCACTTCTGTGCCTCGGGGCTGGGGTAGACCACACTCTCCTTTCACTCTGTTCTAGTTCTACCCACTAACCTTCTCTGTTGTCTTTGGTGTTTATGGGCTGAGAAGTCTGGTAACTGCCAGAGCACACTGATTCAGGGCGCTATGCCTGTTCTGCCCAGCTCCTGGTTTGGTTGGTCCTGGTGCTGCCCAGGCTGGGCTGTGCTCCGCCCCACTCCTATCTCTGTGTGATAGATCCTTCCCCATGACCATCCACGCTTTCCTGGGCTGGAGCCCTGCTCCCCTCTGTTATTTCGTGGGTTCTGCAGCTCTAGAATTTGTTCAGAGCCATTTTTCATAGGTGTTTGGAGGAACCTGGGAGGGAGCTTATGCAAGTCCCTGCTTTCCAAATGCCATCTTGGCTCCACCCCCCAAATTATCTCTTTTTGACCTAATCTATATCAGTGGTCTTTGGTAGTAGATACCTCATTATTTTCTTCTATTTTTTCCAAACCTTTGATTTTTTCTAATATTTTTATTTAATAGAGTACAGTTTTACTTGTTTCAAATTTTCAAGGAGTTTGTTGTTTGGGTAAGGTTTTCTAATTGTTTATTGTACGGAATCAGAGGGCTTAATTCTTCAGGGCCCACTGGAGTGTCTTTAGTCACAGTGCTATCCACTCCAAACTTCCCTGTGTTATCTCAGTCAAGCTTTGCTCCTTAGTCTGTGGTCAGAGGGCAATTAGTATCTAAACTTCCTGGAGTTTCCTTGTCATGGCACTCTGAGTTCCTCTCTCCTCTACTTTTCCTCAACAGACCTCTGTAGTTTTAAGGGTCATCTGGAGTGATCCAGGTCAGAGTGCTATGAACTACCACAGGGTGTCCTGTTAAAAGAACTGCTGGTTCTTGTTCCTCTCTCATGGTCAGAGTGCTGCAGATTTCAGACTACTCTAGAGTTTCCCTGTCTTTGCATTCCAAGCTTCTTGCCTGCTGGAATCTGCAGGTTTCAGGCATTGCAGTGTTTACTCTAAGGGCACTGGTAGACTTTTAGATTTTTTTTTACCTGAACTTTAGTAGGTTCCCCAGCAAAAGAGTCCCAATCATTCCTGGAAGAGGGAGATTACTCTTGTTTCTCTTTGAGTTTCTTGATTATTAGTCTATCTGGTACCCTTTAATTTTTTGTGTGTATGCTAGAGTATAGTTATTTCAGAGAGCTGGACTCCTGTATAATTTTTCATACCAATAGCTTAACCAGAAGTTCCCTGACGCTCGCTACCTATGTGATCTTGGGCAAATCTCTTAATCTGTATGGGCTTCAACTATAAAGTGAATAGATTTGACTCTCTATGATACTAGATTTCTCAAATATATGTGGTTAGTTCTCTCCTTTCCCTTCCCTTCATGGAAATATATTCTATGTTATTTGCTCCAAGCTCACCCTTATTTGTTTGATCCTAAACCAGGATCCAGAAATCTAAGTTCTTGATAACCATTTTTCATTTCCCAAATCTGAAATTTTCTCTACTGAATTTCATATCTTCAATCAGCCGTAGTTATGAACATACCTATTGCCTTCCCAAGCTCTTAAGTATTTTGCCCTGGACTTTAACATCTTTAGCAATGCTTTCTAGGTTCTTTTTGGTGCTATCATTTGACCCCATAAATCATCAGAAGTGGGTTTGGCAAGTCTCTGGAGGGTTTCAATCACATTCTGAATACATGCCCCAGGCAGATAGCAAACTTGTCTATTGTTTGTTAGGGTAAAAAAACCAAACAAACCAAAACCAAAAACAAAACAACCATCACCGAACAACCCCCCCCACCCCCCAACGCCAAAACTAACAAATAAAAAACCTTTTTCAATGACCCCTTTACAACAACCATCAGAACTCTTCTCTTCACCCTCTTACTATTTTTGGAAGGCATCTTTACTTATCTTATGTCTCTTGTGTAGATGCATCATTATTCCTAGGAGCACAGGAAATTGCTTCTCCCAGAGATGGTCTAGCTCCTCTTTTCTAAGAAAAAAAATCATTCAAAATCTTTCCAAATATGATACAGCTCCAAATCTCCAGTGGTTTTTCTTTCCTTCCCTCTCCAAATCATATTCTTTCACCCTTAACCTCCTAACATAGGTAAGAATTCCCCTTTGCTCTTCACATTTCTTTTCTTTCTTGTTTTCTTTTGAATCGCTGTTATTCTTTCAAGGAGCACCTGTCCTTGATAGTGCAGGGAACAGAAAACTTCCTCCAGGCCATTCAATCTCTTCTCTAAGAAACAGAGCAATTTTCAGTTTGTACACTCAATGACATTATGTGGTACTGGCAGGAAAACAAAGATAGAACACTCTCTTCGGCTCTCAACCAAAATCTTCTTACTTCCTATAGCTGCTACCTGAGAGCTCTTGTAGATTCCTTTGTCTTCTCTTTAGTAGCTCTTTCGGCTAACCTTTGCTGCTACCAATGCTGTGAAAGTGACTATCCAAGTTTTGCAATGCGAGTATAAAAGGTACACCTAAGCTTGTTTCATCATGCTAGTGATCTCCTTCTCTGCACTTCTTTGGGTGGTAGCCTCTCTCAGACTTAAAATTTGTTCATAGTAATCTTATGCTAGCTCCTGATCGTTGCTTTCTTTTCTAAGAATTCACAAACCATCAATTTGGCAATCTAGAATGCTGCTGGAAATGGATATCAAAATGTATCTACCTTGGCCCATACAACTTAGGAAACTCGAAACCGTGTTTGACTCAGTCTTTTCATTGATCCCGCATGTAATCATTCTCTAAATCCTACCAATGTTTCCTTCTAGATATCTTTTATCTGTAATTCTTCTTTTATTGCCTCTAGCCTAACCTAGACTCTTATCACCTTGATTACTTCACTAATTTCATAGCTGGGCTCCTACACGCCAATTTTCTTCCTATTCAATTCTATATGCATACGACTGCTAGACTAATATTCCTTAATATCATTTTTATCATTTTCCTCTTCTGCTCAATAACTGTCATGTAAATCCTGGTTTTTACCTAATCTATCCTAAACTACCTGTCATTTCAGGCCTATTCTGTTTATGCAATCTGATATTTGTTGTTGCTTTATGTATTTTTCCTGCCTCTCTAGCTGGACTTGAAAGTCCTGGAGAGAAGAGAATATATTTTATATTTTTGTATAAAATATAGTGCTTAGGACAGTAGTAAATTTGGCGATAGTACGCTATAAATCCCTGCTTATTAATTAATCATTGACAAGATGGTTGTAATCAGACAATAATAAATAATCAAACAATAATAAAGAAGGGAAAATAGTTTTCAAGTAGAGAAATTTAACTAGAAGGTTTTTGTCCTAGTTCCGTGTCCCCAAAGGGTCAATTCCTTGATATTACATATCCTGGATTATAAGCAGATTCAGATCCAAAGTTATGTTTGGGGCTCTTAGCTCTGTCAGTGGTGGACACTAGGGCTTTACTCAGTCATCCCATTGGTTTCTGTTCTATTCCATTTAGTCAATGATAGACCAGGCATACCTTAGGGGTTATTAGCATAATTAATTAGGGTTTGTTAGGTGCTTTGTGATTCTCAAATTGAAAGATACTATGGTAATTGATATATTACCAAATAAACACATATCTCCCTAATGTGAGACTTATGATTGTCAAATTCACATGGCTAGATAGTTAATCTAAGTTGAAGTAGTCCAGGGAGGCTTGAGCTGAACATTTTGGACACATTCAGACTGCAGATGGTTGGCTAGCAACTGCATCCAAGTGTTAGATTTGTTATAAACCTCAAGGCAAAACCCATTTTACTGATGCAATTGGAACTAAAAGAATTTCTTGTTCCCCCAGAGAAAGAGCACCATATTAATGTAAGGATATGGTTGGTTGAGTTATTAATCAAGTCACCTCACCCCCACTTATGGTAAATGATAAGAGAAACTAGAACCTGGACCGGGTGAAAACAATCATCAATCTCAGTCATATGGTTTAGTTTAAATCAATCATAGACTTTAGAATAAGTATGAGAAAAGTTCTTGGAAAAGAAACACTGTTTGGATGGTCTTAGGAAACTTGGTCGTACCATATGGGTAATGTACAAATTATCAAGCTAGTCTAGAACCAGAATTCTTAGAGATGTTGGAACAAGTTGCAACTAAATTCCTGAAGAGGAACTGCTTGGGGGCAGAGAGGAGAAGCCCAGGCCTCAACCTCTGCTTTAGCTTTGGTCCAGATCTCTTTCTACCTCCATTCTTTTATCAGAAGAGGACCATTTGAGGTTCTGAGTCCAGATGTTAGACTTCTTGTTGGGGTCCTAGCAGCCTCCTCAGATCAGCTGACAACAAAGTCTACTGGCTGTAGATTCATAGCTCCACAGGGATCCCAGCAAAAATAATGTATCCTCGTTTGCCTAAGGGAAGCTTCTTGAGCATGCTCTGAACGAGAGGAAAGGACTTCCAGCTCTGAGTTACTCCTTTGCCACGTGTGCTCTCTAGGTTTGAGTCTTCTTTCCCCTGGACCCTCTACATACTTGTTGGAGAGTGTGTCACCAACTTTTGGAGGAATGTTTTATACCTACTATTTTTCCTGTGCTGCCTTTATAAAAGCTAATTAAGGCTAGCTGACTGAAATGATTCTCAACTGTTAATCTTGGGGGGCAGGGGAAAGAACACCAGTGGGATCTTGAACTGATGGCATTAGAAAATCCCCCTGACTCCTCAGGGGGTACCCTTAGAGCCCTGAAAGGGAGATGTATCTTTGCTTCGGAACCCAATATCTGTGCTTGAGAATAGGAAGTAAGCTATTTCCTCACAACTTATAAAGGCTACATGATGATTACTTGAAAGAAATCAGGATGCCAAGGCTGGAGCAGAAAACTTAAGAGGAGAGGGAGGATGATAGCAATTTCAAGTATCTGCAGAGCCATTAGGGGTAAGAATGATGAGACATGTTTTTCTTGGACTTAGAAGGAAGAACTAAGAGAAATGTATGAAAGTTGCCAAGAATTGGATTTCAGATTTGGAATCCTTAGATATAGGTTTGAGTCTTATTTACTGGCGATCTCTCACCCTCAATTTCTTCATTTGTAAAATGGGGAGAATAATACGAAGCATTGTTGTAAGGCTCAAATAAAAGAATGAGTTAAATGCCTGCAAATCTTAAAGCACTATTTAAGAGCATTTAAGTATTAATACAATGAAGGATAACCCACTCCTACCCCTTCCAGTGCAGTTAAGCTTTAGCTATGGTGCCATTTATTAGACTTGTTGTGAGATTCTACACTCACTCCCTCTCCCTCAGGCTTCTAGGGTTGGAGGTGTCTTTTTCTAATTGATCCTCTATTCCAGTGTGTTTCTTCCCACTGTTAACCTCCAGCAATTAACGCTCTTGTTCCACTTAACAAATTAACACCAATTAGCTTTTACAAAGGGATTTTGTTGTTGTTCAATCATGTCTGACTCTTTGTGACCCCGTTTGGGGTTTTCTTGGCAGAGACACTGGAATGGTTTGTCATTTCCTTCCCCAGATCGTTTCACAGATGAGGAAACTGAGGCAAATTGGATTAAGTAACTTGCCCAGGGTCACACAGCTAGTAAGTGTCTGAGGCCAAATTTGAACTCAGGAAGATGAGTCTTCCTGACTCCAGGCCCAGTACTCTATCCACTTTGCCACCTAGGTGACTTTTTTTTTTTTACAGAAGGATATTTATTTTTAAGAAATAGCAAACGTTTCTCTCCAAAACCCTGGGGCACACTCTATACCACCCTGGTCCCTGGGGAGAGTGGACTAAAAATTAAAGCAATTTTTGCATAGTATTTGCCTCACCAAGTTCACTTTCAAAGATGAATAACTGTACTTTCTCTTGCCTGCCTTCAGTCTTTGCTGGGTCAAACAGGTCAGTCTTATCTTTGATTCTCACCATTTGGCCTGGCTTCAAAATCTGGCATGGGCTCAAGCTTTGGTGCTTCAAATCCTGTCACGATTCTAGTTCTCTGACCTATAGTAGCTAACCATTTTGACCTTTTGAACTTCACAAAATCACAGCTATCTCCAATATTTCTTCTTTTAAAAGTAAGAAAGCGCAAAATGCAAAGAAACAAAGAACAGAGTCCTGTGTTAATCCACCACAGGTCGATCTCAAATGGTGAGTGAGGGCTGACGTCTTTCTCCATCAGAGATCTATAGCAACTTCTCTTTCCGTATAGGAAGGAAAAGAGTGAAAATAAGAGACTCTCTTTAGCTGGTTAGCGCCTTTTAAATGCGCCCTAAGTTTCAACTCCACAGCCAACAAATGGTCCTTTTCCTCACTACCTAGTTGGAGACTAGAACATTCCTGAATTCTCCTTCAATTACAAGTCATAACATCATTTTAGAAGAAGGCTCCCCAGCCTCTTTCATGTGACGATTACTTTACCCAAGAATGATGCCCATGCTTATCAATCCCTCTACTCTCTCCACTGCCATTACAAATAGAAAATGAATTTGGGGGAGAATGTTAGAGGTACTGGTATCTAAAGTTTTCTCATTGAATTTTGGAGTTTTTGAGCTGAAAAAAACTTTAGTATCATAAAATACAATTCCCTTTTAATGTTAAGGAACTATAGCTTCCCGCATTATTCCCTCTATTGTTAGGTATAGGAGCCCTCAAAAAACGATCAGATATAAGTCTACAAAGTGAGCTGATTTCAGGTCTCAGTCGTGTTTGCCAACCAGCAGGATATGATGTTAAGAGAGCTGGTTTTGAAATCAGAGGAACTGGATTTAAATCTTAGCTCTTTGGTCAAACCCCATAACTTTTCTGGGCCTCAGTTTCTTTATATTTTTTCTTTATTATAGGTGATAATTTTTCTTTTTTTCTTTGTTTTTATTATGAACTTGACAAACAAACACGAGTATTTCAATACATAAAGAAATGAAAAAGGCTACATATAAAACCATGACTTTCTTATGTACAACTTTTTTTTAAAAAAGCTTGTATAAATTTAGCATGATAGTATCAATACTGCCCTGCTTGTGTGTTTTCTTCTGCTCTCTACTATTCTTTCTTTTTGATGTTTCATTGATACTCTGTTATCTTATTTTTTATCACCCTTGCTCTCCTCCGTGACCCTCCCTTCTCCAAAACAGAATTCTTCCCTTGTAACAAATGATAGTGTTTCCTATGTGTTAATAGCTTTACAATTATTATCTTCTTTGATAGGTGGTAGATGCTATTATTATCCCCAATTTACATATGAGGAAACTGAGGCAGGCAGCTGTTAAGTCACTTGTCTAGATTCACCCAGCTAGTAAGTATCTGAGACCAGATTTGAACTTGAGTCTTCCTGACCCCAGGTCCACCAACAATGCATTAGTATGTCTGATCCTCCACAGCCCTTCCAACAATTGTCATTTTCCCTTTTTCTCATCTTGGTCCATTTGATGAGTATGAGGTCAAACCTCTAAGGATCCTTTCATGTCTAAATCTGTCATGTATGATGTATAGAGTTCTGGTTCTGTAGTAAAAGGTTTTGGGTTTCAGAACAGGTAATGTCTTGCCTTTCTTTCTATTCCTAGTGCTTAACACAGTGTATGGTATCTAGTGGGTACTTAATAAATGCTTGTTGACTGACTCACTGACTGATGAGCACCTATGTGACCTTAGGTAAGTCATCGACTCCTTGGGCCTCAGTTTTCCTTATTTGTGAAATTAGAGGGTTGGACCAGATGGTTCTTTGAGCTCCAGACCTATGAAACTCAGGCAAATTGATCAGCTCATCACGTGGCTCCACATCCCTCCATCTGCAGAGAGATACACAGAGACAAGCGTTTACCCACAAAGAAATTCTGCTCTTCCAAAGTCACAAAGGAGGGGCCAGATCCATCATTCTTGGGCCAGAACCTAAGGTATTTTTAGTGATTGTCAATATCTGAGTTACAAATGCTCACATTCAAAATTTAACAGTCTGGGAGCTGGTACAAGCTGGCTCAAGAATTCCGCCTGTAAGGTAGTTAAGAAGAATGGCATTAATAGCTGGGATCAGGAAGTAGACAGTGGTACTTAAGTCAGATTTTGGGCCAAGTAAGGAATTCTATTAGATGGAGGGAGGTGGGAATGCATTCCAGGTATAGAGAATGGCCAGTGTAAAGTCACTGAGAAAGGAGATAGAGTGTCATGTGTAAGAAACAGCAAGAAGCTGCAGATACAGCAAGGCACTGGGCCAAGAGCTGGGAATACAAAGATATAATTGAAATCATCCCTGCCCTCATGGAGTTTACTTTCTGCCTTATCACTGGAGGAATCTGAGCAACGATGAGCTTTTTCCCACATTCAACCTAGAGTTGCATATCTGACTAAACTTATTCCCCTGTCTTTGAAAAACACATCACCCTGGGGAGAGTAGGATATAAGAGGGTTTTATTTATCCTTAAGAGAAGGAAAGAGTGGCAATAACACAAAAGTAAGGAGATATTGTAGAGAACTCTCTGAGAAATATGAGTGAAGAGTTATATAGGGAATGACCTATTTCCTTTTCTAGGTGTGGACTAATTGGCCTTGACCTTTATAGGTGCATGCTCTTACCTGTAGTTATACTCAATAAATGTCAGTCAAATGACTAACTGACTGACTAGTGAAACCAAAGGAAGATTTCTTTCAGTGGAGTTTTGACAGCTTGCTTTCCAACCTCTATGCTGGAAAATTAGATTAATTAATACCCAAGTCTGCCATTAAAACAGAAACACAGGCTGTGTCTAAATGACGAAAAATACCAAATTAAAAATGGTCCGTCTGGTGTCTTAATGTTTGATTCAATTCATTAAGTATTTGTTCAGTACCTACTATGTGTAAGGTATTGTGCCAGGCACTTGGGAGATGCAGCATTTACACAGATAAGTAAATCCAGCCTAATCTGAGGAGGGAGAGAGCATTAACAATTAAGAGTATCAAGAAAGGTTTTCTACAGGAGACGGTGCTTAAGATGAGCCTTAAAGGAAGTTAAAGATTCTAAGGGGCAGAGGTGAATGCTAGGAGGTTGTCTCTCTAGTAACCTTGAATTTTTTTCCCTTATGATGGAAGTCAAAACCACATCTGGGAGACTATATGCATCCCAGGGAAGGAGGCAGGAAGTGGGACTTACCAGAGAGAGAAGAGTATTATATAATTTTTAATGAGCTACTGAAAGTCATTTACTGTTTTCTATATTCTGGGGGGGGAATATCATAGAATCATAAATCTAGGGCTAGAAGATGCCTTAGACACCAAATCCCTAAATTTACAGATGAAGAAATTGACCTGGGTGGCGGTCAAGTGACTTATCCAATAGTAGTATCACAGGCAGGATTTGAATGCAGGACTTTCAACTTTACCAGGGGTATCACTCTGGTTCATGAATATAGAAGACATTCAACAAAATCTAAAAAGTGCTATGTGAATGTTATTTATGTATTTTTATCATTCACCAGTGGCATGGTAGCTAGAGAAAAGTCCTCAGTAAGGGATTAAAGCATAAGGTACTTCTAAGAGTGAATGAATCAATCAATAAAAAAGACACAGAAAGATCAGCAGCCCTCAAGGGGCTTACTATCTAACAGGGGGAGATGATACATATAGGAAGTGGTGGCTGGAGTGGGGCATTTTGGTTCAGAAAGTTCTAGGATGATGAGTGGGGGTGGCCTTCCAGGAGGGCCAGCTGAGTTCCTTTGATTATGGTTCTAGAAATAGAATATTGGGGTGGGGGAAAGATGAGGAAGTGAGGGTACTCATATAACAGAAGGGTGTTTAGTTGCTGAGAAGATGGCCCTTTAGTAGGGAGGGAAATGAGATAGCTTTAGGGCTTGTCTGTTATAGAAGGCCAGGCTCGGGTAGTTGGGGTCCCAGGATAGAAGTTCTGGAGGTGAAAGGGTTAAACCCGCCAAGGTATTGTCTCTGTTTCCTGTGGCAAACTCTTGGTTGAGAAGCATAGACTGCTAGTACAGTATAAAACCAGGGACTGACCACATGGGCTGTCCAGAGTATTAGAAACCTTGGACTGTGAAGCCACAAACTGCAGGCTTTTTCTCTCTAGGTAATTTTCAGGGTGCTCATCTTTTAGACAGAAAAAAAATGGCACAGAGTGTTCCATATTCTGCCTCATTAGTTTCTACCAGTGTTAGAATAATTTATTCCCACACCTATTCAATACTTGTATTTATATAGCCTGGAGGAGATAACCATTAGCTTCAATTAAGCTCAATTTGTGTGTATGTGTGTAAGTATATCTGGGTCTCTGTTAGATTTCTCCTTCCCAGAGGCATATAGTACAGCACAGATTTCTACATCATCCGCTGTTTTTTTTTTCATCATTATTTTTAATTGCATTTGGAGTAAGCCAGGGGCCCTTTGCTCCATGTTGTGAGCAGAGGAGGTCTCAGGTAACACCTGTGAAGTGAGTCAATGGAATTTGCCTTTGATGCTCTGAACCACGTCCCATTTTACCAGGCCTGTCATTAAGAGTCCAGTACCCTTATGTTTCCCCTGGCTCTCAAGGGCTTCTAACATTTGTGCCCCACGTGGGCCTCTCTTTCCTTGGAGTACTTCATACTGGGGACCAGAAGATGACATAGCTGCCCTGATCTCATGTAGCTGAACGGTTGAAAAGTCAAGTCAACAAGTATTTATAGAGCATTTTGCATGTATAAAGTGTTCTATTAAGAACTGGAGGACAGAGACTTTGCCCTCAAGAAGTTTTTCTATTAACGCCACATATAAACAGGTAGATAAAGAGCGCTGAACTTGGAGTCCCAAGGGTTGAAATCTTGACTCTGACACTTAATGTTTGTTTGAATTAGACAAGTCACTTAGTATCTTGGGCCACAATTTCCTCATTTGTAAAATGTGGTGGTTGGAGCAGAAAGTCCCTTCTGGCTCTAGCTCTACAACTGTATGATAAATATAAGGTAACATAGAAATAACTTGGTATAGTAGAGAGCATGTCAAACTTGTTGTTTGAATTTTACTAATTGTTACTCCACCCTGGACTTTCTTCTTTTTTCTCTTTATATTCTCACTTGGTCATCTCATGAGTTCCATGAGTTTAATTGTCATCTGTATGCAGCTGATTCCCAGATCTATCTATCTAGTGCCAGGCTCTCCCCTGAATTTCAGTCTCATATCACCAGCTGCCTAGTAGATATTTCCATCTGGATGTCCCATAGGCATCTCAAACTCCACACGTCCAGGATACAATTCATTATCTTTCCCCTTAAACCATTCCCTTGCCCAGACTTTCCAACTTTTGTTGAGGGTATCATCATCATCTGAATCATCCAGGTTCTCAACTCAGGGTCATCTCTGGCTGCTCAGTTTTACTCATCCCACATATTCAATTAGATACTAAATCTTGCCCTTTCTCTGATTGTAACATCTTTCCTCTGTGTACTCTTTTCTCCACTCACAGAGCGACCACCCTGGCCCAGGCATCATCACTTCTCACCTGGACTATTGCAGCAGCTTTCTAATTGGTCTCTCTGCTTCAAATCTCTCTCCCCTCTAATCCATCCTCCACAAAGCTGCTAAAGTAATTTTCCTAAAGCATAGGTCTGACTATGTCATCTACTCCATAAACCCCAGTGGCTCTCTCTTATTTCCAGGATCCAATGAAAGGTCCTTTGACATTTAAAATTCTTCATGACCTGGCTGCTCCATGTAACCCAATTATATGGGCCTATTTGCTGTTCCAGGCACACAGCACTCCATTTCCTTATTCTTGCTTTTGTTCTGGCTGATGCTCATTCCTGGAATGCCCTCCTTTCTCATCTTTCCCTTCTAGAATCTCTGGCTTCCTTTGACTCAGTTCAAGCACCACCTCCCCTTTAAGACTACCTTATATATACTCTGTATGTATCTTGCATATACCTACTTTTTCATGTATTGTCTCTCTGTCATTAGAATGTAAACTCCTTGAGCATGAATATTGTTTTTGCCTTTCTTTGAAGCTCGGGTTCTAGGCACAGTACCTGGAATACGGTACGAACTTAATCAGTGTTTGTTGAGTAGGGAAGACCTAAATTCAAGTCCTTCCTTAGAGACGTAATAGCTGCGTGTTCCTGGGCAAGTCACTTAACCTTGGTCTCAGTCCCAGTTTCCTGACCAGATAAAAATGAGGATAATAATAGCATCTACCTCACAGGTTGTTCCGAGGACCAAATTCATACATACACACACACATACACACACACATACACAACAATACAAGTACCATATACATGTAACACATACACACTACATATAAATACTATACATAATACACTATATACATGTAACACATATTCTATATATATAATGTTCTATATACATGTAATGATATACACTATATATAAATATTATATATAATGTACTATTTACATATAGCACAATGCACTATAGATGAGCACTATGCATTTATGTATGGTGTGTATATATTACATGTGTATAGTATATTATGTATATGTTACATATACATAGCACATAAACATAAACACTATATAGTATTTATATATAGTATGTATGTGATATATATGGTTTTGCAAATCTTTACATATTATATGTTATAAATATTTATAAATAAATATGTTATTTATATAAAATATTATATATTTTTGGAAAGCTTTATATAAATGCTGGCTATTATTATTAATAATAATTTTGGGGAAGAAAAGGACAGTAATTGACTTCAGAAATCAGGAAGGTTCATGGAGACAAGGGAATGAATCTGAAACTTTCTGATTAAATCATAAATCAAGTCAACAAACATTTATTAAGCTCTTACCATGTGGTGTTAAGCTCTGACAATATAAATATAAGTAGAAAGAAAGAGGGCCCCTGCCCTCTAGGAGCTTACACTTGAATGGGGGGTGGGGTGGGGTGGGGTGGAGTGGGGTGGGGAAGACAACACGTAAAAGGGAGAATAAAAGGGGAAAAGCATAAGCAGAAGAAAATGCTCGGCTGCCCAGCATTGTATACAAAGTCCAGCGGGAGTCAGGGCCACAGTCTAGAGAGGAATGAAGACGTGGTTGGCTTGCACCTCCTCCTTAAAAATGGAGGTTCTGGGAGGAATGAGCCAAATAGAGGGAGAGGTCACACAGAGGGTGCTTTCACTGTGTGAAGGAGTAAAGTCTAGAGGATGAGTGAGCTTCGCTATGAAGAAGTTTCTGGGGCATTGTGGACAAAGACCCAGAGAGTTAGGAGTGCAGCCTGGAGAGGAACAGAGTGTTAGAGCTAGAAAAAAGTCTTACAGAATATTGAGTCAATCTAGTCATTTTAAAAATGAAATTAAGTGAGGTGAAGCTGAGCAAGGCTCAGCCAGCTGAATACTAGCTCTTGATTCACAGGCTAGCATGTTCTTAGTGCCTGCCTGGTAATTGGTAAAATGCCTGTTAATACAAATAATCTAAGGTGTTACTATCTGAAAAAGGTTTAATGTATTACCTCTCCTAGGTGTACTGGCATTCTAATAATGTGAAGATTTTATTAAATTACCATTAAACACCTTTGCTTAAAGGAATGCATCTTTGGTGGTAAAATTTCACCATACAAGGGATGTTTTAAGATCCCTAAAATCATATCATGTTCCAATCAGATAGAGGCATCAGGGATGCTGGGAAAGGCATCTCATGGCTTGAAATTCCCACAATACTTTGTATGTAATTTGGACTCATAGGGCATACACATACAATCTGGGGCTACTTTGTGCCATGTGATTTAACGCTTAATTATATACCAGCTGGTCTCATTTACTACTTTTCTTCATGTGTGAATTTTGTTTCTCCCCAAAGATTAGACCAGAGCCATAACTAACATAGGGCTTTATCTCAGGACTCCAACATCTGTGTGGACATCCTTCCTGTCTGTAGTTGACTGTTCTCCTTTTGCCTTGTCTCCAGCAGCCAACTTGCTATCCAGCACAATCACCTTTCGACGGTCCCTGGTCCTTACAGGAATGAAGGCTGGATTGTACCCTCTCCCAGCCCCACTGTGCCTATGGCTGGATTATCCTGTGCATCACCACTGCCCATCCTTCATCCTACCTCTGTACCTTGCTAGCTGTTTTTGCCTCTGGGTGAAAAAATTCCTATTGATGTCTCTGTTGTAGAATCTTTGAGGCATCCAACTGCACAGAGCACTGGGACAGGAGTTAGAAAGACCTGAGTTCAAATTTAGCCTCAGATAATTGCTAGCTGTGGTACCCTGGGAAAGTCACTTAACCTCTGTGGGCCTCCATTCTTCAAAAGTAAAATGAGGGTAAGAGTAGCACCTATCTCATAGGATTACTGTGAGTCTCAAATGAGATAATACTTGTAAAGTACCTGACACATGGCATGTACCTAATAAATCCTTCTTCCCTTCTTTTCTCTCTTTGGAGAAACTGATCAGGTCTTGTCCAAGGAGGAGAAAGGGAACGCAGTGGGTTGAAATACTTCTCAGGCATGTTGTGGTGGGGATTCTTTTTTTTTTGGGGGGGGAGTATAGTTTGGACTAAGTAGCTAATGAGATCCATTCTGACTCTGAGATTCTGTTAATCTGTGAAATCTGGGGAACAATGTTGAATTTGGAGTCTGGGATCTGGGTTTGAGTCCTGGTTCTGTTAATTGCTATTTGTTTCTCCTTAGATTTTAGAAATCCTGAGAAACACAGCTCCTAATAATACCTGATGATAGAGTTATGCTCCTGTGTATTTTGATTTATATGCTATTTGTCTTTTTCCTTTAATTCGTTCTAGGGTGATAATATTGTCTGATACTTTTTTTAAATTAAAGAAGCAACAGATTAGGGCCAAGACACTTGCTGTACTAGAACCCCCCAGCAGGGGGCTCCATAGGGCTGCAATTACAATTAGAGTCGTCCTCTGAGTACCTGGATATGCTCAGAGATACATTTCCCACCTTACAGAAAGCTCATGAATCAATGTGAAGGCCTCTGTAGACCTTGACCAGGCAGGTGGATGCCTTCTCTGGGTTCCGGTGCAAGTCCATTAGGAATCTCCCCACCTGGAGATTTCCCCAGGCCTGGGCCATGGTGCCCTTCATTGTATCCCGCTTAGTCAGGCTGGTCAGTGGGCCACAGAATATAGCCACATGTCAGATGATATGAAGGTTCTGTGGATAGATATCAGGGGTTCCCACAAACTTGAATAAGAAGAAAATTACATTATTATTTTCACTGACTTCTAACTTATGTTTAGCATTGCCTTCAATCATTTTAAATCCATAGGCTTTACCACACCTCCAAAGGGGTCTGGAGCCCAAGGAGACTTTTGACATACCCCTTTCTCCTTAGTTTCAATGGACAGGTACACTGACTCCAGTGGAGGGAAGTGACATAACATGTGGGCTTCTCCTAGACCTTAATTCGAGAACTGGCATGTAATATCCTTGCCCTGATGGCTCACCTTTTGGAGGGCTTGGTTCCACAAATCTATGACGAATGAACTCAGGTAGATATGCATACTATCCTGCTCATTTTCATTCTGGTCTTCTATCTCCCCTACTGGAGATAGCTAAAAGAAAAAAACAATTAAAGAGGAATTATGACTCTGCTACAACTAAATAGCCTTAAATGTCATTGCATCTGAGACTGGTGTCACATTATCCTTGATATTCAACCTGATGAGCCAAATGGAAAGGGTTGATGTTATTCACCAAATTGAACCTCCTGGGGACATACAATCCAGGAAAGATATGGAAGTTAACAAATAGAATAGAGTTTTCCAGACTAGCTATGGACTGTTTGAATACCAGGTTATGACACTTGATTTGTGCACCATCTCAGAAGTTTTTAGTTTGGGAATTTGGTTGTTCAGGACTTAGGACAGTTAGGTGGTGCAGTGGATAGAGCACAGGGCCTGGAGTCAGGAAAGCCTCAGTTCAAATCTGGGTTCAGACACTTACTAGGTGTGTGATGCGGGCAAGTCATTTAGCCCTGTTTGCCTCAGTTTCCTTATCTGTAAAATGACCTGGATAAGAAAATGACAAATCACTCTAGTATCTCTGCCAAGAAAACCCCAAATGGGGTAACGAAGAGTTGGACTTACAAAGCCAGGACTGGGGGAAGGAAAGAGATAGTCTATATGAAGTTTGGATTCAGTCAAAGGGCTGCACTTAAGGACCTAGAGGGCCACATGTGGCCTCAAGGTGGCAGGTTCCCCACCCCTGTTCTATACTAACCTCTTACATTTCTTAGACCCTACCCAATACAGAGAAGTGGTCTGAGACATTCTCTAGAACAGAGATTCTTCATTTGGGGTCTATGGACGCCCCAAGAATTCTACTGATAAATTTCAGGGGACTCATAAACTTGGATGGCAAAAAAATAAATTGCTGTTTTCACTGACTTCTTACTGAAATTTAGCATTTCCCTCAATCATTTTAAAACACTGTTTTCTGAAGGGGCCCATAGGCTTCACCAGGCTGCCAAAAGGAGTCCAAGACACAAAAAAGATGAAGGATCACTACTCTAGTGCCTACCCTAGCACCAGACGTTTGCTATATGGGAGAGAAACTAGTTTGATAAGGAGGAGATGGAGTTCTAAGGCATGTAGGGAGGGTCTTTGGGGAGTTCTAGACAGAGATCATACTTCAGTGGTGTTGCTGTGCTCCGTGGAAAAAAGACATGCAGTAATCTCATGGTTGTGTAGGCTGTTACTGCCACTTTATTCTTAGGTTTTTAAATCTCAGATCTGCTGACATGTACTTTAAGGTCCTGTAGTGGATTCTTAAGGCAGAAGGTACGTTTAACGATCTGCAAAACAAGTGTATCTTAGCCCCTTCCTGCATATCCTTGGATCTATAGCAATTGGAACCTGAATTTACTCCATAGGACAAGGTTGCTGAGGAGACCAAATCTTCCTCCCTTCTACTTCCCATATACATCCTCCTTATTAATCAAGAAATATTAACTTCCAAAGAGAATCCTTGGAAAGGATTTGGAAACTACAATCCTCCTCCCTTTGTACCACCTTGGTCTTTGCAGAGGGGAAGGGCCATAAGTTCATAGCTTAACTCAGTTCCCATAGAGCACAGTCCCAGTTCCGAGTCCAAAAGATCCTTTACACTTGAGTCCCAGGCATCCTGGGACTTTTGGAGGGCTTCCATGCCAGGCTGGCTGGCTGAACTAGCCCACTTGCAATCCTGGCTCCAAAGTCATCGTGTCTCGAACTCCAAGGGTCTTTGGGGATTACATCTAACACCTGAAACTGAGGAGAACAAACAATGAAGAATAGAAGCACACACCCTCTGTACTGTTTTTCAGAACGCAGGTAAAAGAGAGGGAGCAGGGGAAGGAACTTTCTCCCTTCTCACTGGTTTAGTTAATGGAATCTTCACTGTGAGATTTTCACTCTCTGGATGCAGCTGATAAGAGAGCAGCTGAAAGAGGGTGGGGGAAAAGAGTGGCTGAAATGAGTGAATGGCTGAGTCTTGCCAGTTTTAAAGAAGCAGGTAGCTAATCAAAAGAGGTTACCCTCACCCATGTGGTAAGGGACAAAGCAAGCTCCATATTAGGCAAACTGGGTGACACCTCAGTGGTGTCTTCATGTTAGAACAGGGCATGCCTAGAGAATCCAGGGTTACACATCCCCCCCAACCCCCCCCAACCTTTGGAATTTGCTGACCTAGGCAAATAGGCAGGGCTGCATTTTTTGCCCATTTTACCCCCTCCCAGTCCTCAGACCAAATTCAGAACAGTATTCTACTATCTTTGACTAGGCATAAAGAATTTCCAATCACTTGTTTCCCCAATCCCATACAGTAAAGTCTCAAATGCTATATGCAGTCTTGCACATACAGATGCAAATAAGTCTTCTTTATTTCTATTAAAGGCACCACAATCCTTCTCATCTCCTAGGTTCACAACCTTGGCATCATCTTTGACTCCTCCCTTTCCCTCATTCCACATAGCTAATCAGTGGCCATTTCTTGTCAATTCTTCCTCCACATCTCTTGTATCTACATTCTTTTCTCTGCTCGTATAGTTACTACCCCACCACCTCATAACCATACTGCTGCAATAAACTCCTAACTACCTCAAAGCTCTTCCTATTCCAATACATCCTACTTTTCCTATAAAATGATTTTTCTTACAGTGCAGCCTCTTACCATGTTACTCTATTACTCAATACATTTTGATGACTCCCTTTCGCCTTTCTGACAAAATATAGGACTCCTCTGCATGGATTTCAAAACCTGGCTCCAACCTACTTTTCTAACCTCGTTGTACATTATCTCCCTTCCGGCACTTTGCATTTTAGCAATACTGAACTACATCCTCCACTCTGAACATGACATTCTATCTTCCTTCTCCATGTCTTTGAGTTGTCCCTCAAGCCTGAAGTGTACTTTCTCTTCACTTCTGCCTCTAGCTTATTTTTTTCAAAACTGATTTTGAATGTTGCCTTCTATATGAAGTCTTTTCTGATCTCTCACCTACTGGTCCCTCCCTCCTTAATTACTTAAAATTTTTTTCAATATTTTTTCTAATTACATATAAAAATCAATTTTTCACACTCACTTTTTAAAATCTTGAGTTCCAAATTCTCTCCCTCTCCCTTCTCTCTCCCCCTTCCCTTAGAGGGCAAATGATTTGATATAGGTTATGCATGTACAGTCATGCAAAACCTATTTCTTTACTAGTTATGCTGTGAAAGAAAACACAGACCAGAAACAAACTCTACAAGAAAAATAAAAAAAAATAGCATGCTTTAATCTGCATTCAGACTCCATCGATTCTTTCTCTCGAGCTGGATAGTTTGGAATCATCTTGGATCTTTGTATTGCTGAGAATAGCTAAGTTATTCACAGTTAATCAGCTTACAATATTGCTGTTACTGTGTACAATGTTCTTCTGTTTCTGCTCACTTCAGTTTACATCAGTTCATGTTAAGTCTTCCCAGGTTTTTTTGAGAGCATCTTGTTCATCATTTCTTATAGCACAATATAATTCCACCACAATCATAAACCACAACTTGTTCAGCCATTCCCCAGTTAATGGGCATTTCCTCAATTTCTAATTCTTTGCCACCACAAAAAGAACTGCCGTAAATATTTTTGTACATTTAGGTCCTCTTCCTTTTTTCAAAAGAAGTCTCTTTGGGATATAGATGAAGCTCTATAGCCTTTTGGTTATAGTTTCAAATCGCTCTCCAGAATGGTTGGATTAGTTCACAGCTCCACCAATAGTACATTGGTGTCCCAAATTTTCCTACATCCTCTCCAACATTTGACATTTCCTTTTTCTGTCATATTAGCCAATCTGATAGGTATGAGGTGGTACCTCAGAATTATTTTAATTTGCATTCTCCAATCAATAGTGGGGGCAGCTAGGTGGCACAGTGGATAGAGTACTGGGCTTGGAATCAGGAAGACTTATCTTCATGAATTCAAATCTGGCTTCAGACACTTACAAGCTATGTAACCCTAGGCAAGTCACTTAACCTTATTTGCCTCAGTTTCTTATCTGTAAAACGAGCTGGAGAAGGAAATGGCAAACCACTACAATATCTTAGCCAAGAAAACCCCACATAGGGTCACAAAAAGTTGGACACAACAACAACAACAATCAACAGTGATTTAGAGCACTTTTTCATGACTATAAATAACTTTGATCTCTTCAACTGAAAATTGCCTGGTCCTTTGATTACTTATCAATTGGGGAATAATTTATATTCTCATAAATTTGGCTCAGTTCTCTATATATTTGGGAAATGAAGTCTTTTTTCAGTGAAACTTCGTATAAATTCCACCCCCCACCAGCCTCCAATTTTTTGCTTTCCTTCTAATTTTGGCTGCATTGGTTTTGTGTGTGCATTTTACTTTTTGTAATGTTCTCTGTCTCTTATCTGGTCAGAAATTCTTCCCATATCCATAGATCTGACAGGTAAACTGTTCTACACTCCTCTAATTTGCTGATGGCATCACCCTTTATCTATAAATTATGCAATCGTTTTGACCTTATCTTGGTATATAGTGTGAGATGTTGGTCTATATCTAGTTTCTGCCAAACTACTTTCCATTTTCCCACCAGTTTTTGTCACATGATGAGCATTTAGCACAAAAGCTGGGATCTTTGTATTTATGAAACACTAGGCTACTAAGGTCATTACCTAGGTTCATTTGTGGACACAATCTATTCCACTGATCCATCACTCTATCTCTTATGCAGTACCAGATTGTATTAATAATTACCACTTTATAATACAGTTTGAGATCTGGTTTGGCTAAGCCACCTCCACATTTTTTTTTCATTAATTCCCTTGACCTTTTGTTCTTCCAAATGATTTTTGTTATTATTTTTTTCCAGCACTACACAACGATTTTTTGATAGATTGATTGGTATGGCACTGAATAAGTAAATTGATTTAGGTAGAATTGTCATTTTAACTATTTTATAATATTTACTATTTGATTATTTATTGTTATTTAATTATAATGTTTACTATTTTCCTATTGACGCAACCTACCCATGAGCAGCTTTGCTGGGTAGGTTATTCCTGGTTGTAATCCTAGTTCCTTTTTCTTCCAGAATACCATATTCTAAGCCCTCTGATTCTTTAACATAGAAGCTGCTAAATTTTGTGTTATCCTGACTGTTTCTTTCTGGCTACTTACAATATTTTCTCCTTGACCTGGGAGCTGTGGAATTTGGCTGGGATATTCCTGGGAGTTTTCATTTGGGGATCTCTTTCAAGAGGTGATTGGTGAATTGTTTCAATTTCTATTTTGTTCTAGGATATCTAGGGTAGTTTTCCTTAATAATTTCTTGAAATATGATGTCCAAGTTTTTTTGATCATGGCTTTCAGGGAGTCCAATAATTCTTAAATTCTCTCTCCTCAATCTATTTCCCAGATTAGTTGTTTTTCCAGTGAGATATTTCACATTTTCTTCTATTTTTTCATTCTTTTGATTTTGTTTTATACTTTCTAAAAATTAGACTATTTGTCAAAGGTCCAATGTGGTAAGTGTAATTTCTAGATGAAGAATTAAAGAATGTATGTTAAAATCTTGTGAATTCAATTTCAAATTGTGAAAAATAAGTGACTGTAGGAAAATGAGGCAGACTATATGTTAGGAAAAATTTAAAGATGCAAAAAGTTATTAAGTTTATTGTATGCCAAAATTAATTATGTTGCTGTTCCCCAGTTAATTTGCATGCTACTATATGACAGTGAAATCACAGGTCTAGTACTTATACCTATGTAATTTTTATCTATCTATCTATCTATCTATCTATCTGTATGTATGTATGTATAAGTTGCCTCCCATAATAAAAGGTTAGTTCCTTGAAGGAGCCTTGGCAAGGCATAGTGGGTCAAACAAACCATTATATTCCTCGCATTCTGATACTGTTCACATCTTGCACAGTTGCAGCCTCCACTCTAGTCCTTGGCTTTCTGCTTCCAAGATGGTCCCTTTGGATTTTAGCATTCCCAAGAAACTATGGTGCTGACTCCAGGCAGCCTCTGATTTACACTTGCTTGGACTCTGCCCTCTTTTCTACAGGGAAGAAAGCTTCATTCTATACATGGTAATTGCTCTAGTCACTGGCATGGGTCAGGTTCCCTGAAGGATAGGGACCAATCAGTCAGTCAGTCATATATTAAGTACCTAGTGTGTATCAGGCACTGGGTTAAGCACTGGGATGCAAAAACAAAGAATAAAATAACCTCAACTCTCAAGGAATTTATATTCTATTGGATGAAATAATGAGCATATATATGCATATTTACAGAATAAATACAAAGTAGTTAATACAAGGTAGTTGGGAGAGCGAGAGGTTAGCGCTAGTAGTTGGGGATGGGGTCAAGAAAAGCTTCATATAGCAAGTGGAGCTTGAGCTACAGAAGGAGAGTTGAGAAGGGAACAGCCAGTATGAAGGTATGGAGTTAGGGGATATAATGTGTGTGGGGAACAGGGAAAAGGATGTTTTAGATGTATTGTTAGAGTATGGCAGAGGACACATATATCAGGTCAATTTTTTATTTAAATGGAAGTGAGATGGAAGTGAGAGTCATTAAAGGTCTATTGCGGAATGTTTGCCAGTAGTACAAGCCTACGAGGAGTATCATAGCGGGACACCCTAAGGTAGCATGAGAGCATTGAGTCAGGGTTAGAGAAAGAAAAATAAACAGAAGGTAGCATGAGGTGCAGAGAGGACGGTAGGAGCATTAAAAACAAATTTCAGCTTATTTGAGATCAGGTATTTGATGTGAGCCATGAATCTATAGGATGCTATACACTGGTTTCCAAGATATTCCCTCTTTAAATCCTCTCCAATTTGACTTGAATGCTCACCTTTCTACTGTAGCTACTCCTCGAGGTCATCATTGATTTACTTTGTGACTGATACAATGGTCTTTTCTCTGCCTTTCTTTTTAGTATCTCTGTTGTGTTTAATGTTGTCCATAATCCATTCCATCTTGAAATGCTTATTTCCTTTGTCTCCCTTTGATTATTCTTCTTGGAAGAGAAAATAGAAGCAAAAGAAGAGTTGAGTAATTCATCATTCTCCCTGTCATCCACTATCGTCATCTCATGTCTTAGGTAGGTATTCCTCTTGTTCCCAATGTAGCCAAACCCCCCAAAATATTTATATTGTACTTACATTCATTTATAGCAGGCCTGCACAACAAATGGCCTGCCAGCCACTTACAGCCTGCCAAAGGATTTCAGGCAGCCTATGAGAAATGTAGGGTTGCCACTGCATCCTCTTCTGTTTGTCAAATGACCCATGACAACCAACCACCAGCAGTCTGTCTCCAGTCTAACCTATCTGCTGCCCAAGAAGTTTAGCCTATTTTAATTTTGGGCCCTACCTACTGCCAAGTTATGCAGGTCTGACTTACATGATCAACTCATTGCTGGCTTTAATCCTCTTGACTCTATTCTTCTAGCACTTTATATAACCCTTTGTAGTCGTCCTATTTATTTGCTCTTGCTTTTATTTTCTATGCGTCTTTAAAATTTTTTTTAAAAATTCATTTTGAACCTAAATACCAAAAGACCACCCCCAAAATTTTTCCATGTATATAGCACAACATAAAAACACCATAGATTTCCATTTCAGAGTTTCCTTTTTTTTTCTTTAAAACTATGTAATAAATATTATACATCATGTTCAAAGCTACCCTACTTTTTTATGCTTCGTTTTCTTTTGTTTTCTGCTGTGTACTTTAAATTTTTTTCTCCCTCCCTCTCTCCCTGTTCCGCCCTAGAGAAGGGTACCATTAGACACAAATATGTGTGTATGTGTATCTATCTATCTAAAACCAAACTGTGCATACTTCTATTTATCAGTTCTCTCTTTGGATATGGATAGCATCTTCCTCCATAGGTCCTTTGTAGTTGATTTGAATATTTATAATACTCAGAATGACTTGGTTTTCTGCAATTATTCTTCAAACAATATTGCTGTTACTGTGTACAACATTCTCTTGATTCTGCTCATTTCACTCTTCATTATTTCATGTAAGTTTTCCCATGTTTTTTCTAAAATCCACCAGTTCATCATTTCTTATAGCACAATACTATTCCATCACAGTCATATATTACAACTTCTTTAGCCATTCCCCAATTGACGGGCATCCCCACAATTTCCAACTCTTTGTCACCACAAAGAAAGCTGTTATAAATATTTTAGAACATATATGTTCTTTTACTTTTTCCTAATCAGCTTGGGAAACAGACCTAGTAGTGGTGTTGCTGGGTCAAAGGATATATAGTTTTATAACTGGGCATAATTCCAGATTGCTCTCCAAAATGGTTGGTTTAGTTCAAAGTTCCACTAGTAATGTCCCAATTTTTCCACATACCCACAACATTTGTTATTTTCCTCTTCTACTATTTTAGCCAATCTGATACATGCAAGATGATATCTCAAGGTGTTTTAATTTGCATTCCCGTAATCAATAATGGTTTAGAGCATTTTTATATGACTATATATAGTTTTGACTTTATCAAAAATGCCTGTTCACATCCATTGACCATTTATTAATTGAGGAATGACTCATAGTCTTACAGACTTGACAATGTTCTTTATATATTTTAGATATGAGACCTTTATCTGAGAAATTGTTTATAAAAATTTTCCCCCAATTTTCTGCTTTCCTTCTAATCTTGGCTACATTGGTTTTTATTAATTAATTTAATTTACTTGAAATTATAGACATATTTGTATATAATATATAAATATGTATTTATATAAATTTTAAATCTTACAATGCTATCTTTTGTTCATAAATTTTTCTCCTATATATAAGTCTGGTGGGTAATATGTTTCATGTTCTTCCAATTTTCTTGTGATATCTTTCTTTATACTTAGGTCATGTATCCATTTTGACCTTATCTTGGTAAATGATGTAAGATATTGGTCTATGCCTAATTTCTTCCTGACTGTTCTCTAGCTGTCCCTACAGTTTTTACCAAATATTGACATCTAATCCCCAAAGCTTAAATCTTTGCTTTAGTCAAGCACAACTTTACTATAATCATTGCTACTATGTATTTTACGTCTACTCTGTTCCATTGATCTGTCTATTTCTTAGTAACAGATAGTTTTGATAACTACTGTCTTATAGTATAGTTTAAGATCTGGTACACCTAAACTTCCTTTACATTTTTTTCATTAATTTCTTTGATATACTTGAACTTTTGTTCTTCCAAATGAATTTTGTTATTATTTTTTCTAGTTCAGTAAAATATTTTTTGGTAATTTAATTGGGATGAGATTGAACTGTTTAGTTTAGGCAAAATTGTCATTTTTATTATATTGACTCTGCCTACCCATAAACAATCAATATTTCTCCAATTATTTAAATCTGATATATAAAAAGTGTTTTATAATTGTTTTTGTAGTTCCTAGGTTTGTTTTGGTAGGTATACTTCTGGGTATTTTATACTCTCTAGAGGTATTTTAAATGGGGTATCTCTTACCTCCTCTTTTTGTAGTTTGTTGGTGATATATAGAAATACTGATTTATGTGAGTTTTTTTTACATCCAGCTTCTTTGCTAAAAGTTTCAACTTACTTTTTAGTTGCATCTGTAGAATTTTCCAAGCATATCATCATATCACTTGCAAAAAGAGATCTTTGTTTTTGTTTTTTTTTGAGGGGAGAAGGCCAGGCAATTGGGGTTAAGTGACTTGCCCAAGGTCACACAGCTAGTAAGTGTGTCAAGTGTCTGAGGCTGGATTTGAACTCAGGTCCTCCTGACTCCAAGGCTGGTACACCACTCACTGTGCCACCTACCTGCCTCCAAAAGAGATAATTTTATCACCTCATTGCCCATTTTGATTCCTTCAATTTCTTTTTCTTCTCTTATTGCTGTTGCTAGCATTTCTCATACAATGTTGAATAATATTGGTGACAACAGGCATCCTTGTTTCACTCCTGGTCTCACTGGGAAAGCTTCTAGCTTGTCCCCATTATAAATAATGCTTGGTAATTGTTTCAGGTAGATACTTCTTATCATTTTAAGGAAAATCCATTTATAACTATGATTTCAAGTGTTTTTATCAGGAATGAGTGTTGTATTTTATTATACATGTCTTTTAAAAATCTAATATGGTTCAAATCTGAGCAGCTACTTTGTTGTCTTTAGGCTGTTCCCTACACTTTCCTTTCCACTGGAATAATTTCAGCTTTCAGAATTTCATTCTTGAGAGCTCCCCATCTCTCCTAGATTAATTTCCTCTGAAAAATGTTTGACTTTTGGATCCTATCTATATATTATCTGAGCCATTTGAAACACATCTTCAAAAAAACCTAAGGTTTGTATCAGTTGTTCAGCTGTATCCCAGCTATCCTTTCCTTCTTTATTATGAAATCCATGATAGAGTGTTTGGTTGCTCCTGAGGGTCCTGCCATTTCTGTTTTTGTATCTTGTTTTTCTATTTTGGACAAGTTCAAGTCCAGCAGTCTTCTTTGTTGCTTTCCTTACCTATTGAAGTATGAAATTATCATTAATACAATTGAAGAATTTATTAGCTGGTTTCCTTTTTTACAGAGTAAGAACTCCAGGCAATGTCTGTATATTTGAAATTTCCCATCACTATAGTGTTGTGATATTGTGTCAGGTTTGTTTTCTGTTTTCTAAACTCCAATATTTTCCCTCTCTCCAGGTGGCCTATGGAATCCATAGCATCACAGATGATAGATGTAGAGAGATAAGGGGCCTCTGAGGGCAACTCATTCTACTCCCTCATTTTACACATGAGAGAATGAGACCCAGGGAAGTTAAGTGATATACCAAACGTCACACTGATGGTAAATAGCACAATATGACTTCGATTTCTTTCTCCTTTGATCCTCACCCAAATGCATTCCACCATTTTCTCTTTTGTTTCCTATATTTACTTATATGAGTATATCTTCTAATATACTCTACCTTTCCCCCTCCATTTTTCTATTCTCCTTTTCAATAAGATACATCCTTCCATAGACCAATTGTAGTCATAAATTTCATCCCAATGTGTGTATGGAAGAAAATACTTAATATCCTGAGTTTGGGGCACAAATTTGCCAGAGACACATTTGTTAATTAAATCATGCAATTCTAAGCATCTCTTTTTAGAGAGAGAAAAATCCAAAAGGGAAAGATTTTGCTCATATTTCTGTAAATCTCTCTCACACAAACCATTTCTACTCACAATTTATAGTATTCCTAAACAAAAGACAGATCCCACAATAAGATAAAACACAGTTACAGAGTTCAGGTGAAAGTTCATTTAGGAGTTGTGATTCATCCAACAGAAAAATAAAAACAACTTTTGATGGTACCCTGGAGAAGTATTTTTCTAAAGTTGTTCAAGCCTTCTTTCACTAGTCCCTCTGAACATTATTATTTTAGCCTGGTCAAAGCTAAATTCAAGAGATACTTCTATTATCTGATTGTTATAACTAAAAAATTCGAGGAGACTCTCCTAGTTGATTAAACCTCTCCCTTTAAGAACTGGTTAGGCCTTCAATAAGAATGTTTTTAAAGGGTTTCAGCATAAGACATTATTTTGGAATTGATAGTTAAAGATAAGGGTTTCTCATTCAGATAAGGTCAAGGATTTCAGGCCAAATTATTGTCCTAATATTATTTTGTAATATAACAAAGTGAAGAAGGATGGTTTCAGTATGCTTCCACACCTGGGAGGACAAATTTTCTTCCTTGCATGAGTATCATTAGTTCATTCTGTTTATTATCTCTACTGTGTGCATTGGAATCTGAAGTCATGGATTTTATTACTGTCTCTCTTCTTGGATGTTTTCTCCAATGAATTACTGGTCCTGTTCAGCTTCTTATGTTTTCCTTGTTTGTACTTGTTGCACCTGCTATAGGTTATAAAACCTGTTAAATCTATGTGGCCAATTTTCCCTTACCAGCTTTCTCAGATAAAAGCCTTCTTGATCATACTTGTAAGACTCAGGCAAATGTGTTATTATGACTTCTCAGTATACTCCATTCCTGACCAAGAGCCTCTAAGTACTCTATTTTTAATCTATTTTATCTAATTTATATCTAATCCAGAAATTGAAATCCTGTTCTAAGCTACCATCTTCCTAGCTGTTCATTATTGGCTAGGCACTACCCAGTCTGTCTTTCTTGTCTGAATCCCATACCTTCAATCAGTGGTAGTGATGAAAGTACCTCTTAAGCCAGGGAGTTCAGTAGTCAAAGTGGAGGAGGGAGAGAGTTCCAGGCACCGAGGACAGTCAGAGAGATGGAATACCTTGTTTGTGGAAAGAACAGGAAGCCAATATAACTGGATCGAAGAGTATGTGTAAGGGAGTAAGATTAAGAATGTAAGAACACTGGAAAGGTAGGAGGGGGCGAGGCTATGAATACCCAACAGAGCATTTTGCATTTGTTCCTGGAGGCAATAAGAAGTTACTGGAGTTTATTGAACAGGGAGGGAGTAAAATTATTATTGTTGTTATTATTGAAAATGAAATACACAGCCTTTGTTATTTTGGGGGGAAGCCATCTCGACTAATTGTTGACCTTATTCATTGCACAGGGGGTTTAGTTGTTAGGATTTCTGCATAAGCCTTATTTTATTTAGGACAATCTTACTAGTTTTCTGGAAATAAGATGACACAATTAACCAATAGAACAATTGACAAACATTAATTAAGTGCCTATTATGTTCCAGGCCCTGGGATACAAAGAAAAAAGTGAAACAACCCCTGCCCTTGCTGTACTTACAATCTAGCTGAGAGATAATGCATACATTTATACAAAATACATAGAAAATATATAACACATACATATATACAAAATAGATGGAACACTTGTCCCGAAGCTCATTGGTGTGGATTCTCTCCTTCATGGTGGGGGATGAATGCCCTACCCTACATGAGGGTTGGAGCAGAGTTGGTGAGAAGTAAGAGAGCTCCAGCCTTTGCTAGCCCCCTTTTGGGACTCTACTGAGCCAAGCCCCTTCAGGACTCCTCAAAATTTGAGTCTTCAAATATTTAGTTGTTTGGGGTACTTCTGGGTTCCAGCTTCAAGAAGGAAGTTGGGAGAGGCCAACCCTACATCAGGTTGCTGAAGGAGAAGACTCTGGGAAGACATGAGTGGAGCTTGAAGTCTCCATCATGTCCTTATCTCCAGCTTGCTACACTAGAGACTTGGGGGAGTTTCCCCTTAGGTGAGATCAATGATACTCTCTCTTGGTTGATCTGAGTTACCTTGCTCCCAATGGTAGAGCTCCTTCACTGTGTATTGTCTAGTATATATTTTCCTATGTGTACCTTCTCTGATTTCTGTTTTGATATGATTTAGATAAATAGTTTCCTTTGCTGTTCTCTATGTGATTTGATTATGGAACTGGTATTTCTTGGGAATGGGGTTAAGCCTTGGATACAGAGCTTGGGTTTCTTCCTTCCTCCCCAAATTACAAAGCAATGAGGAGTTATATGGAACCTGATCATATTCCTTACACTAATATTATTTAAAGGAGAAGATAAATAGAATCTTAGCTTCGTACCCCCTCTCTCTGAGGAGAGGAGAGCAGCTTCCTGCCCCAATTTTCTGCTTTCCCTCCTGGCAGGAATGAAAGTCTCAGGGGAGAAGAGAGCTAGAAATGTCTATTTTGTCTCCCTTCAATTCACACTATGACAGAGCTCATCAGTACAGGTGGGGTCCACTTTCCCTACACAGATACAATGTAGGGGGAGAAGGCACTAATAGCTGGTGAGGGGATCAAGAAAGACTTCATAAAAAAACATGATACTTGATCTGAGTCTTGAAGGAAACTGTGTTTTCTAGGAGATGGGGAGAAGGCACTAATGGCTGGTGGGGGATAAAGAAAGGCTTCATAAAGAAGATGATAGAACTGAATCTTGAAGAAAACTAGAGTTTCTAAGGGGGGATATAAGGATATAAGTACATTCTAAGCATGGGGTTTGGAGTGGAATGTGACATATTCAGTACAAAAGTATAAAGATAGGAGATGAGAGATAAAGAACAGTAAGAATTCCAGTTTAGCTAGACTATAGTGTGCATGAAAGGGAGTAATGTGTAATAAATCTGGTCAGCAGACTTAAATTGGCAGTTGGCACATTCCTAACATTAACTACTAATACTAGAACCAAACAGAGACTATTGAACAAGTAGAAATCTCATTGCAGCTGATCTCCACCCATCTTTCTCTACTTTTCTGGTGCCTAAGATTACTGTCTAATCCATAAGACCCATTCCCCTCCCTTTCATCAAGCATATTGCTACCAGAATACTTGAAAAGAAGACTTGAATTTTCCTTGGATAGAACGTCTAGCATCACTGCCATGTTCTAAAGGCTGTAGTGGCTTCTTATTTTTCTTTCTTTCTTTTAAAAAATTATATCGTCTGAATTCCTATGACTTCCAAGGCTATTTATAATGAAACTTTACCCTACCTATCCTGCCTTATTTCCCACTTATCTGTGTTTTACTGTAGCTCATTCCCAACTCTACACCTTTGTTTTTAGCTTTCCTGGCATACTCTCCCATGTCCCTTCCTCAGTCACTTTCTTTCACCCCTTCGTGTCCCCTCTTAAGTGCTTCCTTCTCCTTGAGTCTCTCTAGGACAACTGGAGCCTTCCTTGCCACCCAATATGAAATTCTCTATCACTTAGAGGCTACATTAGACAATCTAACACAGTATCCAGGCATAATAAAAGCCTGGAGCACTAGGATTGTATTGCTAGTAATTGTGCAGCCATTACTAGCAGTTGGGGTGGCGTGTGGTTGATATATTTAAGGAGACAGGGTACTTGTATGTTGGGTTGTAAGGCTGGCTGAACCCTTATTTCCCTTGGATAGATGTAGGTTACATGCTCATAGGATGAAACTGCAGAGGACTTGAGAGGACAACTAATTCAAACCATTCATTTTACTGATGAAGAAACAAGACCTCAAAAGGCTCCGCGATGGACACCAGAAAGAGGACCTGGGTGGGAACTTCACATTTCTTAGCTTACTGGGTTATTGGGGTCACCTCCTATATGTTTGTTTGGTTTATTCCTGGGGCTTATTTACACATCACAGTTTAAAAAATCATTCTTCCTTTTCTCATGTGATTTTTCTTACCACACTTTCCCTTTCATCCCCTTCTGACATATTTCCAATTCTCTTCTGTATCTGAAAGTATATGCAAAATAGGTGACTTGGATGTACGTTTAGTGTGAACATACTTACTCTCTGACTACAGCGGCTAACGGAGTTTCCTATACTTGGTGAGAAGGGACTCAGCAAGCAGCTGGTGAATGCTTTGGTCAATGCCACAGAGAAATCTAAAGACAATGGGGCAGGTCTTTTTCAGGATCTCAAGGTGGCTTCTGAACGATTCCCCTCTGCACTGAGAAACCCTGTGTAAAGAAGTGGCCAAGGAGGAGGTGAGCTCCAGGTGGCAGCGGAGATGTGCCGAGCAGGCCCAAAGTCAGGCATGTCTTCTAGAGAGCATCTTCGAAGTGCCTAGCATGGTCTGCCCTGCCCTTCTTCTGAGGGCAGGAAATGTCTCCACAGTGTTTTAACCTTTGTATCAGTCACACACACACACACACACAGAGGCACCCATGTCTGGCACATAGGAGTGTAATAAATACTTATTGATTGATAACACGGCTGTATCCCAGATCATGCCCAGAGTGAGACACTCCAGAGATTCTCTGCAGATTATAGATGGAGTGTGAGGGAGGGAAGAACAGAAAAGGCTCAAAATTTCCAATTGCTAATTATATCCTCGTACCTGGCGTCCTTAAGGAAGACAATTGTGTTTCAGTTAGTGCATGTCTGGAACTTGAGATATTGCTTTTGGTGGCAAAGAAGGCCTTCCAGTCTGCAAGCCTGAAGTCACAGGATCATGGGATTTAGAGGTGGAAGGGATGTTAGAGGTCATCTACTCCAGGTGTCTTTTAGAGAGGAGGATGCCCAGAGAGAGGAAGTGACTTTCTTTAAAACAATTTTTCGTTTTGTTTCGTTTTGATAATACAGTTAAGTCTGGAAACAGATACCATCTCCCTACCCGTCTTAATTCACCCTCCCCACCTTGTAACCAAGAAAAACAGCTGTGGTTCAAAGACGCTGGGGGCTTTAGAGTCAAGGACCTGGGTTTGAATCCCAGCTCTGCCCCTTGCCACTTTCAATTCCACAAACATTCATTATTTACTTATTCCATTCCATATATATTCCATAAATGTCCATTTGTTTGTTTATCTATCTAGTAATCTATCTATTTGGTGAAACAGTGGATAGAGCATCAGTTCTGGAGGGAGGAAGACTCATCTTCTGAGTTCAAATTCAGCCTCAGACCCTTACTAGCTGTGTGACCCTGGCCAAGTCATTTAATCCTGTTTGTCTCAGTTTCCTCATTTGTAAAATGAGCTGGAGAAGGAAATGCCAATCCTCTGCATTATCTTTGCCTAGAAAACCCCAAAATGGGGTCACGGACAACTGGACAGAACTGAACTACAGCAACAATAGTATTTCTCTCTCTCTCTCTCTCTCTCTCTCTCTCTCTCTCTCTCTCCCCCTTTCTCTCTTTCTCTCTCATCCATCTAGTTATTTATTTATCTATCTAGTCATTCATTCATTAATTTCTGGCCTGCTATGTGTCAGGAACTGTGCTAAGCACTTAGACCCAGTGGAACCATGAGCAAGTTATTTTACTTGTCTGGTGCTCAGATCACTTATGTCTAAAATGAAGGTGTTGGCCAGATGACCTTTCTGAAGATCTTTTCAGTTCTTAGTGTATGATTTTATCTCCCACTGCATTGGAGCCATCTCCAGTTGTACTGATCTATACCTTGCCACTGGGCCCACATGGCTCTGGAGGAGAGAGTGAGGCTGGTGACTTTGCACAGCCCTGCCTCACTTAAATCCAATTCACTTGCAAGTCATTACATCTTCTTGATGTCATGATCCTCCTCAAGAACGAAGGACAAACAACAACAACAGTGTAAAACTCACCTGGTTAAGGAAATCACTATTCACCCATGAACCAAAATGAAAAGGTGATACTCCTTATGAGGAATTTGCGACAGTCTCATACCAAAGAAGAAGCAGTTAACTAGATTACAAACCCCTTGAAGATGCGGACTATGTCTGAGCCTCTTCTTATATTCTCTATGGTGTCTAGCACAGTGTTGGACACATAACATGTGCTCATGTTGATGGGGACTGTGAGCCTGAAGTTTGCCTGGCAAGAAGTGTACCCTCAATATATGTTTGTTGAATTGAATAGAATGGTCAAAGATTCAGTAGAGTTTTAGCATTTCAACATATTTGATGTTCTAATTATTTGAAACATGGTTGTTCTCTATTAACCATAACCATACGGCATGCTGGAGGAATGAAAATTTATTGTATTTGGTAACAGGCCCTCAGTCTTCACGAGGTAATCTCGCTGAAATAAATGAGTGCCTTCCACTAACATCATTGTATGATATCATGATCTCATCATAAATCACATTTACCTTCCACTTGCCCCTCTCATTTTGATTACTTTCTGCATGACCTTCCTTATTCCTGATGCAATTTTTTAATTTTAATGTTGGATCCGCCACTGAATTTATTGCCAGATGGCTTGCCAGACCCCTGAGAATGTACTCATTTATCTCTGAATACTTAACATATCTGAGTCCTTTTTAAAAGTATTGCTCCCCATTGCCTAATTTCCCAAGTCAAATTTTTGACTCTATTGTCATTCAGTTGTTCTACAAATATTTATTGAGCATCTACTGTATGCAAAGCTCTGTGCTGGGTGCTAAGCAGTTGAAGTTCATTCCTTCCTACTACCTGCCTCCTAGATAATCTAATCTAATCCAACCAGCACTTATTAAGCCCCTACTAGATGCAAGGCACAATGTTGGGTGCTGGAAGTATAATGACAAATTGGAAAATAATTTCTGCCCTCAAGGAGATTATATTCTACCAGGGCAGGGTTTCTTAACCTTTTTTGTATCATGGATTTCCTTTGGTCATCTGGTGAAGTTTATGGAAGCCTTCTCAGAAAAATAGTCTTAAATTATTGGAAAAAAGTGCTAAATTTTAGTTAGAGGCTAATGAAAAGTAAGGATGTAAATTTTTTGTATCGTTCCCCACCCTGAAATTTATCCATGGACCCCTTGGATGCCCATGGACTCCACATTAAGAATTCTTGTACTATAGACATATAAAAAGTACATAGATGAGTATATATATGATTATGTGGGGGTAGGATGGGATGGGGCCTGACACACTAATAGCTAAAGGAATCTGGAAATAATCTGAGCCTTGAAAGATGTTTTTGAGCTTCAGGAAATCCTAAGAGGGAGAGATGGGGGTGGGATGTATGGCATTTCAAGCATACAGGGTGGCTTTTGAAAAGTTACGGAGGTAGAAAACTTGGTTTGGGGAGCATGTAGTCTACTCACCCATGCCACATTTTCCTTGTTACTCAAGCTAAAGAATGACTCCTTTTCTTATAGGTCTTTGACAAAATCTGTCCATGCATGAATCATTCCATTGATAATTTCCACTTTGCGGATTCTCTTTTTGCACTGATCTAACAGCAGTATTGGTTTTTTGCCCAGAGTTCATTACTTAAAATTTGATCATAGGAAATTTGAAATTTTAAGTGTTTTCCCCCTTCTTCAGTGAAGTCCTGCTCCAATGCCCCATTCAATTCTAGAGGTAATGCTGAGCTCTGGGAGCATGGAGTATAAGTTTTGTAGATTCTACAAAAATGGAAAGGCTCTGAATATGGGCAAAGTAATGGATAGCAGATCTGTTATCAGAGAACCAGTCTGGGTAGGTTTGGGGAGGTTCATACCAGGTTGGCCACAGGAACTCCTGAAGACTGATGGCTTATTAAATTATGGAGGAGTTGGGGCAGCTAGGTGGTGCAGTGAGTAGAGCACCGGCCCTGGAGTCAGGAGGACCTGAGTTCAAATCTGGCCTCAGACACTTGCCACATGTACTAGCTGTGTGACCTTGGGCAAGTCACTTAACCCCAATTGCCCTGCCAAAAAAAAAGCAAAAAAAATAATAATAAAAAAATTATGGAGGAGTTATGATCTACATCATTGGCTGGAATACTGACATAGATGAAATTATAGATCCTTGAAATTTTGAGGTATATATATTTTAAAAGGCTGGCAATTTAGGTATAAAAGATTCACCAATCAAATATTTTCTTAACCATCCCACCTTTCTCCATAGATGGAAAGATGGGGTTTCTTTTTCCAGGGACATTAATAAGATTGAAGTAGGCTAGGATGCAACTAACTTCAAACCCTATTTCCCCTCTCCAATTCCTTCTACAAATGCCTGGAATTTTACCACTAGTCATTCATTCCTTTGTGCTAATTCCTTTTTTTCCTCTACCTCTAGCCAGTTTTAAAATGAAAGTATGTATGGGAGGGCTAACACATTAAGTCCATAGCAACTTTGTTTGAAAGACTACTGGCTTATTATAGCTTATTTGTACATAGTTACTTGCATGCTGTCTTCCCCATTAGATGGTGAACTCCTTGAGAGGAGACTATTTTTTGCCTTTCTTTGTAATCCTCATACTTAGCTAAGTGCTAGCAAATAGTAGGTGCTTAATAAATGCTTGTTGACTTGGACTTGACCTTTGCTTTTCTTGGGCTACAGCAGAGCACAATCTCTGGGAGGTTTTATCAAGCAGGAAAATGTTTTTGATGGTTTGTGTGTCTGAGGACCATTTTGGAGGTAATTATTGTTTATATTTTTAGCTACAGCAGTTGATGATTAATACCTACTAAGATGTAGAAGGTCTGCAACCTGCATTGGTGAAAGAAGTACATATACTAATGAAATCACGGAACCTGGAAGTATTTCTCAAATTAATTTTCTCCCTAACAGGAAAGACCTGAGCAGTATAAGAATTTATAGTGAAGGAAAGGGGTACTGAAAATGGAAGTGGCATTAAGGGTAAATATGTTGGTTGAGAGAGTAGTATGATGGAGTGCAGAGATAGATTTTACGAGTTCATAATACAGGGAAGCCAGCTGGTGCATTAGATAGAGTGCTGGGCCTGGAGTCAGAAAGATTCATCTTCCTGAGTTCAAATCTGGCCTCAGACACTTACTAGCTGTGTTACCCTGGGCAAGTCACTAAACCCTGTTAGCTCAGTTTCCTTATCTGTCAAGTGAGCTGGAGAAGTAAATGGCCAACCATTCCTGTATCTTTACCAAGAAAACCCCAAATAGGGTCACCAAGAGTCAGACATGACTGAATAACAGCATTTCATAATACTGAGTAGGCCTATCCCTAGTAACTTGGAAGAGATATGAAATCAGCCTTCTCTAGAAAAAAGGATAATTCAGACTCCAATGGTCTATCTGGCACAGAGGTAGGGAACCTGCAGCCTCGAGGCCACATTTGGCCCTGTAGGTCCTCAAGTGTGACCCTTTGACTGAATCCAAACTTCACAGAACATATTCCCTTAATAAAAGGATTTGTTCTGTAAAACTTGGACTCAGTTGAAATTCTACACCCAAGGACCTAGAAGGCCACATGTGGCCTTGAGGACACAGGTTCCCCACCCCTGGTCTGGCAGATTCTTCCATGGCCCAGAATCCTAAATGGCTCCAGAGCACTTAGAGTCTTCCTGTACCCCCAGTCTCTTTTTCTGTGGTGCCCGTTTGCAGACAGTCTCTGATTTCTGTTAACAATCCTCATGGGCAGTGTCCCTGCTCTCTCTTACAGTCTCCACTGACTCATTTTCCAATGGCTCTTTCAGAACCTATAGGTTCCTTTGTACTCCATTAGTTTACACTTATTCATGAACTGCTTTTTTAGTGTTCTTCCTTTCCCACCTGTATGCTCTGTTTCTCCAAATAGGTTGGATGTTCCTTGAGGACCACATCTTCTACCCTTTTACCTCACTTTATGTCTCCTCTCCTTATGACTCTTGTAGTTGTCTACATAAATTGGGAGATCAATAAATATTGTTGACTGACTCGCTGAATCCTTTTGTATATAAGCAGGGACCTATAGTGGAGGAATGGGTGTCTTTGGCCAGCCAGTAAGTCAGTTAACAGGCATTTATTAATCTTTTTACAATGTATCAGGTCTGTGTACTAACCACTGGAGATACAAGGAAACCAAACCAGTCCCTTCCCTCAGGGAGCAGACATTCTCATGGGAGAGACAACATGTAAATAACTACCCAAGATAGTTATGGAGCAGATGAGAGTAACATGAAAGGGAAAGACACTAATAACTAGGGCAGGGGGTGGTGGTGATGGGAAGGGGAAATATTCAGTGGGTCAGACTCTTAATAACCCCATGGACCATAGAACACCAGTCCCCTCTATCCCCTCCACCTATCTTTTAAAGTCTGTCCAAGCTCATGTTTGTTGCTTCCATGACACCATCTATCTATCTCATTCTCTGCTGTACCCTTCTCCTTTTGCCTTCAATCTTTCCCAACATATGGGTCCTTTCCAATAAGCCCCCTCTTCTCATTATGTGGCCAAAGTATTTAAGCTTCAGCTTCAGCATTTGACCTTCCAATGAGCCTGAATTAATTTCTTTTAAGTATTGACTGATTTGATCTTGCCATCCAAGGGACTCTCCAAAGTCTTCTTCTCCAGCATCACAATTTGAAAGCATTGATTCTGTGGCACTCAGCTTGCCTTACAATCCGACTCTCACAACCATATATTGCTACTGGGAAAACCATAGCCTTGACTATTCAGACTTTTTCAGCAAGGTAATGTCTCTGCTTTTTAGTATTCTGTCCAGATTTGCCATAGCTTTCCTTCCAAGGAACAAATGGCTTTTAATTTCATGTCTGCAGACCGTCTGCCGTGATCTTTGAGCCCAAGAATATAAAATCAGACACTGTTTCCATTTCTTTTCTTCTATTTGCCAGAAAGTGATGGGACTAGTTGCTAAGATCTTAGTTTTTTATGTTGAGCTTCAAGTCAGCTTTTACGCTCTTCTCTTTTGCTCTCATCAAGAAGCTTCTTCATTCTTCTTCACTTTCTGCCATCAGAGTGGCATCATCTGTATCTCTGAGATTATTGATATTTCTCCTGGCAATCTTAATTCTGGCTTTTGATTTGCCCGGCTTGGCATTTCACATGAGGTACTCTGCATAACATCTCCTGAAAAAAGTGGGATTTGAGCCAAGTCTTGAAGGAAGCCATGGAATTTAACAGGCAAAAGTGGGGGTGGGGGAGATGCCAGCACACTGAAAGAAACCCTTGCTTCCATGCTCCTGAAGCCCCACCTTGCTCCTACAATGTTTAAAATTCTACCTTTTGACGGTCATTCCTGTGGGTAAAGGCATTATACAAGCTGCTCCATGTCTCTGAGCCTCAGTTTCTTCATCTGTTTAATGAGGGGACTAGAGTAGATCACTTTTAATTTCCTTCCAGCTCTAAAATCTCTGATTATATAATAAAGAGCTAGGTGGCGCAGATCATAGAGGGTTAGCCTTGAGTCAGGAAAACTTCAGTTCCAGCCTTAGACACTAACTGCGTGATCCTGGGCAAGTCACTTTAACCTCTGTTCTGCCTCAGTTTCCTTCCTCTGTAAAATGTAAATAATAAAAGCCCCTACCTCCCAGGGCTATTGTGAGGCTCAAAAGAGATAATAGTTGTAAAGTGCTTAGCACAGTACCTGGCACGCAGTAAGCTCAATATAAATGATATAAATGTGAGCTATCATTATTATTATTAAACAGTCCCTATGAGGGAAATCCTTTACCAGGCATCGATACCTTAATACACTATCACTAAGCAGTGAACAGAGGGAATGGAATGCAGGATGGTTAAGTGTGATGGATGAGTAGAAGGATAGATCTGGAGTATTGGATTGCATTTAAGCATAAATGAGACACAGTATTGGGGGAGCACTAAAACCCGCCCATAAAGAGAAAGGACACTTAAAGTATAGGAACATGACAGAATCCAGTTTTGTTCAGGGCTCTTTCTTTGTTTATATGAATAACTTAGATTCATCTGAGGGAAGGCTCAGGAGTGGAACTAGGAAAATTGATGGCTTGAGGCCTCTCCTTCAGCAGGAGCCCAGCTATCCCCTTTGCCCAAGTCAATATAGTCAATATGCTATAGATTATCTGTTAACATTTTGTTATGATAACATAACAATAACCAAGAGATTCCAGATTCTGTCTTGCTAAGCTTTCTTTACCACTTTTATTAAAGAGGTGGTAGGTATATGCTGAATTATAATTTAAGGACAACAGGTAACAATGGCAGAGTCTGAATCAGTTGTCATAATTTTCGAGAGCCCTTAGTTAAAGAGGCCAAGGCAAGGAATTGGATCTTTACAAAGTCTAGTTAGCTTCTCACAAGAAAAAAAAAACTGCCTTCCCAAAGTCTAATTTATTTCCTTGATCACAAGGGTGGGGATGAGAGGGTTCAGATTGCTTAGTGCAGCCCAATAGTGCTACTAGAAAAATCAAAACCCAAAAATAACCGGAGGAGGGTTGGGGTCAGTGACCTTCCTCTTCGGATTTTTTTTAATCAGTTGGTGGTGGTAGTGGTGGCGATGAAGTTGAAATTCCAGAATCAGAGGCCCCAAAGTGAGGAAATTCAAAATGTAAACCCTGATTCTTCCTTTAGGTTAGAGACTCAGAACGTCTCCGAACTGGGGAGCCAGAAAGGCACCCGTAGGGCCTCGGGGTCAGATTTCCCTTTTTCTACTTGCCTCTTGCCCCCGCCCCCCGCCCCCTGCAGGAAGAGCAACCAGGCTGGGGCACAACCTGAGAAACAGCAACCACCCAACTTCCCGGGCGGGAGCAGGGCAGCGTGCAGAACAGGAGACCGATCGCTGGGACCAGGTGGGTGCAGGCAGGGCGCGGGTTCGAGCCAGGGAAGGAAGGGGCCGATGGTCGTGCTTCTGCAGCACGGGAGACAGGAGAAAAGGCGGAGGGTGGGGGGAACTATTGGAGGGAGGGGGCAGGAGGCGGGGAGATGGGAGGTGGGGGGGGGGAGGGAGGCGTGGCCAAGGGGGCGGGCAGGCGGCGCTAGGCGCTGTCCTGGGTGTTGAAGCCTGCGAGGTCTTTAGCGGTGCTGCAGGAGCGCTGAGATACAGCAAGGGAGGCCGGCCCGGGTAGCAGCCGCTGCTGCTGCTGCCCTGCCTCGGCGCCCCTTTTCCCGCTCCGGCCCAGCCCTCCTGCTCCCCTCCCTCCTGCTCCCGCTCCTGCAGCGTTCCTCCACCTCCTCCACGCGTCAGTCCATCCCTTCCTTCCTCCCTTAGTCCGTCGTCGGGTCATCCAGCCCTCACCATCCCCTCCAACCTCCCTCGGTGCCAGCAGTTGACATGGAGTGAGCGCCCCAGGCCAGAGCGACGGAGCCAGAGAGCGAGCGAGGCGCAGCGAGGAGCCGGGCGCACCGGGCAGTCTGCGATGGGCCAGGCGTGATGGGGTCCCCGCCGCGTTCCGTGGCCCGGGCGCCGCGGCCGCCGCCGCCGCTGCTGCTGCCGCTACTGCTGCTGCTCCTGCCAGCCTTGCCCGCCGCCGCCGCCGCCACCCGCGGCCGCCCGCTCCCGGGGAGGTTCGGTGAGTGAGTGCGGGGCGGCCAGCTGGAGGGAGGCGTGGGTGGGGGTGGGGGGACGGGTGCGGGGCGAGGTGAGCTCGAGGTGGGAGACCTCGGCTGCAAGGAATGGGGAGGTGCGGGACTGGAGACTGGCAGCTTCTAGAGGAGGAGCTGCGGAAGGAGGAGGAGAAGGAGGAGGAGGAGGAGATTAAGGCGGTGGCAGCCGTGGTAGCAGCATGGAGCCGACCAGGCTGTACCCGGCGGAGGGAACGTGGTAGTTACAGGTGTAGCAGGCACAGAGCAAAGTGCAAGGGCCAAAGGGCCGGGGAGATTGCTCTGCTCCCGCCTCTCGAACCCTCTCCAAGGTGCTGCCTCCCAGAGACTCGTCCCCAAAGCACCCTCTCTTCAATTGACTCAGTTTCCTTCTACCGTCACCTGCTCTCTCCCTCAGTGGTAGCACCAGAAACTCGGCAACCTTTGCAGCTCCCTCTCCCCCTCCCGACCTTCCAACATAGCCCCGCTGTCTGTCTCCGGGTCAGCTCTCCAAATTACCTGCACATCTTCTATATAGGTCTCTTCCTCTGAGCCCCACCTTTCAAAGCTCTGCTCTCTTCCTGTTGATCCCACCCTTCTCCCTCATCATAGACTGCAAAATAAAATCTTTCCTCTCATCCTTAGTTCAGAGATCTACTGAGACAGCTCTCCCTCCCACCCCATCCCCACAACAAACACCAAAGTCCCTTATTTGTGGGAATGTGAATGTTTACATTCTCTTTCCTTTTCCTGTGTGTGTATATATTATGTTTACTCTTTATAAAGTATTTCTATATTTCGTGGACTCTTTGTGTGTGTGTGTGTGTGTGTGTGTGTGTGTGTGTGTGTGTACTGTATGCCTTTTGGGGAGAAAGTGCCTAAATGATATTTTCAGCTAATGGGTGGAGAGCAGTGGATCTATGGGTTGCCATTTCTCCCCTCCTCTTCCACATCCTGGTCTCAATCTCGTACCCCCAAACCTGCACTACCACAAAATGATGCTGAGTGGGCACTTTGTTAAAACAAAACCACACCTCTGCGAGGATTCTCACCCAGGTTACTGCCCACACGTTCCCAATGAAGAAAAAAGAAGGGAAAAGAAATGGTGAAGGGCTTGTTGAGAGGAGAAGGCTAATTAAATAGTAAAGACTTACAGAAAAATTAGCCTTCTCCTTGAAATCCGTTTGGTTTTGTGGTGATCTTTTTTTTTTAACCCAACAACAATCTGCCTTCTGCTATTATTCCCCTATCTTATTTGTTAAAAAAGGTTTTACACATTTAGAATAAAGCCAGTGTTTTTCATAAGTGCTTCCCTGGTGAGAAATATTAAAATTTAAATGCTGACATCTTAAATGAATGTGAGCACCTCTTTCTGTATATGGAAAGGGTTTGAGGGTTTTCCCCCCTCCCAGTATTGGAGTCAGTATTGCAGAAAGCATTATCAACTATTATGAAGAAGCTTTTAACCTGAAAGCCAGGAACTAAAGATATTCTCTTCTACACTGCTAACAAATTCCCCCTCCAGAGACGTTTGTAAAAGTCTCATGTCCGTCCTGCTTCCTGTTTCCAACTGTATCACAAACTTCTAAGTCCAAAAGAAATGAAAGCTAAAAGGTAGGTGGTAGTTTCTCATATTCTCCCCTGAAATATGGGCCAACACTGAGCTGGGTTCCTGCTGAACATTTCCATTGCCTTCCCTCCTCTACTTACACATATTCAGGCCTGGCTACTGTGGCACCAAGTCAGGTCAGGAATTACATATCATGAAGGAGATCCCTTTGCTTCATTCATTTCTAAATTAGTCTCAGCCAGAGCCCCTGAGGTAGAGTTATATCTTATTACCCTTCACATTCAAAGATGCTAATGCCAGTATCATAGACTCAGACTTTCAGAGCATCTTAGAGAAGGCCATAGAGATCATACTAATGTAACTGCTTCATTTTAAAAATGAGGAAAGCAAGCTCTAGACTGGTGCCAGCTCGAATCATTCAGCAAATTAGTGACAGAACCAGAGCCAGAACCCAGTTTTCCTGACTTCCACTCCCTTTGCTTGGAGTCATCTCTTTCCTCACCCCCCCCCACTCTAACCCTCAGAATTTGGGCAGCTACTTTTCCTGCTGTTCTCTCCAGGACCTCCAAAGGGATTATGTGATTTAGCTTGGACTTGTGTAGAGTAAAGCTGAATTAACAGTAGCAAAAACTATGAAAATAGGCTGTTGGCATTGTAGAATTATAAGTATGCTTTGAATATGTAAATATGTTCAATTTTTTAATGCCTGGAAATGTAGTTTCATCAATGTGGAACACTGTTTCATGTAGAAATGCCTTTCACTGTTACAGAGTGAAAACTTGTCTATAGTCTAGAGTCTGAGGGAGTTGCTTGAGTTACTAAAAGCTTAAATGTCTTGCCTGGTTAGTATGTTTCAGAGGTAGGTCTTGAACCATATAGTCTTTCTGTATACTTGTAATCTGAATAATAGAATATACATTGAGACTTTTTTTAGGGTACTTATATGGATTAGTCCCATTATACAGATGGAGAAACTGAGCCATTCAATTGACTTAAGCCTATGAAATAAGTCAGCAGTAAAATGAGGAAGAAGGGAATGCAAAATCATCGGTGTCTAGAACTCCTAAATGCTTTTATTGCCCCAAATAGCTGCCAAGTCTGTGGCTTCTGAAAGCTTCTTCCATACTGGATATACATTTCATGTACAGTCTGCTGTTAGGGTGTTTCTTCTTTATAGAGTCATCCATCTCAAAGTCATCTCTTTTCAGATCTATCTCTCTGCCTTCTGGGCATGATGATGATGGTAGGATTGTTTAGTAGCATTTAGAAGAGAGGATGTTTGGTTGTTGTGCCTTTAAGCAGTGCATGTGCTTGATATTTAGCTTGAGGTACTCCCTTGGTAGGTTCTTCCCTTGCTTGCAGCTAGCTTTCTTCGTGTTTGTTTGACTTATTACTTCTCTCCTTCCACTGTTCCTATCCATGCATATCACCCATCAGAGGTAAAGGACAACTATGATGATGCTGCCTGACCTATGTACTGGGGTGGAGTGGGGGTAATCAGTGTGGTGTATGAAAGGAACACTGGATTTGGGATCAGAGGACTTGGAAGGTGAATTTTGGCTTTGCTACTTAATACCTGTGACCTTGACCTGTGAACCGTAGCAAAACAGCACTTCTGTGTGCCTCAATTTCTTCATATGTAAAAAGAAAGCCAGAAAGAAAAGTTGACTGATATAGGAGGTGCTATAAACATAAAACACCCTGAGGGCAGATATTGTGTTTGGAATATATACCTACTATGGAAGAGGCTTTCAGTAGCCACAGACTTGGGAACAAGTTTTTGGGCAATATTCTTGAGACTAGAATTGTGAGATGTTCTCTAAGATTCCTTACAGTCCTAAGTCATAATGATACTTGGTACCCTGTGAGACATACCACTTTGCATGAACCATGACAACATTCCACAGGTAGTTGGATGTCATTTTTTTGCTGGTACAAGTCTTCTAGAAACAAAAGATGTTGGATAGGACCTTTATATTATTCTTTAGCAAAGAGCTTATCATATCCTAGAGCTGGAAGGAAACCTGTTAGTCATCTAATTCAACTCTCTGCCCAATGGATGACTCACATCCTCTGTCACAAAAAGACTCCTATTCTTTCATGAAGTGCTTTTCCCCTTTGCCCATCAGTATTTGATTTATAAGTGCTCCTCTGAAGTAGCAGATATCAGTGATAGCTCTTAGTCCTTTAGTTTGGATGATGATCTTTTGTTGTGGGTCAGGTATCCCTGGTGGAAGCTGGTGCTTGACCTCCATCTTTCCCAGTTGGGTTTCTCATCCATCAGGTTTTGCTGACTACAGAGGAGGCCATAGCTTCTTATATGTTTCTTCTTTGTGTGGTTATAGGGTACTCAGATATGGCTTTCTTTTTCAGTTGACTTTGGATAATGCTTGTAATGTTAACTTGGTTGCCCCAAGGCTAGGAAACTGCCAGGTCTCTTGCATTTCTGACATAAGACTGAGATACATCTACAAGGAGTGAATCCAGTCTCCTTTCCTGGGTGTTAAACTTAGACGTGCCTAGAGAGTACTGTGTGTCCTACTTATGAGGTTAAGAGGATAGCAGGTACCCCTTGACATTGTACCTGAGGCACACTGCTGGTGTTGCTCCTCATTTCTTAAGCATACATAGCCACATACAGGTCTACACAACAAAGCCCTAAGACATGAATACACATCGTTATTTTCTCCTTAAAACAAATGTATTGATTTTTCTTACAAGTACTCATCTATACCTATAGCCACACCTATACACACACAATCTGTGTCTTGTTTGACAATGATCAAATCATTTACAATGCTCCTAATCAAGATATCAGCCAGTAATGACAATGGAGGCTTTAAGCCTCTTTTCTAGCCCAGCTCTGTTTTTCTTGTTCAGGATAGCGGGTATGAAACACATACATCCAGGGGAGCCAATGCTTCATGTTCTTGCACATCAAGGATCCTTGGAGATGACAAGTAGATCCTAGAGATAACCAAGATCTACCATTCTATTCTTTGTAGCATGCCCTGATTTGTCATAGTCCATAGCTAAGTGCAGACTCACATTTTAGACAGTGAGAACCTAATCATATCTACAGTGTCAATAAAACTTTGATATGCGGATTTCATTTTTGCTCTGTTCCCTTGTAGAATGGGGTGAATCCTTTCTCCTAAGCAGGTATTTTGTAGTCTGTTTGCAATGTCATATTTGCCTTGGGTGGCTATTGGTCAGCCACATGTCCTACTTTTATTCCTTTAATTTTTGTCAGTATTTTTCCTTGTGTTCCAGTTATCTGAACCTCTTCTCTCAGGACACAGCCTAATATGTCTGCATCTTTCTAATACCTATGTCTCCTTTAAAGTATCCCACTCTCACCAACCTCCTTATCACCATAGAATAGAAGGAATGCATGCTTCTTTTCTTCTATAACATGCTATTGTTTGGGTTATTCTTGTAATAATAATGTTACTAGCAGCTGCTGTGGTGGTGTAAGACCAACAACACCAGCACACAGGAGGGCTGCTAGCCCAAGTTCTTCGATCTGCTTCTCTGAGATAAGCAACTTTAAGGGGTTTACAATCTCACTTTAATTAAATTGATTACCCTAGTGCTGAGGGGAACTAGAACTCCAAAAGAAAAAATTGCAAAACAAAAAGTCCCACTTTACTTGTCATTACAATTCTCTAAAGACCAGTGTCCTGGACTGTTCTATTTGCGTTCGCTTCTATCCTGTTTATCTTTGAGGGGCCATTAAGTGATGTAGTGGATAGAGCGTCAGTCCTGGAGTCAGGCAGACTCTTCTCTCTAAGTTCAAATCTGGCCTCATTCACTTAATACCTGTGTAACTGTGGGCAAGTCACTTAATCCTGTTTGCCTCCGTTTCCTCATCTTTTCTTTTTTCTTTTTCTTTTCTTTCTGTTTTTTTAAGTGTTGGGTCCCATATTTGGAGCTCATGGTTCTGAGTTGTTGCTATGGAAAATGCCTTCTTCAGGGGAGGAGTCTTCTACAATAAATACTGCCATCTCTCAACTCTAGTGTGAAATACTATCATTCCCTGTTTCTTTGGGCTGAGGTGGATGGATGGAGAAGGAAATGGCAAACTACACCAATTGGGGTCATGAAGAGTGGGATATGACTAAATAACAAAAACAAATCCATCTTTTATTCTTTCTTTGTTCCTTCCTTACCTTTGCCACACTTTCCCTGTGTCCAGATTTAGCTGGTACACCTGGGGTTAAGAGCTGTGGATTATTTTTCTTTTTCTCCTTATCTTCTTATGCCCATTTTCTCCAGTAATGAATTCATGGAGCCTAGAGCCAGGGTGTGATTCAGCCAGAAGAAGTGAGTTGATTTTGTTTTATGGACTGGGTGCCGTGGTTGATTATTTTAAAATCACATTTTTAAGAAATCCTTTCTAGTATCAAGGTAGAAAGAACCCATCTTTGCTTCTTGCAGCTCTGACCCCGGACTAGTTTGTAATCTTTGCTTCTGGTCCTGCTGAAAGGAGGCCAACCTAAGGGTGGTGGTGGTGGTGGTGGGGAGAGGAACAATAAGCCACTAAATGCCTCATTCACATGTCTCTGGGTATATTCCAGTGATTCTGTGCCTGCTGCATTTCTCTCCTTTTCCTTCTACTCCACAGGAGCTATCCTCCTCAGGTGGTGTATGTTTCCATTCTGAGGGGGAAAGGCTAAACTAGTTCTTGGATTAAGCAGGAAATTTGGTGCTATGAGAAGGAGGTTTTAGAGTAAAGTGGCTGGCTATGAAATCACATGCACTTAATGGGCTTCTAGGGTGTTGATGGTATGTTTATGAATAAGCTTCCTATGTCCAAGGCTGAAAGTTAAATGTATCAGAACCAAAAGTACATTGCAGCGACTTGAAGAGGTTTGTTTTTAATGACTTCTTTTCACCATTAACTCTCTTAACCATCTATATAAACATCCTAAGCATATTTTTAAAAATTTAAACTGATTTGACTTGGTTTATGAGCAGTCCTGCCCACAATTGAATCAGTTGGGCTGTCATAAGCTTCATTTTTATGGAGAGTCTATGTACTCATTTCTTTTCTTTTTCCTTTCCTTTCTTTTTTTTTAATGTTGGGCCCAATTAAGATGGTTCCTCCAGTGACATGTTTAATGTATATGTACTAATCTGTCTGGGACAACTTCAGTGGGGTGTGAAAAAATGAGTTACAAAACTAAGGTTGAGTTGAAATTGTTAAAAAAAGAAAGAAAAGAAAAAGAAAAAAGTACTTCAGGTGAAATGAATAAAGGCTTTAAAAATTCCAGTGATATATTTTGTTTTTAGACTATAGGAAGATATATTCCTACTTGTTGAACTCTCCCTTATAACAAAGAAAAATAGTTAAACAAAATGAGCCTAAAAATCAACTGCATCCCATGGTTCATTCAACCACTCCTATAGTTCCCTTCATTTCTTTTGGGAGCAGGGAGGTAGGTATGTTTCATTGTCTGTTTTCTTGGGATTGAAACTGGTTATGATGTTTAAATTGAGTTTGTGTGCATTTTAGGGGATTTGTGGTTTGTTATTGTAATCGTTAAGCATGTTACATTCTGATTCTGTTTATTTCACTATGTATTGGTTCATCCAAGTCTCATTTTTTTGAATTTGGCATATTTGTAAATTTTTACTGCATAATAGCTTCATTACATCCACATACCACAATTAATTCAGCTAGTTCCCAATTAGTGCATATCCATATCATTTCCAGAATTTTTTGCTGTATTATGAAGTGTTAATATAAATGTTTTGGCATTAGTGTCTGTTTTGACCTCTGGGAGGGTATATTGCCCAGTAGTGGGATTTTAGGAAAACAGCTTGAAAAATTTCCCAACATTTCTCCCAATTTTTAGAATAGTTGGATCAATCCACAGCTCCAACAACATTGTACTAGTGTGTCTTTCTCCCTGAAGTCAATCTTGCATTGACTATTTCTGTCTTTTAGTTTCTTTTCCATCTTGGGTGTGAGGTACATCCTTAGGGTTGTTTCATTTTTCATTTTTCTGTGTTATTTGGAGCATTTTTCTTATGGTTTAAATGTGTGATTATTCTAGGGAAACTGTTCATGTCTATTGACAATTTATCATTAGTTGTCATTATCTCTTGGAAAAATAGCTCTTGGCTTTCTATATTTGTGTCAATTCCCTTTTTTTGTCTTAGCTATCAAACTTTTATCAGAGATATTTGCTTTTTTCCTCCAAATAAGCAATTTCTCTCTTTATTCTAGTTGCATTGATTTTGTTCCAGCAAACAGGTTTTTGATTTTTACATAATCAAACTTGTCTATTCCCATTTGCTCTTAAAACAGACCTGAAGCAATAGCTGCTTATTTTGGCAACCACTTCACAAGAACATAATTTTTCTGGTGCATGGGTTGATTTTTGTCAGAACTCTGTTTCACTGGTGACTGCAGGTGTTTTATTTGGGATTTATGGAAGTGAAGGAGGTGGGGGTAAGGAAAGGGGAGAATGGAGTTTCTTTTTCTCTGTTTCTATCAGTGTAATTTATACCTTACAAAGTTGTTTCTATAAAGACAGTGTTAGAAGCTTTCCCTGGCCCTTATTAAAACAATCAGAACAACAAAACACCTTGCTTTGGATCATAAACAAACATTTAAAGTAGTTCTTTGCTCTAGGCAGGGGCATATCTCCAATACTTTGAAGTCTGTCACTGGACTTAAAGATAGAAGTCTCTGTATATGGAGAGATGAGAAAGAGTTTTGGAACTAAACACTGAGGTTTTCATTCAAATGCAATAGTAGATGAAGGCTATATAAAATTTAGCTAAATAAGCACCTGTCTTATCTTTTCTGACAAGATGTTCCATTTCCCAGAGAAAGCAAGCAGCTGAATTCATGGCAGATAGCCCTCCATACCACATAAAAACACCTGGCAGTTGTTTTCACATTAGTCTAAATGACCTTCAGAAATGTGGGTCCAGCTGGATTTGTTTTTTCATCCGAGCTGATAAAAGGGTTAGGCAACTTCAGAAAACAGTCCTTTTCAGTGCTGCTTGGAAACTCTATGGAAACAGAGTTTGTTGAAGGATGGAGAAAATGTGACCAAAAAAAAAATGATGCATGTCGGGTCTCTAGGCAAGCTGTCCATTTAAATATCAGAGGTAGGAATTAAAACAGGTGGGGTTCCTCAGCAGCCCTACCTTTCTCATGTATTAAATGACATTTCTGTTCACTAGTTCCATTGCTAACCTTTTGGAGGGGATGCAGGGGGCAAGGTTGACACTACTAGAAGAATGTGAATCCTTGCTTGGTATTCACACTTTCTTTTAGGTACTGAAGTGTGGAACCTCACTCCTGTGTTTATAATTAATGGCCTTGTTTTGTGTCATTTAAAGAAACAAGGAAGCAGCTCCTCATTTTCTTCTTGGTCTGACTTTCTTCTGAGGTGGTAACCTTCTTTTGAGGCTGTAAATGAAATGTTTCCCCTCTTTCCTTTTCCCCTAATTCTTGTTTATAAAGCATGTTAGATAAAAACCCGTCTTTGGAGCTTGTGGTTCTGAGTTGGTGTTACGGAAAATGCCTTCTCCAGGGTAGGAGTGTGCTACAATAAAATACTGCTATTTCTTTGAACTCTGGTGTGCAATACTATCACTCCCTGTTTCTTTGGGCTTAGGTGGATGGGTTGTTTGTTGCATTAGAATCTCCTCCCTAGAAGCACCTAGTACTCTCTCTCTAGTCTTAAAACCAGTATATCAGGTGGTACAGGGTTCATTTTCTTCTGGGAACAGCATGGGACTAGCAGAGAACTCTTTGCTGTGGGTTGGAGCATCCCTAGGAATTGTTGAACATGTCCTTTGGTACCTGGGCCAGTTGTTGCTTTAATTCCCCCCAACTTTTGTTTTTCAGCCTTGGGTGCTTCTTTGGCTTATTTGGTTTCTTTCTATGAAACAATTTTGATATGTGGAAATTGATGGATTGTTATCATACCCTGGCATGGCACCTCAAGTCTTCCTTGGTTGGCCAAGAATAAAAACGCCATCAGGGGAACTTAATATTTGATCTGGCTTGTAAAATCACTCACCATTCAGAATGCTCGAAGAGCTCGAAGAAGCTTTAAATGAGGTAATACAAACACCAGAGAGACCAAATCAAACCATGATTCGAGGTTTGCCATAACAAAAAGCCCAATTCACTCTAAGAGGGGAGGCATGGATCATTTTGATAAGAAAGGTTTAAGTAGAGGTTTGGTTTCAGCTTGTCACAGTGACAAACAGGGGGAGGGATGCCTCATTTAAGATTTAGGTTATCCTTTTCTGGAATTGACTGGTGGAAGGTTATAGTCAAGAGGTGGGATGGGAAATGATGGGAAGGAAGAAATTAGATTTTCAATTATGGGGTTTTGGAGCCACTAGGTGTGTATATTTTCCCCAAGTCCATTTAGGTCCCGAAGTACAATGCCTTATATACAGTACAGAAGATGACATTGCTAATGGCTTGTTTTGTAGAAGGAGTTTTTTGAAGAAAGACTGGCCTGATTCCTAAAGGGGAAAAGTAGTTGCTCTTAATGGGGAAAATTCTCATTCTAGGGCTGAAATGTGCTCAGCTTCGAAGAGAATGGGGCAGGTAAAGACTATTGCCAGTGACCCAACAACAACTAGCAACTGGGATCAGAAGATTTTTCCTCTTTGGGGCAGTGGTTTAAATTTAGTCCAAAGTAATCATCCTCTAACGGGACTTGAAGGCAGCTTAATGTTATGTACAAAGTAAAATCATTACAACTGTAATGTTACCAAACCCTATGCCCCAGCTGAAGGTCTATTTCTCTTAGGTAGCTAAGTACTGGAGTGGATTCTAGGCTCAGTTACCTACGAGTTGTGTGAACCTGGGCAAGTTGCTTAATGTCTGTCTGCCTCAGTTTCTTCAACTGTAAAATGGGTATTATAATAATAGAACTTTCCTCCCAAGTTTGTTTTGAGAATCATATGACCTAATATTTGTAAAGTGCCTGGCACATAGTAGATATTATATAAATACTACTTGTTATTATTTTATCCTTGATCAAAATGAGAGCTTTTGGAGGAACAGAGAAGAAAGTTGTATTGGCAATTAAGTTGGGACTTTTTTACTGTTTTAGAATGCTAAATTAAGTGTCTTTGATTGAGCCTTACTAGGTGTGAAGCCCCAGGCCCAAGCCCCCATCTACTAGGTGCTAAGCCTATGTGGGTGTGAAGCCTTCAGGGTCCTAAGGGGAGTTGCTGAGACTAGAGCCAATAGTAGGTGCCTAAGTTCTGGTTGCTCAGATGATGTTTGATGATGTCCAAAGACTGTATAAAAAGAGACAACAGAGGTATTTGCTAGAGGCTGTCACTGCTGGAGGATTGTTGGTGTGGGACTCTGGGCAGCTTCTGTAAGAGCCTCCTGGCTCACCCAGATGTTGATGGTTTCTTGGTAACTATGAATTATATTTGGCCTGTTTATAATGTATGTTTGTAATTTGTATTTGCTCTGAAGTTCAGGGTGCTGGCTTTTTCCACTGAACAAAGTGAACGATATTTATATGTTGGATTGAGATAAGATTGTTAACTCCCTAACATTACTTTCCTTAGTAAAGCAGATCAAAAGAACCTGTGCTGGCAGCATTCTTGTTGTTGGGCTTGTGTTGGTCTCTCACCCCCACAGCAGCTGCTAGTCGAATTGTTGCAACAGAAGCCTATTGTTATTGCAAGAAAAATGACTCTGAATATTCCAAGTCTCAGCTGAATTGATGGCCTAAGACCTTTGGGAAGGATTAAAATTAGTTTTTAAATTGTTAGTCATCTATATTTCTTAATAAAGACATTAAAAAAAGAAGCACACCTAAGCAGGGTACATTAATGATAATATAGTAATAATGGTGATAATAGATGATAGCCATGCTTAGAATTTATTTAATACCTTCAGAATGCTTGAAGCACCTTAATTATTTTTAAAAGCTAAATTATAGTAAGGAAACTATGAAGAATGGAAGAAAAACACTGTTCTCACAGTACATAGTATCCAACTCCAGTGGCTAGAGGTTCCCCAAGAGTGGTAGGTTTGCAAAGCCTTCTTCATCTGCTGTACTGTTGATCAGGGAAGGGTCCCTGGTAGTCCTGGGTAGGCTGAAAGACATTACAAAGAAGGAATTTAGATAAGGCTATAAACAAAGAAAGATATGCGGAAAAACAGAGATAGATGGGAGGTGGCAAGAAGTTCCCACTGATGAGTAGCCCATGGGATGCCATTCATATTCTTGCAGTGTCAAAAGAGAGCAAGGAAGGCTTGTGCCTCATTGGGTGAATCCCCTGTGAATTGGTGGGAGAACATAAAACAGGAGTGGTTGCAGTGGGGCTGGAAAAGAAGAAATAAGTTTGAAAAAGAACATAGAGGAAGTATTGATTAGACCTAGTAACTGATGATGTGGAGAAAAGGAGTGGGAAGGGATCAAGGGTGATACCTAGTTTTTGAGCTTGAGTAATAAGAATGATGGATTCTGCCAATGGTACTAACCCTGTGCTAGGTACCTTGTGGATTACAAAATATACAGTGGCCCAGCTCTCAAAGAGCTCATAAGAGAATTGGGGAGACCAGACCTATGCATATTAAACAATGACAATTGTTTATATTAAGCAGTCGTTCTTCTCTGTTCCTCCAGAAGCATATTAAGCAGGACAATTAAGTGCTAAACTGTGTGATAGCAATTCCAAGTATGGCAGAAATTCAGAAGAATGAAATGAACATAGGTTAAGATAGGCAGGGAGGGCTTCGTGGCAATTAATTTAGTCCTTGAAGGATATGGGGGAAGGGGGAAGAAGTAGTATCCTTCCTTTTTTGATGGAATTCCCCCCTTTGCCCTAAGATAGAGAACTTGAGGCCCTGCAATTCAATAGGCCTTGTGGTGTGAGCCTACAAAAACTGAAGGAGCCTTTGACAAATTTTGACCATTCTAAATTTGATAAACATCTGTCAATCTATCTTAGAAATATGTATATATATAATATATATATATTTGTTTTATTATAAATAAATACTTAAATACTTATGTTTTATTATAATTTTGGTTGCTCATCTACCCTCAGTAATGGATGTACTTTCATGAAAATGCAGAGGTTCTTCCAGAGTTTCTATGAAAGGGAAATGCTGCAAGGCATTATCCTGGTGGGGTTGGGATGGGGAACAGCATGAGGAGAGGAGCAGACTTCGATCACAGTGGCATGTACAGGAGAGAGGGAGGATTGTTACTCAGATAATGCCTACCATTTAAATTTTTTTTTAAAAAAATGTCATTGCATTCTTCAACGCTGAATGAGGTTGAATCATGATAATTGGCTATGAATTTGATTCCCTACAAAAGGGTTCTTAACCTGGGATCCGTAGACCACCAAGGGCTTTGTCAAAACATTCCATGGATTCTATAAACCCTTGGATGGAAAAAATTACACCTTTTTTTTTTTTACTAACTTTTAATTTCCTTTTTTACCATATGTATTCAATTTTATGTATTTAGGAATGTTTTCTTTTCTGAGAAGGGGTATATAGGCTTTACCAGTCTGCCAAATAGGGCTATGTGGTTGAAGAACCCCTGTCTTAGAGATGTTTTGCCCTTTATCTTAATTTTGTTGTACCAATGGTGACTGCAGTCCCTGTGAGAAATGAGACCCAAAAATTGCTTTCTTGTTATTAAACCATTCCCTGGAGCTGATAGGTAACTCAAGATTTTATTGTTTACATATTTTGCAATAAGCCAATTTCAGATCATGTGTTAACTTCAACTGCACAGCTTAAATCCTATTATTTGGAATTTATTTTCTAGTCAAAATGCCCCTCCATGGTGTAGGATTTGTTTGTGATTTTTCTCTAAAATTCACTATCATCAACCTTGTTCTGTGTGGTAGCTATTTGCAGGCCACTTATCTGACTGAAAAGTTTTTATCCTATTAAAACTAAATGGATATTAACTTTCAAACACTTGGGGGAACACAACCAGACTTGGAATCATATGACTTGGAATCAGACACTAATTAACTGTGTGGTCATGGACTAGTCCTTCAGTCTTTCTAAACCTTACTCTTTTCACCTGTCAAGTTCAGTTCAATTCAACAAATATTTATAAAGTGCTACTTACTACAGTGCTGGGCATTGTAGATACAAAGACAAAACCCCAAACCTTCCCTGCCCTCAAGGAACTTCCTCTTTTTTCTTGGAGGTGGGGAAAAATGACATGTAAATATGTAGATATAAAATAAATACAATGAATTAGCAGTAATGCTAAACGATACTACATATACTCCCAACCTTTTAGGGCTGTTGGGAGGAAAGTACTATAAATGTGTGTTCCTTTTTCAACATTTCTTTTTTGCCTCTCTTTCCTCCCATCAGCCTTGATTTGACTCTTCTGGAGGATGTAACTAACCTGAACTAGGAAGGGGCAGTTTCCAAAGAGTAGGGTACTGTGCATATCCTGCCACTGAAATTGCCAGCATGAATCAGATAGGAATTAGTTTGAATTTTTCTGAGTGATTTCCATTTTACTCCACCCATACAGATATGTCTGTTTGTTTATTGCAGTTTTCACACTGACATTTGAGAATAACATTTAATTCCTTTTCAAATGTTCTTAGGATGAGAATCTTAATTGATCAGGGTGGCTCTGAAGGTGAAAATGGTGCATAGTAAACAGTCTGAAAAGAAGGCAAGGAGCCTCGTGGTGCTTGTACTTTAAAAGTGCATTTCTTTCCCATTTTTTGGGAGGGGAGGGGAATAGCTTGACTGAGATGAATGACAGTTTACTGATGCAGTCTACCTCATGACTGATAATTATTCTTTCATATTTCATTAACACTTGGCTCCCAAATCAAGAACTTGTAAATGAGGTACTTGGGCAAGTTTCAAAGAGGAAGAAAAAAATCCATTTATTAGGAACTTTTAAAGGTCAGACTAGCTTTTCAGAGAAGGTCAGGCAATTTTCATGATGCCAAGACCACTAGGTAAATAGTCCTTTGGGTCATTTGTGTCAAGTATCCAATCTTTTGTGACTTCCATTTCAGATCTTTGTGCTGGCATTAAAAAATAATCTTGGAATAGTGGAGCTAGAAAGAACAGAGAGAGAGCACCTACACAGTCTAGGACAAAATTGTTTGTTACTTAATTTTAAAATATTTTAAAAAGATGTGTAGGAGTATACCCTCTAAAACTCTATCCTCTTTTTGTTTGTCTGACAGTTGGATTCTAATCTCCTTCATCATTGACTAATTATTTGATAAGTCATTTAGTTTCTCTGGGTCTCAATTTCCTCATCTATAAAGTGAGGGAGCTGGAGGAGGTAATTATAAAACCACTTTCCATTTATATTGCAGTTTTGCACATCTGATCTCACTGTAACCCTGGGAATGAGAGGCTATGGCTATTATTTTTCTCATTCTATATATAGACAAGGAAACAGAGGCTCAGAGATGTTTAGGGACTTGTCCAAGTTAGGGCCAGCCAGACTTCAAATCCAGATCTTTTGGTCCAAAATTATGTCCAATCCACTGGACGCTGATGCTTCCTATATCACCTTTGGGATTCCTTCCACCCTTAAAATGCTATAATTCTGAAAAGTCCTTGATTTTTTTCCTCTTGAAATCTATTTTGATGTAGTAAAAATACTCTAAATGAAGGATGACCTACAGATAGATGCCTGGGTGTTAAATTGATGTCCAACTCAAATTTTTGTTATCTTTTGTTCTTAAGTCACCTCAGTTTTTGACATATTATCACCCTCTTTCTCTCACCACTGAACTAATCCTCATTAAAAAGAATTCAGAAAGAAAGGGACAAAAAGGCAGTTTAGCAAAATCAATAAATATATCAAAGGGTTCTGACAACATATGCAGTATTTGACACCTACAGTTCTCACATAGACAAAGAAGAGGAAAAGATGTTTTCTCAATTCTTTAGAACAAAGCTTGGTCATTATAATTATATAGCACTGAATTTCAGGGTGGTTTTTTTGGTGGTTCTTTTCATTTACATCATAATAATGATATACATGTATTCTTTTCCTAATTCTGCTTACTTCATTCTGCATTAGCTTATACTTCTTCCCATCCATCTCTGAATTCTTTGTCTTCATTTTCTTTTGGAACAGTAATAATCTATTCCATTTATGGTACCCATGTAATATCAAGAGATAAAGAGGAAGGACCACAGGCATTTTGGGCAGGCCACTTGGAGACGCATAGGGAGCCATGGACAAGTCCCCGGGATTAGGAGGGTATGAATGGGTTACAAGTTGCATCAGTGAACATACTCACATTAATGAGAGCAAAGCTTCACTAGGACTTCCAGTTTAAGGATACCTACTCTCATTTGATTCTCCGTGAAGAACAAGATCCTCTTAAGATTTTTCATATACCTTAACAACGCTTAGCTCCTCTTTTCCACACAGAATAATCCCATTTAAACTCCTTTTGATTTTCCTTCCTTTCACTGAATTATTGTCTTCTAAAAGTGAAATTATTTTTATGACTATTTAGCTGTTACCCCTACTACCAGATTTGAATATATACTTGACTAGATTAAAAAAATCAGGGTACAAATGCTGTTTGACCTTTTATTTTGGGGGACTGGATGTACTACTCTATGTTGCTGTGCTTTTTAAAAATAAATTAATTTACTTATTTTTAGTTTTCAACATTCACTTCCATAAGTTTTTAATTTTCTCTACCTCCCTCTCTCCCCCCCTCACCAAGACAGGGTGCAATCCAATAAAGCCTCTAAATATGCATTCTTATTAAATATATTTTCATGTTAGTTATGTTGTATAGAAGAATTAGAATGAATGGGAGCTACCACGGGAAAGAAAAAACAAAACAAAAAAAGAGAGGAAATAGTATGCGTAGCTCTGCATTCAGACTCCATAGTTCTTTCTCTGGAAGTGGATGGTACTTTCCATCATGAGTCTTTTGGAATTGTTTTAGATCCTTGCATTGCTGAGAAGAGCTAAATCTATCAAAGTTAGTCATTGCACACTGTGGATATTACTGTGTGCAATGTTCTTCTGGTTCTGCGAGTTTTTTTTGTCTGAGGTTTCTAATAGTGTGAGGAAGGACAGAAGAGAAACACTTAGGATGATCAGAAAAGGTTACCCTGCCCGTAGGGAGGTGGCACCTGAGATGAGCCTTGCAAGAAGCAAGGAATTATAAGAAGCAAAGAGGAGAAGGGAGTACCTTCCAGGCCCTCGACAACAGTCTGTACCAAGGCATGCAGGCAGGAGATGGGGTGCTGCAGTAGCAAGTAGGCCATTTTCACCAGAATATGTAGTGTATGCAGGATGGCAAGTTGAAATATTTGGAAAGGAAGGAGTGAGACTGGAGTCATTTGGGGTCTTTCTGCTTTAAGTCTCTTTTCAAATTCATCTTTCTAGCTACCAAAATGATATTCCTAAAGCATGTTTTTGACTATGTTGTATCCCTAATAGCTAATCCCTAATCCTTAAATCCCTAAAGGCATTTAATGTTGTTGTTGAGTAGTTTCAGTTGTGTCCAGCTCTTCATGACTCCATTTGGGGTTTTCTTGGCAAAGACAATTGAGTGGTTTGCCGTTTCCTTCTCTAGCTCATTTAACAGAAACTAAGTCAAAAAGGGTTAAGTGCCTTGCTCAGGGTCACACAGCTAGGAAGTGTCTGATGCTGGATTTGAACTCAGGAAGATGAGTCTTCCTGATTTCAGGTCAGCTACTATGTCCACTGTGCCACCTAGCTGCCCAAACTAGCTGCTCCTCCTGTCATTTAAAGGCCTCTGAATAATGGTTCCAATTTATCTTTCAGGGCTGCTTGTTTCCATATTACTCCTGTTCACTAAATCTCCATTTCTATGTAACTGAGCTGTTTGCTGTTCTCTATGCACAACATTCTATCCTTCTGTTTCCCATCACCATACATTTGCACTGGCTTTTTCCCATTCCTCGAATATACTTTCTTGCCACCTCTATCTCTAAGAATCTCTAGCTTCTCTCAAGGCACATCCCATGTGGCAATTCTTAACAAAGTCTTTTCTGATTCCTCCAGTTGCTAGTGTGACTCTCTCCCCCAAATTATTTCATATTTATTTATCTATGTACATGTTGGCACCTCCCCTACCACGTAGCTTCCTTGAGGATGGGAAGTATTTAATTTTAGTATTGTTTTGACCAGCACCCAGCACGATTCCCAGTAAGGAAACCTTTCTCACTCTTCCTTAATGCTAGTGTCTTCCCTCTGTGATCATCTCCACTGTCTACTGTATATATTTCGTTAGTACTTAGTCATTTGCACGTTGTGCTTCAGTCCCCATTGTAATCTCCTTGAAGGAAGAGACTGTTTTTGCCTTTCTTTGCATCCCCAGTGCTTGGTTCGTGCTCAATAAATACCTGTTGACTTGACTCGATAGTTAATAAATTCTCATTCATTCAAATGAGTGTTCTTTGAGTGGGACATTTCTACTTCTCCACTCAGACAAGAAAAGGAAGCTTTAAACAGCATGTCTCACTGCATAGGCTTCATGGTGGCTCTTTATATTCTTTACCAGTAATTTTAATTCAAGCAGTAGTCCTCAAAGTGCTTGCTTTCTCTTGACATATTCAATTTTCCTGAACGTTCTCTTATAAAACAAACAGTTGATGGTGTCACCTGCTAGACTTTTCATCCAATGCCTTTTAGTACGCTGGCAATTTGGGTTACATCTTTCATATTCCTTGCTCTTTTATACATAGGCTTCTAGTTTCATACCCCAAACAAATTAATATGGGTCTGTTTGAGGCAAAATACAAAAATGATTCCACATTTCAGGAGAGTCATCTAAAGACCTTGGCCTTCGTCTTCTTATGTGGAATTGCAAACTTCTCATTGGAAAGCAAACATTATTTTGAAGGGCTAAAAAACCCACCTTCTTTTGAAGTAAGAATTACTGAGGAGAGCATTTTTTAGACCTCCAACATCTTCACTTGGTCATGATTAGTTATTCTTTATTTGAATTTTTTGGCATAAAAAGTGCCTTGTTTTGTCTTGTTGATAGAGTACCCTTCAAGTAGTCAACAAACATTTATTAAGTGCCTGCTATATGATAGGCACTGTGCTGGGTTGGGAGTATGAAGGCAAAAAAAAGTTTCTTTCTTCAATCAACTTATATCATAACACAGAAATAACATGTACATATATAAATATTTCTACAAACATAATTAGCTGTGAGGATTAAATGAAACAATATTTGTAAAGCACTTAACAGAGTGCATTGCACATAGTAGGTACTTAATAAATGCTTCTTAATTTAATTTAATGTCACAATGTTATCCTAGTCTCAGTTTTAAGAAGCCCTTATTTTTTTCTTGGATCATTTAAAGAAAATGCTACTGTATTTTATTACATAATCAGCCATTTTGCAAGTGTTTTCAAATCTTTGCTAGGAAATGAAGGCACCCGCTGTGAGCTTATTAGTTTTTAATGCTCCCTATGAAATAAATGCTTTTCATTTATCATGCAAAGAAATCTAAGTTGCACTAAAAGACAAATGCAGAATTCTGAACACAATGACAAATGGGCGGCAATGACCTTCCCCAGTAACTAAGTGTCCCGGTTTTTCACACTAGTTTTATCTAAATCAGTTCAAATTTTCCCACATTTCTCTGAATTCCCCATCTCTGCCATTTTTTTTATTGTACAATAACATTCCATTAGATGAAAACCCCACAGTTTGTTCAATTATTTCCCAAGCATTGGGCACCTACTTGGATTCCACCTTTTCTGCTACTGCTAAATGAGTGTTGGCATATACAGCAGCTTCCTGTCTTTGACTTTGGGGTGTATGCGCTCAGTAATGGAATAGCAGGGTTAGAGGGCATGAACAATTGATTCTTTTTTCTTATACAATTTCACATTGCTTTCCACAATGGTTGGACCAATTTTACAGATATGCCAACAGTGTGTTAATTTTTGGCCTATGACTTCAAGGGGGATAAGTGCATGTCAATTTGTGTATGCTTTTTATAATTGGTGATTACTTTAAATAGGGGTAAGAGTCCCTTCTCTTGGCTTTCTATGGCTGTTGTTTTTTGAATAAACTTCAGATCCTTCCCTGGCCTATTTCACAAATCAATACCCTGGCAAAATGGGAGATGAAAGCATATGATTTGAAGAAAGAAAAGCCAAGCAGATTACCTAAAATTGCTTATTAGATTCAAAGTAAGGAGCAGTGTTGTATGTATATATACATTTTGTCATGAAATAAAAGCTTTATTTTAAGAAGGGGTTCCTCTTTGAAATCCACAATCATGAGTTGCTTTCATATTGGTAACTTTAAATTGAGAGTTCAAAATGCTCTCAGTTCCCTGATGTACATGCTTCTAGGAAGAGTAGGCTTGAATGTATTGATACATTGGGGTGACTTGGGCTATTGAAGAGCAGCATGAAGGCACTGGATAAGTGGTGAGGGAGGTGAACCTAGAATAGATCAGGGCTTTAAACAGGAAGGATGGAGATGAAACCTCATTTACTTTATAATTTTGCTATAGGCTAAAGTGTTGTTGAACACAACGATCTTTATTATTTTGAAGGTGGAAGATGACTATATGCCAATTAGCTTATGCCTTTTTTCCATTAGTTATTTGATCCTGGGAAAATATGGTTTGTTATGTTTTTGAATATGGAAAGTATTCTTTTTTTCTCTTAGTCACAGGAAAGAGAAAACACTTCGATAATTGCTAATTTGTTGTTGTTTAGTTATCTTTCAGTTATATCCAGCTCTTTATGACCCCATTTTGGGGGTTTTCTTGGCAGAAATACTGGAGTTGTTTTTCATTTCCTCTTCCAACTCATTTTACAGATGAGGAACTGAGGCATACAGGGTTAAGTGACTTGCCTAGGGTCACACAAACTGTAAGTGTCTGAGGCCAGACTTGAACTCATGAAGATCAGTCTTTCTGATTCCAAGCCAAGTGATCTATCTACTCTGACACTTTCTTGCTAAAGGACCAGCCAAAATGTTCATAGCTTTTGCAATTCCATTCAGCAGACATATATCACACACCAACTATGTGCAAGGCATTGTACTTCATGCTGGGAAGATGAAAGCAAAAATGAAACAGTCATTGCCCTGAAGGAGCTTACATTCTTATTTTATTTTATTTTTTAAAATTTATTTATTTAACATATTTAGTTTTCAGCATTGATTTTCACAAGAGTTTGAATTACAAATTTTCTCCCCATTTCTACCCTCCCCCCCACTCCAAGATGATGTATATTCTGGTTGCCCTGTTCCCCATTCAGCCCTCCCTTCTGTCACCCCACTCCCCTCCCATCCCCTTTTCCCTTCCTTTTTTGTAGGGCAAGATAAATTTCTACGCCCCATTGCCTGTGTGTCTTATTTTCTAGTTGCATGCAAAAACTTTTTGTTTTTGAACATCTGTTTTTAAAACTTTGAGTTCCAAATTCTCTCCCCTCTTCCCTTCCCACCCACCCTCCCTAAGAAGTCAAGCAGTTCAACATAGGCCACATGTGTATCATTATGTATAACCCTTCCACAATACTCATGTTGTGAAAGACTAACTATATTTTGCTCCTTCCCAACCCATCCCCCTTTATTGAATTTTCTCCCTTGACCCTGTCCCCTTTGGAAAGTGTTTGTTTTTGATTACCTCCACCCCCATCTGCCCTCCCCTCCATCATACCCCACTTTTTTTCCTTCTTCCCTCTTCTTTCCTGTGGGGTAAGATACCCAATTGAGTATGTATGGTATTCCCTCCTCAGGCCAAATTTGATGAGAGCAAGATTCACTCATTCCCCCCTCACCTGCCCTCTCCCCTCCTCCCACAGAACTGCTTCCTCTTGCCACCTTTATTCGAGATAATCCACCCCATTCTATCTCTCCCTATCTCCCTCTCTCAATATATTCCTCTCTTCCCTTAATTTGATTATTTGATTTTATTTCTTTTAGATATCTTCCCTTCATCTTCAACTCACCCTGTATCCTCTCTCTCTCTCTCTCTCTCTCTCTCTCTATATATATATATATATATATATATACATACATACATACATTCTACTGAAGGGTTCCAACATGAATACAGATAAATAGATGCAAAAGGTGTACAAAGTAATCATCAATTTTAAGTGGGAAAGAAGACAATTTGAGGGTATTCAAAAAAAGGTGTCATGTAAGTTGTGTGTGCTTTGAAGTTAGATAAGAATTCTCTGCCTTTACACGGAGGTGAAGAAGGTCTTTTCCATACACAGCAGACAAACTGTTCAGAGGGTCAGAGGTGGAGGGGGGAATGCTGGTTCTGAGGAACATCTAGTAGGTAAGTTGGATGGAAGTAGAGAGTGTGTGAAGAGGCATTACATGGAATAAGATTGGAGAGGTAAGTGGTACACTGGTTGTGGAGAGCTTTAAAGTCAGGCTGAGGATTTTATATTTTATCTGAACAAAAAAGTCTCAGGGATTCTCATTTCTCTTCCACTAGTCTTTTCCTGAACAGAATGTCCGACACGATGTATTTTCGGTGGAATGTTTGGAATGCAGATGAGATGTTGCATTTGTTCAAGGTGTGAAATGGCATTGACTTATGTAGGAGAACCAGAATAATAGCCTGATCCTCTGTTGCGTGATATCATTTGGATAGGCTTTAGGAAACTAATGAGTAAATGCTGTCAGAGGTGGGGGGTAGGGGAGGGGATTGATTGGACATTTGTACCAGTGTAGTGAGTTTCCATACCTGAAGTCCCCACTATGGATGAAATCACACATTTTTACCCTTCTCCACTTGTTTGGATGGAAAAATAATCCCAGGATCATCCCAACCTAGCCTGAATAGTTTATCACTGTGATTGGAAGTTTTATTGCAGGCAATGGGATGTTCCTGTCTCAGGAAGCTGGAGAACAAACACCATAAATATCAAGGGAATTAAACCACAAAATGGGTTCATTGAGCTAGACTGTGATCATTCAGCTTCCATTGGTATCTTTGATCGTGTTCATTGTTTCTATGCTTGTTAATAGGCTTGTCTCAGTAAAAGGCCTTGTCTTTTGGCTTGTGAAAAAGGAGAGAATTGAATTAAAGATAGCATGCCAAGCTTCCCATTGGATGTGAGATATCTTTGCTTCCCCAGTCAGTGAGGGCTCAATTGTCCCCAGTGCGTTGGGAAGCCTAGGATAAAATTAAAGTGTGTGTGGGTACCCCTCCCCACCGACATGCTTAAATTTTCATGCAGGTGAAAACCAGTCACAGTGAAAAAATGAGCCAGCTTTGAAAGACAAAAGAAGGAGCAGAATATATACCAAAGAATTAACATATATAACCTAAGCAGCATGTATGTATATATGGGGGCCTGGAAGTAAATACTAAGTGCTGAGGGTATTGTTTTTCTAAGCACCACAATTTCTTTCTCCTGGCTAGGTCTGCTACCTTTCCTGGATTTACTCTTTACTTAGCTCTCTTCAACGGTTTAGGAACCCGAATATTTTCCCCTATTTGCTGGACTCACAGTACAGTTCTGTTAATGGCAGCAGTCAAAATATGGGTAGCCGTCATGTGATTTCTGTTGACTTTAGTAACTACTTATGGATTTCCCATCTCTTCTGCTTTTTTCTTCTCCCCACCCTCCAATCACTTTTCTCCATCAAACTTCTCTTGTATCCCTTTTAGTTCACACTGAGCTCTAACTGTATGCAGTACCACTATTTAGTGCTCATTTTTGTCCATCTCATGTTTCATTCTTGTCTTCCCAACTAGATTGCAAGCTTCTTGAGGGCTGGGTTCATGCTTTCTTCTGCTTTTGTGTATTTCTTTGGCAAAGGACTAGCTATGTATATAGTAAATAAATTGATTGCATGGCATTCTGCCTTAGTGAAAAGCTAGTAGACAAATATATTTCTCTTCTTTGTTCAGTCTTACAGTAGGATTTAGTAGTCTTCTTCATTGGCTTGGCTATTTCTTATCAATCCATTGCTGCCAAATTTCTAGAAAATATCTGGTACCTTCATTTCCTCATCACCTACTTTTTAGGCCCTTGAAATCTGGCTTTCATCCTCTCCACTCTTCAGAAACTGCTGTCTCAAAGGTCAGTGGTGACTTCCTAATGACCAGATCCAGTTGTTATTTCCTCTCCAGCCTTCTGCCTCTTTGACTTGACTTAAATATTTGACAGGGTTGATACCTTTCCATCTAGATAACATTCCTCCCTCCCTTGGCTCCACAGGTACTACACTTTCTTGGTTCACATTTTTCCTTTTCTGTTTTCTTATTTGCTTTTTGCCCCCCCTTTAAAGTAGATGTTCTTCAATGTTATCTGTAAAATGAGGAAAATAGCATCTATATTAACTTATCATATAAGACAAGTGTGAGTAAAACTTGAATCTGAGTCTGAAGTTTTCTATCAATGTTTTGTTATGCAATTGCTGACCTAAATCTCTTATTGAACTTCAAATTCACAATTTTTTACCTATCCCCAGCACTTAGCACAGCACCTGGTTCCCACAAGGAGCTTAATGAATACTTATTGACTGACTAATTGCCCCGGGGAAATTTTTACCCAGATCCATAGGCACCTCAGACTCAAAATGTCTCAAACCAACCTTTTTATTTGGCTGTTTCTGCCAGTGGCCCTTGTCTAGTACCTTTTGTTTGATACTTCGGTGCTGTCTTTGATTCTTTCTACACCTTCAACTCTCAATATTTATGTACTTTTATAGCCACTTAAAAGGCACAGTCAATGCAGGGTGGGGTGGGATGGGTGGGGGTAGGAGGGAAGCAGCCCCATCACCACATCACCTTTCCCTTAAACCTCAATCCAAGGCTAAGCTAGACTGGAACAGACCTAGTCCCATCCTTCCTTTTGTGAGAGGAAATGGATCAGAAAGCATTCCTTTAATAGGGATACAACCAGGTAAACAATTTAGACTCTTAAAAGTAATTTACATTTTATTTATTTATTCTGTTGCATGTGTGTGTGTGAGTGTGCATGTTCACCCACACATGCAATATGAATTTATGGAAAATGATAGTGTGAAATTCTACAAAACTTTAGAACCATATCATCAAGTCTATTATGTTGCTCTTGGAACCTTTTGGATTGAATGGGCACTGTGGTTTCTTCTAGACCTAATATTTCATGATTCAATGAACAGTAGAGAAGGAGAGAAGGCAGTGGAAAGCAGTGTGTAAATTGGCCTGGCAAATCTCTATGAGAGGAAATTCTCCAGTCTCCCTCGATGACCCACTTCACTATCTAACTATTCTCTTACTTCCTCTCTTATTTTACCTTTGCTCAGAAGCAATAATTGGAGACTGAGATGTTACAAATCTAGCAGGACAGAACAGATATTTTTAAAAATCAGAAGACGATAGATTTAGAGATAGAAGTCACCTTTCATGTCGAGACTCAGATCGAATATCTGAAATTTTATCAGGCTGGGTTGGGATTTCAGAACAAGGTTTTTAAAGGTGGAAAAATTGGTTGAAACTAAAAAATACAGTTAACTTAATATTTTATATTTAAAGTAAAACTTTGAGTTACTTAGAGAAAATTAAAGTAAGGAATATGAAATAGGTACAAAACCACCTCAGAATTATTAATGTCTCTGCTACCTAGGTGAGCTTACTCCTTATGGAATTTTCTACAAGCACATTGACAGCTAACAGAGACCTAAAGAACATAGATTGAAAGTTTGAAGTTCAAGTGTCCTTACTGTCAAGGCTTACCAAATGCAGCCACAGCGTCAAAAGGGTCTTTACTAGGATTCATCTTTGAGTATTTTATGATTCTCAGTGGATATTTGGAACATGACCACATTACTTCTTGGAGACTGCAAATTTAGTGGGACCCATCCAGTTCTGTACCATTACAGACTTGGGCTCATTTTGGGGATTTTAAATGATAATTTACCACTAGCTCCCTTTGCTTAATAGAAATTTCTGAAGTCAACTCAGGTCTAAGTCTTCAGTTGTTAATCATGCTTACAGATCCAGATAAGGAACAGCATTGAAATAGTAAAACATTTAATTGGGATGGAAATAAATAGTAAAGCAGAAGAAACAATCTCAGCAACATTCCTAAATAAGAATAGTCTCAATCCCTTTCTTCCCAGAGTAATATGAGAAAACCAAGCTCATCCAATTCTCTATAATTCTTATAAGGCAGAGACAAAGTTTCAGCTTCCTGATTCTACTCCTCTATGGGTCTTCACTTGGCTTATTGTTGTTAGTGCTTCATTCTTGAGAGGACTGGTGCTACAATGAGGATGATGTCCTGACTTGTGAATGAATTGGATTTAAGTGAGGTGACGCTTCAAAAAATCATCAGCCTCTGCCCATCAATTGGGGAATGGCTGACAAGTTGTGGTATATGAATATAATGGAATACTACTGTGCTATGAGAAATGATGAGGAGGTGGATTTCAGAAAAAACCTGGAAAGGCTTACATGAACTGATGCTGAGTGAAGTGAGCATTATACACAGTAACAGCAATATTGTGCGATGACCAACTTTGATAGACTTAGCTCGTCTTAACAATACGATGATCTTAAGACAGTTCCAAAAGACTCATGATGGAAAATGCTATCCCCATCCAGAGAAAGAACTTTGGAGTCTGAATGCAGATTGAAGCATACAGTTTTCTTTATTTTTTCTTCCTCATGGTTTTCCCCTTTTGTTCTGATTCTTCTTTTACGACCTGATTGATGTGGAAATATGTTTAATATGATTGCATATTTATAACCTATATCTTATTGCTTGCCATCTCGGGGAGGGGGAAGGGGAGAGAGAGAGTGAGAAAAAAATTTGGAACTCTAAATCCTATGAAAGTGAATGTTGAAAATTATCTTTGCATGTAATTGGAAAAAATAAAATACTATTAAGTGGGGTGGGGAGGGAAGAAAAGAAAAAAGAAAAGAAAAGTCATCAACCTCACTCCCTCTGGAGTCACCAAAGTCCATTAGCAAGACATAAGTCAAGACAACTGACTGGTGATGGCCCTGGATGCAGTGGGTCACTTTGGCTTTTTTAAATTAAAGACTGGGTTTAATCTCAGTGAAGAGCAGAGTCTCTATCTAGCTTCTTGTCTATTTCCTGGTTCCTGCCATTTCTAATACAACTCTTACCTTCTATTGCCTCTGGTACCAGTCGTACCTTCAAGGTTTTCAATAGGCAGGATCTGCAGGGATACTCTGGCTTTTGGGTTCCTAGATGCCACCCTTGTTTCTCATGGTCATGAACCCCATAAAAATACTGTTACTTATCTTCTTTTGTTTGTCTGACACTAATCCCCCTGATGTATTAAACCTGTGATTTAGGCACACAATCTCACAGGAAATGAAGTCCTTGATTTCTCCAGTCATCCTTTCAGCTCTGGGTGAAGGGATCCTGGGAAATGTGATCCTTTTTTCACCTTGGCCCTGCCTGTTAAATTATTTCATAGTGGTAGCACAATAAGACCAAGGTAAAACAGGATCAACATGAATTTGGAGTTTTAACTCCAAGCTCCCAACCCCAAGTATTACTCTCGCTGCAGATGAATAATCTCCTACTTCGCTGTGAATATTGAGGGCATCTAGAAAGGTGCTCCCTCAGCTTCCCTCCTCTATCCCTTAAAAATCCCCAGCATCATCACTCACTCTCTGCTTTTTGTCTTGTTAGAGGAAGATGCCCTGCTAAGGTTGATCCCTCACCTGTGTTCTTGGTCCCATCTCCTCTCACCTCCAGAGCTTTGCTGAAGCTATCAGCATACTCTCTAGCCTCTAAATATCTTTAGTCTTTAACTTTCTGTTGGCTCCTTTTCTTTTGCCTGCAAATATATTAATACCTCACTTAAAAATCTTCCTTTTCTGCTTCTGCTAGAGATACCAATACATTTCTCTCCTCCCCTTCAAGCCTATTCACCCTTAGTGTTTGCACTTCCTTACAACTAACTCTGTCTGACCTTAACTCCTTGCAGTCCAGCTTCTTTCTCTACCTCCTACCAAAATAATCATCTCAAACAATGACTTTTTTAAAGGAAATTTTTATTGACATTTTTTAACATCTATATTTCCCACTGTATTCTGCTTCCATTTCTTCCCAGGGAGCCATCTCCTATAAAAAATAATGAAAAAGAGGAATTAAAAAATTAGCAAAGTTAATCAATAAATTGGAAAAGTTTGATGTTATAAATAGTACTTCACACACATGAGCCCTGACCTTTTTAAAGAAGCACGGGGTGTCTTCTCATATATCTTCTTTGGGGCCAAGTTTAAGCATTATAATTTGGCAGCATCCAAGTTGTATTGTTTTGTTCTTTCTGTTTACATTGTTGTAGTCATTGTGGAAGTTGTTTTCCTTGTTCTGCTTATATTTCACGTCAGTCCACATAAGTTTCCCGATGATTCTCTGTATTAATCATATTGTTTCCTATAGCCTTGTAATATTTGTTCATGAACAAATGAATGAAAAAAATATTTAAGTGCTAACTACTATGACTAAATAGTGGAGATACAAATAGGAAAGCAAGACCGTTTTTTCTGTCAGGAGCTCACATTCTAATGAAGGAGAAAACACATATGGAAGATTTTAACTGCAAGTCAGATGGAAAGGTCCCATGGTCCTTGGGGTATAGCAGCAAAACAGATGGTAATGCCTCTTTTGTAATGCCATTTCCACTAGTAAAATCACATCAATTTTTGAGGTTGAACCTGTCGATTGTGCCAAGGACTTGGGCTGGAAAAACTTTATTTTCTGGTTATTTAGTAGCTGTGGCAATAGCTGTTGTTAGGCTGCATTGCTATTTGAAAGGTTCTTTGGTTCAGAATCCTGGGTTGTCTCCCTCAGGGTCTGAGGGGGATTGTGGTCAATGTGGTGGTGGTGGTGGTTAGACTTTCCTGGAGAATGCTGCCTTCTGTCTCACTCTAGGGTACTTGCAGCATCATCTGGCTATCCTGCTATGTTGGTGGTAGTGATAGGAATGATGGGCCCCTTCTTCACAGGTGCTATTCACAAGAGCTTCCCTGGATTGTGGCTGGTGTGGAAGTAGCACTGGTGGCACCCCAATTTGTTAAGCCATTCGTCCTAGGCATTTTCTCTAGGCATGTCATTTCTTCCATCAATGGCCTTGTATTTTCTTTCCAGCTCTTTGCTGTTACAAAGAAGTGTTGGTATAAATATTTAGGTCAACATGAGACCTTTTTTTGGGTTATTGACCTCTTTGCAGTATGTTCCCACCAGTGGAATCTCTGGGTCAGAGGTTATAGACATTTTACTCTTTGGGATATTTTTTTCAAGCCTCATTATTGACCTCTAGTATGAAGAGTGGAAAATATCTGGACTCACATCCTGATTTTGCTACTTACTAGCTATGTTACCTTAGGCAAGTCATTTATCCTTCATGGCCTCAGTTTCCTCATCTGTAAAATGAGGGTGTAGGAACAGGTTCTTTGAGATCCCTCCCCACTCTAAATTTATGATCCTATGAAACATTTGACACTGTCGTCACCTTTTCCTTTTGAATATTTTCTCTTCCCTTGGATTCCTAATAGAATGTAAGCTTCTTGAAGCCAAGGGCAGTGTCATTTTTGTCTTTGCATCTCCAGCATCTACCATAATACCTTACATATAATGGACGTGTTTGTTGGAATTTAATGTCTGTGGACCTCTCCTCTACTTACCATACCTGCTCTGTAACTTGTAAAGTTCACCTAAATGTAGTGGAAATATTTTTGTTATTGTTTTTGTTTCTTAGAGATTTGCGGACAGTAGGGTCATCTAGTCCAGGCCCTTCATTTTTATAGATGAGGAAATGAAAGTCCAGAGTTTCAGTGGTTCACACAAGGTTACAAACACATAATGTTCTGATGACTTGCCTTTTCAAGGCAAATGATTTTGCCCTTGTAAAATGCGTTTCAAAAAATTAACCTCATGCTTGCCAGCACAGCAGAGCCCTGTTATGATACTGTTAGCCCTGGACAATATTACATGTCCTTTGAAACCTAACAGTAACACGTAGGAGAAAACTAGAATGATATCAGACTGTGAGATGATTGTTACTTTTGTTCTCCTAACACCACTTGTATTAAGGAATTTTATTGAAATTTAAAAAAAATCTAACCAAAAAACCATCTGCCTACAAACATTTACGATGGTAAATTCAATTGAACAGAAAATTAAGTACCTACGACTTCATATGCAATTCTCTTTTTCTGTTCCTCTTTGCATATGGACATGTTTATGGCTATTGATGCTGATATAGTTTATAATAACAAAACATTAAAAAAAACTTTAAAAAATGCCTATGATTCTTGAAGCGTTGTGTGAGGCATTGGTGACACAAAGATGACTGGTGACATGGTCTCTGTCCTCGTGGATCTAGCTGTCTACTATATACATAACTATAATGCACAGAATGTAAGTACCTTGGAGAGGTATAAATGCTTATGAGAGATTCCTGGAAGGCAAGATTACTTTTAATCTGGAGGAACCAAGAAAGACTTCTTGGAGGAAGTCACAACTGAGCTGGCTTTTCCAAGATTTCAGCACATAAAGATGAGGTTGGAGGCACATGCACTCCAGGTATAGGGGATGAGAAACAAAATATGATTCCAAAGATACACATTGGCCAGTGCCATCTTTGCTATTCCCCTACCAGCCTTATAGAGTTGATCTTTGCACTATCTCTCTACTATGCCCCCTTCACTCCTCTGAGCCTGTCACCACTCTTGTGCAGGCCCTCATCACCTCATGCTTGGATTACTGCAATAATGTGTTGGTGGGTCTGCCTGCCTCAAGTCTTTCCTCACTTCAAGTCATTCTCCATTCAGACACTAAAGTGAATTTCCTAAAACAAGGGTCCAATCTTGTCAGCCCGCTACTCAAGAATCTTCAGTGAATCCCTATTGCCCCTAGGTATAAATACAAAATGCTCTATTTGGCATTCAAAGTCCTTCATAACCTAGTCCCCTCGAACCTTTCCGGTGTTCTCTTCCTTACTCCCCAACACATACTCTTTCATCCAGTGACACTGGGCTCCTGGTCTTTACACAGACATGAAATTCTATCTCTTGGTTCTAGGCATTTTCTCTGGCTGTTTTCCCTTCCTGGAATGTTCTCTCCCCTGTGCTCCAACTACTGACCTCCCAAGCTTTCTTTAGGTCCCAACAAAAATTCACCTTCTCCAGGAAGGCTTCCCTAATACCTCTTAATTCCATTGCTTTCCTTTTAAAAATTATTTTCTATTTATCGTATAGATAGCTTGCTTTATATAGATTTGTTTGCATATTGTCTTACCCATTAGATTGTACTCTCCTTCAGGGCAGGGAATTTTGTATCCCCAGCACTTAGTGGAGCACCTGGCATGTAGTAAGTGCTTAATAAATATTGATGGATTGGTTGATTTCTGGCTCTCTAGTCTTCTGCAGCTAGGTGGCACAGTAGATAGAGTGCCAGGTCTGGAGTGAGAAAGAAGTGAGTTCAAATGTGACCTCAAATGCTTATTTGCCATGATCCAGAGCAAGTCACTTAACTCTATTTGCCTCAGTTTCCTCATCTGGAAAATGAGCTGGAGAAGGAAATGGTGAAGCACTCTAGTATCTTTGCCAAGAAAACCCAAAATGGGATCATGAAGAGTTGGACATGACTGAAATGGCTGAATAACAATAGTCTTCTGCATTTTGTAAGCTAATGATTGGAGGGATGTAACCTCTACAGTAGTTTGCATTTATTTTTCTGTGTGTTTCCTCTTCCTTCAATAGAATATAAACCCTTTGAGGGCCAAGACTGTTCATTTTTGTCTTTGTGTCTACTTGGGTCTACTTGGACCTACCTACTAAGAGCTGAAGGTTGAATTAGTGAATGAATATGTCTTTTGTAGCATATTCTCCATGAATGCAAATTCCTTTAAAATCTAAGGAAACAAAAATATGAGATTTCTCATTCTACCCCCTGATGAAGTCATCAGACTCACATTTTTTCTTTATGAGGCCAGGCCGGACATTTGTTCTGATGGCTCACTTGGCCTTTGTGGTCATCCTTGCAGGGAGAAGACCGACTGGATCATGAGCCTATCACTAACTCAAGCCTTGTTGCTGTCAGTTTCTTAATTTCACTATAAATAAACATGTGTTAGTGAGTGAGTAATTGTCTTGCTTAAGGAAAGAAAATGTCTAAATGGAGATTTAAGATGAAGTGGAGAGACTAGTAAATGAAAATAAAATCATCCCAGAGCCCCTCAGCTGGACTGGTGGGATGTAATGCAGCTGGAGGCTGGAGGGTATGGCTTCTGGCATGCAATTATTTCCTTTATTCCTAGTTAACTGACTGACCTCCCTCTGAATGCTGAGTTGCTCTTATCTCATTTATATTTTCCCATGCTTGGCAGAGAGGTGCTCACTTGCCAGTGAGCTGAGAAAAACTGGGCTTCCTTGGGGGGATGGGGTCAGCAGCCCTCGTAGGAGAGGGATCACTTTCCTGCTGGCAGCCTTGCTGACTCTCTGTAGGTTGGCTGTAGGCCATGCCCCAAATCCAGCCTTCCCTGAGTGGTTCAGTGCTCAGAGAATTTCTGATGAACCATATAGGTTAGTGACAATATTTTCATTTGCAAACAATGTCCAAGCCAAGAAAGGTCTTCCTGGACTAATGGATATTTTATTTTAAAATTACTAACAAGTTCCCTTTAAAGACTCACCCTGTTGACATTTCAAGTGGGGGCAGGTTCGTTCTCTCTCTCTCTCTCTCTCTCCCTCCCTCCCTCCCTCCCTCTCTCTCTCTCCCCCTCTCTCCCTCTCTCCCTCACTCGCTCTCTCCCTCCCTCCTTCCCTCCCTCCCTCTCTCTCTCTCTTCCTCTCTCCCTCCCTCCCTCTCTCCTTCCCTCCCTCTCTCCATTTAAATGCAGATACATATTATTGAAGAGTCAAGGAAATTAACATTTCAACTGAGATAATCTATTTTTCTTGATCATATCAGTGGTTTCCTTAGTCTTGGAGACTCCTAGTGAAGAACTCTTTCTACTAATGCATATCAGCTCCTTCTCTGAGAAGTGAAAGTCTTCAGTACCTGGGGGACCAAGAAGACAAGTGACTTGTCTAGGTTCCTATAACCAGGACCTGAACCTTAATTTTCTTGACCCTGAGGCCATTTCTTTATCTAATCCACTACACTGCCTATCTGAGATACTAGCTGACATTAAACTGTTTCAGGTTTACAAAGCATTCGCTCTGTCTCCCTTTCTCCCTCCCTCTCTTCCTTTCTCTCTCCCTCTCTCCTTCCTTCCCTTTCTCTCTCCCTCTCTCTCCCACCTCTTTCCTTCTCCCCCTCTTTCCCCCTTATCTTTCCTTCCTCCTCCCTCTCCCTCTATTCCTTCCCCCTCTTCTAGTGCAATTGAAGTTGTTAAAGCTTACACACATCCATATGACTTTGTGTCAGGTAGACTTGGACTCGAATCCCATCTCTGACTCTTAACTGTGTGACCAAAGGCAGTCATTTAATGTTTTGAGCCTCACTTAGCTCATTGGTAAAATAGAGATAATAATACTGTGGTCCCTACATAATGGAGTTATGAAGAAGATTGATATATGTCAGTGGGCTGATATATGTCAAATGCTTTGCAAACCTTAAAGCGTTTTAATATGTGTCACCTCTTATTATAATCATTATTTGATTCTCATAGCAAACTTTGGACGTAGGTGGTAAGCGCCATTGTCCTAATTTCACAAATAAGAAAACCGAGGCTCAGAGAAGTTCTATGATTCCTTCCACAGTTATGTAGCTGGTAAGTAGCTCAGGTGTCTCCTGACTCCAAGCGTAGCTCTCTTTCCATTACACCTCATTGCCTCTTTCTTGCTATCAAGGATTAGTCTATTAGCTATCAAGGCTAATGCCTTGGCCTTAAGAGAGGTATTAGGGAGGTATGGTGACAGCTACCACAATAATTTTCCTTTCCCTTTCTTATGCTCCTTCCCCAAAAGAAAAGAACATATATCCTCTGACCTCATTCTTTTGGTTCTTTGCAAAACATATTAGGAGTGATAATAAATACCAAGGAATGAAACTTTTTTCTTATTTATGAAAGCATATTATTGATAACTTTTGTTTTTTCCACTGTAGTCATTTCTGGATATCTCACTACCCTTTTCCCTTTCCCCTTCCCCACCTCTTGTCCCCAACACCCAATGAGCCTTCCCTTGGAACCAAGAAATACAATTGAGCACAACTGACAATAGCTGCGTCTGACACCATAAGCATCCTTCCCTACTTATAGCACCCTAACTGTCCGAAGAGAGGAGGGAAGTGCATTTCTTCATCTCTTCTTCAGGCCCAAGATTAGCCATTACAATTATGTGGTGTTCAAACCAGAGTATTTTCGAAGGGGCACATATATGAAAACACCGCAGCAGATTGTGCTGGTAATGGGCTGAATGTTGTGTGATTAGCTGTGTTTGAGAGAATTGTTAGTTTTAATCAAGCCACTTTTCTAAGGTTCTGCAGCTTTGATTGTTTTTCTCTTTGCACCAGCTGGGTAATGCCACCTCCTCCCCTAGAGTTGAGATCATAAAGCATCTTGGCCAAATTGCAAACTGCTGGATGAGACAATGCTTACATTTGGTTCAAGTTTCTGGCAGTTCTTGCTGGTGTGCAATTCTCCGCCACGTTTGGTGGCTTCCTGGTCTAAGTTTTGGACAAAGGCCTCCTTGTGAATATTTAATGCCATATTGTACTTTTAGCATTTTGCTTTTCCCACAAAGCTTTTTCTAGTGCCTACAGTCCAAATGCAGAGTGGTTCATTGGAGAGAGTATTAAACTTGGAGTCAGTAGGTCGGTCAATTTATTAAGTGTTTTCTTAACCTCTTATTGTGTGCCAGGTGCTGGTGATACAAAGACAAGACTGAAACAGTTCCTGCCCTCACAGAAACTCACATCCTCATACAAAAAGAAATAGGAAGTCATTTTTTTGGTAGAAGCTGAGGGGACCAGGAAAGGCCTCATATAGGAGGCAGTGTTTGAGCTGAGTTTTAGAGGAAACAAAAGATTCTCAGATGTAGAGCTGAGGAATATATTTTAGGCATGAGGGACTGTCATTGTAAAAGCATGGACGAAAGGGATGGAATATTGTATCTGAAAAAACAACAGGGAGGCCAGGCTGGTTGACCTAGAAAATGCAGAAGTTGAAAATGTCCTTAGAGGTCAGGTTGTGAAGGGCTTTAAAAGCCAGAGAAATTTATAGTTGATCTTAAAGGCAGTAGGGAGCCACAGGAGTCTATTGGGAGGGGAATGGCATGGTCAGTCCTGTGCTTTTGGAAAGTCACATTGGCAGCAGTGTGGGGGATGGATTGGAGGTGGGGTAAACTTGAGGCAGGGAGATCAACTAAGAAATTTTTATTGCAACAGAGTCTGCATGAGATGCAAGGTGGTAGTTGTATAAGTAGAGAGAAAGTCAGATTTAAGCTAAGTTGAGGAGGCAGAAATGGCAAAATTTGGCAAAAATAGCAAAAAAAAGGGCAAAAAAAACCGGATAGATAAATGGAGTCAGGGAGAGGCATGAGTTTAGGAAAACACTAACATTTCAAATATGGTTGCCTGGAAGGATGGCACACATCTCAATGAAAAAGGGCCATTTTGGAAAAGGTTTAGGTTTTTTTGGGAAAGATAATGAGATACTTAGATGCCAGTCCCAGTCTTCCATCTAACAGGGTTGTGTAGAAAGCATTTTGTAAATATTATAAGTACTATATAAATATATATTGCCATCTTCATTTTCCACCTCTTCCCTTTTCTCCTTCTCCTCTTCTTCCTCCTCCTCCTTTTGCTTCTCCTCCTCCTCCTCTTCCTCTTGCTTCTGTAGTGAGTAGTCTGCTGCACTTGGAGTGACGAAGACCTGGGTTTGAATCCCAGCTTTGACATCAACTCATTGTTTGTACATGAGCAAGTCATTTAACCTCTGAGTCTCAGTTTTTCGTCTACTTCTAATTGTAAAGTTAAGTGTTTAGAGAATGCCTTAATATGTAAGCTGTATTGTTGTCATAATCAGTTGAATGCCTCTTTTCTGATAAATGGCCTCTCCTGACTTGACACATTGATTATGTACCAGCCTTCATTGGTTTTTTTCCTGTGTCTTGTTAATTCTGCTAGATTGTAAAGTCTTTGAGGGTAAGGGCCAAGCGTTGCTGCCTAGTACAGTGCCCAGCACATGCTATGCATTTGAATACTTGTGGATCGAGTTTATCTTGAGCCTTAATTTTTCTCCATTATTTCCACTTTATAACCCTTAGGTTAAAATATTCTCCTCAGCAGTTGCAATGATAACTTATTACACTGGAAAGAGTGCTGGGTATAGAGGAAGAGGGTCCGGATTCAATCCCTATTTTGATACTTCTCTCCCATTGTGACTTAACCTCTCTAGGCCTGTTTCTCCATCGGTGAGTAAAAAAGGACCCTGGACTAGGTCACCTCTAAGATTTCTTTTAGCTCTGAGTCTATGGTCCTCACATTTATGGCCAGTCTTGAGGCTATAAAACAGTCTTTGGAAAATAGACAGATGTCATTATTCAAGTGTTTGGGTAGTTTGTTGTTGCTATTGTCATTTTTGGCTTTGGGATTTTCAGAGGTCACCCAGAATTTTCACACAGGGTACCTGTTTGGAACACCTTTGTGAGTAGATCTCACTATCGAAGCAGACCCAAGCCAAAGGACAAGACGGGCCATGATGGGCCAGGATCAAGAATCCAGCTATGTTCTCTAGGAATTGCCTACGTCAATCTCCTTATTTTAGTGGTCGGGAATGAGGTCCAAGGGGTGAAGTCATTTGATCAGAGGCATGTAGTAAATAGCTGGGCTGAGATTTGAAACTAGGTCCTCTGTTCCCAAATTGAGAGCTCTCTCTGCTTTATTACCTTGTCTTAGATATGTGCCTATGGGAGATTAATCTGGCAGAAATGAGAAAAATGCACAGTAGAAAAGAGACTGAAATCACGGACATCAGGTAGAAGACACCTGTAGAAGTCTACATGGATGGCAATGAGGACCTGTGTTATTTTTGATCTAGAAGGAACGTTAGAGATCATTCAGTTCAGCCCTCTCATTTTATAGATAGGAAAACTGAGGCTCATAGAGACGAAGTGACTTACTCAAATCTAGTTCTTTTTCCATGGCTAGGTAGTAGGAATAGAAAGAAGAAAACAGATTTGAATTAAATACACATACTCAAACATAATATGTATTTTTGGGTGTAAGTATACATGTGTTTAACATACACATATTTGTATAGAAGTATATATATGTGAATGTATGTATATGATTTATACATTTACTATGTTTCTGTATCTCTCTATATACATACTATGGTCTACCTTGCCATTGTTCTCTTAGGTACATACGACCTTGTCATCTGTCCTGCTGCTTTGCTTGCTGGACCTTAATCTGCACTTTGTCTTTCCATCTGCCATGAAGCTGATCCCTCTTTTATATGTTCTTCACTTAATTAGAATATGATCTCCTTGAGACTGAGAACTATCTCGAATTTCTCTTTGTGTTTCCAGTGCTCAGCATAGTGCATGAGATATGTAATAAATGCATGTAATTACATGCATGTTATAACTACCTTCCATTTCATTTCATTATGAAATTGGAACCAACAAGACTTGGTAATGGTGGGTTTGGCAGATGCAGGAGAGGGAAGAATCCAAGAAGATGTCAAGGTTTTGAACTTGAGGGACTGAGCAAATAGTGGCGAGGCAGCAAGGTGGCATCATGTATGGAGTGTTAGTCTTGAGGTCAGGGATACTGCACTTTGAATCCTCCCTCAGACACTTAGCAGGTATGTTATCCTGGGCAAATCACTTGACATCTTTTTGCCTCAGTTTCCTTATCTGAGAAAAGGAAAGAGTTGGACTCAGTGACCCCCAAGGTCCTCTCTAGTTTAAAATCTGTGATCCTATGATGAAACTGACATAAATGGGGAAGTGAAGATGAGTCACAAGTTCTGGGGGAATGATGAATTCTATCTTGTACATTTTGAGTTTAAGATGCCATGGGGACATTCATATAGTCTGAAATTTAAATTTGGAGTTCAGGAGAGAAGCTGGCACTAGAGCTATGAGAACCATCTGCATAGTGAGGATGGTGGAAGTCGTAAGAAGAGATGAGAGTTCCAGAAGTGAGTATATTGAGAAGAGATGACTGAGGATAGACCCTTGTGGTACTTTGGGAAGTTGAGTCTCCCTAAGGGGGCCAACCATCAGCAAAACCGACATAGGGCAAATTACTCTTCAGGGTCTCTCTATTCTCTCCTTTTCACACCCTCCCTCCTTTATTCCAACTCTTCTCCCTAGGCAACCAAGCATCCTTGTACTTCCTTCTTTGTCTTCCTACTTGTCAGATTCTTTCAAGGGTACAGAATATTTTTTTAGTGCAAATTCAAGTCAGTATGTTCCCTTTCCAAGGAGTGTTTATATTTAAATTCTCTTTAATTGTGAACCGAAAGACTTGGCTGTCTCATAAGCCAGTTTTATTTATCAGCAAGTAGTTGAAAAATATGTAGGGTTTTTTTGGGGGGGATTTGAATTTACTCTTGAATTTATAGTCAATCATCAAGCATTTGTTAAGTGTTTATTATGTGTCAGGAGTGCTAAGTGCTACTGATAAAAACAAAAAGCAGAATCAGTCCCTACCTTTGAGGAGCTTATATTCTTATGGAGGAGACAACATGTAAATAAATAGGTACATATAAGGTACATACACAGTAGATAGAATCTGCATTAAGAGGCAGCCATTGCAAGTATGTTCATCTCTATTTCCCAACAAGATGTAAGGTCCTTGAAGGGATGGGACTAGACCTTTTGTTTTCTACAGTACCTAATATGGTGTTGAGCATATAAGTAACTCAACAAATGCTCAAATGATTGTCCAATCCATTCCCAGCACTATTTGGGCAGCCCCTTAGATAGGTAAGTATCCATTTTATTCAGTACACAAAGAAACAGCCAGAACAATCCTCAGATGCACAATGATTATAGGGCAATCTTGGATGCTTTCAGGATGAAATGCAACTATTCCACTGCGGTGGAATAACATTAAGGGTGGAGTCTAAGAACCTGGGTGTACCATATCTACCTGCATGCTTTTAGGCAAGTCACTTTATCCCTCCGGGCCTCAGTTTCCTCATTTGCTAAATGAGAAGGTGAGACCAAATCAGGGCTTCTTAACCTTTTTCATGACATAGATTACTTTGGCACTAAGGTCCCTTCTTGGAATGATGTTTTTAAATGCTTAAAATAAAACATAGGATTGTAAAGGAGATGAATTATATTAAAAACAGTTCCCATATATTAAATCAAATATTTAAAAAGTTTGTGGATCCTGGTTAACCTCCAGGAGATGATCTTTAGGTCCCTTTTAGCTTAAAACCTTGTATTTCTGCCTTAATCAGAAATAGAATTTGCCTTGTAGGCCATGGAACTTTCTAAAAAAAATAACTGCAGGCCCAAAGGTTCATACCCAGCAGATACTCTAAATAAAACACCTAAGAGAATGAACAACCTCTGTCCTAGGATCACAGTTCACCCGTCTTGGCTCTATAGTGTTCTTTCACTCTGATTGTCTTGACACTAGACACCCCCACCCCCTTTGCCTGTCTTGATTTATGGCAAGTACCTTCTCACCTGCCTTCTCACCATAGGTGACTCCTATGGATTCATCTCCTTGTTTTACCAGACTGGTAATATCTGCTGAACCAGTCTTATGATCATATGACTCATTTATACAAAACTTTTCAATGGCATTGAATTGCCATTCAAATTGTGTTGACTAGCATTCAGTGCTGTCTAGAATCTGGCACCTTCTGCCTTTCGAACCCTCCCCATCTGAGCCCCAGTACTTACCACCATATATGTTGGGATCTAATCAGTAGACTATTGATTTCTCTTTATGCTGGGGATCAGAGCTACAGAACTGAATGAGACCTGTCTCCATCTCTTCATTTTTCAAATGAGCAGCTGAAGCCAAGAGGCTCAAGACTTTGCCTCAAATGATGTAGGTAGTAAAGTGGAAGATCTGAGATTTAAACCCAGGCTCTCTGAGCCCAGTCTCATAATTTCTCTCTTTCAGGACTTTCCCACTTTAGTGCTTTTTTTTCAGAGCAATAACTATGCCTGGATTACCTCTTTGAAATCCTACGTATCCTTCAAGGTCTAGCTGAAATGCTACCAGCTCCTGGACTCCCTCGCTGATTCCTTACCCCCCTTACACGTCTGCTTGCATTCCCCTCTGACCTTATAAACCACATTATACTTGCTTTTACTATAGTCTAATCTACTCAATTGTTGTATGGTATTACATATTTGTGTATATTTGGATTTTCTTTGTTAGATTGTAAACTCCTTGAGGCCATGTCCTGAAGGGATATAATAAATAATAATAATAAATAGCGTTTACATAACCTCTTAAAGGTTTACAAAGTGCTTTACAAATATTATCTCATTTGTCCTCACAACACATGGGAGGTAGATGCTATTATTACCCTCATTTTACAGATGGGGGAACTGAAATAGACTGAGGTTAAGTGATTTACTCAGATTCATTCACACAGCTAGTAGGTGTCTGAGGCTGGATTTGAACTTGGGTCCATCCTTACTCCAGCATTCTGTCTGTTCATTGTGCCCACAGGACAGGCAAGAAAGATCACTCTATCTTTATGATCTCTATCTTTTGGCACCTAACATAGGACATTGCACACAGAAGACCCTTAGTAAAGGGATATGGAATGAACAAATAAAAGACAGATATGAGAGCTGAGCCGGGAATTGTTGGCACAATGTAGGAAGTATCACATGAACTGAGCCTTCTAGGGAACTAGGGATACCGAAAGGTGAAAGTTAGGGGGGTGGACATGGAGAAGAGTTTGTACTAAGGCATGGAGGTGGATGACTGTCTATGGGGAACAGCAAGCATGCTTGTTGAGTGTGGAGTCTAATTTGCTTTGTCCCACAGAAAGGATTTGGAGCCAGGTCCCATTCGGTTTTGGCAGACATCTTCAGTTGCTTTGCTTGCTCCATCAGTAGTGAATGGTTTTGTGTGCAGGTGCCAATTCTTTGTGTAATGCAGCATCGCCTTGGTGGTACAACAGATGATAACTTTATGAATTATTAAGATCAATTGGTAATTGAAGAGCTTTCACTCTCATGGTATATTACTCAACACATGCTTCTCCAGGCTTTCTGAGGAAGGGGATAAAGTATCTGTAGTAGGATCTACCTTAGTGCTGTGAAAAGCTAAGTGGACTATTAATGAAGAGAAACTTTAACATGTCAACTAATTGATTTGTGAGAGATTGGAGGCTGAGTGAGGAGGGTGATGGGCAGGGTTTTTAAAGAAAGATGAACCTTGTGTGTCTATGGAAGGAAAGATTACAGCTTGGTTCACTTCTTTTTCCCCTATATCTCCCTCTAGGAGATTATTGCCCTTATAGGAAATCACAAGGTTTTCAGGAAACAAACAAAAGACCTCAAACCATTTCCTTAGATTAGACATTTCAAGGTGAAAGCAATCTTAAAGATAGAGCATTTACTTCAACGCTGTTTTTACAGATATGATCGATCTCTCTCTCTCTCTCTCTCTCTCTCTCTCTCTCTCTCTCTCTCTCTCCCTCTCCCTCTCCCTCTCCCTCTCCCTCTCCTTCTCTCTCCCTCTCTCTCCCTTCTTTGAATAATTCTGGATTTAGAACAGTAGGAAGATTACCTTCAAGGACCAGTACATGCTTTTTACATTTAGAAGCAATATGGTATAGTAGAAAGAATACTTAATTTGTAGTCAGGAGAGATCTGTATTAAAAATCCCACCTTTGATATTTACTAGTTCTGTGATCACAGGTAGGTTATCTATCCAAGCTTTGGTTTCCTCATCTGTGAAATGGGGATAATAATATCTATTTCAGAGGGTTTTTAGAAGGATCAAATGAACTAATACATTTTAAGTGCTGTTACTCTATTGTTAACGATTTATGTTTTTTAAAGGGACTCCTTGTACCGTTGTTTCCTTTCTATAAGTCTTCTGTGATTCAGGACATTGACTCAGTAAAGAATTACTATAATTATGGAGATTAAGCAGTAGGACCTCTGCTGGAGCTGGGAAAAGAAGAGCCTAGAGCAATTATAAAAGATGAGGATTTGAGTTTCCAAAAGTAAGGGCCAAGTCAACCCAGAGTTCTTTGCTGCCTGGGAAGTTTTGGGACTTAGTGAATATTCTAATTGGGAATCATTCAGGAGAGACTGATGGGCTTGCCAAGAAGCAAAGTAGGGTTCTTTTAGGGATTTGGGAAGAAATGAGGGATTTTTCAAAGTATCAGTAAGGGATGCTCCTCCCTCAGTGTTCTCCTCTTCCTCCCCTGTGAAGAAAGCCACATAGCTAGAACATATCAGCCCTTTAAGAATTATGCATGAGAAACAGTGAGGCATAGTGGAAATAATATGGTGAAAATATCCTGGCTGTTAGAATCAGGAGAACAGTGTTTGAATTTTAACACAAATTTGTCTTTGTAAAATCTTGGTCAACTCACTTAATCTCTTTGGGTCTCAGTTTTTTCATCTGTAAAACGAACCACTTAAATATTTCTTGAATGGAGCAGGATTTTAGAGAGCAGGGAAACTTAACCTAGTGTCTATGAACTTTTTAAAAAATTTCAGTGCAATTGGTTTCCTTTGCGAGCCTGTGAATTTTGTTCTATGCATTTCAATTAATCAAGGAACACTTATTAAGTGCCTACTATGTGCTGGGTACTGTACTAAGCACGGGGATACAAAAAGTGGCAAAAGACAGTTGCTACCCTCAGGGAGCTCACAACCCAATGAAGAAGACAACATACAAACAACTAACTCTACAGGAGATAATGTAATAAGAAATAATAAAGAGGGAAGGCTCTAAAATTAAGAGAGCTTGGGAAAGGTTTTTATAAATGATGGGATTTTAGATAAGAACTAAAGGAAGCAAGTAAAGTCTTTAAGTGGAGTTGAGCAGGGAGAGCACTCCAGGCACGGGATTCATTTAAAAGCATTTTGAGAAGAACCAGACTGCCAAAGACTGCCAAAGGGGTACATGACACAAAATATGAAGGTTCCATGTCACAGAAAGCAATACCCATGCATTGTAAGTCTTGATATTCCCTTATATTGTCTGGAAAAGTGCCTTGTGCAAAGAAGGTGTTTAAAAAATACTGATGAACTGACCAACTTCATAGTGTGTAGTTGAAACATCAAATTTATTGACCAACAAGCAGAAGAAGGTGGTAGAGTGAAACCAGTTAACAGATTAGATTGTTGTCATTATGTGAACATTGGAATGGTATACGTAAAAATTGATTTTAAAACTTTTTAAAGTAAAGCTTGGAGAATATAAAATGATCTTCCAGGGGTTCCTCATGGTATGGATAGAGGTGACCCTGATTTTTGAGGGCTCTGCCACCAAGTAAAAGGTCTAGCAAGTTCTACCAAATAGGACAGGCTTAGAAAATAGGCTTGGAGTGGATGCCTGTCACCCCAAACGCTTGCCTGCTTAAGTCACTAAGCACCCAGAGCTTTGGATACCAGTTGATGACTTCTGAAAGGGGTGGAGCAAGACACTCCAAATACCATCTTTCTGCCAAGCCTTGGAGGGGTTGCAGTTTGTGTTGGTGGAGGAAGTACTCGAAATGAGAAAAATGACAGAACCTTGAAAGACTGAAGATGAATAAACATTTGAAAAGAATCTAAGCAGTCATTGATTCAACTAACATTGAACAAGATCAGATTTAAGAAAATGAGATTTGTATTGTGTTGGTTTTCAGTTTCCAATATGATTCATAGCACAAACTCCAGGGGATGTCAAAGTGGATTATGACTTTAAGATTCAACAGGAAACTCCATATGTAGTTTTAAAAAATGAATGAATAAATTAAAAAGCATTTCTTAAGGCTATTTACCAACTCTTGGGCTAAGTGTTGGGAATATAAATACAAAAAATTATAACCCCTTCTTATTTTCATATTTTGATAGGGATTGACCTCACATATAGGAAGCGCAGTTGCAGCACTAATGGTAAGGTATACACACACATATACAGGTATATAAACATGTAGTTAGGTGTCACAGTGGATACAACACTGGGACTGGAGACAGGAAGACCTGAGTTCAAAGGTGGCCAGCTAGGGCAGCTAGGTGGCACAGTGGATAGATGTTAGGGCTGGAGTCAGGAAAACTTATCTTCTTGAGTTCAAATCTGGCCTCGGACACTTAGTAGCTGTGTAACCCTGGGCAAGTCACTTAACCCTGTTTGCCTCAGTTTCCTCATTTATAAGATGAGCTGGAAAAGGAAATGGCAAACCAGTCCAGTATCTTTGCAAGAAAACCCCTGATAGGGTCACGAAGAGTTGGTCATGACTGAAACAACAAGAACAAAATGATCTGAAGATGGCTGGTTGGTTGTTGTTTTTGTCCTCAAAGGGGACCAAAATGACATCACTTTCTTAGAGTCTGTACAGTGTGTCCAACTGTGACTGACCAGACCAATACAAGCTTGGGATGTTCTACCACAGGTCAGGCACAAGTAGTCCATGTGAACATTTGGAGTGGATTCTTTAAACTTGTGCATCTCACATTTCTTTTGAGCTATTTCAATTCTGCTTTGCTCATAGAATACAGGACCTTCTTTGATGAGGGCATACCCTGCTGGGTGATCCAGTGCCAAGTGTCTCCCATGTCACACAATCAATTCCAAAGTTCTTAAGACAGACACATTGAGAGTGCCCTTGTATTGCTTCTTCTGACCACCACGTGAGTGCTTTCCCTTTGTGAGTTCTCTATAAAATAGTCTTTTAAGCAAGCATACATTTGGTATTTGAATACTATGGCCAGCCCATTGTAGTTGTGCTTTCTGAAGCAGAGTTTGAACGCTTGGCAGTTTAGTTCAAGAAAGAACCTCAGTGTCTGGTATCTTCTCCTGTCAGGTGACCTTCAAGACCTTCCTAAGAGAATTCAAATGGAAATGATTCAGTTTCCTGCCATGGTGTGGTATACTGACCAGGTTTCATAGGCGTATAGCAACGAGGTCAGCACAATGGCTCCGTAGACATTCAGTCTGGGAGTCTTCTCTCTCCCACACTTTCCTTTGGAGCCTCCCAAACACTGAGCTAGCTCTGGCAATGTGTATGTCAACCTTATTTATGTGTACATGCCTGGAAAATATACTGCCAAGGGAAGGGAACTGATCCACGGTATTCAAAACTTCTCCATTTGCTGTAACTGTTGGTTCCACATATGGAAGGTGTGTTGGTGTCTGATGGAGCACCTGTGCTTTCTTGGTGTTAATCCTTAGGCCCAAATTATCACAAGCAGCAGAGAAATGATCCATACTTTGTTACATCTCAGGCTCAGAGGCTGCAATGAGTGTATAATCATCCGCAAACAAAAAAATCAGGCACCAACCCTCTTTCCACTTTAGTGTTGGCTTGTAGCCTTTTCAAGTTGAAGAATTTACCATCAGCTCGGTAGCTAACCTTGATGCTGTGTTTGTCCCCATTAAAGGCATTTAACAATGTGACTGAAAACATCATGCTAAAGAGCTTGGGAGCAAGCACACAGCCTTGTTACACTCCATTGGTGACTGGGAAAGTGTGAGAACATTGTTCATTATCCAGAACCCAGGCAAGCATGCCATTGTGAAACTGAAGTACGATACTGTGAACTTCTTTGGTTAACCAAATATTGACATAATTTTCCATAATCCTTCATAACTGACAGTATCTGAGGCATTGGTCATATCTATAAACATTGTATACAGACCTCCCTTCTGCTCTTGACATTTCTCTTGGAGTTGTAGGGCAGCAAACACCATGTCAACTGTTCCTCAGTCCTTTCTGAAGCCACAATGGCTTTCATGTAGATGACCATCTTCCAGGTAAAGGATCAGCGTATTAAGACTCTTTCTAACAATGACTAAGAGAGAGACTCCCCCCTCCCCTCCAGCTCCTTGATTGTCACAGGATAATCTATTTCCTTTTGCCTTTATTGAGAAGGACAATGGAGGAATCCTTGAACTCCTGGGGAATAACCTCCCCCTTGTAAGTCTCATCTGGAATAGAATAAACACCAGGTGCTTTGCCACAGGAAAGGAGCCTAATGGCATTCAGAACCTCTTCTTCAGTTGGAACTTCAGCTTGGGGGGCATTGACTTCAATCTGAAGTAAATAGACAATGGCTTCAACATTGATTGATGACAGTCCTGCATCTCTCTAAGCTTCACTTGTATTTTACTTTTGATGGAATTAAATGCTACCTTCTTGGAGGTGGATGAACTATTCTGCTGGTAAGCCCTGTGGAGTTTTCATTTTTCATTTAGCACCTTCTGAACTTCCCCATCATTTTCATCAAACTAGTCTTGGTGTTTGCAAGTGTTTTGACCCAGATAAGCAAATGTAGTGCAAGCTTAGAAAGATGCAGGATTCTTGGCTCAGTAAGAAGGCAGATAAAATTCAGTTTTATGCTGATAGTAACAATCCAAAGCACTTTCATGGCACACTAAAGGTAATTTATGGGCCAAAGACCTATGGTGCATCTCTACTACTCAGTGCTGATAGGGGCACATTGATTAGTGATAAGGACATGATCCTAGAAATGGGCTGAACACTTCCATAGTGTTCCCAACAGACTGTCATCAATCAATGTCATGCCAGTTTGCCATGAATTCTTTTCTTTTCCATAAATTTGATAAGTAAACTATTCCTTGCTCTCCCGAATTACTTATAGTATCAGCCTTTACTTCCAAATCATGAACCCATTTTGACTTTATTTTGGTATATGGTGTAAGATATTGGTCTATGCCCAGTTTCTGCCCTACCATTTTCCAATTTTCCCAACAGTTTTTGTGAAACAGTGAATTATTAGCCCAGAAGCTGGCCTCTTTGGGTTTATCAAAGAGTAGATTGCTATAGTCGTTGACTTCTCCATCTTGCGTTCCTATCCTATTCCACTGATCCACAACTCTGTTTCTTAGCCAGTACCAGGTATTTTTGATGATTGCTGCTCCATAGTACAGTTTAACATCTGGTATGGCTAGGCCACCTTCTCTAGCATTTCTTTTCATCAATACCTTAGATATTCTAGACCTCTTGTTCTTCCAGATGAATTTTGTTATTATTTTGTCCAGCTCTGTAAAATAATTTTTTGGTAATTCAATTGGTATGGCACTGAATAGATAGATTAATTTAGGTAAAATTGTCATTTTATTATATTAGCTCAGTCTAACCATGAGCCACTGATACTTTTCCATTTATTTAGATCTGACTTTATTCGTGTGAAAAGTGTTTCATAAATTACTTTTATAAATTTATGTCAGCTCAGTATAGTCAATAGAGTGTCAGACTTAAATTTGGGAGGACTTGTGTTCAAATCCTGCCTCAGACACTTTGTAGCTGGTGGCACTGTGCAAATCCCTTAATGTCTCTCAGCCTTGGTTTCCTTTTCTAGAAAATAGTGATAATAACAATCCCTGCTTTTCAGGGTTGCTGTGAGGAACAAATGAGTTAACCTATGCACATCTTAAAACTTTACATGAATACTATTTAGGTATGAACTACCATTCTGTAGAAATTGCTTCTTTCCAGTAATTTGCCAAATGTGTCATGACCTTAAATTTTAATTTAATTTTATTCATCTCTCTGCCTATCTATCTATCTATCTCTCTATCGTTAGCTATAATTTCACTGGTTTAGGGAAATGCTGATGAAGAAACCTGCTCTACCAATGCAGATTAACCTCTGCTCACCTGCTCTGCAATTTTTGGTCAGAGAGTTACCTGAGGGCGCTAAAAGGTTAAGTAATTTGCCTAGGGACATCCGGCTAGGCTATGTCTGAGGTGGGACTGCATCATTGGACTGCTTGGGTGTCTTAGCATCTACATCTTCCTGGACTCTTAAGTCTGATGCTCCATCCGCTAACCTAGCTGCTTCTTTTTTGATCTTCTCATTTGAGTGGACCTGAATATGGTTTTTATGACCATAAAACACTTATATTCATAAACTTGGGTGACATAAATGAGAATGCATACCTAAGAAGTAAGCACAAAGAAGAATGTTGTTTCAGGTTTACTTTCCTCCTACCTAAACAGACAACTATAAGTTCTGTAGTTGGTGCCCTTCTTGGTCTCTGCTGGATACATACAGGCCTAAGGGGAGGATGAGGAGAAAGCATGGGGTGGGGAGGTCACAGGTTGCCAGCTGTTTATGGATGATTATCCAGTCTAAGTTGCAATCACTGGAAATAAGCACTGGATGGTGTTTGAGCGCAAGCTTCGAATACTCATTGGGATGAACACATGGTCTCTGTTGAATGGAGCATTAGGAGGTGGGGTCAGGAGCTTGAACACAAGTGTTCCGGACATTAAGTCTGACATAAATGAATAAAAACAATTTGTGAAGCATAAAAAGAAAATGCCTAATAATATACAGGCACATGTACATGGTATGTATACACATGTTACATCTTTATGTATGCATATCTGTAGGTATACACCCTTCCTTGCGGGGGAAGAATACCAGAAAGGAAGCTGTATTGCACATCATATTGTTACTTAGGATTGGTTGCCTCAGCTTTGAGCTCTGTGGAGTAGGCATATTAATGAGCCTTTCTAAGCAGCTGGTAGTGCAGTGGATAGAGTGCCTGGTTTGGAGTCAGGAAGACCCAAGTTCAAATCCAGCATCAGACACTTATGAATTGTTACCCTGGGGAAATCACATAACCTCTGTTTGCCTCAGTTTTCTCATCTATAAAATGGGGATAATAATAATACTGTTGAAAATTATAGTGTCGAAATTCAAATGAGATAATAATTATAAAGTGCTTAGCACAGTGCATGGCATATAGTAGGTAGTTAATAAATACTTGTTCCATTCCTTGGTTCCTTCTGAAACAACAAATACGAGAGAAGGAGGCAGCCGAGGGTTGTGTGACTGGACCAGATTTGTTGCTTTCTGTTACTGACACCACAGTACTTTTCTGATCTCCAGCTTGTTGACTCTGAAGAGGCAGTATCCACAAAGTGATGCTGGTGACCACCTCATCTGGTTTAACCTGGAGTAGGGAAAGCCCAGTGGCCCCTCTAAGCTTCCTGGGGCAAAGAGGAACAGGGCACAGAGAGTGAGTGACCTGGCAACGGCAGCATGTATCTTCTGAAAGTGGCAGGGTTGGAAGGTGACGTGAAGGTGATTTTTGGAAAATCATTGGGTGGTGGATCAGATTTAGATAAAGATGAGACCTTCGAAGTAATTTCTTTCCAAACCTTTCATTTTTAGAGATAAGGAAAATGGTGCCCAGAGCTTCTAAGTGATATGCCCAAGGTCACCCAGATAGTAGACAGAAGAACTGGGATCTGAACCAAAGAACATTAGAGAAGTAGGTAGGTCACTTTTGTGCCTTACGCCATATATCCATACCTTGAACAGGAGGCAACATTGGAATCTGAGTCTGGAGGAACAGATCACATTTTGTTGTTCAGTCATTTCAGTCGTGTCTGATTCTTTGTGACCTCATTTGGGGTTTTCTCAGCAAAGATACTAGAGGGGTTTCACCATTTCCTTCTCCAGCTCATTTGACAGGTGAGGAAACTGAGGCAAAGAGGGTAAAGTGACTTGCCCAAGGTCATACACCTAGTAAATGTCTGAGGCCAGATTTGAACTCACGTCTTCTTGATTCTAGGCCTGGTGCTCTACCCACTGCACTGCCTAGCTGCCTCTGGATCACATAGTAGGCACTTAATATCTAGATTCTTGATTTCTGGACCTTTCTATCAGCCTCTAGCCAAGTGATAGTCTTATTGCTTTCTTTCTTTCCCCCCACAATGGTAACTCTCAGTCTTCTTTTGCTCTTCCCCACTGTCTTGTACCATAAGTATGGTACCTTCATTCTCAGGAGTCTGGAAAGTTGAATGTGCTTGGTAGTACTTTTTTTGTGGGGGGGGGGACCCTCTAGAGTGTTGACGTGCACCCCTCTGCTTCCTTTCTCGTCTTGCTATTATTCTTTCTACCTGTTTTTATTTCTTTCCTTTTGATCATTATGTTTTGATTTTTGGAACTGTACGGATAGATGGGCCAGTTTACTTCTTTGGGGGCCAATGAAAGATATGTGTATGTGTGCGTATGTTTGTATATGCATGCTTGATTACTGATCAGACCATGATCGGCATCCTTTGGGTGACTTGCCAAAAGCAGGGAGATAATTAAGGGTTGAAGATACAAATTGCTATTGGATTTATTAACTTGCTGAGTTTTAGGGTGACTGGCTGGGAAGAGAACTGGGAAATACTACTCCAAATCTTGGGAATAGTCTTATTAGCCTTGGAAAAAGTTGATTAACACTGGATTTGATAGCCTTGTCTCACAATGAGATAGACTGTAGCCACTTGTGGTCTTGGTCTCATGAAGAACCATGTGGTCAACCCTTCTCTCCCTGATCTAATGATTTAAAGTACTACAGGGGTCTGTCACCCTTGAGACCCGGCTCCTAAACCTCTGTACCTCCATTTTGAATTATTCTAGAATTCTCTTTGGGGAGGGGGATAGAGACTTTAGAGTCACTGATTAGTTAGTTCACATCTATCTTTGACTAGCATCATTTACCTTTGCTTTTCAAGATGGTAAGAGTGGTGGATGGGTGGGTGGGTGGAACAAAAAGTTGAAGATAAATATTGAGATGAAGAAAGATACAGTGCCTTGCTAAAAATGACAGATTGAAAGTGGACTGTTAACTGGTTTTGATACTGAGCATTCTACCAAGGCTGAAGTATTCAAATAGACAATTTTACACATGAATCTTAAGGGCCAGTTGTTTTTTTAGTGAGGTAGCACTTCCCTCACACTGATCCATGTTGACCAAGCTGGGATCATTGTTTATAAAATGTGAAATCCTTTAGAGATGTTCTAAGAGGCTAAGATGTTCTAAGGCTCCTCTATGCACCAGGGCCATAACTAGTCATTTTTGCTTCTAGAACAAACAACCATTTATTAAATACTTACTATGGGCCAGGGGATAAAAAAGACAAAAGAAAAGTCCTTTTTTCTCAAGGAGCTTATGTTATTTTGGGAAAGTCATTCTATTAAGTGGTAGTAGGATGTGGAGGGTGGGGAGCTTGTGAAGTAGAGCTTCACTTGAGGTGGTGATAAAGCAGGGAGTAATAGCCTCTAGGAGAAGGCTGCCACCACCACAGGGGAAGGGCAGGAAGGAAAGGGCTGTGCTCTTGGTACTCTCTAAATTATCTACCCTTGGGCAAAACTCTGATGGTCTCGCCCTGGCTCTGGGTGGTATCTCATAGCCGAGAATCCTTTCAGTTCTAGCTGTCTCACACTTGACCAAAGTCCTTCTTAAATAGGGCACTCCAGGGACGAAGTAGAGAGAGGAGAAGAAGCAATTTTGTCTTGGCAAATCAGGGGGCCTTTCTAAAGCAAGCCCTCACTGGTAGAGCTCATGCCTCTAAAGTTTGAAGCATCATAGAATCTCAGAGTTATAAGGGACCTGAAAAGCCTTCTATTTCAACTATTGCCTGAAGACAAATTCCTTCTACAACATCCCCCCAAAACGGCCATCCTGCCTCTACTTAAACACCCGAGTTAGTGGCAGGTACCATGGAAAATGACCTGTGATACAATTTTTTTCTTTAATCTGCAGACTCTATTTCCATTCCACCAAATTCTATTTATATACTAAAGCAAATAGTGTTTTCAGAGACAAAAAGAGGCCTCTCATCGGAGTTCAGGTTGTTGAATTTTTTTTGTCAATATAGAGAAAAAGGGCTGGAGAGCCTACTTGGAGTTGCCACAAATAGGATAACCACGTATTTTTTCCCCCATAAGCTACAGGCTTTTTTATTTCTAGAATCTTTCTTTATAGGTGAAACATTTCTATGGCTTGTTTTGAGCAGACAGCACTTTTCTTTTAATATTCATTTCTCTCAGTGCCTGAGAATATCAGATGATAACATCCTTGCTACCACTGGGCTCCCACAGATATTAAACATTCTAAGCTAAGCATTCTATCTGTTGAAACTGCCGGTAGATTTAATGGAGTTTGGTGCTGAGACATTCTATCCTGGGAAGGATTAGCCTAGAACATGGGCTGTTGTTTATGTTGTTTAAAATGAGAAATCTAAATGTTGAATAGGATTCAAATAACAGAAATCAAATTGAATGCAAGGAACAGAGAAATCTCATATTCAGATGCTTGTAATTAAGAGTTGGTGATAATTTTCGCTGAGTGCAGGTAGAAATTTACCTTTACACTAATGATGAAAAGGCTTTGTTAAGCATATGAATACTGTAGCGTTTGCAAGGGGCATGTTTTTTTTTAACCTACTTAAGCATGTTTTTCCCTAGCTTTTTAGAAATACAAGTTACTGTCATGCTCCCAATATATAGTGGGCATACCTTTAAAGGAGAGAGTGGTCTCTACCAGGTTCTATTGAATATGAAGGCACATAGTCATTCTAGACCAAACCCATAAAGGGGTAGTATGACCACACAGCCCCGCATGGAAATGCCAAAGAACTCAAGTCTAGATTATCTCCTTGTACCAGATGGTGCCTGAGCACAAGATGCTGACAAATGCAAGAAGCCAAACATTTAGAGACTCCAAGACTTTTCTACTTTATTGCACCATCAGTCCTACCTGATTCCTCCCTCTTCCACTTTGCTTTGGTTGTTCTAAACTTGTAGAATTCCAAGTAGCCAGTCTCAAATTTATTATCAATCATTGCACTGCTTCCTCTCAGTTATATTTATTGGTTGTAGCCCTGGCATGAGAAGAAATCCAGGTGAACTCTAGTTACATATGGCGGCATCTCTTTGCTTTCAACCCACAAAGTTTACCTGTATTGCTTTCCCCTCTATATTAACAGTTCTATACAGTGAGTGTGAAAATAGATTGTAAAAGTTTGAAATTAAAGTAGGCCCTCCGAGGACATCTACCATGCAACATTGTTAACTTAGTGTTTATATATGTGTGTGTGTGTGTGTGTGTGTATACATACACGTATGTATATATGTGTGTATGTATGTATATGTAATAATCTTGTAACTTTTAAAAGAAACACATGCCTGATCATTGTTTTCTCAGATTCATCTGAATTAGGTTTTGACAAGCTGAATTTCAAGAATTAAATTTTGTGAGGCTATTCAACAACTAGGAAGTAGATAGGTGGTTAAAAGGCATTCAAATATATGGAGAGGGAAAATAGCAGAAGTGGAGGAGAGAAAAATGCCAAACATACATTTAAAAAATAACCAAGGAGATTAAGCTGACCTGCATGCAAAAAAGAACATGGCTCGTCTCTTTATAGGGCAATTATAGGCTAGGTACTGAAAGCTGATTATGATAATAAGAAATGATGGAAATAGTCTGACAAATAGCAAGATGGAGTAATCATATGAAATTGAGGCAAACATGCCAATGAGTTAAAGACTTTTCTTAGCATCAAGGAAACACAATTATCCTATGAAATGACCCCTTTCCAAGAGTAATGTTGGATGATGGAGCCATTGTACTAAATAAAGATTTTTTTCATCTTTATCCTTACACAATAATTTACTCCCTTCCTTTTGAAGGCCCCCCCTTGTAATCCAAATGCATAGTTAGGCACAACAAAACAACACCCTGGCCGAATCTGAAATTGAATACCTCATTCTACACCATTAGTCTATCACCTCTCATCCAAGAGGTGATATCCTTTCTTTTTCTTTTTTGTATGTTGAATTGTTTGTTGACTAATGATTGTTGTCTTCAAAATTAAAAAAATAAAATTGAAAAACTGAAGTTCAGCATCATTTAGGGAAGAAGAACTCTATAGCTGTCCTAGCCAATTTGATTTGGTTGATTTCATTCATTGTTTCTGGGAATTGCAAGTCCAGAAACTTTGCAGAAGTTAGTCATAAGTGGTGTATTCCACTTGTCTTCACTGCATGATTTACCACTTTCAGGCGTTTCAGGTGTCGATATTATTTCCCCCCAAAAGATTTGTGCCAAACTTGTTACGTCGTAAACTGGATAAAGTATTTCATTTGTGTCCCCTCTTGGTACTAGTCAGTGTTGATCACAGAGTAGAACCATAGGATGTTAGAGCTGAAAGGGACCTTCATGGGAATTGAGGCCTGTACTTGCCCAAGATCACAGTCAGTCATTGAGCTTATATCTCCTTTTGCTGGAGTGCTTTTTTCCTGTTGTTCAAGTTCAGCATATTGACCAATCATATGCTTGGTTGTGACAGCATCCTTGTAGACTACAGGATCCCAACTAGCAAAGCCTAGTGGAAAACCATGGCCATTGCTTGGAAAATGCAGGGAGGAAATAATCTCTCTCCAGAATGAGATAGGGAAGTTGGCTAGTGAGAACCACCTCTTGGCTCTTCTCTCTTCATTCCCAACCAGGTGAGTTATTTTTGGCTTGAATTATTCAGATAATTGCCTCTAGCCTCCATTTTGCTTTGCCTTTGGAGACTTATGTGATCTTACACCAATGCTGACTCTGCCTCACGCTATTGCCTCACACTTCTTGCCCAGATGATTTCTGTAGCCTCTGACATCAAAATGTTGATTATCTCCTCAATTCAGCATCTCCTTCTTGAGTGTGTGTGTATTCATGGAAGAAAAGCACAAAGAAGCAAATGACTTATTAGCAGTCATGTATTATCTTGAATGCAGCAGCTGGGAACAGCTCCTACCTTCTCTTTCAGACATGCTGGCATGTTTAGCATTGCTGGGTGGGCTCCTCATCTACATAGGAAGCCCATGTCTCCCAGCTTGCCTGTGTTATCAAGCAGCTGACCAGGGGAAGAAAAAAAGATGCTGTTCTTTTGGAAATGGCAATCTTAATCACAAAAGCTGTTAGATCATTGTCCCCAAGGAAGTCCTGATATAGATGTGCAATATGGCTTGGCACACTGATGCCTGCCTCTGAATCGGATGCCTTGGCTCCCACTGTACTATCTGGCCAAAAATGAGGATGGGGTGAAGGTGCATGGGGTCTGGGGATGAGGGAAAGAGCTGTCAGCTGGCAGGGGAAATGAGAGAGAGCTTTAATGGCAGCGTCATGATCTATTGATTTAATTTCCTGATTAGAAACAGAGCCATCTTGGAACAACAGGGGCCATTGTAGTACAATACAGAAAAGCAAAACACTAGTCAGTGGGGAAGCTTAGCTTGATTTTACCTTCATGGAAAATCCAGGTACTTAGGACAAGCACAGGATTGTCTCCACCTGCACCAGCATGTCCAGCGAGGCAGCTGATGCCAGGACGGCGGGAAGGGAGGGGATAGCTGTTCAACCAGTAGCCTGAATCCCCTTATAGTAGTAGCTAGCCTTTACGTAGCGCTTTGAGGTTTTCAGAGTGGTTTGTTATATAGGTTATCTGTGAGGTAGGTGGTATTATTATTATTATCCCCTTTCTCCAGACAATGAAACTGAGGCTGAGGGCCCAGGGTCACACAGCTAGTAAGTGCTTAATGCTGGATTTGAATTCAGGCTTTCTTGACTCCCAGTCCAGTGTACTATTATTCCCTGTGCTGCTTACTTAGTTCCTTTCCACAAAGATCTATCTTGGAAGGGAGTTATAAAGGGAATCGTAAAAATCCCCGCAAAAAAGGGGGATTCCAAGAAAATTAGCCAAACAGTTGGAAAATGAATAAGAATAAAAGAGTCCCAGGTACAGAAATTAGAGGGGGGAAATGAAATTAAGAAAGGAAAGTCAGTGGTTTTTTTTTTTGTTTTCTCTTGTCATAATGGTGGAAAGCCTCAACTCTATTAGAGAGTTTTTGTTCAGTCTTTTCAGTCTTAGTCTTTCTGACCCCATTTGGGGTTTTCTTGGCAGTGATACTGTAGTGGTTTGCCTTTTCTTTCTCCAGCTCATTTTACAGATGAGGAAACTGAGTCAAACAAGGGTCCCACAGCTAGTAAGTTTCTGAGGTCACATTTGAACTCCAGGCCTGGAACTCCTTTCATTGTACCACCTAAAGCCCCACCAGAGAATGAAGAGCCCTTAATAGATGGGAACTTTTCCTGGTATGAACTATCCATCTAACACAATTTGGTTCAAGATGGGTCTGTTACACGCCCTTCCCCTTATCCAGGGAGGTTTACTGGTAGTATTAGAAAAATCTCATAACACGTTCCCATCTATAACCGGACCTCTCAGCATGGACCTTTGTCATTGAACATCATGTAATTATCATAATCGTTACTGGATCCAGCAACCTTGTGTGGACTTGGGAGGTAATGTGAACCCTTCCTTCATTCTGTTCTCTCCACCTGTGGCATAAAGAGAATGATTATTATTATTTCTTAATGTATGGGACGGCTTTGCTACTTTCCACCATGGTACCACTTTCCCTGCCCTCTCCCTACCTCCAACAAAATTAAGCTAACAACAACCCTGCACGTACATAAACTCTCCACCCACACTTTGGAATAGGAAAAGATCCAGAGAGACGTGAAAAGACACTTTCTATCCAGAAGGGGGAAAAGGAGGCTGGATTTGGGGACATTTCAGAAAAGAGAAGAGGTCTTTGTTGAGTCTGACAGGGAGGCATGCATTCTGCATAGAACAGCCTATGTTGTATCCACTTGTCAAATGGAAAAAAGCTTTATGTGGAGATGCCATCAGAGACCTTGGAGGAGGCATGGTCCATAGATGCCTCTGCTCTCTCTCCTTTCAGGCACTGTGGGAGGCAGAGGACTACCCTTAATTCAGCCTTAAGCCCATGCACGGAATGCCTAAACTGTCCTTCACTCCAGCTCTGTTGACTAACACCTCAGACCTTCACTGTCTTCAGGCAATTTCGAGGAAGTGATGTGGAGGAGGGATTAGATTTGTTTGTACTGCACCAACAGGACGGAATGAAGTACAAAGTGGATATTCTAAGGGGCAGATTGGAGGACCTAAGGAGGACCTTCCTAACAAAGCATCCCTAAGATAGAATCAGCTGTTTCAAAAGGCAGGGTATTCCCTTCTCTGGAGGGCTCTGAGTGGAGGCTGGATGTTCACGTGCTGGGGGATGTGGCAGAGGGGCAGCTACAAGCTCTGGGCCTTAGGTGCCTTTTACCTCTGAGATTCTGTGAAAGGGAAGACACTTTGAAGGCCACAAAAGCATAAGTTCACAAAAGGTAGGAAATCATTTAGTTCCAGGCCTCCTTCCTCCTCCCCCACTTCCAGGTGAATAAAGCAGGTGCTTTCATATGTACTTAGGAAACAGGCCCTCTGAGTCTAGGTTCTGGCCCAGGTATATTTTGGCTTCCGTACAGCTGTTAATGCACTTCTGAGTGCTGCTCTTATCTGCTTTGGTAAACTTGGTGGAAAAAAATTAACTCAATCTGTTCTACATCTAATTGTGTAACCTTTTCTCCGGTCCATGTTTTGTGCTAATTTTCCTCTGAGCATCATAGGTTATCGGCCTTTAAAATAAATGAGTTATTGGTCCTTTTGGCAATGGGACAAGGGGTGGGGAAGAGGGAGGGGGAGGGATGGAGAGAGAGGGTGCACTGTTTTTCCTCCTCAAAGGAGAAAAACAAATCTGTTATTTTACTCTTTTTCCCTGTATTTTCTTCTCCTTCTCACTACACCCCCTTCCACCAACCCCTTTGAAATTTATTTTTACGTAAAGAAAAAGTTCACCGTTTTCCATTGAAGGCTTGAGGAGAAAAGTGGTAGGTCCAAGAAGGAATAGATAAACATAGTTATCCAGGGGAAAAAAACCCCAGGAAACAAGGTCTTTGCCTTTCTTCTTTTTTGGCCTTTAGGCTGGATTATGGTAAAATAAAGACTGTTAATACCATGAGTGGACAGAGGAGTTGCTATTTGCTCAGAGACATGGTTTGATTTGGTCTATAGCGATCAGTGAATCTAAACTTGAGTGCAAAAATTTCTGAAACTGCCTCTCGTTGTCATTTGCTCAGGTTTGAGGGGTTTGTGTGATTTTTTGGAGCGATTTCAGGACAAAGAAACTAAGCAAGTGGCTTACCTGTTATCAGATCTAGGGGACGCTTGGGGTGAGAAGGGGCTTGGCTTTATTTGCACAAAATCGGTCTGATGTTTGGGTACATTTCTGTTCCTACTTTCAACCGTCCTTACATGGGAAGGGCTGGAGACGGAGGTGTATCCTCCAGTGGCCTACTGATACTAATGTTGACGATGGCTGACATACATGTGATGTTCTAAGGTATAGAGAGAATCAGGATCAGAGATCTAAAAGGGAGCTTCGAAGGGATCTAGTCTTTCACTCTGATTTCACAAATGAGAAAACCGAGGTCCAGAGAGTCAAGTTTGCCCAGGTTTATACCATAAGTAGGGTCAGAATTGGAACCCAGATCTTTTGACTATAGGGCCAGCGCTCATTTACCTGCAAGAGCTTTGTGATGTAGCTAGTTTGAGCATTGTTAATCCTCTTTTAGAGATGAAGAAACAAGGTCAGAGAGCTCAAGTAAGCTGCCCCTGATGGAACATGAAGTCTCAAAATTATAACAAACCTTTCCAGCTGGCTTGGAGTTGACCTGAGTCTTTGAGATTCTTTAGAGATGTCCCACTGCAACTCTACCTGAACCTTATCACTCCTAGTTATGTAGTTAGCAAGTATCTGAGGCAGGTTTTGAACCCAGATCTCTCCTGATACCTATCCCATAAGTCTGTCTACACTACCATGCTACACCATAACATCTATCTGGGTACTGTGCATTCATTTTTCTCTGAGGGCTCTAAACCAGGGGTTCCTTCTTTGTGGCATGGGCCCCTTTGGCAGTCTGATTAAGCCTACGTACCCCTTCTCACAATAATGTTTTCCAATAAATAAAGATATGTAGGATTACAAAAGAAGTCAGTTATGTTGAAACATGGTTATCAAAATATTAAAAAAATGGACCTGAAGTTAAGAACCCCTGCTCTAAACTTTGGGGTCTCCTTTGGGATGATGGGGAGTATGCAGAGGTCTCTTTGATTCCTTTTATGTGGAAACACTATCTAGCAGCAGCAGGCCTCACTCAGGAACCATCTGAATTTCTAACCTGCTTCTTTCCTCTTGGTGCTTCATCAAGGCTATTCCTGCACTGCCCAGGACTAATGGGGATTTCCAGTTCTGGGTCCTTCAGTCCTGGGTCTTACAGAACCAGGGACTCATCCATCCCCAAATTCCCTGATTGCATGCTCTGGCTACTGGACTTCTTCCCTCCCTCCATCCCTCCCTCCCTTCTTTCCTTCCTTCTTTCCTTCCTTCCTTCCTTCCTTCCTTCCTTCCTTCCTTCCTTCCTTCCTTCCTTCCTTCCTTCCTTCCTTCTTTCCTTCCTTCCTTCCTTCCTTCCTTCCTTCCTTCCTTCCTTCCTTCCTTCCTTCCTTCCTTCCTTCCTTCTTTCCTTCCTTCCTTCCTTCCTTCGTTCCTTCCTTCCTTCCTTTTTTTGTTGCGGGGGGGGGGGGAGAAGACAATAATCCAAAGGTGTATTCTGGGATTATGGAAGAGATTCATGGGGCTCAACTTGCTGCCTCCTACCCACTGGTTTCCAAGCAGCCTGATTTAGGTTAAGGGAAAAAATGCAGTTGTAGTAATTCTGGAAGAGGCAGCAAAGTATAATGGGAGAACAGATCCAGGAGTCAAAGGACTCGGGTTCTAGTCTTGATTCTTCAATATAATTATAATAACCAATATTTATATAGCACTTAGTGTATGCCAGGCACTGTGCTAAGGGATTTATAATTATTATCTCATTTGATCCTCATAACATATCTGGGAGGTGGTGCTACTATAATCTCCATTTTACAGTTGAGGAAATTGGGGCAAGTAGAGGTTAAGTGATTTGCCCAGAGTCCACAGCTAATAAGTGTCTGAGGCTGAATTTGAATTCATATCTTCCTGACTTTAGGTGCAGTATCTACTATGCAACCCAGCTGCCTCTTGGTGTGACTGTTCCCAAATCACTTAGCCTCTCTGGGACCTCAGTTTGGCTATTCGTCAAATCTGTGATCCTATAATATTTGCCCTGGAAAGGGCATTAGAGTTTAATTTCCGTGTGGTGCTTGTGCTTAGAATGAGAATTTGCTGGATATTTTAATGGTGAAGAAATCATTCTTGGTGATAGTCATAATTGCTATATGCAAAATCAACCCACTTGCATGAAAAAATCATAGGTATGTTATGCTCTGAGTGCCTAAATTCAGAAACTGATGCCACAGATCAAAGAGGAGGACCGGTTTAACTACCTACAGTGTCACTGGCATACAAGTGCTTTCTTTGGCAAAGATTTGGCATGGGACCAATTATATTTGCCAATACTTTGAGTGGTTCCTTCTGTCATGTTACCTGACCATCATTGTGCTAACTTTCCTCTCCACCCTCAGTTTTGTTGATGGCATTGGGGAATGTACTCATGATGTACTGCCAAGAGTCCAAGAATCAGGGAACTGCATTCAGTTCCCGACTCAGACATCTGGCATCGCGGATTAATTTGGAAAGGACCTTGGAATTTGGCTAGCTGAACCCCTTCATTTTACAAGTGGAGAAAGTGGCACAAAGAGATGTTAAATGACTTGCCCAAGGTCACACTGTAAGTAGCAGCAATAACATTCAAACCCAGGTTCTATGACTCCAAATCCAGCACTTTTGCCACTGTACAACACCATCTCTATTTGTATCGGTGTGACCTTGGGCAAGTCGCTTCATTGTTTTTGAACCTTAGTTTACCTCAACTGTAGAAAGAGTGGCTTGGATTAGATGATCTCTAAGTCCCTCCAATCTCTGAGTGCTATGTTCCTAAATCCCATAACCTGTCTTATAACTCCTAGACTTGTTGATACCAGGGAACTCTTTTGTTTTGACCTTGGCAAAGAGCTCTGGTTACCCATTCATTCAAATTTAAACTCAGTCCCTGCCTTTTGCCCCTCTCTTCATTTTTTCCCTTCCATCCTATTAATTGCTCTTAGTCAAAAGATGCTCTTGGACCCACTCCTCATAGTGGGGCAGGGCTGCCAAGGAGAAGTTGAAAGGAAGTTTCTGAAGAATAGCAAGTGTTTGTTGTAACATACATTGATTTGAATGAAGTCAGTGGTGGACAGCATTGGGGCAGTGAGCCATTTTATTCCTGCATCTACAGCTGAGATGTGGCAGGGTTCAGGGGGTGGGATGGGAGGAAGGGAACCAGGCAGGTGGCCTTCTTTAGAAGCTAGTGCTCAGGCACTTTTCCAATGAGCACATGCAGTGAAGTTGATTTACAAACACCCACGTCTTGCATGTCTATTTTCAGTCTCATCATGAAAATGCAGACTTGGGAACAGGTGGATTTGACAGCGTAGAGGGAAGGAGGAAAAGTTAGTCATGAAGCAGCCTTGTGCACAATGGAGTGGCATGGTATGGCTGTTGGAGACCCCAGATAATGCCATTTTTTCTTGTCATTTTATTGAAAACCTGTTCATTAAACATAGAAAATGCAATGAGACTGAAATAGTCTGATTTTCCAGCTGTTAACTTGGACACTATATCCAGTCTATTATTTCTAAAGAGATCTAAGTAGGGAAGTTCTGATAACTCTCCATTAATATATTTGCTTACAGAAATAGGAAAGGGGAGCATGGAGAGGTAAGCAACCCAAGAGCTGAATTGACTTCTTCACATCTATTTCAGTCCTCACTTGACTGGCTCGAGTCCAGAGCAAGTCTCCCAGGAGATAGTTGGAAATGCCGACCAGGTGTTGAATGATTGCAGCAGATTGTCTCTGCTTCTGTTCTGCTGCAAACCTCCTATCATCTCATTCTTCATTGTGGTCCTGAAAGGGTGGGGTCTGCTTGGAGTGCTGTGTGGAAACTGTGATGTTTCAGTTTTCACTCTTCAGTCAGGAGGGCATAGAGAGTTGTTCCCTTGGGAGCCAGTGATGGCTGGCTTCTGACCTATTAATATACTTATGGGGGTCCCCTTATCCTTAGATTATGGGGATAAGTGGGAAGGATATTGGTAAATAATGGTGACAAGACTAACATAAGAGCTCTAATTCGTGTAACATCTTATACACCTTATTACATTTGAGTCCAGTGAGGTAATAGATTATAACTTTCTTTAACACTAAAACGAAAGACCCTTGAGAGCAGGGGCCATTTTCCCTTTTTTCTTTGTGTCTGCATTGCCCAGAGCAAAGTAAGATTTTAATAAATGCTTTTTGGTTGATCAAGTGACTAATGGGGCAGTTGTAGTTCAGAGATGTGAATCAAGCACCCTGGGGCACATGGTTAGGAAGCATCCGAACTAAGATGCAAAGTCAAGTCTCGTGATTCCAGATCTGGTGCTCTTCCTGCTATGTACAGCATGCAATCTTAATGTGATGTGTCAAGAGTACTGTAACACTTCAAAAATGTGCCTTGTGTCACAGGTATGGCATCATTCAGAGTTATTACACAAGAAGGCTCAGGATGGTGGATAGTCTTCCTTCTTTCTAGGTTGAATTGAGGCTAGAACTCAGTAAGAGAGGAGCTAAAAAATCTGCCTGGGTCCTAGGTATCCTCAAGTTTACCTCTTTCAGTTATGAGTTTTTTTTCTTTAACTGCAAACAAAGATCAAAATTTTATTAAAGAGGGGCAGCTAGGTGGTGCAGTGAGTAGAGCACTGGCCCTAGAGTCAGGAGAACCTGAGTTCAAATTCAGCCTTAGACACTTGACACACTTACTAGCTGTGTGACCTTGGGCAAGTCACTTAACCCCAATTGCCCTGCCTTCTCCCCTCTGAAAATAAAATTTAAAAAATTTTGTTAAAGACATCGGCTCTTTATGGTCCAGGGGGTTAGTCTCTTTAGGCACCAGTGGATTGAGGGCTGGGCCTGAAGTCAGGAAGACTCACCTTCCTGAGTTCAAATCCAGCCTCAGACACTAGCCATGTGACCCTGAACAAAGTCATTTAACTCTGTCTCAGTTTCCTCATCTGTAAAATGAACATGAGAAGGAAATGGCAAACTAGTATCTCTGCCAAGAAAACCCCAAATAGGGTCACAAAGGGTTAGACATGACTAAAAAATGACTGAAAAAACCTGAAGATATATAGATCATAATTCCTGTGAGGCCAGGGACTTTTTTTTGGTCTTTTGTCTTTTTAGAACCTAGCACATAGTAGATACTTAAATACTTGCTGATTGGTAGTAACCCTGAGTCAATTTGCTGTTCTGTTATTAAGTTTGGGGTGACTAAGGTTTCTCTAGTACTAAGTGGGAAGAGAAGGGAACAATCATTTTTTAAAAGCACCTACTATGTGTCAGATGTGCTGAAGAATTTTACAAATATTACCTTCCTCTAACATGGAAAAGTGCATTCTCCATAAGTAGTCATTTGGCTTGACATTCTCATGCCCTGTGCTGCCCTGCCCCCCTCCAAAATTAATCTGTTTCTGCTTCTAGAATTTTGGGCTCGATTTCTTTCAGTTAGCAAAATATAGTGAGTCCCTAAAACAGAGACTGTTATTTGTTGCACTGTGAAGATCTGAGACAAACAGAAAACATGGCCATTCAGAAGCTTGTGTGCCATTGAATTTGGAGATCTAAAAGGAAAGAAATAGATGAGATTGTTCTGTTTACAAAATAGAATGGCAGTCAGGTCCCAATTAGTATGAAAAATGAATGCCTTGAAGGGGTTGCATTATTTGAATTAGCACTGCGAATTTCCATTGAGCTGGAACCAGTGACCATATTGTAGATAATTATAACTTCAAATAGTGTAAATCTTAATACATGAGCCCACTTTAGGGAATTCTTTATTTCAACTAATCATGGACCTAAATGGAGCACACGGGTGCTTTTATTTCTTTAAACAAACAAACAAAAAGTGGTGGTGATCAGAAGTGAGCTTATCAAAGAAGACTTTCTGGAAGAGGTATGTTTTGAACTCCATGTGGAAGTAGGAGAGGTATATAGATAGAGAGGAAGAAGAGGGAATGACATATGTACATGCATAGAGGTGGAGATGAGCAAGTTTAGTGCAGAGAACAAGATGCAGAAGAAGTTGGCTCAAAAGGTAGCTATGACTAGGGGACGTAATAAGAAAAAAAGTTGGTGGACCATCTAGAATTCTCTTTGTGGGCAGGGACCCATAGCATTGCCCTTCTCTCCACCCCACTCTTGGCAGTTCCCAGTGGGAGTTTAAATGCTCGTTAGGTGATTGATTCTGCCCCTCAGCTCCTAGCAGTATTAAGACTGAGATACAGAAAAAGAGTTGTCCTAAACCATCCTTATTTCTCTCCCTTATGTGGTTTTCAAGTAATATCTCTTAGAGAAATGATTTGGCTTTGCCACAGACTACCTTGGATGAGAGCCACATGGGCTCAGTGCATGATGGGTGACAGCAGCCTGGCTTGGTGAGACATTCTCTTCAAAGCATCCTGAGCCCTGTTCCCGACAGCCTCATCATCCTCTGCATGTGTAAGAGCCCATGCTGGCTGTGGTGCTCCTCTGATGCTTTCCTGCAGCATCTTTCTTTTGGAAATCCCAAAGAGCTTTAGCAACATCTGGTAGATGGTGTTATTATCTAAAGTACACAGATGGAGATATCAAGGCATAGTTGTAGCCATTTACAAAGCCCTTCTCCAGAAAGTTAGTGGCCAAGCCAAAAAAATCAGCCCCAGCATTTTGACTGACTGTGGTTTCAATAGCTTCCCTAACAATCCTACTAGATAGGTGTTAAAAATCTTTCATCTTAAATTTTTTATTCCATCTACAAAATGACCATAGCCCTTTCCCCTTAGTGCTTTGTGTAAGGGTAAGGACCATTCTGAAACCAACCACAATGACTTAACTGCTTTACCCCACCCCTCCTTGGAATAGTTCCTGGGAGGTAGCCTTTAAAGGCCAGCTTTTCTATGTAGGTAAACTTGTCACGTTTACTTACTCCATAACAATGGGACAGGTATAAGCTTCACTACCCGAAGTATATAATTGGTGATTATCTCAATTTTTATTAAGATCCAGATCTTTTCAGGACATGTTTTTTCTTTCTCTCTGCCTGTTTTCTCTGTTTCTATCTATCTCTTGGGATTGTATTTGTGTTTATAGTGGGGCATGTATTTGTTTCTGGTTCATTTCGAGTGTTTGTGTGTATGTGTGTAATCTCACAGTGTGTGTCTCATTAATTTCTTTTGAGTCCTAGGCTCCTACTAATTTCCATCATTGCCCTAGAAGGGGAGAATACTGATGATGTGGTAATAATACCAGCTGCCATTTATATATCTCTTTAAAGTTTGCAGAACACTTTACATTATTTTCTCGATCCTTCCAATAACCTTGTGAAGTAGGTGGTATTATTAGCATTCTTCTTCTTGTTATTAGTACATAATAGGTACTCTCATTATTTGCTTTAAAAGAAAACAAATGAAGAATTTATCTGGATTCAAAGATTCCTGCCCTTAAAAAGAGCTTTGAGTCCACTAGGGGTGGGGAGAAGGAATGAAACAGGTGTATAACCTTGAGTTAGAAAAATGCTGATAACTTTGAAAAGGTTAGAGTGTTTTGATTTAAGAAAGGAGGGATTGGCTCTAGGTGGGGAATCACAGGGAGACCTTGTCTAGGTAACTCACCTAGGGTCTTCCAAGTAGCAATTGTTGGAGGAAGGTTTGGAAATGGGTCTTTCTGACCAAGTTTACCACTATCCACTATACCATGGGGATTCTTGTGAAGGAAGAAGAGTAAGAGAAAGATCTCACCCTCCAAACATAAAATTCAATGGCTATTATTATTTTCCCCCTCCCCACCAAAGATGCTGTTCAACATTGACCTTGAGGTCATTTGAACAATTGCTAAATATAAGAATTGCCATCCCGAGGCAGAGAGAGAACCCATCTATCCAACATTGACCATCTTTGACCCACTTAACTGATTATAGAGCTATTATCAATCAGGAGTAGTCTTTTTGAGTCCTTTAAATTTTCAGGCTGTATAACTTCTTGGAGGTTTCCATGCCTTGGAATAGGGAATTGTTTACAGCAGGGCCAGAATCGCAATTCACTTCAGTAAATGTTTTACTTTGTGCAAGGGGCTGTCCTGGTAAAACAAGTTAGTTAAAGAACTGATAGATTTCTACCTACTTTTAAAAAAGAGGTTTGAGTCTACTGGAGGAAAGAGGAAGGAATGAAATATATCTATGTAGCTAACTATGAGTTAGAAAAATGCTACTAATTTAGAAAAAGGTTAGAGCATTGTAAGTTAAGGAAAGAGGGATTGGCTCTAGGTAGGGAATCATAGAGAACCCTTCAGGAATGGAGCCTCTGGTGTTTTAGTTTTTGTCTCCAGTCATTGCAATGCTTAGCATGCAATCCAACAAACTGGACTCTGTGTGTGTGTGTGTGTACGTACGTGTGTACCCAAGTACACAATCAACTAGGCTAAAATGGTTAGACTGTTGGACTTGGAGTCAGGAAGACCTGAGTTGAAATCCTGCCTAAGATATCTACTACCTGTATGACCCAAAGCAAATCACTTAAAGTCTCTTAGTCTCAGCTTCAAAATGGGGATAGTTCTCTTGCTTCACAGGGTTATTATCAGGATAAAATAAGAGAACATGTAAAGTACTATATAAATAAAAAGAAATGGAATATAAATTACTATTATATATTATATCTACTATCTATTGTGTTACATTACATATTATGAAATTATATTTCACACAATTATTCCTATAAATATATACGGATTATATATTTTAAGCTTATATACATATTGTATTTATGTTTAGAAATTATTATATCTTCTCCATATAACACGCTTATGGAAATGAAAGCAGGTTTAAAAAAACATTAAAGATGGGCTTAGAGGAGAAAGAATGTCAGCAAAGGTAATGTGTAGCCTGAGGGGTAAAAGAGGAGAAGGACAGTTTTATGCTTTTGCCTTGGTGATGGTGGCAGATTTATAGTGTGACTGTATATATAAGATCTTCATGGTTTTTTTTTCCTAGAGCAGTTGCTGGAAGAATCATTTTGTTCCTTCCTGCTGCCTTGATGAGGTGCCAGCAACAAAAGCTCAGGGCCCAAGGCAATCATCTCGATTGGCTATGAACTAGAGCTCCCTCTGTCTCTAGTAACCTTTATCTAACATAATGACCTTGGTAGGCCTTGGACTTGTCTTTGATCTCGTTGGTTTGAATGTTGTTGCATTTATCTCTGTTTTTCATCAGGTCTTTACCATTTTGTCATGACCCTTTTTGATGCAATAGGAATTGGCTTAGATTAGTACCCAAAAATGGGTCCTCAAATCCAGGCCCTTTGTTTTGTAGATGTCTCAGGTAGGATTTGAACCCAAGTCATTCTAGCTTGAAAGCCAGTGTTCTATTCACCATGCCATGCTGCCTTTATGTAGAATTTTACAGTTGAAAGGGCCCTCTGAGGCTCTCTAGTCCAACTGGTGAGGCAGTTGGTGGCTCACTAGATACAACACTGTGTCTGGAGTCTGGACGACCTGAGTTCAAATCCAACCTCAGACACTTCCTAGCTGTGTGATCCTGGGCAATCCACTTAACTTTTGATTACCTGACAAAAGGATCCACTTGATCAGGAAGTGGTAAACCAGTATGTTTGCCAAGAAAACCCCATGGACAGTATTGGTGTGATATGGTCCATGGGGTTGCAAGGAGTCAGATACAGCTGAATGACTGAACAATTGTCCAATCTATAGCTGTTCAAGAATCATCTTTACAAATTTCTGAACAAGTGGTCTTCCATTTTGTGCAATATGCTGTGCTGGGAATGTGCTTGGGTTGAAAACTCCAGTGAGGGGGTGACCCAGTTTCTCCTGAGAGCTTATTCAGGCCGAATTGTTTGGAACTCTTTACTTACATGAAGCCTCCATCTGACTTTGTCTAACTTGCATCCATGTCTCCTGAGGCCAAGGGTAACAAAACTGATCCCTTCTTCCACGTGACAAGCTTTCAGATATGTGAAGTCAGATATCCCTCTCCTGTCTTTCTCTAGGTGAAATGTGCCCAGTTGTTCTGAAGCAGGGATGGCCCAGAGGCCATTCACTACCCTGGTTACTCTCCCGTGGATGCTCATGAGTTCTTAAAACATGGCACCCAGAACCGAACACAAACAAATACAGTTTGTTCTGTAAGGAACATTGAGAGGCACAATCTCCTAGGCTAAAGTTTTATAACTTCCTTTATCTTTTGAGTGAATTTCATGGTACTTTATTGATTTTGCTTATTTGTTTCTTTGCTTTATTATCATTATTTTCTTAATAAGAGGATGTCTTTGCCAAGCTTTTGGGCTCCATTAGGCAAATTAAAAATATAAATTTTAAGCACCATCATTCCTCCTAAATCTTTTCTCATCCTAGCTCTTGGCCCCTTGCTAACAGCAGAGGGTGAACAGAAAGGGTGCTGGGCTCAGAACTGAGATCTAGGCTTGATCCTGGCTCTTACACTCACTGGTTGGGCAAGTCACTTAATTTGGCTGAGCCTCAGCTTCCCCATATGTAAAATCAGGAGATACTTGCACTCATATAACAGAATTGTTTGTAAGGAAAGCATGTTGTAAACCCTGAAGTGTTATACAATTATGAGTTGTTATTATAATTAATGGCTAATTATTATCACCATAATGTTTCTTTGGATATCTCTTTACCAGTCAGCATGAGACAGTGCCTAAAGTAATGGCTTTTCCCAGACTCCTGATCTTGGCTAGATGAAACTGACTTGGAGGAAAAGGTGTATTTTTCCCCATGTGGGGTATTTTAGTGGAAGGAAGTCATGGAATCTTGTCTTCAGGTCAATAGGACATCCCTTTTCCTTTCCTTTTCCTCTTATACTTTACTCACCATCACCAAAATTCTAGTTCCAACCTAAAAGATCCAAGTAGGATGCCTATTAGGCATCCCATTTGACATATACAATAAACAGTTGGTGATGGTGACTGTAACTAGGGAGATAGACTGGGGTTGATTCTATGTAGACAGATATGCCTCCACATATATAGATCTGTATCTTTCATTCACCTGCACAGAGATGATAGATGAACTCAGGGAATTTGGTATCACTAAGTGAGCTTATCTACAGTGAAAAGAGAGGAGGCCCCTTGGAAGATCCTGGAGGTATGCCACAGTCAGGAGGCATGAAGATGGAAATTCAGCAAAGAAGGCTGAAGGAGTGGTCAGAACCTAGAAAGAGCAGTGTTAGGAAAACACAGGAAAGGAGAGACGATCTAGGAGAAGGTGGTGAACCATGTCAAATACTACAGGGAGGTCAAGAAAGATGAGGATTGAAAAAGGCCGTTGGATTTTGCAATTAAGAGATAGTTGGTAATTTTAGAACAATTTTAGTTGAGTGATGATGTTGCAAGTTGGCATATTATCATGGGAGAAAGGAAGCAGAGACTGAGTGGAGACTGCTTTTTCAAGGAGTTCAGCTGGGAAAAGGAAGAGAGGAAATGGTAACTAGCAGGGTTGGTAGCATTGAGTGAGGTTTTTTTTTAAGAATGAGGGAGACTTGGGAATATTTTTAGTAACCAGTAGATAGGAATTAAAGATTATGCATAGAGAGGAGTTGATATTGGAGTTAATCTGCTGAAGAAGTTTGGAGAAAAATAGATTGATCTTCTCAAGGATAAACCCCATTTCCATCTGAGTCTAGAGAAAAAGAAGAGGTTGTGGGTGAAAAAGTCAGGGGGACGTGAGGTGAGAGGGGAAGAGAGGAAGCTTGTGGCAGACGACATTCATGTTTTTTGGTGAAGCGTGAGGTGAAGTTCTCAGCTGAGGGGAAGCAGGTAGGCAGTATTACAGAGCTTAAGAAAAGAAGGTTTGGGATGACCATTGCAGTGAGTGGAACGGACAAATGATTGATGAAGATTTGAAGGCTTGCCTAGCTGTAGTGAGGAATTCAGTTGAGATTAGATAATATAAATTTGTATTGGACCCAGTCAACCAGATTTGATGATGATTTGGCACAGTAACTGGAAGAAATGTCATATTGCCATGGTTACATTTTAAACAAAGAGAAAATATCCTTTTAATAAGCCATTATTAAATACTCATCATATGCAACATGCTATGATAGGAGGCAGGGATACAGGGACAAGAGGAAAAACAGTTCTGCCTCTTTGCCAGGAGCTTCCACTCTCCTGAATTCTGGTCCTGACATTGTCTGATTGCTATGACTCTTGGGGACTCAGTTTTCTTATCTGTAAAATAGGACTCTGCATTAGAAAGCTTCTGATGTCTCTTCCGACCTCCATCTCTGATCTATACTATTTTAGATACTAGCACTAATTTTTGAAGGATTTGTGCTCTATTCGCACTTGCTCCGATGATTTGGGATAATGGGAAAGGGAAGGGAACAAGCACTTATATGCCTACTGTGTGTCAGGTACTGTGCTAAGGACTTTTTTAACCAAATATTATCTCATTTGATCCTGATAACAACCCTTTAAGGTAGGTGCTATTATCCTCATTTTATGGTTAAGGAAACCGCACGGAGGTTGAGTGACTTTGTGACAGAGTCACACAGCTAGCAAATAGCTGAGTTTGGATTTGAACTTGGGTCTTCTTGACTCCAGATCAGCACTGTTTCCACAGCACCATATGTGAGAATGTATCTCCATATGTAATTTCCTGCCTTCTTTTAGAACTAAAGCTTTCTTTCACAGGTTCTTTACTTGAATCTATTGCAGAAAGCCCAGAGCTTATGCAGGTGTGGAAGGATAGTACACTTTGAACTAAATGAGATAATATTTGTAAGGTTCTTTGCAACTTCTGAAGCACTATAAAATTGTTATTAATAACTAATTAACCTGGTCACAGACTATACATTAAAAATGCCATGACAGATGTGCAAAGGTGTGGAAAGGGATCACTGACTTGCAGCTGGATGATGAAAAATGAGGTGGCATCTCTTCAGTCTGCTCTATAGAATCCTGGGAACTCAGGAATAAGTGGGGTGCCATATCATATATAGGTCTCTGCCCTGTGTAGTTGTATTAGCTTGTATCCATTTGTTTAAGCCTCGTTGAATGGTGTAATTATTTGCCAGAGGGTCTATGTTAAGAGTTGACTTCCTGAGCCTTCCAACCATACTTGCTTAAGAAAATAAAATTAGAATCAAAAGCTAACTTACTATACAGAAGGATACTAAGAATCAGCTTCCTGTGATTTAAGACCCTAATAGATATTGCTCTATTTTTTGGATCATATTAATTGATTTAACCAGTATTTTAAAAAATAGCATAGAGAAAAAATTGGAAAAAGAATCAATGTGAATTAATCATCTTCTTCTATGAAGTGTGCAGAAATAACCATGACCTCAGAATGTAATTGAGGAAATAATCTTATAATTATAGTACTGGATTTTAACCAACTAATGAGGAAGTGAAGGAAACTAAGGAGAGTGAATTTTCCTTGTGAATTAATGTATTACTGTATGTACATCTATTCAAGCCCAATGCTAGTAAGGGAGTCTTTGTGTCTTCAGAGTGAGAAGTAATTTTATATTACAGAATGGTTTTAGTAGTGTAGCAATTATACGTAGGCTAACTTGATGTGCAGGGCCCATCATCTAATAACATTGTCCCTTTAAGAAACCAGGGTATAGCTGGCACATGCTAATCATCTGTAAAAGAATATTCTCTTAGAGTACTTGCTGAGCTCAGCAAACTCATTAGTGATAGTTCCAAGCTCTTTGCTTCATCCGACTTCTCAGCATTTTCTTGCTTATCTTGGCATTTCATTTTCCTCCTAGGAGAGACTAAAGGCAGGGAGGCTATTTAGGAGGCTATTGAAATAGTATCCAATTAGGTGAGTGGGGAATAATGAGGACCTGAACAAGGGTAGGAGTTCTGGAAGTAGGAGGAATAGGTAAGAAGTAGAATTAGTGGCATTTGGAGACGGATGTGGTGTGTGTGTGATTTGAGTAGGAAGAAAAAAGAGAATTCAGTTGATGACTACAAGATTTTTAGCTTAGGTAAATGGGGAAAATTACAATTTCATTAACACAAATGGGAGATCTGGTTTCAAAAAGATAATGATGAGCTCAGAATTTTACAAATCTCAGCTTTGAAAGGGACCTCAAAGCTCATCTAGTCCAAAGCATGCCTGAAGCAGAGTTTTTTTATATATACATACACTAATATACATACATATATGTGTATTTCCCACTTCATAGTATTTAATTTTTTCCAACTATATGTAAAGATAGTTTTCAGCATTCAGTTTTATAAGATTTTCAGTTCCAAATTTTTTTTCTCTCTCCCTCCTTTCGCTCCCCCTCCCCTTCCCCAAGAGGGCAAGAAATCTGATATAGGCTATACATTTACAATCATATTAAGCATGTATCCACATTAGTCATTTTGGGAAAGAAGAATCAAAATAAAAGGGGAAAACCATGTCTTCTACATGACTAGTAGTTATCTAGTCTTCACTTGTCCTTTAGAAATGAGAGCCCATCCCCTTCCCAGGTAGCCATGCTATTTTGGGATAGCTCTGATTGTTAGGAAATTTTTCCTTATTTTAAGCAAAATCTGTGTCTAGGTAACTTCCATTGTTGGCTTTAGTTCTCTTCACTTGGACCAAGCAAAACAAATGTAACCTTTTTTCACATGGTAACTCTTACTGCCTCAATCCTAGACTATTGCAATAGACTGCTGGTTGATGTCTCTGTCTCATATCTCTCCACAATCTCCTCCATCCTCTATTCACTTACCAAAGTGGATTTTCTTAGAGTGTAGAGCTGGCTGGGTCATCTTCCTACTAATAAATAATAATATTTGTTATTATTTACCCCAGTAAAATTCAATGGTCCTTTATTACCTTTAGGGTTAAATATAAAAGTCTTTGCTTGGCTTTTAAAGCTTTCCTAACTTTCCAGTCTTCTTAAATTTTACTCCTGTCCGTGTATGCTATCATTCTATGATGCTGGTCTCCCTGTGGTTCTTTGTACAAACACTCTATCTCCCTGACTCTGCATTTTCATTGGCTATTTCTTCATGCTGGAAATGCTTTCCATTTTCCTTTCCACTTTTTGACTTCCTTGGTGCCTTCAAGTCTCATTAAAATTTCATGTTTGCAATGTGCCTTTTCCAGTCCCCCTTTAATGCGTGTGCCTTTTATCCTGGATTATCTTCAGTTTACCCTGTGTATTTCTTGTACATAAGTAATTTTTGCATGTTTAATCTCCTATTAGAATATGAGTTCCTTGAAAGCAGGGACTGTTTCCCCCCCTTTCTCAGTATCCTCAGAGCTTATCACAATGCTTGGAACATCATAGGTGCTTGATAAATACTTGTTGACAGACTCTTCAAACCATCTATCATAGAACCCACTCCTCTAACTTCCTCTCTTTCCCCCCTTTCAGGTTAAATACTCCTAGGGCAATAAGTCAATCCTTATGAAGCATGATTTCAAGTTATCTTACCAAGTGGCTCACCCTTCTTTGTATGTGTAGAACTAGCTTGGTTTTCGACATTGAGCTGGAGGTGCTTTGTGTATGTCTAGGTGGAGACACTCAGTAGGCAACTGAAAATGTAGGGCTGGAGCCTGGAAGAAAGGTTAGGGATGAAAATATAAAGTGGATTCATCTATCTATAGGTAAGATGTGAAAGTATTCCCTCTAAGTTGGACTAGTTGTGTTCTTTGAACCCAATACTACATTTTTCCATCTCTGTGTATTAGTATCAGCTCTTCTCCATTCATGGAATGACAGTACTTCCTCCTCATCTCTGCCTCACAGAATTCTTATCTTCTAGGACAGGGGTGGGGAACCTGCAGCCTCAAAGACGCATGTAGCCTTCTAGGTCCTTGGCTGTGGCCTTTTGTCCAAGTCCAAGTTTTACAGGACAAATCCTTTTATTAAGAGGATTTGTTCTGTGAAATTTGGTTTCAGTCAAAGCGTGTACCCAAGGACCACATGTGGTCTTGAAAGTGCAGGTTCCCTACCTTTGTATCTAGGATCAACTCATATATCATCTGCTCTGTGAAGCTTTTCCATAGGTGATAATGCTCTTTCCCTCCTCCATTTCCTTATACTGTATTGATTGTATTGTGTCTCCCTCGCAGTAGAATATAAAGTCTTTGAAGGCAGGGACCATTTCATTTTTGACTTTGTATCCACATCAGCTAACACAGGACCTTACACAGAGTAGGCATTTAATAAATGTTTGTTGAATTGAGTAAAATGGAAAAGGGAGAGAGGAATTTTAAGAGGTCTGGGGAGAGACCTCTGGGAGAATTTTTGTATTTTGAATCCAAAAGGAGGAAGAGGAGGTAGTGAGGGAAACAAAAGAGACCAGCCAGAGGGTGGGGGCTTCAAAAGTTTCAAGGAACAAGTGATATTCGATATGTGTCTTATATTGCTGTTCAGGTTGAAGAAGATAAGGACCAAGAAAAGGCCATGGGATTTGGAGACTGAAAAGTTAGATATCCAAGAGAGCAGCTTTATCCAAGTCCCTAGGAAACTTAGATTTCAATGGGATAAGTGAGGAGTGGAATGAGAGAAAATGGTCACAGTATAGACTACAGTATTCATTAAAAGCTTGATAGAAAAGGGCAGAGAGATTGAGAGAGAGAGGAAAAAAAATCTCTTGATGGGGAAATAGGGTTGAGGAAAGGTTTTTCCCCTTTCTTAAAGAATGAAGGAGGTGGTGTATATTTGTAATCACACCTGCTGGAGAGGCTGAGGCTGCTGGATCTCTTGAATGTGGGAGTCCTGAGCTGCAGTCAGCTAAGCCAATCAGATTTCTTCCCTAAGATCTTAATATGATGAGCCTCTAGCTGTGGTTGACCATCTGGTGGCTTAATGAGGAGAAAACCAGCCCAGGTTGGAAATGGATCAGGTCAAAGTGGGGACTTTGAGTAGCACCTGCACTTGCAGTCTGGGTGAGATAGCTGCCATTTATATATTACATTAGGGTTTGCAAAAGATTTTACATATTTTATCCCAGTTGATCCTCACAATAGCCTTCCAAGGCTCAGAGAGATTTAGTGACTTACCCATGGTCAAATTAAGGGTCAGAGCAAAGATCTCCCTCCCCCTCTCTCATTCTCTCTTTTTTTATTATTTATTCTTTTTAGCCTTCTGTTACCTTTTGAATATATTTTATTTCATTAAATATTTCCCAATTACACGTAAAAATAGTAATATTCATGTAAAAAATTTTGAGTTCCGAATTCCCTCCCTCTCTCCCCTCCCTTGAGGAGGCATGCAATATGATATTGATTATACATGTGAAGTCATGAAAAACAGATTCCACATTAGCCATGTTGCAAAAGAAAACATATACACAAAAGACCTTAAGAAAAATAAAGTAAAAGAAACATATGCTTCAATCTTCACTCAGGGCTCATCAGTTTTCTTTCTGGAAGCAGACAGCATTTTTCCTCATGGGTCCTTAGGAATTGTCTTGGATCATTGTCTTGATCAGAGCAGCCAAGTGTTTCACAGTTGATCATCCTTTCAATATTGCTGCCACTGTGTACAATGTTCTCCTGGTTTTGCTGACTTCTCTGCAAAGATCCCTCTTCAGTCATAAATTATAAACTACACCGTCTCTCATAAGTCTTTCTGAGAAAAACTTGGCATGACTTTGATGTTTGTTGTTAGATATTATCTTTAGCAACTGTATCAGTTGCTTCTTGATTCCTCATCAGTGTGATGGCTTGTTCCTGGTTACTCTGATGTTGGAAGGAGATTCAAAGAGGGAGCGTTTATCATTTGCCTTCCTTTCCCTTTTTGGTACTGCTGGTCTCAGAAACTAGGATAAATGTTCTTTTTTTATCTGGGAGCTGGGGGAGAAAGGAGTGTGTTGTAAATGTGAAATGCTCTGTGAACATGAGCTATGGTCCTTAATGAGCTAGAAGATTATTCCCTAGAGGGAACTAAGTGATACAGTGGATAGAATGCTGGACCTGGAGTCTGAAAGACCCATGTTCAAATCCAGCCTTGGACACTAAGTAGCTGCGTGATCCTAGGTAAGTCATTTACCCTCTCTTTGCCTTAGTTTCCTCAGCTGTAAAACGAGGATAATAACAGCACCTAGCCAGCAGAGCTGTTTTGGGAATCACGTGAGATAGTATTTTTAAAGTGCTTGGCAGGCATTGGGGATACAAAGGAAGGCAAAAACAGTCCTAACTCTTAAGGAGCTCACATTTTTAATGAATAGAAGTATAAAGGATGAAAGTCTGTTCTTGAAAGGAGCTTAGATGGGTCTTCGGAAAAGAGGATGTATAGAAAATGATGTAGAACAAAGTTGAATAAGTGAGAGCTTGAAGCTTGAAAACAGGAAAAAAATGTCAGGAGGGAAAAGACTCTAAAAAGGTTTAAATTGAAAACAAGGAAGATGGAGGCAATTAAGGAAGATGAAAGTGAGAGGGTGGACAGTGACCAAGATCAAAAAGGATTAAAAAAAGAATGATCCGATGTGAAAGAGTGGAGTGGAAACCAGGAAGCACAGAAAAAACAAATTGTCCCGGAGGAAGGGAAGTAGTGAAAAAAATAAAGGCAGAGATGACAGGTTCAGAGAGAAGGAAATACTTTTTATTTCAGTACAAACACTTTAACTGGATCTGCCACTGTTATCCATTTCTTTACCACTCTTGAATAATTAAAAAAACTAGTTTTCTTTGGAAAGAAAATAGTTTTCTTCTTAGTTCAGGAATGGGAAATTATATTTCATATCAAAACGCTTGAATTCTAGCTTCTAAAATGAGACCTACTTTGGGAAAGAACTGGGCAACAAGAGATAAATCTGTTAGGCTCCAGTAAGTTTTTGGAGCTAATGAAATAATGATGGTCACTCAGGCTAATGGAATTTTACCACCTAATCATTTATAAGGCAAAAATTCCAGCAACACTAATGAGGAGCTGAAGAATCATTTTCAAAGCACAAAAAGGTTTTCTTCTCACTAAGAAATATGTAATCCAGACCTACTAAGCCATAGAATTAAATCCCTAATAAGTAAATTCCTTCATTTCCACATATTACATTTTTCTCTTTTGCAATAATTTAGTTAAAATACTGCCCTGTAGGAAAACAACTGAGACCAAATCATACATTTATTGTCTCCTTTTGTGGATGAAGGCAAATGTTTATTACATCAAAATACTCAGCTTGGTTGTAATATATAAAAGGCTTTAAAGAAATAATGACATTCTCTCTCTCTCTCTCTCTCTCTTTTTCTCTCTTTCTCTCTCTCTCTCTCTCTCTCTCTCTCTCTCTCTCTCTCATTCTTGCTGTCTCTCTCCTCCCTCTCTCCTCCTCCTCCGCTCCCTTCTCCCCCTCTCTCCCTCTTCCCTACCCCCTTTAAAATTTCACAGTTGAGTGGAAGTCTTTGAAGTCTTTTAGGGGCCAGGTGAATGTTAACATGTCATCTCCTACAGAATAGTGAAACTTTTCCAGGGAAGAAAGTGACTCATCATGAAATAAGTGAAATTTTCCCATTCTGTCATTCACTGAATTGCTCTCTGAGCCCAGGGCACCAAAAGAGCCTTGGAGCATTGTATGTCTGGATAGACAGAGAGCTCTGGCAGACACAAAGGGCCTTGAGCATGGAAGGAGGAAACGATACTTTTTCTTTTTTTCTCCCTATTTCTTTTTGCTTTAATTTAAAATGGAAGATTGATTAGGTACTAAATGACAAGGAGGAATCAATGTCCTAGAGAAAAGATGTTATGAAAGGGAAAAAATGTTATATAAGGAAATAGAGGGCAACTAGAGAAATAAATGCTTTTTCATTTTAAAGAAGGTCCTTGCATTTGAAAATATTATCCTTGGACTTTACAATAAAAAATAAATTGAATTACCCATCACTTGAGTAACTTCAATTTTAATTCATCTGTCTTTTTATTGTCCTCCCCCAACCGCTTCCATACTTACTGAGAGGCAGTATGGAAAAAATGGATAGAACATTAGCCTTGGAGTCAGGAAGACTTGAGTTCAAATCCCATTTCAGACATTAACTATATGACCCAGATTGGGTTTCCTAACCTCTCTGACTCTCATTTCTTCATCAGTAAAATAGGGATCATAAATGTTCTTACATCATGGGGTTTCTGGGAACATTAAATGAGATGATGTGTATTAAACATTTGGCAAACTTAACGCTCTGGATTCAGTGTTGATATTATTTCTGCTTGTACCATGTACTTTGGCACTTAGCTGTGTTGAAATGAATTCATTACACATTGTTTTGTATCATTCACTAATTATCTTGAATAACTTCGTTTTATCTCCAGTGAAATGGTAAATTCTATAAGTCAGGGATTGCTGTTTTATTCTTTAGGACCTCTTCTCTCCTGTATCATAATGATTGCTATGTGGTGGCTACTAAACAGATAATTCAGTACTTCAAGGCTCCTAAAAGTTTAATCAGTGTAGCTACTTGCCTCAGTGGGCAAGTGTCTGAGTTGCTTGGCCTAAAACAAAAGTCTCTACCTGTTGACCAATCAGGTTACGGTTTTCATGAGTCTCTTTCAGCTAGGCTGGTTCTTGGATGAACTCAAGTGAAGACGGCAAGTACTTAGCAAGCACCTACTATGTGCCTGGCATTGGGAATACAAAGAAAGGCAAAACAAAATACACAAACTAGGTGACAAGCAGTCTTTCATTGTATTCAAACCCAGGGTCACCTCCATCCCACTGGATCGTCAAAGTAGGAATTACTGGAGGCTCATACATACGAACTGATGGTTTTGCCGCTAAGAGAACAGAGATAGAACCCAAGGAAGTACGGAGGGAAAGGATAAGGTTTGATTCTCTATCTCTTTCCAGCTATATGAATACCATTGTGCCATTGCTTTTTGAGTGCTCTCTCTGTACCCTCTTCTGGCTTAAATTTTTCTCATTGCTTCTTTTCTTCTAAGGGAGTGTTTTCTCCTTGTCTCTTGGTTTCTGTTCCATTGGATTTTTTTTAACTGCCTTGTCACACATCTTCATTTTGTTCTTTCTCTTAGGAGTTTAAATGTTGCCTCAGACACTGATTGGCTGTGTGACCTTGGGCAAGTCACTTGACTTTCCTATAGTTTCCTCATTTGTAAAATGAGCAGCTTTGACTCAGTGACCTTTAAGATTCTTTTCAGGAGTTGCCTCTCGAGCGCCAGGGTCCGCGGGCGGCAGGAGGAGCGAGCCCCAGAGTGCGGTGAGGGCCGGCAGGCACGAGGCTGCGGCCTCACCCCCTCTCCCCCTTGCTCGTACCCTCCCCGCGGAGTGCGGCGCCGCCAGGGCCATGCATTCCAACCTGTCGGTGGGAGCCGACTGCATAGCTGCTGTGGTCCTGGCTGCTGGCACCGCCGTGGTGGGCTACCTAGCTTACAAAAGGTTTTTAGTGAAAGAAAATCGCTACAGGTCCATGGTCAACCTCACCATCCAGAAAGACAACCCCAAGACTGTCCACGCATTTGACATGGAAGACTTGGGAGAGAAAGCTGTGTACTGCCACTGTTGGAGGTCCAAGAAGTTCCCATTCTGCGATGGTGCCCACACAAAGCACAACGAAGAAACTGGTGGCAATGTGGGACTGCTGATCATCAAGAAGAAAGAGGCATAATCGGTGGACAGTGTAGACTGATTTGTCCTAATGTTGCTGATTGTTTTACAAGACATTATATTAATTCTGTCCAATTTCCTTTCTCCCGGGGTTCTCAGTGTGGTTTCTTGTGAGCTAAGGCTTTCATTTATGTGCCCTCTGCCTTACCCTTGTCCAAACACCATGGTCACACTCACTATAAAGAATCCTCCTGGCCTGTGGGTTGTTCTTCTGCCTTGTAGGGATTGTGTTCATTGGTTTCTTCAAATTTTAAATAATGACAGGATATCCTTGGATCTGTATGTTGATGTTAATATATTAAATTATTTTCAAAATAAAAAAGAAGATTCTCTCCAGCTCCAAGCCTATGATATTCTCTGCTCCTGCGTTGTCTTTTGTCTTTTTTTTCCTTTTTTGATTGCTCTTCCTTCCCCTCCCCCTTTCATTCAAGTTCATCCTTTCCCAGGTTTCTTTGGTATTATTAGTTAAGAATAGGAGGTAGATTCCTTGGTACAGGGAACTTCCAGTGAGGAAATTCACTCTGCCAACGAGGTTTGCTACTTCTCTACAATTTGTGTTTCAAGAGTTTAATGGAGCATGACAGATTAAGTAACTTGGCCAGGGTCACATGACCAGTCAGAGGTAGAAATTGAACCCATTTCTTCCTGGCTCCAAGGACAGCACTCTATCCACCTTGAATTTTTTTAAATTAATTTTTTGTTTTCAGTTCCAAATTCTCTCCCTCCTTGCACCCCTCCCCTCCCCATTAAGAAGGCAAGAAATGTGACACCCTTTATACACATGAAGTCATGGGAAATATATTTACATGTTAGCTATGCTCCAACACCCTCCCCCCCCCCCAAGAAAAATATATGCTTTGATCTGCACTGACTCCATCAGTTCTCTGTCTGGAGATTATCCATTTCTCATTTGATGTACATGTGAGGAACTGCAAGATCTTAGGTATAGACCTAGAAAGAACCCAAGAGGCCATCTAATACAATCCTCTCCTTTTATAGATAAGGAGACTCAAGTCTAGAGAAATTAAATGAATTGCCCAAGGTCATACCAGTCAGAAGTAACAGAGCTGGCACTTCAGCACATGACAAATCAAGCATTCTTTCTTCTGTGCTCTGTTGCCTCCATCAGACAATTGAATGAGATGCTGAGGGTCATCTTGGTGGACTTGGGTGATTGTATCCAGGATCATAGGGGCAGCCAGGTGGTGCAGTGGATAGAGTGCCCAGACTGGAATCAGGAAGACTTCATTTCTTCCCTAGTTCCAATCTGGCCTCAGACATTAGTTGCATGACCCTGGACAAGTCATTTAACACTATTTGTCTCAGTTTCCTCATCTGTAAAATGAGCTGGAGAAAGAAATGGCAAGGCACTCCAATATTTTGTGGGGAAAACCCCAAATGGAGTCATGGAGAATAGGACATGACTGAAATATCTGAACAACAAAATGAACATATACTCTATACTTAGATGCAGGGGAGAATACAGATGTAGGGAGCAAAGAAAGTTGTCTCTGTTTTTGGTAGAATTTGCCTGCTTCTAGACTCAATTAAAGGGGAGAAATGGGGTTCTTTGCCATAAAATGGGAACATATTTCTTGATATGCTGTTCTAATTGTGATAATAATCTTGGATTGAATATCTTCTACCTTCTTATTTTTAATAGCAATGCTTTTGAAGCCTGGACAAAGCCAATCTGAATTGTTTTTGCCAAGTAATAACTCTGGTAGTGGTAACATGGGAGAGTAGAGAGAGAATTCTGAATTTGATATCAGAGAACCTGGGTTCAAATTCCAGTTCTCCTTCTTAATACATATATGAGGCTGTAGGCAAATAATTTTTACTTCCCTCAACCTCAGTTTCCTAATCTGTCAAACATGAGGGGGTTGGATTAGATGACCTCTAAGGACCCTTCCAGCTCTAAATCTAAGATCGTATGCTTTTATGAGCTGAATTATCCCTTCTATTTTAAGCATTGGCTATTTTTCTTAAGCTTTTCCTAGTTAATGGGACTTAGAGCCTGCTGTTTCCCATCAGAAATGCCAATACTGGAAATATGAGCACCCAAACCAGATTAGTTTCGAACCTCTCTGAATCTACAGGCATGTTTGAAGGGAGGTGGATGTTTGTAAATGCTTGAAGTGAAGTTGGGCAATTGGCAATGTAATGGAATTAAATGAGTTCACTATTTGCTCCTTAGTATTAGATTTAAACAGCAGGGATCTGCAGAAATAAAAAGGACATTTTAAAAATGAGGTAATATTACTTGGCGGGAAGTTGAGTTACAGCACATTAACAACGTATACGAGGAAGGTGTAGCATAGATGAGCAAAAAGGGGTTCTAGTATCCTTAAAAATAAAGATGTCATGTCCTCAGACAAGGAGGAGGCTGAACCAGTATGAGAGCCGAGAATTCCTGGAAAGGTTTGTAAAAATCATCATATTGTTTGTAAACAGTGTGGAGTTCTCAGATGAAAGTCTAAAAGGTCACTTACTTGGAAATAGTCAATGAACATTTACTAAGCATCTACTATATAGAATTTGAACTTGTATGTTCCTGAGTTGTTCTTCATGCTTTGAAGGCAATGCCCAGCATTTGGGTGCTGGGGCATGGGCTGGCAATGAATGAATTAGCAATAGGAGAAGGGCTACCCAGTGGTGTCATTTTTGTGGTTACCCACAGCAGTAGATTTGAGATCTCAAGGTCTTGAACTGTAATAGTCTGCCCATTCTCTTAGCTTCCACCATGGATCATACTGTCACCACTCTAGGTAAATTTTGACTCTGCCACCTCCAAGAGTATAAGTCACCATGGAAATGACAGAGGTGGGCTGGGAGATTAACCAAAGAGTGAACAAATTACCTTGTGCTGACTTGAAGCAGCCACAGATGAAATATGTCCATCATATACATTCAATCTAAAGTGATATGATGAAAGGGGAATGGGTTTGCAATTGTTGGCATGATATTTAGTCCTTCAGTAGTTGAAGGGGGTTGGACTAGATGGCATCTAATGTTCTTTCCAACTCTCACTCTTTGATGCTATGACTCCACCACTTCTTCAGGCTTATTTCATTTTACTCCCCATTCCACATTCTCAGTTCTAGTCAGACTGGCTTTCTAGCTATTCTATGCCTCCCCATCTTTCTGCTGGTGGTCCCCCATATCTGGAATGCACACCTTCCCTTTGACTCCACTTCTAAGAGTGCCTTCAAATCATGAGTGCCATCTTCTACACGTAACTTTTTATATCCTGCCCAGCTGTTGGTGTGCTCTGAGTCTTGGAATTGCTTTGTGTGGCCTTACCTATGTGTCTGCATCCCTCTCCCTACCCCCAGTAGAATAAATGGAAGATCTTTGAGGGCAGGGATTCTTTTTTGTCTTTGTATCCCAAGGGCTCTGCACATAGTAGGTCCCATACATAGATACACAATACACAATATATGTATATATACTTATGTATATGCGTATATGTTAATCATTTATAGAATTGAATTTAGTATCTCCTCATGGTGTAATGAAGAAAATATTTTAACTGTCAAGTGCTGTATAGATGGGCAAATATAAATGGACATCTGGGCGGCATAGTGGGTAAAGTACTGATGGAGTCTAGAAAGACCTTAGTTCAAATCCAGCCTCAGACACTTGCTAGTTATATGACCCTGGGCAAGTCACTTAACCTCTGTCTGCCTCAGTTTTCTCAAGTGTAATGGGGATAATAAGAGCACTTACTTCCCAGGGTTGTTGTGAGAATCCCATGAGATAATATTTGTCAAGTGCTTAGCACAGCACCTGGCACATAGTAGGTGCTATACCAGCTATTAAATGTAAGATATTATTGTGGAACAGGTGCTTCATCTATGGAGCATGGGAGCTGTGGCTTGACAATTATTGTACTAAGTTACAGATTAGTTATTAAAAGTCCACACACTTCCCAAGTGGATCACATGAAAAATTGGGCCCAGTGGTGCATAGCTATTGTTGCCTATTCTGTAGCTTCAGAGTCAGATGAGGGCACCTTATGCAACGTCCAAAGGGATGTCTTTACATTTGAAGGGACATTCCCGTCGAGGCATCTAGCGTCCATTCAGTAAAATCCCATGCCAGAGCAGCTTATCATCTTTTGTATGCTAAGTAGCATCTCCAATATCTCTGAGCCCTGGATCTAGGACAAGTGGCTTCATCCCGGCTTTATAAATGGGGAACACAAGAGGAGGAGAGATAGGAACAGATTCGTGATTGCAGGGATCTTGGGATCTCAGTCGCTGAGACCTGCTCAAGCTTCATTATTCATTGCATTACTCAATTGCCCCTCCCCCCAAAAAGAACAAATTCTTGAAGTTGTACTATTTCTGAAGTTAGTCTCCTGGCAAGAAGGAAACAAAGATTTATCAGGTACCTACTATGCGCTAAGCACTTGACAAATATCTCATTTGATTTTCACTATAGACCTGGGAGGTTGGTGCCAGTTTTATTCCCATTTTACTGATGAAGAAACCAGGCAGACAGAGGTTAATTGACTTTCCCAGGGTCACCCAGGTAGTTAGTATCTGAGGCTCCATTTGGGACGGCTAGGTAGTGCAGTGGATAGACTGCTGGTCATGAAGTCAGGAAGACCTGAGCTCAAATGTGGCCTCAGACACTAGCTGTGTGATCCTGGACAAGTCACTTAACCTTTCTTGGCTTCAGTTTCCTCGTCTGTCAAATGGGGATAGTAATAGCACCTACATTGCAGTGTTGTCGTGAGGATCAAAGAAGATAATAATTGTAAAGCACTTAGCACAGTGCCTGGCACATAGTAGGTGCTCTATAAATGTTAGCTATCGTGGTGGTCATCATGATGATGATGATGATGATGTCATCTTCTTGACTCCAGGCTGAGTGCCCTTTCCATTGCACCCCTAGCTGAAAGAGGAATTCTGATGAACATTTACTAAGTGTCTTTAGTAAGTTAGCCTGGTGTAGTTGAATGGAGGGGAAGCTAGGTGGCACAGTGGATAGAGAGCCTAGCCTAACATCAGGAAAACTTGTCTTCCTGAGTTCAAATCTGGCCTCAGACACTTACGAGCTGTGTGACCCTGGGTAAGTCACTTAATTGTGTTTGCCTCAGTTTCCTCATCTGTAAAATGAACTGGAGAAGGAAATGGCAAACCACCCCAGTTTCTTTGCTGAGAAAACCCCAAATGGGGTCACAAAGATGTGAAAATGACTGAACAACAATAGAAATGGAATGGAACTTGGAGTCAAGAAAACATAAGTTGCAGTAGGATATATGCTGACCGTGTAATCCTGGGCAAGTCACTTAGCTTCTTAATACTTCCAAGTAGTTCTCTAAGATCAGTTACTGATCTTTATTGGCAGAAAGAGGGATGAGGAATTCCTTAGACCAAGGAAGTAACCGATTCCATTCTCCCTTCCCCCCAAGCTAAAGGTGGAATTGTTTATTATGAAAGAAGGTCTTCATAAATCCAAATTCAACAAACATTCAGTTGGGTCTTAAATGAAGAAGTGCTTCCTGGAGTGGCTTGGGTGGGGGAGTGAGTAGGTGGGTGGGAAGGGATTAGATGAAGAGCACAGGTGGAAGAAATGACCTTACCAAAGAGTAGTGATGCTTCTTCCTTAGTGGTAGAAGGGGAAGAAAGATTGAGCAAGGAATGGAGATAATGCTGAGGAGTTTCTAGGAAGGAAGGAGGGAAGTTGGGGGAGTTTGTGTTGAAAAGCTTTACAGTTCTCAAAGTAGAAACCTGGGTCATCTTCTCTAAGTATTGAGGTTTGGCTTGGTTGGGGGAGAAGTGATATAGATATCAACCCTTTACCCCTTAACATATCAGAGATGGTTTAATCTAGTTTCCAAGCCTTTAGCTTTGAGATTTTTTTTAGCCTTCTGGCCTCCTTGTTAAGTGCTTACTGATCTCTAAACAAATATTTGGATACATTAGAAAAATGTGTTACTTTAAGGATAACTTCTCTGAATTGTTTTGTATTTTTTTGTAATTATCTCAAATTTTACTATTTTCTAAGTTCGGAATTTTGTACATTTAAAAAATATAAGACACATTTGTACCTTTATAAGAAAACTGATTTAGATGAAAGACATCACTAAAGCCACTTTCGGAAGAAGGATAGTTCATATTAATTCTGAAAAACAACATTTATCTGAGTCTGCAAGGGTTCCATTATAATTTAGATTTTTGCTGATCTTTAAAGCTACAAGGCACATCTAAACTAAAGACGGAATGTTTATTATAAATAAATGTCTTCAAAAATTCAAATTTAACAAACACAATTTTTGAGCTTAAATTAAAAAGTGCTTCCTAATGAAGCAGATGTTGCAAATTTACAGATAAGAAAACTGAGTCCCAGGGTAAGTAGGCCTGACAAAAGGAAGACTTGAGGAAGGAGTGGGGGGTGTGAAAGGGCTGTAATGTGGAACAAGTATTAGACAAGTTCTCTTAGGTTCCTGAAAGCAGAACCTGGAGCAATGAGAGGATGTTTCAAAAAAAGAAAATTTAGGCTTGATATTAGGAAAAAGTTTTATAAAGAGTTGTCCAAAAGTCAAACAGGTTGTTGACACTGCGTAATGGATCCCCACTACATGGAGGTCTTCAAGCCAAGACTAGCTGCATACTCAATTGGTAGAAGCATTTTTGAGGGGAGGAAGAGACTGGACTGGATTCTGGGATTCTCTCTTTTTCCTGTGCTATGGGTAAGCCATTCCCCTAATGGGAAGCATTTATTTTTGGGGGGTATGGGTTGGATTAAATGACTATTGAGTTAGTTGTCTTCCAACTCTGGAATTTTTTTCTTTCTACTAAGCTGTGAGAAGTCCTTCCCTACTGGTAGCATTTCTTTTTTTGAGTATGAGTTGGATTAGATGAATGTTGAAGTCTCTTCCAACTCTGCAATTCTCTTTTTTCTTTATGACCCCTGATAGCGGTGGCAGCTATTGATCTTCCTTGATGAGATTAGAGTAAGGTCATATTTTAGATATTAGTTTGAAGTTCAGCAGGAACTTGTAAGGGAAACTTTGGAGGATACTATAGCCCAGCTAGTTTCAGTCCTGAGTGTGAGCATGTGATGCCTTTGAAACTATGCTACTGACTTTCAGCAATTTATTGAGATATCATGGGGAAAGGAAACAGTAAGTGGTGTGCCTGGATCTATTTGTGGCTCTGTTAAAAACATTCTTTGTGTGTAAGAATGTGTCACTTTTCTGGACTTTGGGTGAATCTACAGCTGAATGGACTGGAGAAAGAAACCACCTACTGACTGACTCAGAAGAGTCGTTACAAGTTTGCCCTCTAATAATAAGATTTTTTCTTTCATAAAAAGACTGAGTCATTCACAGGATGCCTCATTAGGCAAAGCCCACCTTCCTCTCTGCCAGACTCCAGGCTCTGAGAATCTCTCTACCTTGTACTTAATCCCAAGATTAAGACCAGAGGTTTCTCCAGGAAAAGAAACTTCTGACTCACCTTCTCTGCCCTCCTTCCTTCTCACCCTCCTGCACCTCACTTGCATATATCTCTGTTCTCAGAGTGCCCTGAGTCTCTCCTTCCTTGAAGTAAGAATCAGTGATCTCTTGCACTGAGAAGTAGTTTTCTCAAGAACATTAAGATTAGTTAGGGATAGAAACAATTATAGAATCCAGGCCTCCTGAAAAGCATTGTGGAATAGGGGATCGAGAGCTGGACTTGAACTCGAGAAGACCTAGGTTGAAATCCCACCTCGGATACTTACTAGATGTGTGACCCTGATCATCAGTCTCTTAGTCTCTCCTGGTTTCAGTTTCCTCATCTGTAAAGTAAGAGGGTCAAATTTAATGACCTCTAGGATCCCTTTTATGAATTTCTAACTCTTAATATAGTCACTCACTGAGGAGTGTACTGGAGTTGGCTTATATTGGCTCATGAGCTTTCCCTCCATCAGAGGATTGCAAAGAAAGGCTGGATGACTACCATGAATCTTCTGACCTCATCTGACTGTTGTCATATATGGTTTAGACTAGTTGCCTTCCTGTGGTCCTTTGGAACACTGAGATTTTGTGAAAAATCTTTAGTTTTTGTTGATTTTAGGATAAATTTTGAACTTCTTAGACTGACCTTAGAATCTCTCTATATTTAGTCCCCAACCCACCATACCAATTTTATTTCATGCTATTCTCTTCTATTCACCTATTGTAGACCACAGAATCATAGATGTTGGAGGTGGAAAGGATCTTAGAACTATCTAGTCCACCATTATCTTTTCATTTACACATGGGAAACTGAGGTACAGAGAGAGTAAGTGAATTGCCCAGGGTAACACAGCTAGTAAGTGTTTGGGGGGAGATTTGAACTTACATCCTTCTGACTCCAAATCCGGTGCCTTATATATTACTCCATATTTCCTCCCATTTTGTTGTTCAGTCATTCCAACGTGTCCAACTCTTCATGGCCCCGTATGGGATTTTCTCGGCAAAGAAACTGGAGTGCTTTGCCATTCCTTTTAGGGCTCATTTTACAGATGAGGAGACTGAGGCAAAAAGCTTAAGTGACTTTGTAATAGTGTCACACAGCTAGTAAGTGTTTGAGGTTGGATTTGAACTCAGCTCTTCCTGACTCCAGGCCCAGTGCTCTATCACCGTACCACCTATCTGCCCAATTGCATCTCATACCTGTCTTTATTATAGGCAAAGTCATCGTTCTATTTGTTGCCCTTCAGAGATGTCACATACAGTAATTCTCCCTCCATGGCATCTCTACCCCTGCCCGCCCCAACTCCTCATCCCTTTATGGCCAAGATTGAATCTTATCTCTTCTTTGAAACCTTTTTTGCCTACTCCAGACCAGAAAGGAAACTAATATTTAAATGACATGCTCATTTTTTCTGCTCTAAATCAATAGTTCTTTTCTTCATATTAAACCACCATTGGAACAAATTAGAAAGTACTTTCCTAGACCCAGTGGCGTAGTTTTGCAGTACTTTGCGCAACAATCCCTTCCATCACAAGGCTCAGCACTGCCACTTTTCATTAAAAATCAGTAAAAAACCAGAGTCTTCCTTGTCTGGTAATGGTAATGACTAGTTATTTCCTTGTGAGCTATCCCCGTGCTGAAATAAGTAACATGGGGTCACCATCACTTTTAATAGGTGCTGATATGAGTGATGGCTAAAGATGAATGGGAAAGTGGGATTCTGGCATTTGGAAAAAGAGTCAGTAGAAGGGGGGGGAGGGAGTGAGGGAGGGAGAGGCTCTGATTATAGTTATATAGCTCATAAAAGACTTAGTTCCCTGCTCTGGGTTTAACCACTTGTGGGTATTCTAGGATGGGCTGAGTGATTTTGCCTAAAGAAGCTACACTCTACCTACCTCTAAACATTCCTACCTTCTGTTCTGCCCACATGTAACCAAGTTTGTAGAAATTTGGCCTGAGGCATTGGTGTAGCTCCCTATTTTTAAATATTCACTTTCTGTTTTTACATAGATTAAAATCTGCAGGAGGGAAATGAACTATCATACTCCTGTACTGGGGCTCTCCCTGCTCCATCCTCCACTTACTTTTTATGCATTTTGTATTTAGTTTGTGTGTATATGCTGATCCCCTCCCCACTGCCACATAGTGTAGGCTCCTTCCTTTTTGACTCTGTGTCCACATTGCTTGACACATGGGGGGACTTAATAAATATTTGTTAAGTGAATGAATTTGGTTCTATGCTTCTTGCCAAATGGACCAATCTCCAGACTACTTGGAGATCTCAGGCAGATCAAAACGTCAAACTTGTTTTTTTGGGGGATTTTTGCCTTCAACTACTCAGTACTTTTAATTACCTTAATCCTTACTACTTTTAGGTCCTACTTAGCATCTGGCTTTTAAAAAAAGATGCAAACACAATCACACACATAGGCAAGGGAGCAACTTAGGCCACTGGGGAAAGATGTGGACTTCACATCATGAGCTATTATTGAGTCGATGGGCACTGAAGGAGGAATTTGGAAAGTTTGGGGGCCAGAGGACAGAGTTCTTATCCAGGTCCATTTCAACTAATTTTTTTTGTGTCCCAGGTGGCCAAAAGAAGAGATTCCCAGTGATGGTTTACTATACTCTAGGTGTCCTAGAGAGAAAAAACCTTCCAAAGTGATATTTTAATTTTTATGGCATAATTGAAACCCTAAGAATATCCAGCTACATGTTCTTCCAAGCAGTGTAATCTGCATTATCATGACCCATTGGAAGTCATTTTCTCATTTTCCCTTTAATCAATAGCATTTTAATTATTAGTTATAATTGTAGTATTATATAAATATCAGTCATGAAGGCATTGAGCTGATTGCTCTCAAGATCTTAGACCTATTGCACATCTTAGAATTGGAAAGGAGCTCAGATTTTATTTAGTCCAGGCACATCTTCCCTAAGGAAGAAACCTTTCTGCAGCCTTTTCAGAAGTTGTCAAGAAGCTTATTTGAACATTTCCAATGACAGGGAAGAGATTATTACTTTGTGACACAGTTTATTCCATTGTTCATCAGCTCTGTCAGAGAGGCCCTCATCATGGTGGTCTGAGATATGCCTATCTCTAATTCTTTCTTGCCTAGAGGCAGCTAGATGACATGGTGGGTAGAGTAGTGGGTCTGGAGTCAGGAAGGCCAGAGTTCAAATCCAGGCTCAGAAACTCACTAGTGGTGTGATCCCAGGCAAGTTGCTTGACCTCTGTTTGACTCAGTTTCTGTAGCTGTACATAATGAAGATAGTAATAGCACCTCCCTCCAAGGGTTGTTGTGAAGACGAAATGAGATCATATTTGAAAATGTTTAGCACAGTGCCTGGCAGGTAGTGGACACTTAAAAGATCCTTCCTTCCTCCCTTGTTCTACTTCTTCCTTCACTCTACTCCTTCCTCACTACCCTCTTAATTTCTTCCTTCCCTTTTTCTCACATTCTTTACCTTCCTCTTTTTTCTCCCTTCTTTCCCTCCTCTTTCCTTTTCTTCTTACTCTAGTTCTACCTTCTCTTCCATATGACAGCCTTTTGAATATTTGAAATATATGATTCCCTTGGTCTTCTTTTCTAAACAAATGCCTATTTATTAATTCAACAAACATTTGTTAAGTGCCCATGTACCAGGCATTGTGCTCTTCACTGACATACAAAGACAAAAATAAAATTAATCCCTGTCTTCCAGGAGCTTACCTTGGAAGTAACCATTTCTTGTGAGATGTGGTTTCCAGTCCCCTCATTCTGGTCATCCTCTGGATGAATTCTGATTTGATAATGCCACTTTTCAAGAGTGGTGCCTAGATTTGAAAACTATTCTAAATGGCAATAAGGAGTAGTGGACAGAGTGCCAGAAAATCTGGGTTTGACTTTTGTTTCAGGCACTAACTATTCGTGTGACCTTGGGCAAGTCATTTTAACCTCAGTTTACTGATCTGTAAAATGAAGGGATGGGACTAGTTGAGCTCTGAGCCCCCTTCCAGCTTTAAATCTATGATCCTATGAATAGAGAAGGTCTCAAAGTCAAACATCTTTTGTTGAAGATGATTCAGTTTAAACATCCTTCAACAGGAGCAGAATCCTTTGGAGAACTGACCTAGGTATTATTACCAAGGAAGGATATTGGTAAATAGCAATCATATTCACTAATGAGGAGCTATATTGTGGGTGAGGGCATCATAGGGAGTGGATGATAGGATCTGGTATATACGGAATAAGCTTGGGTCACTAGAAACCGATATGGTGTGAGTCATCCTTTATAGTATTATCTAGCACCCAGCATAGTGATTGGTTTATAGTATTTGCTTAGTGAATACTTGTTGATTAGTTGATCTTTGCAGTCAAATTTACAAAACCTCCCAGCCTACTCATTATTTACTAGCCCATCAGAGTTTGTGTGCAAGCTTTCTCACTTCTCTCCCTATTCTGCCTCCTATAGATGGATATTACATGAGTATCCTAGGATATCAGTGTGAAACTATTTCTAGTTGTCTTCAGTCTACTTTGAAAATCTTAAAAATCAGGTTTATGATTTAGATGTAAAATATTAAATTATAAGCAAATTAAGAGAGCAAAGAATAGTTTGTCTGTAAGATCTTTGAAGAAGGGAAGAATTTATGACCAAACAAGAACTAGAGAACATTATGAAATGCAAAATGGATAATTTTGATAATATTAAATTAAAAACTTTTTGCACAAAGCCAATGCAACCAAGATTAGAAGGGGAAGCAGAAAGCTGGGAAGCAATTTTTACAGCCAGTGTCTCTGATAAAGGCCTCATTTCTAAAACATTTAGAGAATTGAGTCAAATTGATAAGAATACAAGCCATTCCCCAATTGATAAATGGTCAAAGGATATGAATGGGCAGTTGTCAGATAAAGAAATTAAAGCTATTTATAGTCATATGAAAAAATGCTCTAAATCACTATTGATTAGAGAAATGCAAATCAAAACAACTCTGAGGTACCACATCACACTTATCAGATTTTCTAACAGGACAAAGCAGGAAAATGATAAATGTTGGAGAAGATGTGAGAAAATTGGAACACTAATGCATTGTTAGTGTTCTTAATTGATTCAACCATTCTGGGGAGCAATTTGGAACTATGCCCAAAGGGCTGTAAAACTCTGCATACCCTTTGACCCAGCAATACCACTTCTAGGTCTGTGTCCCAAAGAGATCATAAAAAGTGAAAAGGACCCACATGTACAAAAATATTTATAGCAGCTCTTTTTGTGGTGGCAAAGAATTGGAAATTGAGGGGATGTCCATCAATTGGGGAATGGCTGAACAAGTTGTGGCATATGAATGTAATGGAATTCTATTGTTCCAGAAGAAATGGTGAGCAGGTAGACTTCAGAATAACTTGGGAAGACTTGCATGAACTGATGCTGAGTGAAATGAGCAGAACCAGGAGAACACTGTACACAGTAATAACAGCCGCATTGTGCAATGACCGACTTTGTTAGATTTAGCTCTTCTGAGCAATGCAATGATCTAAGGCACTTCCAAAAGACTCATGATGGAAAATACTATCCACATCCAGAGAAAGAACTATGGAGTCGGAATGTAGATTGAAGCATACTATTTTCTCTTTTGTTATTTTTTGTGTTTTCTTTCTCATGGTTTTTCTCATTGGTTCCGATTCTTCTTTACAACATGATTAATGTGGAAATATGTTTAATATGATCATACATGTATAGCCTATGTCAGATTTCATACTGTCTTGGGGAGGAGAGGAGTGGAGGGAGGGGGAAAATTTAGAACTCAAAATCTTATAAAAGTGAATGTTGAAACTAAAACTAAATAAATTAATTAAAAAAGAAAAACTTAAAAACATTAGCAAGTGGCCAGATGAACAAAAGACTCAACTTGTCTCTTGTCATATATTTAATTGCCCCAGACCTTTTTACTTTACTCACCAAAGGTAAGTAGTTCTCTGTATGGCTGATTTCACCTTTTTTATTAACTAGTAGAAAGAGTGAATAAATAGTTTCATTGATTATATTTCAAGGTGACATTATTTTGGAGGCCTGCCAGACACCTACTTGGATAGAAAAATGATCCAAATGAATCCTAGGAAGAATTGAAAGAAGGGAGAGAAATCACAGCATAATTTCAAGTACTATAAAACTGTATGTAAGCAAACATAAAGATATGAAGACAAAATTAGAGCATCAAATATGTGGGAAAACCTTTAGATTGTAGAGTTTGTACACTATTTTGCTAGGGAGGCAGTGAATAGAAGAGTGACTCTCAAGTGTGAGTCTGAAGCCTGCCTCTGACTTTTACTACCTGTGTGACCTTGGGACATGTCACTTAAAACCTGCCTAGGTTTCAGTTTTCTCACCTTTAAAAGGAGGGTATTGCACTAGGTGGCCTCTAGTGTCCCTTTCAGCTCCGATTCTAAGATCCTGGGATCTTTACTGGGACATGTAAATGGAGGGCTTATGTGGTCTTTAGAAGCTAGCAAGTCCATTGGGAGCCCTGCGGCATGAGACACATGATTTTCTAGTTCCTCAGAAAGTTCTGAGTAACTAAGAACTTTATAAGCTTTACTCAGTTAGCAAAGAGATGATATCTTGGCAAACCTTTCCAACTATGTCTTGGGCCACAGGGAGACAGGGGTGTGTGAGAATGTTTTCTGACAAAGGAAACAATACCCTGAACAGCAGTAATACTGAATGCAAAGGTTGTATGGAGAAATTGAGAGACTGGTAATGATTTTTTTATTTAAATTCTCATCTGTTGGATCATACTGGGTGCTACTTGTCCACTTTGGGAAAATGGAGGGTCAGTATCAAGTGGAGGAGCTGAGTAGCAAAATGGAGGGTCAAGCAATGATCCAGGAAACTTGGCAGTATGGGTGAGCAATCCAGGATTTTCTGGGTCCAACTCACTCTCCCCCCTACACGTGTGCATGTATGCACGTACATGTGTTTTTTAAAATGAAGGCTTATATTAAAGCAACCCTACTCTGGATCCAGAGTTAATCATAGTGGTTAATTTAATTAACAACAAAAAGTTGTTCCCTCTATGGGCTCTTAGTTGAGAAAATCAAGGATAATTCTGTTTAGCTTTTCCAGTTGCACATTATAGATAACCTTCTACTTTACCTGATTTTCCCAATCACAAAAGTTCCAGAAAGCCTCAGAAGTCAGTTTAAAAAAATAAAAATAGCTTCCTGGCTCCTTTATGTGGGATGTCCATTTATTAATTTCATTTAGCAACAAACATTCGTTAAGCATCTACCATGTGTCCAGCACTGTGCTAGGTGCTGGGGAATCAAAGATAAAAATTATATGAAGAAATCTTTCCTCTCAAAGAGTTTCTATTCTAAATTATTTTGTATAGATGATAATTATTATATATAACTGAAACACAGAGGAGGTATTGGGCTTCACAGGCACTATCTGGCTGACCTAGAATGTAATAAACCAGGGCTGAACTACCCCCAGAGAACAGGCAAATATTATCCTTTTTAACTGTGGGGTCTCTGGTCTCTTTTTTCTCATTTCTAACATGAGGGGTTTTGATTTGATGACCTCAAAGCTTCCTTCCACTTCCCAATCGATGATCTGATGGTCCTAAATTTTGGATACCTTGTAGGTGTGGATGAAAGCAGTTTTGCCTAGTAGCTCAATCTTTAAGGAGCTTTGTAGGGCTTGCTTGGCTTATGGCATTATTTATGCCTTGGTGTGGGACTAAATGTAACTGAGAAGCCTTGACCCTTTGTTTTCCTTGTGCTGGTTCCAAAACTAAATGGTGACAGAAATTGATGAAGTTTTGCCCCAGCAGAGTTCCAAGAGGATGGCTTGGAAGGATGAAGCATTTTACTTGGCTTCCTACATTTTGACAGATTCATTTGGAGGACAAAGAGTTCAGTCTTTGATGAGATGCTGATGTGAAATTAGTAAATTGCTGCATCCAATTTTCAAGATTGCAAGCTCTTTGTAGATTCACGTGCACCATAGATAACATGCACAGATGTACATATTTATGCATTTGTCTGCTACAAATAGGTGAGGGATTTGGGAGACTGAAATGAAAAGCATAAATTTAAGTTAGCACATTTCATATTGGGGGCAGGGGGAGAAGCTTGGCTTTTTTTTTTTACTAACAATGTTGAGTTTCCTGTGCTATGTTCTGAAAGAAGCCAGAGATCAAGATTTGTCTATTCACCCTTCTCCTTTACAATCTAGGACTGGGCCTTAGGTTCATTGTACCAGGATGAGAAACTTTTGTTGTTGTCATTCAGTCATGTCCAACTCTTCATGACTTGATTTAGGATTTTCTTGGAAAAGTTATTGGACCGGTTTGTCATTTCCTTCTCCAGATCATTTTACAGATGAGGAAACTGAGACAAACAGGGTTAAGTGACTTACTCGGGGTCACAAAGCTAGTAAGTGTCTGAGATGAGATTTGAATTCAGGTCTCCCCAACTTCAAGCCTGGCACTCTATCCACTGTGCCATCTAGCTGTCCCACTGGGAAACTTAGAGTGTAAAAATGTAATATGCATTCTTTCAGTAGAATGAAAGGACATGACAAGAGTAGGAACTCAGATGGTGAAGAGTTGGGATAAAGGTGGGGAAGAGTAAGTTCAGTTTGTGGTGGTGGCAGGAATGGCAGCCTGCAGCCCTTTGGCTCCTTCTCTCTCTCTGTCTTATAAAGAATTCTCTAACCTCTACAATCCCATATCTTCCATTTGTCCTTTCCAGAGGGAAAGGGCTTCTTGCCTGCCTTCTCCCAATAAGCAACCACACTTTTCCACAATGAGGGCAAATAATAATTCCAGTGCTGCTTTTCATTAGGTGCTTTCTGGTTGTTTTGAAGGAGAATGAGACTTAAAATTCCATGGCTTGGACTGGATGACTCCTGGAGTCCCTTTTAAATCTGAGATTGCATCTTAAGCCACTGTAGAAACTAATCCCTGCCCCCAACCCCACTCCTCACCATGGCAGTGTAATTGTCTTAATTGGTGCTTACATTATTCCCCTCCTTCCACTCACCTCAAAGTTGATTTGAGGGTGCTTGAAATTGGTAGCTTAATTCTACTTACCATTGCTACTTGTAGACCCTTGACCCTTATTATCTCAAGGGTTTCTGATGTATAAGAGGTCTGATATTTTGAGTGCTGTGCTCTAATATAGTATATATGTCATTGAAAAATAGAATATCATTGCCTTAGGTGTTTAAGCCTGAAACCTTAAATGCATAGTATTAAATGAATTAAAAAGAAATTTCTCATTGTGCATTAATGAGCATTCTGATACACTGAATCTAGATTGGGGAGACAATATGAAAGAGTCCTGAATTTGGAGTTGGAGGACCTGGTTTCAAATCCTCAATCTATTACTTCCTCTGTAACTTCATCTCTTTAGAACTTGTTTTTCTCCTCTGTAAAATGAGAGAATACAAAAAACCCTACTAATAGGTAAGATGTATATGGTGATTTCACTAAATAATAAGCATCCAAGGTATTGAATCCAGGTCCTTTGACTTAAGAGTGTTATTCCCACTTTTTTGCATTGCCTAGTTAGAAGCTAGTGAACTCTGCTGTGTTAAAAGAACTTTTGTCCTACTGATGATGCTCCAGAGATAACTATCATCCCAAGCTGGTAACTAACTTTTATATTTTTAATGATGTAACCTTTAGATTCTATAACAGAAACAATTTCTACACATTGAAGACCCAGGGCGATAGCTAGGTATTTTGGCACTTGGGGCAAGTAGCACAAAATATACTCTTGTATGAACTTTGTAATTCTTGATGTGAAAGCAATACAAGACACAATTAAGACAAATTCTGTCAATCTGGATGGGAAATTATCTACTCTGTTGGCTTCTAAGCTGCTGGAATATATGCATTTTGTTTTTTTGACCTCTACATTTCAGTGTCATGGGATATAGCTAAGGTTTTCTCACCCTGGTTTCAATCTTGGTTGGGGCCCTTAAATCTTGGAAAGCGTGACTAAGACATGTAGAATTTCTTGAGGACTGAACAGTAGGCCATCTGTCAGGCATGGCCCTGATATGGGCTTCTTTCAGACATGGAGACGGGACTAGTTATAATCTAAGTCTTGAAAGAGATCTTAGATGTGCCCACCTTCCCCTAATGAAGAAAAACAGTTAACCACCAAACAAGCTGGAATTCATTGGAGTTAATGACTTTATGACATGATAGGTGAGTAGAAGGCTTATGGAGAAATGGGTGAGAGGCTTTCTGAATCTTACAGCCGAACGTAATGCTCTGTCCTTTTTCCTTAAGTGGAGCGAGGGGTACTGCCAATGAAGAGAGATCTTGAAAATCAGTCCATAGCAAAATGTTTCTCCGAAGAACAATTTGTACATGGTGGTTTTGCTTTTTGAAAGATTGAGAGGCTATTAACTGGAAAGCCAAATTGGCCTTTGTAATTAAGGATTTGGTGAAGGACAGTAAAAGACGTATTGTGGGATGTTGTCCAAGGACATTCACTATAGGGTCAATCTCTAGCGTATTAAACATGTAAAAGTACCTTTAGTCCTCTCCTTGAAATAAGTTGGACTCCTTGGGTGCAGAGGTGGCATTTGTTTCATATGACTTGAAATTAGACCTCTGGATATTTTAAAAATTCCCTTTCTAAATTTAATATTTTTAATTGTGCTGGACACCAACTATAAAAAATTATATTTAATACGATGATAACCGATCTTTATACAAAGTGTCCCAATAGTCTTAGTGTAGTTTTAACTTTAATAGCTTAAATAATGTATAAGCTCTAATAGCTTAAAACTTCACTGCTTTTGGGACACTCTGAATAATGTTTAAGGTTTGCAAAATGCTTTACATATGTGGTCATTTTAGAATCCCAACAATGCTATGTTGTAAGCCTTGGAGGTATTTTTATCCTCTTTGTAGAGGTGAGAAGCCCTGAGGGTCAGGGATGTCAAATGACTAACCTGTGGTCAGGTAATTAGCAAGTGTCAGAAGTAAGCTTTGGGTCTTCCTCCTTTCAAGTCAAGCATCTTGTCCACTGTGCCATGTTCCACTTTCTCCAAGTACTAATATAGTGCTTGCTACCTCAGGGAGATGAAAATAGATAATTTGGATCAGCTGAGGAGCACAAAGTCAAGGTAGCCTATTCCAATCCATTCTATTTTCTTGCCTCTGCAGAAGTAGCCTGCAATTTCCCAAGGAACATAGTCTTTTTGTGTCCAATGCTAGCTATAATTCTATGATTCTTTCAGGCCTTCTCTTCCTGGTTTGTGCTTTCCCAAAAATATTCCATGGGGAATCTACTTAACATGCTAGAAGCATTCTCATTCTTTTTATCTCTCAGGGATTCTAGTGTGCCCCCTTATGGCTATTTGTTGTCACTTGCTCCCAATCATATCTCCTTTCATAATTCATAAAATTGTGGGTCTGGGGAAAGAATCCTAAAATTACACAGACAGTGATGGTATATAGCCACTTCCAAGAGCTTGAGGTTGGGCTTCTTTGTCACTTTGAAACAGCAGTTGTATGGGATGGGACAAAGCCAAATTGGCAGAGAAAGGGCAAGGAATTTCCTGAGCTCTCCCAAATTCCTCTCTAAACAACTTTAAATAACACCTCAAAATGAATTCTGAAATAGCAGAGCCCACAAAAGGATGGGGTAAAACAGTTTTCCAGCCCAACACAACTTAGAAGTTTGGCAGGAAAGTCTGTTGCACTGGGGTAAGAGGGGAGCTTAGCTTAGTCATTGCCCCAGCAAATCAGCAGCAGGCCTTGGGGGTGACTGAATCAGTCACTGCAGTGGTGGCTGCTGGGTCTCTCAGCCCACAGATGGTAAGAGGTTTGGACAACTGGTCAGAAGGAGAATACAGAAGTTCCTTTTCTGACATGGGTCTCTGTTGCATTGCCCATATATGAATCCAAGTTGCAGTTCTGGGTCTTAGTCCCAGGGTAAGGAGGAGCACTAGCACACTAGAGCTTGTGGCTACAGGGGAGCATGGACCCTAGTCACAGTTTCAGGGAGGAAAAAAGTACTCATGGTTGCTCACAGACCAGAGTCCAGGCCAGGAGAATAGTAAACACACTTCTCCTCAGATCATGGAAGAATAGAAAATTTACAGACCCTCATGCCCCACCCCCCAACTTAGAAAACAGCTGCACAAAAAATCTAAAGTTTGAGACGGTGCCCCCTCCATCTTGGGAGCAGGACCCAATTTTAACATATAAAGTTAAAAGTCAAGAAATAGGCTGGAAATATGAGCGCACAACAACAAAAAAAGAATTTGACTGTAGAAAGTTACTATGATGACAGGGAAGATCAAAACAGAAACTCAGAATAACATAACAAAGTCAAAACTGCTAAATCCAAAGCCTCAAAGAAAAATGTGAATTTGTCTCAAGCTAAGGGAGTACTCAAAAAGGATTTTAAAAATCAAATAAGAGAAGTAGAGGAAAACTTGGGAAAAGAAATAAGAATAATGCAAGAAAATCATGAAAAAATATTCAACAACTTGGTGAAAGAGGCACAAAAATACTGAAGAAAATTACACCTTGAAAAACAGAATGGGCCAAAAAGAGGCACAAAAATTCATTGAAGAGAAGAACACCATAAAAAGCAGAACAGACCACATGGCAAGATATATACAAAAATTCACTGAAGAAAATAATTCCTTAAAATTAGAATTGGGCAAGTAGAAACTAATGACTCCCTGAGACATCAAGAATCAATAAAACAAAATCAAAAGAATAAAAAAAGAAGAAAATGTGAGCTACTCCATTGGAAAAAAGCTGACCTTGAAAATAGATCCAGGAGAGATCGTTTAAGAATTTTTGCACTTCCTGAAAGCCACGATTGAATATAAAGAGCATAGGTATTTTTCAAGAAATTTTTGAGGAAAACTGCCTTGATATTCTAGAACCATAAGGTAAAATAGAAATTGAAAGATTTCACTGGTCACTTCCTTAAAGATTTCCCAAAATCCAAACTCCCAGGAATATAGTAGCCAAATCCTGGAGATCCTGGGTTAAGGAGAAAATATTGCAAGAAGCCAGAAAGAAACAATTCAAAAAATCATAGAACCATAGTCCAGATAATGCAAAATTTAGCAGCTTTTATATTAAAGGATTAGAGGGCTTGGAATACGATATTCTAGAGGGCAAAGGAGCTAGGATTACAACCAAGAATCACCTACCCAGCAAAACTGAGTTTAATTTTTCTGTGGGGAAAATGGATATTTAATGAAATAGAAGACTTTTAAGCATCTCTGATGAAAAGAGCTGAATAGAAAATTTGACTTTCAAACACAACACTCAAGAAAAGCATAAAAAGGTAAACAGGAAAGAGAAATAAGGGATTCAATGAGGTTAAACTGTTTACATTCCTACATAGTAAGATGATGCATGATATACATAGACAGAAGGTTCAAGTGTGAGTTGAATATGATGGAATGATATCTAAAAAATAAAACTAAGGGGTGAGAGAGGAATGCACTGTAAGAAGGGGAAAGGGAGAGGTAGGATAGGGTGAATTATCTCACATAATGGTACAAAAGAGCTTTTACAGTGAAAGGGAAGATGGGGGATGTGAAGGGGAAACAGTTGAATCTTATTCTTATTGGCACTGGCCAAAAAGGAAAAGGATAATGACAAATATTGGAGGGGATGTGGGGAAAATACACTTTTGGTGGAGTCATTAACTGATTTAACCATTCTGGAGAGCAATTTGGAACTATGTCCAAAGGGCTATAAAACCATGCCTACCCTTTGACCCAGCAATACCACTAGTAGGTCTGTGTCTCAAAGAGATAAAAAACAAAAAAGAAGAGGACCTTGTGTACATATGTACACAAATATTTATAGCAGCTCTTTTAGTGGTGGCAAAGAATTAGAAATTGGAGGGATGCCCATCAATTGGGGAATGGCTGAACAAGTTGTGGTATATAATTGTGATGGAATATTATTGTGCTATAAGAGGATGATGAACAAGATGCTCTCAGAAAAACCTGGAAGGACTTACATGAACTGATGCAAAGTAAAATGAGCAGAACTAGGAGAACATTGTATGCAATAGCAACAATATTGTATGATGATTAATTGAATGATGTAGCTATTCTCAGCAATACAATGATCTGAAACAATTCCAAAGGACTTATGATAAAAATTGCTCTTCATCTCCAGAGAAAGAACTGATGGAATCTGAATGCAGTTTGAAGCATATTTTTTCCTTTATTTTCTTCTTCTTGTTTTGATCTGTGTTTTCTTTCACAACATGACTAATATGGAAATATATTTTGCACAACTATTGACGAATATCTTATATCAAATTGCTTACCTTCTCAATGAGGGAAGAGGTGAGGGAGGGTGGGAGAGAATTTGGAACTCAAAAAACAATGTTAAAACTGTTTTTACATATAATTTGGGGGAAATACGATAGTAAACACATGTATTTTAAAGAAATGACAGTTGTCATTTCATTTTTGAATCACCTCAAGTTTTGGAATTTTCAAATCATGATTTGACAAAGTGGTAACTAATGGAACCACCAATGTAACCTAGTAACTGAAGGTACTTAATATAGCCGCATTGTAACCTAATATTTAGTGACATTTGTATAGCCTCTGAAGATTTACAGAGGGGTTTAAATGCATTATCTCATTTGAGTCTTGAGACAACCTGTGAGGAAGGAACTACAATTTTGATTCCTATTTTATAGATGAATTTTGGGCTTAGAGAGCCTAGGGTTAGCACAGCTACTCTAAGAGTCTACCGCCAAGCCCATGCATGTATTACAGACTCCCAATGTAGACTCTGTCCTTGTTCCATCCTGCCAATACAACCTACAAATCATAAACCTCTCTATCCTAATTTCAATTGAATTATAAAACCTCTTATCTGCCAAAATGCATCAATTTATCATAGAATATCTATTTTCAATCAGAAAATTTATTTATTTACATATAAAAGAAGGAAAAACACTTTAAAGTATTATTATTGCAAAGAGAATATAGTTATCCCGCTTGAGAAGTCAATCCAAACCTGGAAGGAGGACAAAGTTTTTCCCTTGTCTTCCTCATTGATTTTCAAATTGGCTATAAAGCAAACCTTTTTCTTCCTGCCTTAGTTTTTTTTTTTCACCTGCAGTGCTACTTCTCATGAAGAAAAGATCTGGTGTCCAGGCTATTATTTATTTAGAATCTTCATATGAACAGTCTTATAGTCAATTCATTTGAATAAGTCTTCATTAAGGCTTCTATAAGTGGATCGTAGTTCTATGTCCTTGGGATATGAAGACCAAGAAAACACAAACACAAAACAAAACAACAATAAAACCCAGAGGGAAAACAATCCCAGCCTCCAAGGAATTAAAAATCTATTGGGGGAAGCCATGTACTTAGATAAGTAATTAACATATATCTATATGTATATATAAGTATGTACAAGTATATGTGTATATTAATATATATGTATGAACACATGCACATATATATAATGCACACAAAAATAATAGCAAGTGGAGAAGATTCTCAATATAAAATACACTAAATTATGAAACACTTATTCCAAGTAATTGGTGATATGGTCTCTCCAAAATAGTAAAGTCAAAATATACAGCACATCGATTGCTTTCAAGTACATACTGTAACTAGAATTAGGCTGGCAAATTGTTTCTGAGTAGAGGTCCTCAGGGAACTTTCTTTAATGAGCAGCAATGTGAGTTTGTAATTAGAATATCAATTGGTGATATTTAAATGATGCCAGTAAAATGCTTGAGAGTGTTTTGAAAACAGTTTGTTCTCTTAAGTAGTTTAAACACTGCTTTTAAAGTTCCTTTTACCTCTAAGATTCACTATTAGCTTACCCTTTTAATAGCCTAGCAAAAACTTTCTTTATAGGTAATGTAAAGGTATACACTAGTTCAGCCTGAATTACCATGGATTTCCAATGAGTATAATCTGAATTAATGAGTGGTTATACTACTACAAGGAAATGCCATGTTTTAAATGAGGAATTTTAAAGGAGAAGCGTGTAAAGGATGGCAATCAAACAGTCCAAAGGTGTTTATTAAGTAGCTAATGTGTGCTAGACATTGGGGATACAAAGACAACAAGGAAACAATCCTTGCCTTCAGGAAGCTTATATTCTATGGGGGACAAAACATGTATTTATATAGATATGAATAAAATAAATTCAAGGTCTGTTTCATGGGGAGAACACTATCAGCTGGAGGAATAAGGAAAAGCTTCCTGAAGGGAAGGGGAATAAGTATTTTTATAGCACTTACTTTGTGCCCAGAAAAGTGCTTAGTGCTTTATACATATTATCTCATTTGATCCTTGCAGGACAACTATTTGAGGTGGTGCTGTTATTATCCCACTTTTATAATTGGAGAAACTGAGGCAAACAAAGTTTAAGTCATTGTCTAAGGCAGAATTTGAACTCAAGTCTTCCTGATTCCAGGTCCAGTGCTCTATCCATTCTGCCACCTAGTTGCCTTACTATATGAAGTGTCTTAAAAGAAATGTGTGATCTAAAAAGATGAGCTGGTCACATGATAAGAGCAAGGGATAACCAATGGACAGGTAACTAGGATGTGCCATTGATACGCTGGTGACATAAAGAGAAGCCCCTTTTGTAAATTTATGGGAGGATAAAAGTCACATGGAGTGGGCAGGCATGGATGGGTTGTGATGTGCATTCCTGGAGAGGATACCTGTACTGATGAGATTTTAGATGCAATAGAGTATTGTGGGATCATTGATTGAAAGCTGGAAGGGACCTTTGGGGTCATTGAGACCAACCCTTTGTATTTTCTAGGATAGGCTATGAATTCCAAAGGAATTTATTTGCAGTCATTTCTTTTCTTGCTATAGAAATGAGTTATTGGGCATTGTTTGCTTATTAGTTGTGACCAGACTTTGCATAATCTTGGTGTCTCTCTCTCCTTAAAAGGCATTATTATCTAATGGTAGTGACTGGTTACATACAACTCAAGAAATGTTTAACTGCATATAGTTGCTGAGGATACAAGGATGAAAAATAATTTAGTTCCATCCTCAAAAAGCTTACATTCAAATGGGGATGTAAAACAGTATACAAATAATTACTATGCAATCTGGAGTGTGGTAAGTGCAAAGAGAGGGTCCAGACAAAGTACTATTGAAGGCTTGAGGAGGAAGAGATAGCTTTTGTTTGGAGAGGGAGCTGGGTAAGGCTTCATGGAGGAGGTTACTGGATTGTAAGTAACCTCTCTAACTGGGAAATGAAGCAGTAAATGTATGTCCTATAGTTTTTTTAAGGATTCCAGCAATGATTTATGAACATGAAGCATTCTAGCCCCATGAGGGCATGTTTATGTATATCTTAGCTCTATCTGATGTCTCATCCCAGGGTTTGGTGCAGGGCTCTAGCAGTCATTGAATAAATTTTTGTTGAATCAAGTTGAATTGACATGAGAGCAGAACATTAAAAGAAAATAAAGCTATCAGCAGGTAGAGATGTGGAGAGAATACGTCAAACGTGCCTAAGGGGGGTTGGGGGAGGTCTATATGAAAGGAGGGAAATGGAAGTCAACAGGAAAAGGTCAGGGACAAACTAGTCATCTAGTTTGCTGGGAACACTGAGAGCACAAAGGGAAGCAATGTGAAGTAAGGCTGCCAGAGTGAGGATGTAGAGGATTTCCCAGTAGCAAAAAATTGTCACAATCCAGCCTTAACTTTGAATAAAATTCTCCAATGTCCAAATTATGGAGGCCTCAAGTGCCAGGCTAAGAAGTTTGCATTTTATTCTTTAGTCACTTGGGAGTCACTGAAAACTTTTGAGCTTGGAAGATATGTAGTCAGATCTCTGCATTTGATATAGGAAAGATATCTTAGGAAGACGTTGCTCGTAGAGACCATTTAGGAAACTGAAGCAATAGTTTGAATGAGAGGCAATGAAAGCCTCCACTAGAGTGAATATAACAGTTGGGAAAGATGCTGTTGAGGTAGATTAATTTCTAATTCACTTGTACATCATGGCATCACATCCCTGATGTCATGGTCCTCTTTGAGAACAAAGGATGAAACAATAACAAGGAGAAGACCTGGAAGCTGAATGAATGTAGGGAGTAAGGGAAAGGGAAGAGTCAGATAACTCAAAAATGACCAGCCTAGCTTGGTGGGACAGTCAGCAGAGAGAAGTGTTCTAGGAGGAGAGAAGTAAATTCTGAGGGGAAGGAAGATGAGTTCAGTCTTGCAGAATGTGAAGTGCCCTTCAGATGTCTGAGAGGAGCTGTCCAGCAAGTTGTTAGAAATGCAGGATTGGAGCTCAGGGGAGAGATCCAAGTACCATGTATAGATTTAGGAGATATCTGCATAGAGATGGTAACTGATGCCATGGGAGTAGTTATAGCCAGATTTCCAAAAGAGATTGTGAAATGACAGCCAGATGGCCATGTAATCTGACTATTTATTGCAAGGAACTAAAGTGAGTTTTCTGTCATTAGGATGGTTCCTATGTATTGCAGCCCTTCTCAGAGATGGCTAAGGTTCTTCTGGCAGAAGTGATATTTATGCTAAGGGCAGTGTGGTACTGGTTCTGAAGTCAAGAAAACCTGAGTTCATAGCCTGATTAGTATTCTGTGCCTGTGTGACCTTGAAGAAGTCATTCACCTCTTGGGGCTTCAGTTTTCTCCTCTATAAAATGAACAGGTTGGGCTAGATGGCTTTCTAAGGTCCCTTCTAGCTCTAAATTTATGATCTTATGCACTGAGGCAAATGGATCCTGAGATGACTATTAACACTTAGGTGTATCTACTCTATATTGGGGAGATATACTGCTGAAGTTACTAGTAGTTGGCTGAAATCACATAATGTTTATAATAAATTTATACTAGGTCAAATCATGTTACAACAAATACCTTGATATCGAGGATTTCCCAGTACCAAAAAATTGTCACAATCCAGCCCAGTATTTCACTTAACTTGGAATAAAATTCTCCAACTTCCAAAGAATTTGGATGTTTGGATAATTTATTCCTTCATCAAGTGTTTATTTGGCATCAGGGATATAAAGACAAAAAAAGAAACATTTCCTGCCTTTGCATTTTACTGGTTGTAGTTTACCATACAAAACCTGTCTAATAGTATCAAAATCTAAGTGACTAGTACTGATATCTAGATAGTCACCCTAAATTTAGAGTGACTTTCTCCTATCCTACTCCTTCCCACTTGGGTAACCTGGGATCAAATGAAGTACAAAATGAATTAATGATATGAGAGGCAAAGTGAGAGCTAGAATTCTGTTATGAATATAGACACCAGAAGTGTTTTTGTTGATGTGAATTGAATTCAAGGATATTATGACTTAAAGTTGGCAGAAATCTGTGAGCTCATTGAGTTCAAGCCCTTAATCTTACAGATGAAGAAATGGAGACCCAGGGAGATAAAATGAGTTGTTCAGGTAGAGCTGGAGCATGCAACCTGGTCTCATAACTTCCAGTCTAATATTTTAAAGAGGAGTGAATATTTTTGAGATTCCTCAACACATTTCTTTGTGAGCTGCCAACACACACAAGTGAAGGAGCATTTTCTCTTAGGCAGAAATGCTTCTTTGTAACAAGTTGAGCCAATCTGTGGCAAGAGTTGTGTCTAAGAAAAAAATAGTGAATTCCAGCATAGGTTTGTTCTTTTGTCTAAAGCCCCCTCCACTTCAGACTGAAGGTGGGGAAGGTGAAGAGTGTACTTAGGCTTAGGGTACTTTGATACTTGGCATGGCCCCATCTTTTAACACCCTGACCTACATTTATAGGTATGTAATACATTCTCAACCCATAGAATTACCCAGAGACTTGTTGGGAGTTACTATAGTTATTAGCCCAGGGCCACTACTCCACTCACAGACTGCTAATCTGAGGGTGACTTTGCTTCTGTCTGATAGATGAGAGAAAGCAGATGAGTGTTGTCTATTTTAAGGACACTATCAATGATTTATGAATATGAGACATTTCAGTGAGAAAAGAAGGATGAAGCTGAAGAATATTTGTGCAACTCTACTGCTCAAGCCATACCTGAGATTGAATGGGGAGGTGTGGGTCATCAGGATGATACAATTGTGGTTGTCAGCTCAAGGCATCTGGAGAAAATGGATATGGTAAATGAGGGGAGCTCAGCCAGATTAAGGATAAAGGAAATACCATTATCTAGCAGGAATTGAAATTTGGGGTATGTTAGTATTTCTTGTCTACAGCAATGATGAAGGGACAATTGTAAAAGTTATGTTTAAGTGTTGGCTGATAAAACAGCAAATATGAATTTGGAATATAAGCAACCTGAAGAGACTCAGCAATAAATATTTCCTGGTACTTTACAAGTTGGGGAAGTAGTCTGATATAGTCTTAACTATCTCTGAATCAGGAAGACCTGTGTCCAAATTCTATCTTAAATACTTGGCTAGCTTTGTAACCTCAGGCAAGTCACCTAACCCCTCAGTTTGCTCATCTGTAAGATGAGATGATCAGACAGATGGCTCTAAAGTCCCTTTTAAATCTAAATAACTATGTTCCTTTAATATGTCTCTGTAAGCAGAACCCTGTGTGGAAAATGGGGACAGAGGATATAGAGTCACACATTTAGAGACAGAAGGGACCTTTGACATCATCTGGTTCAATCCTCTCATTTTACTGTTGAGGAAACAGAAGTTCAGTGAAGTTAAAAGACTTACCCAAAATCACACGGTTAGCAAGTGGCAGAATCAGTTCTCTCTCTTCAAATCTAGTTTTTCCCCCCACTGTCCAGGAACACTTGCTGTTCTTATGATTAGTGTGTTAATACTTTTGCCCACAATTCCTCAGAAGGGATGCATAGAAATTTCCTCTTCTTTTTCATCTTGAGATTAGAACTGAATATTCTCTTTATTACCTCCCCCTTTCTGCCTCTTTCTTCACTCATATCCTCATCTGTAAAATAGAAGAATTGGCTTAGATAATTTATACAGGGATTTGGCAGTCCTAAAGTTTTTGAAGAGATGGACATCATTTAATTAGTTGCAAAATAATACTATTAATAGCTATGGTGGGGGAAGGTTAGGCTGATTGTAACAGGGTAGACTGGTATGAGTACTGTCTCTGGATTCAGAGGACCTGGGTTCAAATACTGACTCTGATATATTGTCTCTGGGTGTTCTTGAGCAAATCTTTTAGCTTCCCTGGACCTTGGTTTCCTCAACTGTAAAATGAAGAGATTGGTCTAGATGGTTCCTGAGGTCCCTTACGTAATTCTGTGACCTATGATCTTATATCATATGCAAGTCTTTCTTTGTGGAAATCAAATATCTACTTGAAGGAAAGACCAAAGAAATGATATTGACATGTCAAATTACAGTAACTTTGGATCCTTGATTGGGGGGAGGGATTTCTGTGCTTCACTATGGTAAGAACCAGGATTCTTGCTCTAGTGTCTCCTTGTAGTGTTGGGATAACCCTTAAAAGTTACGCTAGCACAGGATAAGTTGGAAAGACTTCAATAATGCCCTGAGGATAGACTCTATGCTTGTTGCTTAAGAATCCGTTGATCTGTATTCAGAGAGTTTTAATGAGGTTTCAGAGTAATGAATTTTTGGGCCATGGAATCATGAAGACCCTATACTAAATTTTAAGTGTTGTGGTCTCTCTTCATGGATGCCTACTTCTGCATAACTCTGATACCATACATGCACACCTCTTTGAAGCTTTATTTCCATTTTACAGATAAGGCAACTGAGCCTCATAGTGGTTAAATGGTTTGCCTGAGACCTACTTATTGCATCAAAGCTTTGCAAACCGTGGTGAGATGCAACTTGGGAAATCAATCAATGAGCAAGCTTACTCTTTGCTAGGTGCATTTGAAGTTATAAAAGAATCCTAGCACAAGACCTTGGTCCTCCAGGAGCTTACCTTGAAATTAAAATTTTTGTCCACAAAACAATTATTAAGGACTTATTATTGGAGGACAACACATGAAATAATGAAAAAAAAAACAAAAATAAATTGTATGTATATTTTAAATTGTCCATTATCAAAGACAGAAATGAGCTGAATACAGCATTTTAAGATTTACAAACCCTTTTATGTTACCTCATTTGACTTCCATAATATGCCATGAGGACAATTCCAGAGGTATTAATATCCACATGTTACCCATGAGAAAGCTGAGAAGCATACTTGCCCACGGTTATGTAGTGAGTAAAAATAATGCTGAGGTAAGTTTTCTCCAGGGCAAGATATCATTTTGTTAGCAGTGATACATATGCTGTTAGTAACACAAGTTGTGGCTAACACTTCAGCAAAAAAGCCTGGCATCTGAGCATGATCAATTTATTAGGCTAGCAATAACCAATAAATTGGGTCATTGACTTCTTTCAATGACCAAAGAGACTCATTGAGAGTGAAGAGTCTTTAAACCTTGGTGTATCTTCCTTCTGATTGATCTGACAGTACATCTTTGGTAGGTGGCTTAGCCTTCTGGTGTGAATGATCATATCTTTCTCTGGCAATTAAGAAATGTTAATTGTTTCATGAGTATGAACTGCCTCTAGTAATTTTGGCTAGAAAACAGAACTGCCCCCATCAGGATTCCCCCCAGTTAGCTTTTCCCTTAGAGACCAAGTCATCCCTATCTTTGATGAGGAACAGCAAGGACAGGTCCCCGAGGGAGGAACCCAGCCTAAACTGGTTTCTGTTTACTGGTAAACGGTGAGGCTTCCACTTGCCCAAACTGGTTGATGAGCATATGCCTGGGGGGGAGGGCCCAGAGCTGGTAGTGGTCACATTATTCAGATTGCCCTTTAGGAACTGCCTCATGAGCTAGACTGAGAAGTGGGCTCTGAAAAAAGGAGGGGAAAAGGATGGAGTTCAAATTAATATGATACAGCATAATATTAATTTCCCTCAAGTATTATATATCTATTAATTGTCACAAGTGTGATTTGAACTTTGGTCTTTCCTGACTCCCAGTCTGATTCTGTTTCAGCTATACTGTGCTGATAAGGTAGATGCTATAGGAGTACAACTGTGTTAGTTTGAGGATTTAATCAAAGTTTTAATATAGTTAGACATGATTTTCCTACTCCTCTACCTCCTTAATAAACAACTCTGAAATTGCTTTTTTCCCCAACTGCTTCTTTTAATTTCTCCTTCTGCCCCACCCCTCTTAAGTCTGGAAGGACATATAGTTGCCCTATTCCTTTTTCTTCTCCCAATTCCATCATCTCTTCTCTGTCTTTACTTTGCTCCTTACTTAGTTTCAACTCTATCATTGACTATAAACTATCTTTTTTTCCTTGAATCTCTGCCTCCTTTTATCCATTATCCATCATACTTTGCAACCCCCCGTCCTAGGTGACTGGCATCATCTTCCTTCTTTGCTCCTCTTTACATGCTGCTCAGTTCTCTTAGAGAATATCATATGACTGTGTTTACTAGGCTCACAACAAATTTGTTGTTGCTCACAACAAAATTGCCTAATCCCAATGGGGCTTTGCCTTCCACATCACAATCTTTTTATACCTTCCTGGTTGAGTAAGACACTCTCCAAATGTCTATCCAAAACATTTTTCTTTCTCTTCAAACCTCTAATCCCACTGCCTGCCCATTCCTCTTGGCAGAGGACTTTGCCTCCTAATTTACTGAGAAAAAAGAAATTATCCCTTATGAGCTCCTTCTTTTCATGTGCTTCCTACCTCAAAACCTTTCTTCATAACTCCTAATTTATTCCTCCTTTTCTCCAATTTTTGACAGATATGTGTACCTTCTCCTTGTCTTTCACTTGTGTTCTTGATTCCATCCCTTCCTGTCTCTTTTGGAAGCTTGCCTCCTTCTTTGGGCTCTGCTTCAGACTCTCTGCATTTCTTTCTGTACCATGATCCAATGGAGAGATGATCATGCTGCCCTGGAGGCCTCATCCTCTGATCAGTCAAATCCTTCTGGAACCTCCACTTTAAGGAAAGTACCCAGGCCAGTGATGTTCATTTCTTTATTAGTCTCTGAGTTCTATTCCTAACTTCCATGGCTTTTTCCTTCATTTTGCGGGTACATTCTCCCTACCTCATACCCCCTTCAGCTTTCTTTTATATATTGCCCTACCCCATTAGAATGAAAATAAATGTCCCAATGTAGGGATTGTCTTTCTTATTGCTAGTATTTATATTTCCCTTACTTAGCACAGGGCCTGGAACATAGTAAAAGCTTAAAAATGCTTGTTGACCTGCTGATTGATTCATCTTTCCCTCATCTTCAGTTTAACCTTATCCACTGTCATCTTCCTCATTGTCCACAAATATGCCAGTGTCTCCCCAAGGTCTCCTCCATAATGAAAGAATCCTTCACTTGACCCTGCCATTCCCTTAAGCTCTCATGTGATATATCTTTTCCCTTTCACAGCCAAAAACTCAGAAAATTGGCTAGACTAATTTCATCCAGAAGATTAATTTATATAAATCAAGTGCCCGAAGAAGAAGAACCAAAGAATCCAGAAAGCACCTCAGTCAGAAAGCATCTGACTTGCTTGCCAAATAGAGAGAAACGGTTGCCAAAAGCAATGGTGGATAATATACGTTACCTGGAGAACCTTATGAGGAAGGCTGAAGGACAATCATGAACACTGCCTCATAAAGTAGAAACAGTGGAAAGTAAAATTAATTTAAAGACAGTCTGACTTGATATGCAACTAATCAAAGCTATCCTAAGGGCATTCAGGGGTGAAAACTGACATGGCACTGCAAACAGGAAAAAAATGGAAAAGATTTGAGAAAACTACTTTAATAAACTATTTATCCCATCAAGGAATAGTGAGACTACTAGAATGCATTATTAGAGGAAGTAGAACTGGCATTCAAGAGAACCAAGATGGCAAAAATGTGTGGATTGAACCAAGTACGCATAGAGGAGATAGGTGAGCACTGGACATGATACAGTTGTAAGGGTCTTGAGTTGCCAGTATACAAGCTATCTGATAGACAGGAAGATACCAAAGGAATGGAAAAGTCTTGAGGTAAAAGGTGATCAAGAGAATACTCTGAGATAGCTAAGTGCCATAGTGGAGAATGCTAGATTTGAAGTCTAGAACACCTGAATTTGCAACCTGTCTCTGATACTTGCTAGACATGGTGACTCTGGAAAGTCTCTCAGTCACAATTTTTTAATCCATAAAATGAGGATAGTATTAATGCTTACTTCAAAGGGGAGTTTTGAGGATCACATGAACTAATATAGGTAAAATGGTTTGCAAATGTTAAAGCACTACATAAATGCTACTATTGCATCAATCATTATCAATTCCTATCCAAAAGTCTTTGAGAGTTATCTGTACAGATATTACAAGAATCTTCAGTGAGTATGTGAATAAGGAACAAAGATGCATTAGTGAGTGATGTTCAACAATGGGCATTTGTCAGCTAACTGAAAGATGCAAAGAAAATCTCATTGTGCTAATTGTTGGTTTTTTTAAAAAAAAAGCATTTGATTCAATAGAATCAAGTGCCGCCTTTGAGGCTTATTCATGCAAATTATCTTCTCTAATTGATCAAGGTGATTTGATAGTGAGAAATGAAATAACAGAAATGACCCTGTTCAATGAAACTCTGATAATAAACACCAATGAAGTCATAAAACAGGGAGATGTAGGCTCACCCAAGGTATTTGCACTATGATGGACATATCCTAGCAAAGAGCACAAGTTAGGGAGGAATGGTGAAGTTCTCAAGATGAACCTATTTTTCAATGACATTGTGCTAACTATTTGAAGTCCTTGGACATTGGCAGAGATAAGTATTGCCCTATGGATCCATATGGGAAAGACCAAGTGGTTGAAGAATATTATTTAGTGTGTTTAGTGAATATTATTTTAATGAATATTATTTTAGTGTGTATTTGTATGGACACTGTAGAATTTATCTGGTAGTATGCACTTCTGGGATAGGTAGTATAGATGGACAATGGACTGGAATCTGGAGTTGAAAAGGAGGTGGCTAGGTCAGATTGCTTCTGGAAATCTTGAGGCTCTTTGAATAACCTCCAGCTTTATATGAAAGCAAAGACATATCTCTAGTGTTGCTCTGTGTCATTGAGAAGTGGAATATCACTACCACCAAAGAACTAAAGCGGAATATCACCCTGAGGGTAGCAGGGGAGGCTCACAGTCAGGTGTGAGCAGGTAGACAATTAGAGTGTGCCACTAGCACCCTTGCTGTGTTGGGAGAAATCAAGGGAGACCTCCAGAATGTTGGGTGGATATCTTGTGGTGAACTGTTGGAAGGACATGGGCAAGAGTTATACAGGATGGACAGGCATGGATGAGAGTTACAGTGTGCCTCTTTGATGTTGTTTGCGTTTGAACTTGGATCTTTCTATATCACCCAGACTGGAAGTGCAACAGCTATTTGTGGGCCCAACATCATTGCCGTTCATCGTGAAGGCTTTGACTTTCTCTGTTTCTGTCCTGTGGCACTTCATTCCTCTCTAAGCAGGCTGGTGGCCTCTTGCTACTGGAGGCTCGCCTTATTGATACTACACTTGGCGATATCCCTTATTGGCCTAAGCCCTCCTATAGCTTACAACTCTCAAAATCAAATGATTTACTAGCCTGAGCCTTCTTTAGTAGCAAGGATAACAGATGTATGCCACCTTGCTTGGTTAGTTTGCATTGGAACTCTTGACTCACTGAGATCACAGATCCATTCGAGTATTTCACTTCAGATTCCTTAAATTGATTTGTTTGCTTTTTTTTTTTGATAGGCTGTTTCTATTGTATTGTATTGTTTTTTCTTTTTACTGCAATTCTGTTGTAATTTATGATGGAGGTAGGGACCTTATATCAATTCATATAATCAATGAAGAATGAGGACTTTGCATGTTGAGTATTGTTTATTTAATTTTTTCTTCGCTACTTATCTTTACAGAAGGTGTCATCACGAATAGTCTAAATGTTAATATTTTAGATTCAGTACAATAACAATAAATGATATTTACATGGCACTTGAAGATTTGCCAAGTATTTTGCTTGTATCATCTCCTTTGTTCCTCACGACAACCCTGTGAGGTAAGTGCCATTATCATTCTCTTTTTACAGATGAGGAAACTGAGGTTTAGAGAGGTTAAGAAACTCATGCAGAATCATAAAGCTAATGAATATCTGAGGCTCTATTTCAGCACAGTTCTTCCTGGCTCCTAGCCTAGCTCTCTGTTGACTCTGACATCTCAAAGCCTCTGATGCATTTATTGTGCACTTGCTGACCTAGGGACAAACATTTCCTGTAAATCTAAGAGGACTCTTCAAGCCTTTTAATTTCTACCTTGTCAGTTTGTTTCTTTATTTCAACACATTAGACTAATGAAATTTTAGGCGTAGACTCATCTTCTTGAATGCCTGCCTCCCCTGAAGTCCTTTGGTGCCTCATTGTTGCATAGAGGTGACCTTATGTTCTCAGAGACTGTGCCAGGAGAGTGAAAGCTTTGGCAGGTCCTCCCTGATTGGACAAGTTTTGAGCATGACCATGACTATAGATTTTATGTGTGTGTGTGTGTGTGTGTGTGTGTGTTCTTCCTCAAGAACCAGTCTAGCTGAGTGGAAAATGGCCACTAGATTTTTTTTTTCTATAGTAATTTCCTGAAGCTGTTTACTAAGGTTTGCAGTAGCTGTGAGAACTCCATTGGTAGAAAGCTATGCCTCTGCATCAGTGATGATTACTTACTTATCTGTCTGTTATAAATGACTCTCCGTTTTTCAGCTTTATTTATGCATGTTACTTCCCAATAATTTATGTTAGGTTCAGTTGAACACCATCGATCTCATTTACTGCTTGAAATTCTAGATATGGAAATTCAATTAAAAATTGCCAAATAGCCTGTTAGTGGGGAAGAGAAAATGTTCGTGTTCATGCATTAATTTCTTCTAGCACTGGAAGCAGATCTTGACTAAGGAAATCATGGATCTCTTGAAGCATTGAGGGTAAATACTGAGCATTTATAATGACAAGTGCACTGTGCTAGGCACATAGCTGATTCATTTGCATTCTTAGGATTTTTCCTGAGTAGGAGAGGAGTTATTCTTTAAAAGTTTGATCTAGAATTTTCATTTCCTTGTTAAAACACCCCATTATCCTTAGGTTCCAAGTGACCTTTCTTCCTAAGCAGAGATACCTTGATAAATTCTGTTTTGAATATTCATTCATTCAACAATCTTTGTCTGATGTGCTTTGAATAGCTAATTACATTAATGTCTAATTTGACTCTCAATTATTTTGATGTCATGGAGATTTGTCCAATTTGTTGGAATTTGCTATTTGAACTTCAGAAAATGCCCTTAGCTTCCTCCTTCCCCCTGCCTATTCCTCTTTTCCCCAATATATTTACTGTGTGTGGCATTCCCTGTGAAATAAGAGCCCAGGAATTGCAGAGAGCAAAAGTTAGGCATCGTTGGGATAAGATCGAGAGACAAGCTTCAAACAGGGCACTTAGGCATCAGAAGAGCGCAAGCATCCTTCTACCTGAACTGGAGCTGCAAGGAAAAAAACAAAACAAACAACCTGGTACCAGTTTCCCTTCTCCGACTGGGGAAAAGTCTGGCTGAAGTGACTCTGAAGGAGTTAAAATATTATTCAGTGTAGAGACAGTGTTAGCAAACCCTGTTAACCCTCAAACCCTCAAAAAAAGGGTCTTGTGGAAATTTATTTTTTAGCTCCAATACTCTATAAACTTAGGGGGAAATATTAAAGACTTTTAAAGAAGTAGATCTGTTAAGTGTGGAAAACTCATTGCTGGTAATGATAACCTTACCCCTTTCTCACACCCCTCTGACCTTAAAACTCTAGCACTTGCCTAGGATGCCATGGTTGTTACCTTCCCTTGATGCATTTTCTTTTGGATCTTATAGTTTTATGGGTAGGGGACCTCCCTGTGTTAAATTATTTTTTATCAACCACGGTAACTTGTCTGTAATTTATTAATTTTTTAAAGAGACTTGCTTGGGGCAGTATGAGATTTAGCAGCTGGATTGAGTTCCATAGTGTGAGTCTTGTGTATATTTTCTATGTGTATTTTCATTGCCATGTTCTGTCCCCCACTAGAATGTGAGGTCTTTGAGGCGAGAGACCTTGTTGTTGCCTTTGTTTTCCCAGAGTTTAATACAGTGCTTGGCACATAGTAAGCACTAAATACACGCTTGTTGACTGATTGCTGTGAGGGATATAAGTAAATAACAACATGTAGTTTCTTCCTTCAGGAAGTTTACAGTCTACTTGGGACATAAGACAACTACACATAAGATGGCATTTAATAATTTCTATCCTTACAACTTATATGTGAATGCACGTGTGTATGCATATGTGTACACTCACTTTTGTTTTTAGACTGGTGTTACTAATGCAAAATGGGTTAAAAAGTTGAAGAGGAGGAGGAGAGCAGGCTGGAATGCTTTTGGGAAACTGACCAGTGCTTGAACATCTTAAAGCTTCTCCATGATCCGTATGTTTATGAACCTTAGAATGCCATGGCTGAGGGAACTCAAAGAGGCAACCACGATGGATTTAATTAGTGGCAGAATGTTTCCAATTAGAACCAATGTCCAATATTTGTTTCAAGAAATATCTATCCTAAGGAAATCTATGATGAGAAAAGGTATATAGCAGTAGTTAGAGATAACTGATAGCCCCAGGGCAACAATGGTGCCTATGAAATGTACAAAGACTTACAGGAAGATCTCCAGAATGTTGGGTTGATTATCTGGGGAGGGAGTATGGGAGAACATGGACATGAATTATCCAGGATGAGACTGATGAAGGAATATCCAAACTGAGGAGACCATGGGCCCATTGAAACTTTGAAGTGAATGTAATGTTGGTCAAAGAGGTGCTACAATTAGAAAATGCCATAGGATCTCAGGGGAGAGAGAGAAAGATGTGGGCTGGGATGATCACAGAAGTGATTTAAAGGTTAAATGTGAGCTGGGACTTGTAGGATAGATAGACAGGGAGGAAGGTTTTTTCCCACAAAATTTCCTTTGCTATTTATGCCATTTTTCCAAGAAGTCACTGTTGTCTGGGACTAAGTCCAGATAGAACAGTCACTGGGTCTAACTTTGTTCTGAGCCTGGCACAGTGCTAAACATAGTTTTATAAATGCAATTTCTTAACATCTGTGCATTTAACATGCATTTACTGAGAGCCTGTTCTGTGCACATTGCAAAGCAAACCCTGAGAATGAGGTCTGAGGCTTGTGACCTAAGCTATTTTTGGTCCCTTTTGAGGCCAAGTAGTGGGGACAGGTGGTAGGAATGGCAACTGGCCCTTGGGGGAAAAATACTGTCAAGGTAGTTCACCTCCATCAAGAGATCTTCTACAACTCACAGAAGGCTTCCTTCCATCACTCCCTAAAAAAAGAATCCACTGGACAGATGCTTCCCAGCTGTTCAGACCTTTTAATTTTAATTTCCACCCTGTCAGTTTTCTTCATTCGTTCAGCATAATAGAGGCATAACATAATTTCACATAATTGGAGGCAGCTGTGATATAGTGAAAGGAACACCGGATGCACTTGGAGTTGGAGGACTTGTATTTGTGTCCCAGCTGGGCCACTTCCTTGATCTGTGACCTTGGGCAAGGTGCTTGACATCTCAGAATCTTAGCATCGCCATCTGTAAAATGGGGGTGATAGTACTTGTACAGTATACTTTGTATAGTAGAGATGTTGTGTAAAATGCTTTGTCGAGTATAAATTGTTTTATAAATGTCAACTATCATCATTATTTTTGCTATTTTTCTTGGTACATGCTAAGGTCAACTTAATCTTTCTCAAAAGAGTTTCTTGCTCACTTTTGAATGCCACATCAATAAGGGTTAAGAGTTGTCAGAAAGATGGCATGCTCTGTGGGTGACCTTTCTTTTTAGAATTACCATTTCTTTTGAGAGGTCCTTTCTCCTTCAGTAGTAATCAACTAGGCCAGCACCCTTTTTTGACTTATTTATAGTCTTAGAGTGTTGCCAATGAACTTAGATGTTGTGACTTGCCTGGAATCAAACAACCAGTATATTTCAGAAATTGGACTTGAACACATCTTCCTTAAAAAAAAATCTCCTAAACTTATTAGGGCATTGACATCCTTTTAATGGCTGAAGGGACTGTAGTCTGGGTGGGGACAAGGCAGAGTAGGATGGAGTCAGAATTATGGAGATGACCTTCATTAGTCTTAGCTGCAAAGATTGCCTAAGTAGCCCCTTGTGTGCTAGGGATCCTGGTGATCAATGTTCCGCCCCCCTCCTCCATGTAACAGAAGGTAAGGCAACTGTTTTTGAAACTAATACAAATGATAGGAGTGAATGGTCAATGATCAGTCACATCCTCACAATTTAACCAAGTTAACTTTAGTTAAACTTTGGGTTATTCAGAGAGTCCTAGATTGGGAGAATCTTGTGAGACAATCTTGTCCAGTCCATGAAGGTTACTAATTCCCTCTATAGCATCCTCAACAAGTATGAAATAGGCAGTGCTTTAGAGTTAACTATAAGCTACAGATGGTAGATAGTATGATATATTTGGGAATCTGGAAGACCTGGATTCAGATCACATTACTGACACTTATTAGCTCCATAGGCAACTCAGTGACTCTCTGTTTCCTCATCTCTAAAATAGGGATTTTAATATGTATATCTTCTCAGTGTTCAAAAGTAGCTAGCAAGCATGCTTGGATCTTGCCTCCCAGGGTATAACTTTTCCATTGCAAACATTTCTTAACAGCAGTTTGCCTCTTCATATCCTTCACTGACACCTAGGTTTTTTGGAAAGTCCAAAGGAGACTTTAAAAAATGGATCTTGGACAACACGTTAAAAGTCACAATGCTGTGCATTTCGAGATCATTGACAATTTCTAGTATTCTGTAGTTTCCCAGAATGTTTCAGGTAACTCTAAAAAATATTTCTAGGTGGCAGCTCCTTCTATTACATTCAATTGTTCTTCAAAATAGTTGCCATTTTTCATTCCATTATATATATATGTGTATATATATATATATGTATATATTTCAGATACATATAAAAAAACTTGTTAGTATATGGAGAGCGACTGAGGGAAGTGGTCAGAGGCCTTGACTAGGTGGAAATTAAACTTTGGTCTAGCACAGGGGTCAGGAGGGAGAACAGCCTAGCCTACAGCCCACCCCAGGGAGCTGGTCCCCCTCATTCATAGGTAGCCTAGGCTCCTGAGCAATAAAATGGGGGTGGGGTGATGGGGACAGAGGTATGTGTGTGTGTGTGTGTGTGTGTGTGTGTGTGTGTAGCATGTGACATGTGTGTCCTACCTCTAAACTACCTAGACAATGCTGTGGTAGGAAAAGGCCTCTGGTGGAGGTCCTTCCTGGCAGAGCTATTACTAGTAATGATTTTTCCTGGGGTTCAGTCTCAGGGAAAGAGGGAGTAAGTGCTAAGTAATGGTTGAGGGTATTTGAGCAAAGAATTGCACACCGAGACACCCTAAGATTTCTAGCCTGATGAGAGCTAGGCAGCCTAATGAGAAGAGGGAAGTAGAGCTGAACAGAGGAGGAAGGAACATTAGTGAGCAAGGCTTGCTGCCTTGTATCTTCCTTAAAGCATTTCTAGTCTTTGAAGGCATACTTCATTCTTTCTGATAACCTAACTAGCAGAAACACATTTCTCTGGCTCTTTCATGTTCTCCCGTTAGGAAGCTTGCTTATTATACATACGGACATGGTAAGGACAGAAACACAAATATACCAATCTGTGCAGGTCCCAGCAAAATTCTCTTTGCTCTCCATACTTGCTTGAAATAAAATATAGACCTTTGTCTTAATTTTTGTAGCTCTCTTGGCTAACCTGTGTAGTCAACTACAGTGGCAATCTGCTCGTCTATGACATGTGCAAAGCTTCATTTATTCAGTGCATAGAAACAGACAAGGTCCAAGGACAGGAGAGAGCATCCAATTATCTAATGAGATTTAAACATCTTGTTTGACCTTGCCATTGTTCTATAAAACCTTTCTCTTGCTTCTGTAGATGTTAAGCTCTCTCACTCTATTTGGGGAATAAGGCTTATTGGAGTTAGCAGGCAAGGTACAAGCAAGAATCAAGGGCACGTAAGGCAAAACCGCAATTGTTAAATGAATTCAGCACAGCTCCTTTCACCTTGCTGAAGATCTCTAGAACCTTCCTTGTGCTTTTGTTGTTGTTGTTGTTTAGTCAACCAGTCATGTCTGACTCTTCGTGACCACATTTCAGGTTTTCTTGGTAAAGGTACTGGAGTAGTTTGCCATTTCCTTCAGCTCATTTTACATATGAGGAAACTGAAGCAAACAAGCTTACCTAGACACTGAATTATCTCATTTAAATTCAAAATTGTTAAATTTTGTAGAATGAGGTTTAATTCTTTCCCTGTCCTGTTTTTAATCTTATTCTAAAGCTAGTGTTAAAATTAGTGGGAGTAGGGATTCAGACAAAGTAGGAAGTAGTTTTAGTAAGGAGAAGCCAGCTCAGGAGTCTAACTTCATCTTGGCTAATTCACACATCAATAAGAATTGGTTGCATTCTGCTGTCCATTTGACCAGAGGCTTTTGTAAGGGGGTGATTTTGCATTTATGTTCACTGGAGTGAGCTTAGTTGGATAGAACATGTCAAGATGCCTCTACATTCCTGAAAATGATGGTGAATGTTTTGTCATATTCCATTCTCTTCATTTATTTGTACTTTGCATAGAGTTGTTGATATTTGAGAGTTAATGACTTCAGTTTTTGCCTTAGATCCTTTTACTGTTTCTCTCTCTCTCTCTCTCTCTCTCTCTCCCTCCCTCTCTCCCTCTCTCCCTCTCCCCCTTCCTTCTTCTCTCTCTCCCCTCTTCTCTCCTCCAATACACATACTCCCTTATTCTTATTTTCTTTTTCTTCTCCCTCTCCATCTCCCTGTCCCCCCACTCTTCACATGCACACTCCCTTTCTCTTATTTTCTCTTTCTTCCCCTCATGCATACTTTATGCTGCCCCCAGTTTAGTTTCTTTTCCTGTGAGGAATTGCATGGATCATTCTGATAGCAAAAGGATATGTTATAGAAGTCTAGAGATCCAGATGCTGCAGATGTGTGCATACTATACTTCAATTTGCTCTTTCTTACCATTGTTATCTTTGATCAGCATTAATTTAAATAGCTGCATTGGGTTTCTCCTGCTTTTGAAACGTCCTGCTACATGTTCAGGATGGCAGTGATTAAGATGTTCCCTTTCAATGGCAGAAGCAGAATGGCTGAACTTTCAATGGCAGAAAGGCTGAGCTCATAGAAAAGAGACTGAGAGACACAAAGCACTTACAAGAACTTAGCTAGGGTGGCAAGAAATGCAAGGAGTGAAACCATTATGGAAAATCTTGGCAAAAGAACTAAGCATACATCAACTTTATGAGAAGGGTGGGCAAAGGTTCAAGGTGTGAGGTGACCCCAAAGTGTCTAGTTTTCTGTAAGCACATGCATTTTTATGAGAGCTTTCAGAGAAGTGGAGTTAAAATGGACATAAACTAAAAAGTTCAATTATTTTTAGGTCATCCCCCCCTCCACTCCTATGTTTGTGTCAGAGAAGCAAATCTATGGTCTGAGAACAGACGGAAACATTTTTCAAATATCATTTAAGTGGAAGTACCCCAACTGCTTTTGTTTTTCAGCAGCCTTGAAAATAAGAGGGAACTCACACAATCTAGGCATTTTACAATTTGGTTGGTAAATATTTAGACAGGAGGGAGGCTAGTGATAAGGAATATTAATTTATATATATATCACCCCTTTCTACTCTTTCTGGCCAGCAACCAATCTGCCCTTGTCTGACTATGTTACAGGGATGTTTTGAGGAAAGCACTTTCTAAACCCTTAAATCCTACATTAATGTGAGTTGTTGCTGTCATTAACATTGAATTGCAGAACCAGCCTCGCTCCCCAGATGTTTTCTGTGAAGTTGCTGTTGGCTCTGAAGTGTTTGTTGCAGGTGTCTATTACTATTTTCATTTGTCTAAATATTTGTATCAACATCAGGATGTGGAATAGGAGATGTAGTGTCATAGAAGATGGAGAGTTGAGCTTGAAGTGAGGAAGACATGAGTTCAAGTCCTGCCTCTGACACATAATGGCTTTGTGACCTGGAGCAAGGCATTTAGCTTCCTTATCTCTCTCTGGTTTCTTAAGGGTATAAGTTAGAGAGAAGGTCCTGAACTACATTGGGAGGTTCTTCTCTTACCTCAAATACCAATGAAATCACAGGTCTAGTGCCTATCCCTATGTATGAAAAATAAGTTGGAATATTCATGTATATCCAAAACTTGTCAGCTCCTGGACGGCATAGACTGTGTTTGATTTTTATCATTTTATCTCCTTCTCTAGCAACATGTATTCAGTGCTTAATAAATGCCTATGGTTTGAAAAAAATGAATCTTTCTTTAGTGTATTCCAAAGAGTGATTGGAAATAAGTGCAGGGCTGTAACAGATATCCAATTGGCATGGAGCTAGTAGGCTTTGGGTCTTTTATTAGTTTATTTTAGAGTAGTCAGAATTTCTTAAGTTCCCAAGGCAATGGTTTAATGGTTCATTGGTCTTATATTTAACCTGAATTACCTGGAGGCTTTGCAACTCCCAGCAAGGAGAGTTTATTTGTAGCTGTTATTTTCTGGAGGATAATTTATGATTTTTAGCATCCTCTCATCCAAAGATTCATCTCTTTGTTTCTTGTTTTAAGTGTCATATCATTTCCCCATGGCTCCCTTTTTTACTTTTCTCATTGCTTTTTCATGGACAAAAGAAGGATAATTGTATCTTCTTTCTGTGCTAATCAAAGATGCTCTTAGACTGGCTCTCCAGATCTCCCCCCCACCCAGGGACAGATGTAAATGTCATATTTGATGGCTCCTTTCCCTAGGGGCATACATGATGCAACTAGGCTCCCAGACATGAATCTGGATGGTGTCGGTGTTTCTATTCATGACCATCTAGGATGGGCTCAGGGTCTTGTTGTAGCCAATGGATATTAATCAGACTGTTAAGAGTGAAATGTGATTCGACAGGAGTGATGAGTTTCCTTTCTCCAGAGCCTTTAACGGTGGTAAATGATAGGAAGAGAGAAGTGATTCATCATTTGAAAGCAGTTATGCAAAACACTGCAATTTGGAGGGAGTTCATAATGTGTTGTTTCATGGTTCTGAGTCACTATCAAAAGCAATGACAACTTAGGACATTGACGACTTAGTATAAAAACATTAACAATCCATGGACATGTTATTTAAGATCCATCTTGTTCTTGTCTGTGGCCCTTCTTTATTTTGTTGTTTTTGTTGGCTCTATATTGGCCCAGTTACTCCCAGTTGTATTTCCAGTGATTAATTAATGACTTGGTGTCATGGCCAATTGAGGTACAAATAACTTCCCATAGTTTAGTCATCTCCCTTATCAGGGTGGATCTCTGGGAGCTTATCTTTCTATGCTGATTTCTCATAGTTGTTTTCAACCTGATTTTTAATGGGATGCAATGCATGATAGTACAGCTTCATCTTCTTTGACTCCTCAACTCTACACTTGTGTCAATTCTAGGAACATGGTATAGGAAGGCAATATAGAGTTATAAGAAATCAACTTGCAAATTAAACTTTTCCTCTCATGAAGCCCAAGTATTCTTTCATCTCCCCAGTCAGCCCTACTTATTCGGGTACAACCAACCTATTCTGGTCTGATTACCTACCATCCAGAGTGGCATTGAGGGAAAAGCCCTTTGAAAAGCAATAAGGATTATATAAATAGAAGTTCCTAGTATGCTCTTGCTGTCATTGGGGTTCTGATCAACCCAGCTGTCCTGGGATGACAGCATACTCTAGTGGCCACTATGGGGTTGAAAGGGAGGCACCCTGAAGGTATCATAGTCCCACTAGTATGCAATTATGAAACCAACCCATCTACAACATCTCTCATAAATGATTGTCTAGTTTTTGCTTGAAAACCTCCTGAAATGGGGAAACCATTACTTGATGAAGCAGCACATTACACTTTTAGAACACTCCAATTGTTAGGAAGTTTTCCCCACACATGACAAGTCTAAATTTGCTTTTCTCTTATTCTTACCCGTTGCACCTAGTTTTTCTGACCTATGAGGTCAAGCAAAACAATTTTAATCCTTTTTCAAATTCTTGAAGGCAGTCATCATGCCATTTTAAGTACTCTTCTCCAGGTTAAACACCCCTAGTTCCTTCAGTCAATCCTTTTATGGCATGAACTTGAGGCCCTTCACTGCCCCAGTTACCTTTTTCTATTTTAGTAGTTTCTAACCTAGGGTTTGTCAACTGATTTAAAAAGTGTGTGTGCAATGTATAAATCAATTTCCTTTGTCATTCTGTGAATTTTATTTTATGTATTTAATAGCATCATGCTGAGAAGGGGTCCATAGTCTTCACCACAATGCCAAAAGGTTCTATGACATGAAAAGGTTAAGAACCCCTGCTCTAGATGCTCTCCAGCTTGTCAGAATCTTTCAAAAAAAAATGCAGTTCCTGATCTGAATATGTTTCATGCATAGTCTAAGTAGGGCAGTGGTTCTATCATCTCTCTAGTTCTGTTCAGTATACTCGACTTCATACGCTTTAAGATGGGTTTGCCTTTCTTGGATGTCCTTATGACTTTTGACTTCTATGGAACTTACAATCCCCTAGATCTTTTGCAGACAAGCAGTTGTCTGATCAAGCTTTCCTTATCTGGTATTTGTGAAGTTTATTTCTTTGAACACAGAGTAAGACTTCACATTTACCTCTATTAAATTTTATTTTATTGAATTCAGCCCAACATTCTTGCCTATCAAGACTATTAAATTCTATTTTATTAGATTTAGCTTATCCTTCCATTCTGTCCAGGATTCTGACTTACTTATCTAGTGTGTTAGTTACCCCTCCCAATCTTAAGTTACCTGCAGATTGAGAAGCACACGATCTATATCTTCATCTATGTACTTCGTGAAAATACTGACCAGCCTAGGACAAAGAGACACATATCTGAGGCATTCCTCAGCACTGGATGCTTCCCTCCAAGTTAGAAATCAACATATTAATTTCTTGGACTTTGTTAGCTAATCAGCTCTGAATCTGCTTAGCTCTTATCTAGCCCTCATTTCCATTTTGCCCACAAGGATAACGTTAGGGACTTTGTGAAATGTTGCATTGAAATCCAGATATACTGTGTCTAAGCTATATTCCTGATCTAGATCGATTGAAATAATGTATATGAATTGCTTTGCAAATGCTCTGGCACTCCTCAAACAAATATTACATAAATATCAGTAATTTTAAATATTATTGTTAGAAGTAGCCCTGTGAAAAATTTAAATGAAATTGGTCTGGTGTGTCTTCTTTCTGGTAAAACCAGGCTGACTTTTGGTGATAGCCACCTCCTTTATTAAATACTCATAGTACTTGAATATAAGCATTCACAATTCAGTCCTTGAATGATGTGTTCTAGAACTCTCTTGGACATTGACAGGCTCACTGGGTTATAGTTTTCAGATTTCATCCTATTCCTATTTTTCAACATAGGATGATATTTTAGGGTTATAACCAGGGTAGATCAATCAGGGTTTTACCACAGGGCATCAGTTTTTGAAGAGTGCTCTTTTGACTTGATGGTTACTACAATGATACTACAACCTGGCCTGCCATCTGTTTTTGTATAGCCAGTGAGCTAAGGATGCTTGTTACATTTTAAAATGTGATTTTAGAAATAAAGTTTTATTTAAATGGATCAAAACCATTCTTAGCTCTCAGGTCATACAAAAAAACAGATAGCACTGCTCTATCCCATTGTTCTAGTGCCTGTGGCTTTCTGTTAGCTTGCTGGTACCATCCTTAAAAGTGAAGTCATTAAGCTATCATTTCGTTGTCCATTATGGTCAGTCTAGCTAGTTGAGCAGTGGTACTATCCCATTGTTATCTTTCTTGCTTCCAATAAAAAGTCCTTTTTGTAGGCATTAATTTTTATTCTAAGCTTCTCTTTCTTCCTGGAGATTTAGAAGATGATCAGTGTTGGGGCAAGTACTAGGTTCTTTGGGTGACAGACTGCCCCCTTCTCCCAACAAAATTGCATCTAAGCAGACATAAGTTGATTTTATGCATCCACATAAGTTTCTTTGAATGACTCCCCTTTTCCAGTTTGGAACTGTTTGCATTTGTTCTCGCTCCCAACAGTCCTTCCCCCCATTGTTTCCGTTTACTTCTCTCACACATAGTGTGTCTACTCCTCTTCTTTGACTTCTATATGATTCAATTCGACTACAGGTATTCTATTTGATATATGCACACATAAGCCTCCTTCTTTCCCTCTTTCATGTTTCCTTTCCTCTGTTGAGTATTTATTCTCAAGAATCTCAATCTCTTTGTCCCTCTGTGTCTGTATCTCTTTCTGTCTCCTTCTTTGTGTCTTTGTGTCTCTGTCTGTCTGTCTCTCCCTCTGCCCTCCTATATTTTCTTATCCTTCTACTCTCCATTCTATTTGTGAGCCAAAACCTGACCCTGATCATAGCTCATGAGTGTAAAAATTGTGGTAATGGCATGCTTGTAGCAAGGGAATAGAAAGATATTTTAAAGTGAAATTAGATGTATATTAATATAAAATCATTGAAATCAGCCCACGATGCCTTGATCTCCTCTTCAGCATCTCTACAAAAGATTCCATCTACTTCCTCAATCACTTGTAATTCAAATTGGCATTTTCTAAAGTACCAGTATTTAAGATAGATAAACAATAATTTTTCATTAATTTTAATTATTTTTGGTTCTTAATGACTCCTATTATATGAGTACTGTTTTCTACTAAATTTCATTGCAAATGTGTTATAGCTCAGCTATGTTACAAATGTAGCAGGTTTTTGTGGGCTAGCCTAGAAACCTAACTAGCACGTGTCACATCTGCTTGGGAACCTAATCACCACATGTCACATCTGACACATAATATTATTTCCATGTGAAAATAGAATCTGAGTTCCAAACAGTGGATTTACTTAGAAATTTTTAGAAGTGGCGTCAGCGAGTATAGACTATTCTATCTTGAATTTGGTAGTAAAAGGAAGGAGATTTTTAGTCTGGAGATGGTGAATCTAAACACTAAAGCTAGGAAACCAGAAGGTATAAAAATTGTTAACCATTGGTCTGGCTAAGTTGCTTGGAATTCTCTATCTTCCAGCCCTGTCATGATTGTAGTTTTGGTACAGGGTTCCCTCTTTAGATATGATGGTGCTGGATATAGTGTTAAGGAGCTCAAATCAAATCATTGGTCTAGGTCCCCAGGGAGTAGGCAGAATTCTCTTTTGTCTGCTACATGATGAAGTGGATAGAGTGCCAGGCCTGAAGTCAGGAAGACTCATCTTCCTGAGTTCAAATGTGACCTTAGATATTTACTAGCTGTGTGATCCTGGGCAAGTCACCTAACCCTATTTATCTCACTTTGCTCATTTGTAAAATGAGCTGGAGAAAGAAATGGCAAACCATTTCAGTATCCTTGCCAAGAAAACTCCAAATGGGGTCACAAAGGGTTGGACTCATCTAAAATGACTGAACAATGACAACAATAGTTATAACCCAAGATGATGGGGGATGAAACCTACATAGAAGATGGCCCACATGTAGAACATGCTCTCTATAAGAAGGAAGGAATTTTTTTTAATGTTCCAAGCACTATGCTAAGCACCAGGGATATACATAAAAAAGCAAAGATATTCCTCCCTCAAGGAGCTTACCCCCAACTGGGGAGACAATAAATGGGGATAGTGGCCAGAGAGGGACTCTTTGATTCTCAAAGTTACAGTGATGAAGAGTAGGGCCATGAGGGAATAGATTGACATACCTTAGTGCCTGAGAACCTGAAACTTTTAGTATTCAGTCTGACGTCAATCATGTTAGTGGAATTACCAGATCTTTGCCTGAGATCACAATATTTCTGATTCCTAGTGATGTTTGAGGCCTAGTAAATGTTTGGCCTTTGCCAGTATTCTCCATTCTCTAAACTCATAATGTGATAGGACCCCTTGGATTAAGAACCTCTTTTCACATTGGCTTTAACAAGATACTTTAGGGCTCAAAAGAGCTGTGATCTTGCTGATGTTGGTGTTCCCACCATTCATGCTGGTAGCAACTCCTTTACAACTTATCAAATTGTCACTAAGGTTTGCTGACACTTAAAAATTAATCATATTCTTGGCCACCTGATGAGTAGCATCTTTGAACTTAGCTGGTCCATGGGAATAGATACTGTGTCCTATACTCAGGCCTTTCCAGCATGGTGGAACCTTCCTGAGCTTTTCTTCTGTTAGCGTAACTTTCTAGAGTCTTAGGGTCACTTCCGTACCATGGGTAGGTGCTAGTTTAGGAATTTTGTGGAATATTACTACAAACTCTTTGAGAGCAAGAATTGTTTCATTATTTGCATTTCTATTCTCAGAATTTAGCGCAGTGCTTGGCACATGGTAGGTGCTTGATAAATGCTTGTTAATTGATTAGTTTAAAAATGAATTTGATGGGGAGAATCTAGAGACTATTCCTAACTAGATCATAGTAAGTTCAAGATAAGTTCATTGTCATTCTACTGCAGATAAGATAGCACCTGATTTCTCAATAGATCCAACTTTCACTTATCTACTTTGTGGATTATCTGTGGCAAGTATTAAATTCTAATCTGTCTCCTTCCAGCTGCAATGTATATTTCAGGCCTATTCTTTCTCCTTTCACTAACATTTGGCTTGTGCTCAGGAAATGCAACTAGTTTTACTATTTCCTTAAGCAGAAAAATAATGAGGAGTGTAAATCTGCTCGAAACAAATGTAATACATTCATCTGCCAAATGGAAATGATTTTTAGATGTTCTTCCATTTATAATTCTCATTTTTGTTGCTTTCTATCAGAGAAAGAATAAAGTAATAGTTGACATTGATATGGCACTTGGTAAAGCACTTTATTGACACCACTTGAATTATTTTTACCCCCATTTTCCAGAGAAGGAAACTGAAGCTTAGAACAGTTAAATGATTTTATTTAAGCTGTATGACCCTGGACAGATCACTGTACTTCTACCTCATTATAGAGTTGGCATTGGAACATCAGTCTTCTAATTCCAGACCCAATGTTTTGTCTATTTCTCAATACTACTATTATGAAAGCTGACTCTTCCTATGTTGACACCTTTCCCGTGATGGCCCTGGGTTTGAGGTGCCATGAGGAGCCAGCAAGGATGTTCTCAATTTTGTGCAGCTTTCGTGTCAGTCCTCTGGAAGGTGGAATATTTGTATATTTCTAATCCTGAGAATCTTTATCTTCATTTATGCTCCATTATAGACTGAACAGGTGCCAAGAATCCCATCAATTGACAATGCTACATTGATTGAAATTTATGGACTCAGAAGTGCAAGTCAGCAAAGTATTCTTCATTCCTAGACAAATCAGATTTTTTAAAAAGTAGGTTAAATTTATCCCCCAGCTAACCAAGATTGCTGATTGTTATAAGTTGGCTGTGTTTCCAAAAGGATGTCTCAGGTGTACTGAGTACGTGAAATTCTGAGGACAAAATATTTTCCCATTTAATACCATGTAGTGTATAGTCTCCATTGAAATCCACAACTGACCATAGTTTCCTCCTAACTAAGCAGGGATCCTTGAGTTGGTCCTATATTTTGACGATATATAGCAGTTTATGAAATTTGGTTAGAGATGCCTTTGACTGAATGTACATCTTTTCATCCTACCACAAAGCATGCTATTCTGAGCATTAAGCAATCCTTTGGGTTAAGGAGCTAAAAACCTCTGAGCTTTCCATTTTCTTTTGGGTAATTATTAATTTGTATTCAGAGGCTGTAGTAGTCAATGACACACAATTTTACCTCAGAATTGGAAGAATATTGGTGTTAGAAAGATTTTTTTTGTTTCAGGGGAAAAGTTGGGATGATTAAAGGACCTGGGAAATTGAATGAAATTGGCATTTTTATTAGGTTTATCTCAAGGTATTCTTTTAAAGTATTTTATTTTTTTCTCCCAGTTATCAAGCATTCATTTTCTCTTTTTCCATTTTCTTTCCCAAACCTATTAATAAAAAAGGAAACCCAAACCCTGGACTTTGGGAAAAACTCTGACCAATGAGCCACAGTTTTAGGAGGGCCAGTGATGCCATCCACTCTTGGTTGTATAGAAGGTGCTACATTTTTATCAAAAATTGGAAAGGTATCATTAAACTCAATTTTAAGTTGTCTTCAAGACTAACACTAATGCAACACTATCGAGTGAAAAGAACTTTGAAAAATAAACAGATTGAACTAGAGGGCCTCCGTGATACAATTGAGCTCTTAATTTATGATCCTAGCATATACCAGTAATCCCAATATATTCTAATTCTGAAACCTAAGTCTAGTGTAGGATGGGTACCAGGCAAAATGTTAAAAAAAAGAAATCTACAACCATAAGCTGGAGGGGTTTTGTGAGAGTTGATAAACCTGGTAGTTCCCGTAAAGCTTTTAGATCTTTATAGGGAGACAAATGAGTGCTAGGATTTGGATGAGTGGCAAAGAGAAGGAAGGGAAGTAATGGTGAAGTCCTTAGAAGGGGTCAGGAATAGGCTATGTTGTTTGCTGCACATCCCTCCCTGATGGAAAACTGGGCAGGTTGTGGAGAAGGATTCATAGCAGCAGAAACAGACTGGGGGCTCAGTTGACAGCTAAAACCATGAGATATATTGGTCAATCCTGGTTTACTGGCTAGGGACTCTACACTATATAGGTATTCCTGTAGAGCATTGCCCCTTCCAATGTCATTTAGTAATAACATCATTACTGCATTATCATCAAATCCTATTGTGAAGCCTAGTGTAACGTTGTTTGACCAATTACCCATTTATAACATTGCTTTGATGGAGTTAACTGGCTTCTCTAATGTTGTTTTGCGTAATGCAGTATTTTCATGGGTGGGTATGGGTATGCCTGTATCATGCAGGCTTCTGTTTAGTGAATTTATAAGTACCTCTATCAGCAAAATCACATCCCTCACATCAGAGCTTTTGTGGGATTGGTAGCGGTTAAGGAGAAGAATAAGAACTAGTTTCCGTGTGCCTGCAGAATGACAATTAGGCTGATCAAGGACTAGCTAGGTATGGAAAAGGGAGCAGGATTTTAAAAATGAATGCCAGAATAATGCAAGAACAATTTTCAGAAGGTCAGATTCGGGTGGTAGGTTATTTGAGTTTTGAAACAAATTCATGTGTGATGGCTTCATTTTCACAGGGATAATTTAAATCGACATTCAGCTATGAATGTCTCCCATAATCAAATTGAACTGAGATAATGTGGTGTAGAGGATGGGGAGCAGACCTCTGATCCAAGAAAATCTGAATTAAGCCCCAACAATGAAACATACTTTTGGTGTGCTCCGGGTTGAGGTACTTTATCTTTCGGTGCTCTTAGATATTCTCTAAGATTGCAAATTGCAATGGAGGTGCCAACCTGCATTTGTGGAGGGAGTTCCCTCAACCAGGAGTCTCCTATACCATGGAATCCCATGTCCATTTTCTATCCCTATCCTTTATCCCGTCTTTGCATTCTCTTTCACACTTGAATTTTGAGAATACGGGTTTTTTTTTTGCTACTACCCTTTGACCTACTATCCTACAGCTTCCTTGTAGCTACAAACCAGTGTCTGTTTTCTACAATCTAGGGCTGAACCGATCCTACCATATGTTAGAGTTCAGTGTGAAAATAGCCTTCCTCTTCTATTGTGACTTGTTGTTATTAGAGACACATAGGTTACAGTATAGGAAGGCACATACCTCTATAAAATTCGGATTTCTCCCATAGAGAAATCTAACTTCTGATATATTTGATACTTAAGGACTAGTTGCTTTTGTCTGTGAGTGGTAAGTTTATTTAAAGTTATACACATACTTGTCATTCATTTTTCAATTATGTTCAACTCTTTGTCACCCTATTTTCTTGGCAAAGATACTTGGCAAAGATACTAGAGTGGTTTGTTATTTCCATCTCCAGCTCATTTTATGTGAGCTGGAGTGAGGAAACTGAGGCAAACAAGGTTAGATGACTTGCTCAGGTCAAACAGCTAGTAAGTGTCTAAAGCCAGATTTGAATTCTAGAAGATGAGTCTTTTTGACTCCAGTCCTGGCACTCTACCCACTGTACCACCTAACTGCCCCATATACATAGGAAGTGATATTATCAGGTTATAGATTTAGAACTAGAATGGACCATAGAGGTCAAACGGCAAGACTGAGGTTTTGGTCATAAAACAATACTTCGACTCTTAATTTGGCTTTAAGATGTCAGGAAGGAAAAACTGCTCTTTCATTTAACTATTGGCTTAATTGCAGTAAGATAAAGCAAAAAACCAAAGATGCTAAAATCAATTCATTAAGGAAAAGAGACACTTAGGAACTGGGATCAATTGATTTGATGAAGGCAGAAAATAAGAAGTTTAGGATCTAAGGTAAAGCAGACCTAGAAAGCCAGGATAGGGTTAGGAATCCAAGGGTGACAGGATAGGACAGAAGTTCAGGATTATAGGCCAGAGAAGATCAATAGTCTAGAGGAAAGTTCCTTAAAGTTCTGCAACTTCCCTAATGGTATCTCTTTCTTTACTTAATCCTGGCTTATCATCAGTCACTCTGGGTCCAGACTGCCTGATTTTCTGACCCAGAATCTTGATAAGACTTCTTTTAACATATGAAGTCCCTAAACATTAGAATTATGATTTTCAGCTAGGAAAGACTTTAGAAATGATCTTGTATAAATCCATCATTTGCAAAAATCTTATTTTTATCGATGCTTATTTTTATATAAAATTAACTGCTAAATATAGTCCTTCTCAACCCTACCCAGTGAGCTACTACTTGTTATGAAGATATAATAAGAAGTGAGGTGGGGGTAGGGGAAATAAATTTATTAAAACCTGTCAACTTAATCAACCATGCTCGATAGTATAAGCGCTATTCCATAAACCTAGTCCTCTGGCAATCCAGTGAAGGAGGTATATATTTTCAATTATTCTGAGTCTTAGATTACAGCCCTATCACTTTACAGATGAGGGAGCCAAGGCTCAGAGCTGAAAGCTGTAGATGCTGTAGGGAGCACAGCCAGTATTGAAGTTCATGCCTTCTGACTCCAAATCTAGTTCTTTCTCTTACACCTTTTTGAGATAGGTTGGTGGCCCAGCAGATAGAGCACTGGACCTGGAATCAGGAACACCTGAGTTCAAATTTGGTCTCTTACACTTACTGTGGTTCGACTCTTGGAAAGTCATTTGAGTTCTGCCTGCCTCAGTTTCCTCATCTGTAAAATGAGTATAATAGTAGAAGTTACTTCCCAAGCTTATTTCAAGGATCAAATGACATACTTGTAAAGCTCTCCGTGTAGTGCCTGGCACATAGTAGGTAATAAATGCTTGCTCCTCTTCCCCCATTTCCCTCCTCCCTTCCCACTGATGGGGAGTGATGTTCTGGCATTGTTGCTTCTGCCTCATTTGATTCCAGGATTTTAGTCGGGGCTTGTTGTGGGATACTGCTGAGAATTATGGAATCACAGATCTGGTGCTGAAATGGACTTTGGGTGAAAGGTGGACTTAGGAGAACCCTTTTGGGTCAGAGGGTAGTAGAGAAACGGTTGTTGCAGGTCTGGGCGAAGTGGGCAAGCCAACCTGCTCCTCTGAGAAATGTGTATAAAGTGAATGCATATTAGATAGAAGAAGTATTCTTTATGCTTCAGTGATAAAATGTAAAATTCCCATAATACATTGAATTATGCTAAGTGATAATTACTCATTGTACCTATTTAACATTCACATTTATGAATCCCTATACCCAGCTCCTCTTAGGAGTAGAGAGGATAACACTGAGTGTTCACCTCTGTTCATGCCCCCTCCTACCCTAGTTAGCTAACAGTTTTGTCCCGAGTTAGGTGGGCCTGTATTTTCCTTGGCAGATGGCCAATTTCCAAAATAGCTAAACCTTAACCTTTGGATCATTTCCCAGAAGTAGCACTTCCGCCTACAAGCTCTGGACATCTGCTCATTTAATCATTCTTTGCCTTCCTTAACTTTGCTCTGTAGGACCCTGCCTAACCTTGTCAGGTCATGTTCTTTATTCTCCCTGTCTCTGTTGCCCTTGAGCTCAAAATTTCTTGGTGTAGTGCATGGGCTATTTGCTCACTTGCTTCCTTTTTCCAGATATATACGTGATATAATATTATATGTGTGTATGTATTCAGATTTGTGATTTTCCTGTTTTATAAAGTTCCCTCTACCAAAGCATATTGGTACCTGTTCTCCAAGTCTTAAAGAGTGTTTTGGGAGGGGGGACACCGAAAGTTCAAGTGATTAGCCCAGAGTCACATAGCCAGGATATCAGTGGTAGGTCTTGAACCTGGGTGATCCTGACTCTGAAACTGATTCTCTACTGACTATGCTACCCTGCTTCTGTTGTTGTGGTTGTTATTCAGTTGTGTCTGATCCATTTGGAGTTTTCTTGGCAAAGATACTGGAGTGGTTTGCCATTTCCTTCTCCAGCTCATTTTACAGATATGGAAACTGAAGCAAACAGGGTTAAGTGACTTGCCCTGGGTCACATAGCTTAGTAAGCTTTAACCTTTTACCAATTGTCAATTAGCGTTCTGTTTTTCAAGAAGTGGCAAATGCCTGCTTGCTGCTACTTGGAATCTACTAGAAAAAATTCTGGAAATTTTCCTTTGAATTAGGAGAATAATATACCCTCTCCCTCAATGTAAGTGATATAGGTGGGTTCCTAGGCCTCTGAGAAATTTCTGAATAGTTTTGAGAGACCACAGAAAAACATGTAGGAATGGTAGCCAACTTTGATGACAGGATTTTATTCATTTCTGTGAAAAGCTGCTGCTAAGTCCAAAGGCAAGATTTTATAAGGCAGCAGTGATATTATGGAAAAAACTGTAATTAAAGTAAAAACTCTTGGGTTCAAATTCTGCCTCTGACCATGGGCTAGTTTTAGCCTTAGCCTTTGCTTTCTGATTTGTAGAATTTGGATTCTGACAATTGCCTTTCCTACTTCACAAGATGGTTGTAAGGAAAATGCTTTGTAAACATAATTGTGCTATAGAGATATGGTATTATTGTCATCATTGTGATGATGATGCCATGCTTTCCATCACCAACCAGAGTTAGGTCAAGCCTTGATGTGGAGGAATTGACTTGCATTGCAACTTATGTAATTGATTCATCTTTAACTCCTCCTGCTCCATTGGCTTTCCTGCTTTTCAAATATACTTGCATAAAGATCTAGTGGTTCCCTACTACCTCAAGGAGCAAACATAAAGTCCTCTATTTGGCTTGTAAAGCCTTTTTCATCCTAGCCCCTTCCTACGTTTTCAGTCTTTTTACACTTTGTTCCCCTCTGTATCCTCTATGAGTCAAGGACCTTGGCTTCCTTGCTTTCCTTAAACAGGAGACTATCTCCTGAATGTGCATTTTCACTGGCTATCCTCCATGTCTGGAACTCTCTGTCTCCTTTTCTCCACTTTTTAGCTCCCCTGGTTTCCTTAAAGTCTTAGCTAAAGTTGCACCTTCTGGAAAAGGTCTTTCTTAGGCCTTCTTAATCTTAGTGCCTTCCCTCTGAGAATATGCCCTATATGCCTTGTCTATGTCTTGTCTGTACTTAGCTGTTTGCATGTTGTCTCCCCCATCACACTGTGAGCTCCTTGAGAACATGTATTTTATTATTATCATTTTGCTCTTTGCATCCTCCATGCTTAGCAGAGTGCCTGGCTGCCATGTAGTAGGTACTTAGTAAATGCTACTTGACCCGGCATCTTCAAGAAGCATATGCTTGACCCTGACTATCTCTTCACTTACTTCCTCTTTCTTTCCACCACCTTTCTTTCTTTGTTAAACATCTTAAAAATTACTGTGTTTGTACCTGCTTCCTCCTCACTTACTTCCTTCTTAATTCTGTTTCCACTGAAAATTTTCTTGAAGTTAACCAATGATCTGTTTATCACATATATTGTGTGTACAATACACGTATTGTAGTTCAATCATTCGGTTGTGCCCGACTCTTCCTAACCATGGACCATAGCACACCAGGCCCTTCCATCCTCCACTATCTCTTGAAGTCTGTCCAGGTTCATGTTTTTAAATTTCATCTATCCTATCTATCCATCCATCTCATCCTCTGCCCTCTACTTCTTCTTTCTCCTTCAATCTTTTCCAACATCAGGATCTTTTCCAATGAGTGCTGTCTTCTCATTATGTGGCCAAAGTATTCAAGCTTAAATATTTGACCTTGCAGTGAACTGTCCAAGAGGTTCTCAAAAGTCTTCATCAGAACAATTCGAAAGCACTGATTTTGTGGTGCTCAGCTGTCCTTATATTCCAACCCTCATGGCCATACATTGCTACCGGAAAAGCCATAGCTTTGACTATCTGGACCTTTGTAGGCAAGATGATGTCTCTGGTTTTTATTATGTTGTCCAGATTTGCCATAGCTTTCCTCCCAAGGAGCAAATATCTTTTAATTTCAGCCCTGCTGTTGCCATTCGCAGTGATCTTTGAGCCTAAGAATATATCATCTGACACTGCTTCCATTTCTTCTCCCTCTAGTTGCCAGGAAGTGATGAGACAGTTGCCAAGATCTTAGCTTTTTTTAATGTTAAGCTTCAAGTAAGCTTTTACACTCTCCTCTTATGCTCATCAAGAAGCTTCTTAATTCTTCTTCACTTTCTGCCATCAGAGTGGTATCATCTGCACATCTGAGGTTGTTGATATCTCTCCTGGCAACCTTAATCCAGGCTTTTGATCCATCCAGCCTGGCATTTTGCATAATGTGCTCTGCATATGTGTTAAATAAGGTGACAATATGCAGCATTGTTATACTCCTTTTCCAATCTTAAACACTTGTTCTATGTTCAGATGTAATTGTTGTTTCTTGGCCCACATACAAGTTCCTCAGGAGACAAATAAAGATGATCTGATACGTGCATCTCTGTGAGGACTTTCTATATTTTGTTGTGATACATGAAGTCAAAGGCTTTATTGTAGCTGATGAAGCAGATACAGGTGATTATTTCTGTATTTACCTTCTTCTTGAACTTGAGTTGTCCACTCTCTTTATTCTTCTTAAAACTCTCTCTCCCAGAGCTTGGTGCTTAGCATTCTCTTCCCTTTCTCCTGTCTGTCCCTTCCCTTTCCAAGACTAATTATGGCCATTCCAACTTTCAAATCTCTTTGGCCCAGTCCTGCCTTTCTCTGAACAAAATATCACATCTCAAACTTTTTCCTGGATTCTTCATGACTTTAGAGTCTCCTGCCATCACCTTCAATTTAATGTGTTGCAGATGAAATCATCTGAAAGGAGGTAGCACAGCATAATAGAAGGAGTCCTGGCTTTAGAATCAGAAAGGTTGGATTCAAAACATGACTTTTTATGTTTACCCAGGATAGCTTGGGTAAATTACTGAGCCTCTGCTGCCACCACAGTAAGAGAAATTTTTGACAGTTGTTTGTTAAAGGTAAAAAGAGGCAATGTTGGAATGTTAAAAATTGGAATGGGTTGAGGGATTGGGTCTTTCATTGTGTTATAGAAGGCCATTAAGTTAGCCAAGTAATCCAATTAGCTAAAGAATTGTGCTTGTCAGGCTGAGGTCTTGGGTTGGATACGACCTAAGGTCAGTTGACTTTACTTGGTTCCATGGCCCCTGACTATGTCCTGTTCTAGCTAGATATCTTCCATGTAGGAGATGAGGTATTGGAAGGTAGGTAATGTCATGCACGTTCATCTTTACTAAGGGAAAAACAACTTAAAGCATATGTTTGAGGGTGAGTTTGTGATGTTGACTAAATGTAAAAGATTGGATATAAAGTTGGCCTGTCACTTCTTTTTCTCTATCGTCCATGTTACTCATGTCTATTACATGTGAGAGGGTCTTTGTAGATTTGAGGATGTTTTTTTCCCCAGGCATTGAAGTTAGAATAATATTTCTTCTCAAATGTAAATATTTGATGTTAAGAGGAAGTGTCATATTGTGGAAAGAGTCTTGGTCATGGTCTAAGGAGACCTGATTTCTAGTCTCTCTTTTGCTACTAATTAGCTGTGTGACCCTGAATAAGTCACCTAAACTCTCTGGTCCTCTGTAAAATAGAGGGTTGGGTTACATAATTTCTAAGGTCCCCTTGTACAGTATAGCACACACTATGGTGGTGTATGAAATCTAGCAATAGGACTTTCTGTGTCAGATACGAAATTCTTGATTGATCCTTAGATTCTCTCTCAGAAGAAAGGTTTTGAAAATTAATAACATATTCCTACTGAAACACAAGAATTGAGGTCTAAAGAGGGCCTCTTCCCATCTTTGAAATCATATGGGAAAGAACATCTGTTCCCAGGGTACATAGTCCTAAGAGCTGTCACCCACTATGGCTCCTCTAGTTAGTTTCAGGGACACAAAAACTTGGTCTAAGAAGGGAGAAGCTAAGGATTTGTGGCTAATGAATATCTGGTAATTTTATGATACTTTAATTGAAGCTTAAGTAATAATAATAACTGTAATAATAGTTACAAAAGCTACAAAAACAGCTAATGTTGATATAATGCTGTAAGGTTTGCAAAGTACTTTCCAAATATCATCTCATCTTATCTTTATGGCAATCTTGTGAGATGGTACTGTTATGCTCAGTTTACAGATGAGGAAATTGAGGTAGAAGGAAAGTGCCATGTCCAGTTTCGCACACTAAGTATCTGCTATGGAATTTGAACCCAGGTCTTCCTTACTGCCAGTCCAATACTCTATGAACAACATCATCAACTGCCTCTACTGGTGCTCTTTCTTGAGCACAGGTAATCTAAGTTGGAGAACAATAGGAAAATGATACTGCATGAATTACAGGGATCTTATCAGGCTGGAAATTTCAGGGATCCAGATCCAGTCAGGTACTGATTCAAACTCGTACTATTCAAAGTTGCATTTATGTAAAATATGGTAATTGGTTTGAAGTCAATGGAAATAGTGCAAATTTGGTTTAATGCTAATACAAAAGGAGATGCATTATTTGCACTGCTTGGGATCTAGCTTTAGATTATGCTTTCTGTCATAGTGCTTCTTTGATCTAATGCATAGGTCTGACCAAATCATACCCTTTCTTAAATACCCTTGATGGCTCACTATTGCCTTTAGAAGAAAATACAAACTCTCTATCCTGGCTTTTAAGACTTTCTGCAAGGTGGGTCTATTTTACCTTCCCGTATTTACTTCCCTACTGCCTTTACTTATTCTGTGTTTTAGGTAAATCAGACTACTAACAGTTACCTCACCTCCACCTTCTTTCCCCCATATGTGCCTTCATACACGTTATCTCCCACGCCTAGATCATATAACTTACTTATCTCCACCTGTTCTTTTTCCTTTGTGTCTCTATCATTTAATAAAGTGGCATTAGTAGACATTTGGTTGCTTTTCATTTAATTGGAATTGAATTGTACCTAGTAATAGACTTCTGGTGCAAACCTTCTATCTGGCTTGACTGTGGAGGAGATTCTCTGGCTTTGTGATCAGTCTTGCTATTTTTGTAGTAGAAAGGCAAATACTTTCACACATGGAGACTTTAGTGACATTCTGAGAACTTGTTCCACCTTCCATTCATGTACGAAATTCTGGGTGATGTCATTGGAGGAAAAGGCAAAAAGTTGGGTGGGTGGGGAGTTGGAGGAGACTTTGATACTACAAAGTTCTCTGATTTCATTAGTATGAGGCTCTCTTTTTATCAACGAAGATTGCAATTCCTCTGAAATCTTAGCGAATAGCCTTCTGTAGCTGCTGTGCTCTCAAAAAAATCATCACCTGGTGGCCAAGCTTCTGGTGCTGGTTTTTCCTAAACATTGTTGGACTGGCCATTGGAGAACACATAGCTGGTTTTGGAGTCTGTATATGTTGGGAATATATATGGGGAAGATAGTGGAGTTTCTGTCTTTGAAATCATTTCAGGTAGATGTGGATTGCTCCAGTTGAAATTTTAACTTTTGTTCTTTGCTTAGAATCTTTTGAGTGAAGAATGATCTTTTTTTTAATTTGCCTTAAAATTTGTTTGTTACAATAATTGCAGTAAGATAAAATCCTTACTACATGCACAATAGAAGAGAAAATCCCTTTGTTTTCATCATCAACTTTGTATGTGGGGTGATGGAATCGACTATATTATTTTCGTCCTTTTCTTGGTCTACTTCTTGGCAAAAATAGATAACAAAGTTGAGTTAGGGACAGCCCAGCAGTTTATTAAATTGTTCTGTGTTGCCTCAGAAAAACTCATTAAGTCAAATGTTTCCCCATGGTGCACGTCCTATCCAAAACTTGGGTTTGGCAGAGTAGTAATTACACTGATCATGGAAAGTTGGTTTCAGTCTAATGATAAACAAAGTTGGAAAACACAAAAAGAGCAGATGGGCTTAATTTGTGAAGTGATGCAGTATTGGCAGAGCATACAATCAGAAGATTAATAAAGCAGAGATGGCATTTGGGTAACTTGAAATTCTCAGGTGAGGCAGTCTTTAAAGTTTGGAATTCAGTTAAGCTAGAGCCCTTTCCCATTTGGAACGATGCAGGTTAGAAAAAGGTTCAAGTACTTTTATATGAATACCATTTGTGAAGGTATTTTAAGGAAAATATTGCTCTCCTCTTTATCCTCCTCTTCCCTACATTTTGTGCAGACTCCATGCTTTTTTTTACATGCTTTAGTGACTTTTTATAGCCAGTTTTCAAACTCAAGGCAGAGTAATTTTAGGGGAACTAGGATTCTTACTCACCTCCCATCCCAAGAATTTCACAGGTCTCCTAGCTTACATCTTGAAAGTGAGGTGGAGTTCTAAAGTGCCACCCAGGAAGCCATCCTAAATACAACCAGTGGGATCCTGGCCTGTGGCACATCAGGCAGTTCTGACTCCAATCTCATCAGAAATATTGCCTCTTTACTTATTTATAGATTAATTTTCACTCCTGGCATGGGAAAGTAATTCAACTGTCAAGGCTAACTATTTTGCTGAGATAACTGCTGATTAATAAGGCAAAAATATATTGGCTGGCAAAGAGATGCTTAGAACCAAGAACTCTCTTCAAAGTTCATCTCATTCCCTTTGTTTCAGCATGCTCCCACAACACCAAGAGTTAGCTTATAGCTAGAACAAAGGAAGTTATTGGACATTTCAATGGCACTTGTGTGTTATTTCACATGCTTTTTTGATTCCTGGGGCCCCAGGAATTTGGAACTCTTGGGGATTTTGGCAAAGGAAAAAGGTCCTTTCAAATTGTATAAGGTAATGAGTTGCATAGACCCTTGGCAATTAAGTGCATCCACAGTATTTGAGATGGAAGACAGGGATAGTGCAGTGTTGTGGTGGATTGAAATCAGGAAGGCCTGGGTTCAAATCTTCTCTCAGACATTTTTGGCTGTGTGACGCTGAGTAAAGCACTTCATGTCCAGGTTTCATCTGTAAGATGAGGGGGTTGGGTTTGATAGTCTCTAGGGTTCCTTTTGATCTTCATCTGTGATTCTATGATATGGTTCCTTAGGAAGGAACTGTCATTGTTACCAAAAGGTGGTCATGTTAAAAAGGAGTTTTTCTGCTTGGCCTCAGAGGATAAAACTAGGAGCAATGGTTGGAGGTTACAGGGGAGAATATTTCATCTAAACACAAGGCAGAACTTAACAATTAGAGTTGTCAAAAAATGGAAAGAGCTGCTGTGGGGAGAAGTGAGGTTACTATTACTGTAGGTATTCAGGGAGAAGCTAGATAACCACTTGCTCTAGAAAGGATTCATGATTTGAGTTAGGGTTGGAATAGATGACCTCTGAAATCCTTCCAACTCTATATTTCCATGATTGTATGGCCTGAAGAAAATACAGCCTACCATTTTGCTTATGCCATTGATGTTTGATGTAGGTGGATCCCCTACCACACCCCCCATACACCATGGTAATTCCTGTTTTTTTCTTGCCATATTTTCCACTTGGAATGCTCTACCCATTCTTCTTTGCTTTTTCACACCTTGCTTTTCCTTCAGCTTCTGTCCCAGATCTTACCTCCTTTCTGAAGCCTTTTCTGATAATTCCAGCTCACATGAAAACTTCTCTTAATTCTTATTTCATTTGTTGTTTCTAATGCAAAATGTAGCACTTTATAGCACACACACACACACACACACACACACACATACACACACACATGCAGAGCAAGTGAGAGAGAGTGTTGTTGTTGTTAAATTAGCTTTTTCTGTCAGCTCCTTGAAAGCAGATATCCTGTCTCAGATTAAATTGGTATTCTTTCTATTTCCTAGTGTGGTGCTAGATAGATAATTGGTGCTTAATATCTTCCTATTAGTTGGTGTTTTGTTTATTTTTGTGGTGATTATATACTAACTTTATCCTTTAATCTGCCTGCAAATTAACTAAGATTTCTCTAATGCTTTAAAAATAAGCTTTTCTCTTGACCCCTCTCTATCTACCCAGCTAATGTGTCTTTGTGAACAATCTTTTTGGAAGATTTTCTGCACTTGATGTTTCCTAATCTCTTCTCAACCTTTTGGAATCTGGATTCCATACCTTCTATCCTGAGGAAACTAGATTTTCATGGGCCACCTATATGATCTTCTAATCACTAGACTCATGAGCCTTTTTAAAATCTATACTCTCCTCGATCTCTCCACAGTATTTCACATTGCTGAACATCTCTTTTTATTAACCAATGTCTCCTTTGTTATTGAGACAACATACTCCCATGGCTTCAACTATTACCTCTGTACAGATGACTTCCAAATTGATATGTCTAATCCTGAATGATTATCCTTGGCACCTAGATGTTCCATCAATACCTCTGGTTCAACTTGTCTAGAACTGATGCTTACATTCTTATGTAAAAATAAAACCTGTTACTCATTGTAGCTGTTCTATTTGGTACCACATTACCATTATTTATTTAGTTTTCCAAGTTTAAAAGCACCATGTTGACTTTAATTCTTCCTTATGCCTAGTCTGATACCCAATTATTCACCAGTTCCCATCAAATAGACTTTTGCAATGTATGTGCTATCTAGCCCCTCTTCATCTATTCCCAGTGGCACTACCCTATTACAGTTACTGCCCAACTGGACTAAAGTCCCTTCCTGCAGCAGACTCCCAGTAGTCTTCTTGAACTCCATTCATCGTTCCAATACATTCTTACATTGCTGCAAGACTCTTATTTTTCTAAAGCACTTATGTGATCAGGACAAATTTGCTAACAGCTAAAGTCATAATAAAGGAGTCAAAGTAAAGTCAAAGTAAAGGAGGTTGTGTCAGGAGATGTTGGAATTTCTCTTTCTGGAGGTCTTCAGGTAGAGGCTGGATGACTAACTTGTGGGTTTTACTGTAGTAGAGATTCAACTTTGCTTATAGACTGGACTGGAAGGCTACTCGTGTCCCTCTCACCTCTCCAATTGTCTGTGATTATATGATTCTGGGACTCCAAAGTTGAATCTAGGAGTTCAGGGTGGAGGAAAAATGGGTAGAAGCTGGAGGGAAGCTCAGCAAAAGAAGTGACTTTCTAACACTAAGAACTATTTCCAAATGGAATGGTTTGCTTTATGTAAAGTCCTTGAGAACAGGAATTTTTTTGTCTTTATCTCCAGTGCCCAGCACAGTGCCTGCTGAATTGTGACCACTTAATAAATGTTTGCTAATTGAATGATTCATGAAATGGTGAGCTCCCTGTCACTAGAATTATTCAAGGAAGGTTTGGCTGACCATTTGTCACTTTCTAACTTGAACTATAGTTATTTATGTGTTCATGGAATCCATCTGTCACAGTGTAAACTCCTCTAGGACAGAGATTGGCATTCTTTATCTTTGTATTCCTAGAACCTAGCACATTGTCTTGCATATAGCCGTCTCTTAAATATTGACTGAATGGGATTGAATATTGTTTATGGAATTCTTACGTATGTAGAGAATAAGACTAGATGTGCGTGCTGCGAGGCACTTTCCAGATCTAAGATTTTATGATTCTCCATCTGACAGACATTGTGAAAGGAAGCATTTATAGACCTGGGTAACTCTTACTGAAAGTTGTAATCTCCTGATCTCCCTATCACTTTTCTCCTCTCTCTCCTTGTACCCACTCCCTTCCCATGCTGTTTCTGATCTCCCTGTTGGTTTTCAATATTAGTATAACACCACTTCAGAAGCCAATCCCCAAACTGGGTACTCATTTGCAGGTTAAAGTTCCCCAGAGGGTGGGTAACTACTACTTCCCTCAGGATTCTAGGGATAATACAAAGGGTTGTTGCTTCCAAAACTGACTCTAATTAAAAAAATTTTTTTGCCATCACATTGTACCAACCCCTTAGTCATCAAGACTGGAACTGGCTCCCCAAAGTTTGCATGGTTAGATTAGGAACAAGTAGGGGGTACTTGGGAATGCTCAAAGGACTAAAACCAGGCAGGGGCTATCTTTATATTTCAAAAACTTCCCTCCCCCATTGGCTAGTCCATCCCATTACATTAGGATATTGAAAAATTATTGTTGTGAAAGTGATCCATATTCCCTGAGCTAATAAAGCCTGTGGCACATGGCAGGAGCCTTATAAATGTTTGTTGCATTGACATAATTTGTCCAGACAGAGCCCTGAGCACTAGTTACAGGGAATAATGCTTTGGAAACAAAATAAAAGCTTCAGAATATAGCTTCTTTCTTTCTTGTCACTTAATATTCCTCTCCTATTCTTGTAAAGGAGCCCTTTAGCATTGGTTGTGGAAGTAAGAGATCAAGAGAGAAAACTCTAAACAAAAAACAGTAACAAAAAACAGCAGCAGTGACTTTTAAGGAAGGTAATTGGGAATTTTTTCTCAGATAAACTAGTCAATGGTAGAGAATTCCTGATGTGGTTTACTTTTCTTTTCCCCCCTTCTTAGCTGAACAGATGGGGGTGGGGGGAATATATTCCTCTAATATGCCTTTCTGATAAATGTTTCCCCAAACCATTTCATTAGCTTTAAGTAAAGATGGCACAAAATCAAGTAAATATCTCCTTGAAATTTGATGGTGGTGTGTTTGGAATGTACATTATGTTCTCTTTGCTGTTTGTTTTTCCTTTATTGGTGCGTGAAACTTCAGAGGAGCTCAGGAGGAGAGCTTCCTGCATGACAAAGCTGTACTCCAGTAAGAAGGCTGATTGCCTGTTTTTGCAGTGAAAAATCTCCTAGACCCGTAGTCAGAAGGGACCTTAGATGTCATCTAGCTGAACTCCGCCATTTACAATGAAGAAATGGAGGTCTAGAGATATTAGGTGACTTGCTCAGAGTCATAGCAGTTGTAAGTGGTGTAACCAGGACTCAAATCCAGCCTTGACTCTGATGTTTCAACAATGCTGTGGGAGTTTCATTGTATTGAAAGGAGGTTGGAACAATGGGTATCATTCAACCAACCAACATCTATTGAGGACCCACTATGTTCCAGGCAGGACTTGGAAAACAAAGGCAAAATTGAGACGGCTCTGCCTTCTTGGAGATTATATTATAGTGGGAGAGACAACATGTAGATGATGAAGTGTATTAAGGTACTGAACCTGTGATTTCAATGGTGTAAGGGTGCTCCTAGGCAAGAAACTCCTCTCTCAGGTCAAGTCAACAAGCATTTATTAAGCACTTACCATGTGCCAGGCACTGTGCTTAGCATGGGAGATGCACATATAAGCAAAAAGAAAGACAGCTTCAAGATTATATTTGAACAAGGAAAGACAACACTAAAAAGAAGGGGGCTGCAAACTGGAAGGGGAGGAAGTCCTCAAAATGAAGGTTCTATCAAGAACTCACCAATGGGAGAAAGAGTAGCAGGGAAAGACAACTAAAGCATAGGGGTGAAATCCAGAGCCACCTTCTAATGCAGCCAGGACCTTCTCTGGCAATGTATAGACTTAGAAAGTTGGCTAGACCAGAGGTTTACATGCAGCACAGCACTCCTCAGAGCTGCTGAACCAGATTCAAACGTAATTGGGAAATATGTAACAAAATATATAAAATGCAATAAAATATAGATGATGCCAATATGTGGTTTTCCAAGTCAGCATACAGCCGCAGGGATCAACTTTAATGGCCCCCATTTCTATTTGAGTTTGATATTACTGGCCCACAGCCCTGCCACAGTGTGACTTTGTTAGGTTCTTCCTATTAGTGTATGTTCAAGATAGGACTTGCACACTAGTCCTCCTGGCTCCTAGGCTTTCTCTCTGTCCCCTACTCCATATTACTTCTCACATAAAATAAACACAAGGTGAATTTTTTAGGGGGAGCATTCTAGCAGCTGGGGGCATTAGGAAAGACTTAATGTAGAAGGTGCTGCTTGAGCAGAATTTTGAAAGAAATAAAGGATTCTAAGAGGTAGACATGAGATGGAAATTGTTTTTGAAGAGTTTTTCCTAATTCAGAAGTAGGAGAGCAGAACCAGAATACCAGAACAATTGGCATGCCATGAGAGAAGGTGACAATCTCCAAATAATCTGGCTCATGTGCTTATGGTAACTAGGGTCAAAGTAGGTTCCAGAAGAAGAGCTGCTGCTGTGATGGGACCCTAGGGGAGGTGGCAGCTCTAGGCTAGGCAAAGGAGCTGGATTTTGCTGCATGGTAAAGTCTGTTGAAGGACTGTGAGGCTCAGAACACAGGGATGGTGTATTCTCCGAGGAGGAACATCTCCCCTTCCAGATGTTAGCACTTTGGGGCAAAGCCCCAGTTGTCTCACCATTATAACTCTGTGTTTAGTACCTGTTATTACCTTACTTGATCTATATGTTTTGTGTCTGTTTTGGGTGATATGGTAAGCTCCTTGAAGCCAGGAACTGTTTGGAATCCAGTTCCCTTTTTCCCAAAACTTAACACAATGTTGAATATGGTGAATAATTCTTGTCGAGCTAAATTATCATCGCGTAAGTGCCTACTTTCTCAGGACTGTTCAAAGAGGACCCCAGAGTATATGCTTGGATGCTTTGAACTTACACAATGGAGAAAGGGCCTTTACTGCTGAAGATTCATTTTTCTCCTCCTTGTGCAGTACCCAACAATGTCTTAATACATTTTCCTGGGTGGCCTGGGATGTGATGTTTAAAGTATCTCTTTTTCATTATTATGCATTCTCCCTGTGTGAGGTCAGATCTGCTGTCTTCTTTGCCCTTTTAGGCAGCTGGCTGGTATTTGGCATTTTATCTTTAGAGTCTTGTCAGCCAAATGCTTAATATAGATGAAAATGAGTCCAGAGAATGTTCAGAAAGAAAGAAAAGAAAATTTGAAAGATGCTCCCTTGCCTAAACTCATTTGTTCATTCAGTCTGCATTTATTAAGTGTCTAGTAGGTACAAAGCATGTGAAAAGAGCCCATTTAGTCTGGGAGAGCTGTTTAGCCTCTGTCTTCCCAAGACCAATCATTTCCTCAAACCCTAGAACTCTGTCATATGGTTCACTTAACACAGTAATTGACGCAGCAAGGAGGAACTAAACGCACTCTTAAAAGAAAAAACAAATGACCCAAATAATTGGAAAGGTTCAATTTTTCTAGCCTTTAAAAACCAGCAAATATATTGTCAGAACAGGAATTGAATTCTGCTCTTTTGTGATTATAATTAGGGAGTCACTGTGGTTGAGAAGAAAGAGCCAGCTCTGGAGATAGAGGACCTGGGTTAGAATCCTGTCTCTGGCAATTATTGCCTTTGTAACCTTGGGCAAGGCACTTATTTGCCTCAATTTCTGAATGTGTAAAATGCGGGGTGGGTCTGAAATGAAAAATTAAAAGTTCTCTTCCAGCTCTAGATTTGTGACCCTATAACCTTGAGCAACTCATTTACTCTGTTAGTTTCCTAGCTTTTGATGTCTTATTCTATGACCCTATGAAGGAATGTTTTGGACTCTAAGTCCCAAATTGGGGCCATGCTGTAGACTCCCTAAGGATATTCTGTATGCTGCTGAAGGGATTTGGAAATCTAATCCAAGAAGTTATTTTAAAATGCTTTGTTGGGGAAGCTAGGGGCTGCTGTGGATAGAGCACCCGCCCTGGAGTCAGGAGGACCTGAGTTCAAATGAGGCCTCAGTCACTTGACACTTAGTAGCTGTGTGACCCCGGGCAAGTCACTTAACCCTGATTGCCTTTCACACACAAAAATAAAATATAAAAATGCTTTGTGGAAAACTGGTCTTTGCTGTGAGAAAAATTTTTAATTTTCTGCTGAACAAAGTTATGTACAAGGAGGAGAGTACTGGGTGAGCTGGGACTAGATTATAACAATGAAAGCAGGAATGCTTAAGAGGAGACAGATAATTTAATTCAGTCCATCCATGTAGACATTGCTGACCTGAGTACGGGAAGAAGTCAAAATGACTTAACCTCATATCCATGTGCCTAATGCTTGTACCATCTTCTGTGTGGTTATCAATTTTGAAGCTGAGGAGATTGAGGCGGGCAGAGGTTGGGCTTGCCCAGAGTCCTACAACTAGTATGTGAGGTTAGTTTTGAACCCAGGTTTTCCTGGCTCCAAGCCCAATGCTCTGTCCACTGAACCACCTAGCTGCCCCGAAATGAAAAGCATTGGGATTCTTTACAACTTCTGATTCTTCTAGCGTGCCACAATCACCGTCCTTGTGTGCCTGGCAGCCAGCTGGGTGACTGATGGGCTCTGCTGTGTGGGTTTTGACATTGAGTTTCTTAAGGAAAAGGCAGCCCCTGGACTAATCAAGAGGTAATTCATTTCAGTTAATGGAGGGGAGCAGCTTTAATTGGTCTTGGCCGTTCAGGTTGTGTGATTTAATTGTATTGGGACATGACAAAATGTTGACCTATCAGGAGACTCCGTTTTCCTGAAAGTACTCAGTGAGCTGGGTGTTTTTTGTTGTTGTTGCTATCATCTATGATAATGGTGTTTCAGTGCTGTTCTGGATCTGGAGATCTCATCAATGTTTGTGCTCTCTCTACAATGAAGACCACAACTTACACGTGCCTGACCATCTTGTGTGATTCTGGGCCAGAACCATTAGGTTCTAATAAACCAAACAAAAAATGGCTCTCCTTGAAATCAGACACAGGAGTAAGACTTACATGATGTGTAAAAATTTACTTTTGTTTAGGCAATTCATGACTTAAATCAAAATTATTGATACAGTGGTGAATAGCAACAATTCAGACATCCTAAATGCTTCAGAGAAGGTCCATCTCATGTAGGTAGGGTGTTTCTGTGGTTCTCTTGACATTGTATGGATACAAATAGATCATGTGAGATGCCCATATATTATTTCTTGGTCTTTTTTGGTTGTGTGTCTATCTCTCTGGTGATGCTTCTACAGGATTATCTTCCATTGTGTGGTTCTTGGCTGGGCATGGGGCTCACCATGCACCTCTCCCTTGCCATTGTGGTCACCCTCAATTTAATTCTCTGCAGGGAGTGGTATTGTACAACTTAAAGCCATACAGCATTGTCATTTAAAAGGTGGACTTTTGTTTCAGGGAGAAGTTTGGATGGGGGGAAGCATTAAAAATGTGTAGCAGTTTCCCAAAGGCCTGTTCTCTTTCTTTTGGATTCTGGACCCAATTCATTGTGCTCCTCCCTCCCCCACCTCTCTCCCTTCCTCCCTCCTTCCCTTTTTCTCTTGCTCTTTCTCTCTCTCTTGCTCTTTCTCTGTCCCCTCTCCCTCCCTCCCATCCTCTCTCTCTTTCTCTCTCTACCCCCCCACCCCGTCTTTTGAGCACATCATTATTTAGAGAGGCAGTGGGGTGTAGTGAACAGAGAGCTGCCTTTGGAGCCTGGAAGACCTAAGTTTGAGTCCTTCCTTTAACACTTTTCTGTGCTCCAGGCAACTCTCCAAGACTAATAGATCCCTGTCCAACCTGTCCTATTTATGTTCGTAGAGTTTGTAGATCGGACCTGTGATTTCATCAGTGATTAGTAGAGGGAAATCCTGGTATGGAATGTTCTCTATCAGTGAAGATTGGTGCCTTCTCGACAACTTGGGGCCTTGGAGAGTTTTCTGGGAGCCAGAAGTTAAGTGACCTGTCAAGGTCCTACAGCTTATATGTGTCAGATGTGGGACCTGAAACCATGGCTTCCTAAGTTCAAGGCAGACTCGCTACTGTCCTAGCCAAGTTGCTTTCCCTCCTCCTCTCACATATTGACAAAATAGTCCCATCGGTTTTTCTTCTAACTGCATTTCATAGTCTGTACAATAGACATTCTTCGTTAGCTTGGCTTTTCTTGCATGGGTAATTAGGCCAAACTATTTTGATGCAATAATCAATAAACATTTATTAAGCCCCTATTGTGTGCCAGGCTAAGCACTAGATTATCATTAATGGTGATAATGATGATAACCAAGGTGATGTAGTAGAAGGAACATGGTATTTATAGTCTGAAGTCTTGGGTTCCAGTTCTAACTCTGCTACTTCCTGTGTGAAATTGGGCAAGTCTTTAAACCTATCTTCATTTTGTTTCATTCAACTGAAAAATGAGGAGGTTGGATCAGAGATCCCTTCCAGGTTAAGTCCTATGCTTTAGTGGTTCATTTTACATGTATTTCACAGTGTACAAATGGCATTTTTAACAGTGACTCTGCAAGGCAAAGGTAATGTAAATATTATCTCTGTTTTATAGATATAGAATTAAGTTTTAAGATTTTAGCCCAAATGGGATTTTGGGAAAGGAGAAGACATTCTTGGGTGAATTAGAGTTATAAAATTTCACAACTAATGAGCATCATCTACATCCATCCTCACCTTTTAGAGATGAGGAAATTTAGGTCCAAGAACTTGAAGTAACTTGTCCAAGGTCATGGAATCACTTTTCCTTGGCATTTGGACTGTGAGTAGTTGGGAGACTGAGGCAGAGGCAACATAGGGACACTTGTGCAACTTCACCACCAGATGAGTTCTGTGATACTGGAGGGGGAGCAAAGTCTGCCTATCTCCCAAGTTCACCCCTCTTTTGCCTGTTGTACACAAAATAAATGGGACAGCTGATTTTTGCATGGGTTCCTTCCTTTTGTCACATTGCTGGAGGTGAGAAACACAACAGTTGTGAACAAATCTGCTTCTGTTCAGGTTTTCTTCCTCTCAGACGAGGGCTGTGGGTGTATTTGAAAGAACCAAACCTCACCCTTGGTTTCTCTGGGGGTGGGAGCGGGGATCCCTAGCAGAAGGCAAGCTGTTCTCATCTTTAAACTTGGCCTGGTTCACCATCCTCTGGGTGGAGATGCTCGGGCCGTTATGGAGGGATGTTGGAACTCTAGAACTCTGCCTTCTGTGATTAAGGAGAGAGAATTGTTTCAGAGTATTTAAGAGAAGCCACAAAGAAGAAAGCTAATGACTTGAGCATGAAATGGGACTGGAAAGAATGATGACAGTAGTTTTCTCTGTGGTAAAATAAGGAGGTTAGGCTAAGTGACCTCTAAGATCTCTTCCAGCTTCCAGTCTATGATCACACTTCTATAGCACTTTATGGTTTCTGAAGTACTTTCTTCAAGCTCTGTGAAGCAGCTATGCATATGTATACACATGTATGGACATATAAACATGTAGGTATATTTACATAAATCTATACACATATACATGCATGCTCCCACAAACACTTCATATTGCCTTACCTGATGGAATGTAAGCTTCTTGAGAGCGAAGACTCTGTTTGATTTTTGTCTCTGAGCCTCTCAGGCTGAACACATGGCTTTGAGCATAGGAGGCACTTAATAAACATTTGTTGATTGTTCCGTGTCCCCAGTGCCTGGTGCAATGCCTAACACATAGTAAGGAGTTTAGTAACATCATTGGCTGTTTGCTTAATTGACTTTAGTGAGTTTATTAGCCCTATTTTACAGATAAGGCAGATGACCCTGAAGTATGTGGCTTTCCTAAGGTCATCCAGTTGGTAAGGAGTAGACATTCATCCACAGACATCTGATTCTAAATATTGTGGTTCCCCCCTTACCCACCCTTCAAACCACAAACTTCCTCCAGGTAAAATGGAGATTCCAGTAGAGCCTATGGAAGCTCATCCTAACCATCAGATCTGGTGGTTTCTTTCCCTAGAGATCTTTAAGAAGGGGATAGAGAAAACTTTGTCTCAAGGAGACAAGACCACTTCCTTTTCTGCGGTCTCATTTATCCCCCTGGCTTTAGCCATGACCATGCCTGATCCACCCCAGTTGGATATCAATCAATCAATCTCCTTTGCTTTTTAAGGACCTTGTATAAAGAAGTTTCTACAACTTTTCATTTCAAAATGGTATTAAAATGCATGATTATAGAAAAGACTTAGGGAGGTATTGAGGTTGTAGCTCAACAAGATTTGGAAGGATTAGACCTGAGTGTGAGACCTGAATCTGGATTTCAGTACCATCCATGCCATCTCTAGAGCAGTGAAGCCTCGAGGGAGTGGTTCTGATTTCTTTACCTGTAAAATGGGATTAATAATACTTGCATATCTACCTCATTGAATTGCAGTGAGGAGCAAATAATATCTGTGGAAAGTGGTATTTCACCTCAGGGCACAATATACACACCAGCTGTTATATTCTATTATTGTCGATATTCCCCTCTAACAATGCCCAGGTACAATTCTATTCCAAGTCATCTAGCTTTTCTTCAGTTTCTTGCACAATATTAACAAACTTTTCAGAATTGTATTCTGCTTTCCAGGACCCTGGGACAATTGGCTTATTGCTAGGATCTGTCTTAGTGGCTTAAGATGCCTCTTGTTGTGCAGCTGGGGAACTTGAGGGCCAACAAGCTTACTTACTTGACTTGCCAGAGGTCACAGAGGTGTCAGGATTTGAACCCAGTTCATTACCGCTCTTTATCCAGGTCATAAATGAATTTCAAAATTTCCATAGAGTTACCTATTATGTGCTATTGTAGGAAGGGCTTTATGGGACTTTATGTCTACAGTGGTTTAGTAGAAGCTTCAATTGTTATTACTAATGATTCATATTTGTACAGTGTACTTTAACACTGGGAGAGAGGCATCAGAAAAATGTGCTCATTTTTAGAGATGAGGAAACTGAGGGTTGGAGGCATTAAAGTGATTTGCCCATGATCAAAAAGTAACAGATCCTAGGCTCAGGTATCTGACTGTTTGTATTATCCCTTGTTACCTTGTCATTTGATTTCCTGAGGGGAAGAAAGCATTTCTGTAATTTTCAGTGTATAAGGAAGCATGCTTAATTTTTCTATTAGTAGAAATGTTTTTTTCCACTTCCTGAGACTACTTAGGGAGTCTTTTTCTTCTTTTGGATACCAAATAATATCTTAGGAGGCTGTCTACCAGGCCATAAAATAAAGGTCCAATTAAAATTCTACACAAAATAAATCCAGCAGAGGTGAGAGTCGTAATAAGCCTCTGAGGTTATTAAGTTGGACTCTCTGGTGCGGAGAGAGTATTTCCGCCAAATTAACTGCTGTTCTCCCACTAAAATCCTCCTCCAATGCACCATTACGGTGCAGAGGTGACCCTGGGTTCATGAAGGGAGAGGAGCAAACCTTGCAAGGCCCTACTAGGCTGGTAAGACTTAATTTACAGGCCCATTGTTGGACTGCTGGTCTGCTAAGGAAGGGAAGGGAAGAAGCATCTCTATAGCATGTACTCTGTGCCAGGCACTGAGCTAAGCTCTTAACAAATATCTCATTCGATTCTCCCAATAACTCTAAGAGGTAGGTGCTGCTATTATTTTCATTTTACATTTTGAGGAAACTGAGGCCAACAGAGGTTGAGTGACTTGTCCATGATCCCATGGCTAGTAAGTGCCTGAGGCTGGATTTGAATTCATGTCTGCCTGACTCTAGCCCAGCATTCTCTCTACTCTGCCATGCCAGTAAACACACATTTATTAAGCACTTACTATGTACTAGAGGTTGTGCTGAGTGTTGGGGATATGAAGAAAAGCTAAAACAAAGTCCCTGACCCCATTATGATGGAGGAGTCAGCACAAACAATTATGTATGTATAAGGCATATACAGTAGAAACTGAAAGAAATCTCAGAGGCATGGAGAGGGAATTGGAAAAGGCCTCTTGAAGAAGGTGGGACTTGAGGACTGTTTTGAAGGAAGCCAGAGAAGCCAGGAAATAATGAGGGGGGAGCATTGTAGACTGAAAAGGCACAGAGGTGGGAGATAGTGTCTTAAGAGAGGAATCACAAGTAGTCAGGGCTTACTTGATTTTGGAGGATGTGAAGGATATTAAAGTACAAGAAAACTAGCAAGGTGGGAAGAGGCTGGCCAAATTGTGAATGTCTTTATTTTTATATTTTATTTTTTCCAATTACATGAAAAATAATTTTTAACATTCATTTTTAAAAAATTTTGAGTTCCAAATTCTCTCTTTCCTCCCCACCTCTTCCTGTGACTCCCCTTCCCCCTCCTTGAGAAGGCAAGCAACTTGATATAGGTTATGTACGTGCAGTCATGCAAAACATGTCTATGTTAGTCTAGTTGCAAAAGAAAATACAGACCAAAAAAAAACCCCACAAAAAAGTAAAGTCAAACATAGTAGGCTTTGATCTCCATTCAGACTCTATCAAGTCTTTCTCTGGAGGTGGATAACATTTTTCTGCGAATGTCTATAAATGCCACAATGCCACATTTTTATATTCAATCCTCAAGGTAATATGTCCTGGAATTTACATAGGGGAGTGAAGTGACTTAGGAAGATCACTGGCAGCTGAGTGGAAGGTGAACTTGGAGTAGCGAGATACTTAAGACCAGTCAACAAAATGGTGATCCAAAGATGGGCCTACACTAGGGCCTACACTAATGTGGCCTCTATGTGAGTGGAGAGAAGGGGACATGGAGGAGAAATATTTTGAAGGTAGGAATGATGAGACTTGGCAACATGCTGTATATGAAGACACAAGGATTATACCAAGGCTGTGAGCCTCTCAAGAGGCTTAATACCAGAAAGTTGTCCATTACAGAATAAATATTTTTAGGTGCAACACCTCATAGAGACTGTAACAGGACAATATTTGAATGAACGTGGACTTGAAGTCAGGTGTCCTGTTTCTGATGTTGGATCCCATACTTACCTGGGTCATCATGGGCAAGTCATTTTATGTCTCAGAGACTCATTTTTCTCATCTGCAAAACGAGGGTAGGAATATTTGAACAGCTTATTTCATAGGGTTGTTATGAGGAAAGTACTCTGAAAACATTAGAACTCTATGTCAAGGTGAGTTGATGACGGTAGTCAAAGGGTCTGGGTTTGAATATCTCCACTGTCCCTAAATAGCTCTTGTGACCTTGAGCAATAACAGCAGCGATACTAATAACTAACATTTGTATAGAACATTCTAAGGTTTGCAGCACCCTTTGCACATGCTGTCATTGGCTTCTCACAACGACTGTGTGAGGGAGGTGCTGTTATTATCACCCCCATTTACAGACAAGGGAAACCACTTAATTTCTCTTGGCCTCAGCTTTCACATCTGTCCAGTGAGGGAGCTGGACTGGATGGATGTTCCTTCCCTTCTAGTTCTGAGGCTATGATTGACATGGAGCATGGAGAAGAATTACAATTTGTGTCAGCGCCTCAAGGGAGTCCCCAGATGGATGGATTCGCAGCTACTTGAAGTAGTGCAGAAAGTTAACTGCTGTTACTTTTGGCCAGAACAGAGGTATCTTGTATCTGGTATCCCATTGGGAACCAGTTCTTATCCAGTTGGCAGTTTAACTCAGAAATGTTCATTTGGATACTTGGAAAAAAAAATTCTTGAAATTAGAAAGTTTGGAGTAACTTTTGTTTTATGTAAGGATGTGGAAGGGTATATGATTGAATTAGGACCAGCTTAGTGACCATTTCCCAAGAAAAGTGGGAAGAGTGGCTCTACTTGAGTAATGGTTGCCAGATCCTTTAAATCAGAGATTCCCAAACTTATTTGGCCTGACACTGCTTTTTAAAAAAAAATTACTCAGTGCCCCCCTGGAAATCTACTTAACGCTTTAATGTTTTTTTTTTAAGTTTCATCATTTCAAAAATATATATATGTTTTTAAAATGACATATCTTAAATTTATTAATTTATTGTAAATTTGTGGTTTTTTCCTGCATTGAAATTTTGATGACAAAACTGTGTCATGTAACCGTCTAGGATCATATTGTAAACAAGTCATTACATGTACATATTCCTGTCAACGCATGCTGGACTTCCTGACAATCCACGACAGGCTCATCTGCAAATACTTATTTGTTAAGACCTGTCAGTGGACTTGGACCACTGATCAGTTATAACTTGCATTTTGTGTGTTTATTTGGAAAATTATGTAATCACTAAGACCTTAACTCTGTTACACAACAGATGAAACACGTATGAATGGATTTTCAAAATTTTCTTCTCTTCTTCTTTCCTTATGCTTCCACACCTCCCCTTTATTTTTATTCACCACCCTCCAATTGCACCCGAGGCTACCCTGGATGGGTCCAATTCCCCATGCCCTGGGGGCTGTATTGCTCACTTTGGGAAGTGAAGTGTCAGAGAGGGAGGATTAGCTTCGTGGTCAGTGAGTGACATAATCTTCACCTATGCGGGCCCACCTGTAGGTCTATGGGTGCTTCTTGATTTCCTCCCACCCCAGTTGTTAGTGCCTTCCCTTCTAAAGCTACTTTTGTTGTCTTTCAGTCATGTCTGACTCCGTGACCCCATTTAGGGTTTTCTTGGCAAAGATACTGGAGTAGTTTACCATTTTCTTCTCCATCTCGTTATACAGATGAGGAAACTGAGGCAAGTGACTTGCCCAGAGTCACACAGCAAGTAAATACCTGTGGCCAGATTTGAAGATGAGTCTTCCTGACTCCAGGCCCAGCACTCTATCCATTGCAGCATACCTGCCCCTAAGGGTATCTTAGATTTATTTCATATATATTCTCTATATAAGTAATAGCCATTTACCCTGATATTCGAATTCCTTGAGGGCAAGGCCATTTTGATCTTTGTATTTCTAGTTCCTGGCACATAATAGGCATCTTGTGAATGCTTGCCAAGAGATTGATGTGTTATACTAGACATGACTAGGAAAGAGTGTTTGTTAAGCTAAAAAGTCCCAGTAAGTTCTGTGGGCTTTAGATGGTTTTGGACCCCAAGAGGTACATGTAACAGTCTCTCCTAGAAGATTATAATCCTTTCATATTTTAAGCATCTTCTGTATTTTCTCTGTACACCCATCTCTGGGAATCATCTGTTGTATTTTCATGAACTTTGTTTCTAATATTTAGTGACAAAAAGTTTTACTCATACTTTATAAGACCCAAACAAGAAATTTAGGGGAGACACAGAGTGATAGCGTAGAGGGTCAGTCACTGCCAAGACTAAACTATGATTTTGTAATCTGGAGAAGATGTAATTTCCATCCTTGCCCTTCAAGGCTTTACAGACTATTCTATCCTCAAGCATCTCATCTTTGGTGAAGGGCCAAATACATGTGATGGGCTTACAAATGTAGTCATCCCAACTCTCTGTGCTAGTAAAGTGTGGTCAGAATGTGGACAATAGGAAGGTAGGTAGACCTACTTTTAAAAAATATATTTATTTAATATTTTATTTTTCCCCAATTATGTGTAAAAACTATATTTAACATTTTTTTAAATTGTGAGTTTCAAATTCTGTCCTTACCTCCTTACCCTTCCCACTCATTGAGAAAGCAAGCAATATGATATAGATTATACATGTGTAGTCATGAAAAACATATTTCTACATTAGTCATATTGTGAAAGAAAACAGACAAAAATAAAAGCAAGAAAAATAAAGTTTAAAAAATATACTTAGATCTGCATTCAGACTCTATCAGTTCATTTTCTGGAGATGGATAGCATTTTTCATTATAAGTACCTCAGAATTTTCTTAGATTATCGTATTGCTGAGAATAGTTAAGTCGTTCACAGTTGATCATTGTATAATATTGCTGTTACTGTGTACACTGTTCTCCTGGTTCTGCTCACTTTGCATCAGTTCATGTAAATCTTTCAAGGTTTTTCTGAGAATATCCTGCTTATTATTTCTTATAATACAGTAGTATTCCATCATAATCATATGCTACAACTTGTTTAGCCATTCCCCAATTGATAAGCATCCTCTCAATTTCCAATTCTTTGCCACCACTAAAATAGTTGTTATAAACATTTCTGTACATATAGGTCCTTTTCCTTTTTTTTTTTTGTTGGGATACAGACTTAATTTTGTTATTGGCTAGACCCACTTTTGTATCATCATAAATCAATGGTAGGGAGAGTATTCTAAGAATTTGCTAAGGTTGAGGATAAACTAACCTGGGATTAAAAACTACATTGCTGCTAATCTATAATACTCATGTGTACATAATTGAAAATTTAAAGCGATATTTAAAAAATATTTCTCCCTTAACATGTGACAGTTTTGTTGCTGAAGATTGGTTTTTTTCTCACTCCAAGTCAAATAGCAGACTGGGGTTAGGGAGTAGACAGTGAGGCAGAGAAGCCAAGAAACTTGAATCTAAGCCTCAGGTCTTTGGTTGGGTTTCAGCTCTCTGGCTGAGGGTGGTTGTGTGGCCAAATTCAAAAAACAAGCTGAGGTAGTCAGAGGTTGTTACTAAAAGTGTACTAGGTATTTTTTAAGGCAAAAAACATTAAAAACTGCCCAAACTGTTGAAGAAAATCAATGCATTATTGTATATCATTTACTCTGGCATTTTCCTGACCTCAAAAACATGTACTTTTATACTGTGCAGAACTATTAAAGCAATCAATGTCCAGGCAAATGGACAAATTTGCTCTCATGTAGTTAAACTCTTAGGGGGATGGAAAAGGAAAGGGAATTTCCCAAAGCATGAAGCAATTTACTAAACTTTGTAAGCATTCATTTTTATTAAATGGGAGGTAGAGCTAATGCGTTTTTTTTTCTGCTGTGGTCTCCAAATTATCTGCTAAAGGGAGACTGAGTTTAAGTTGAAAGAGCCTTTTAGCTTGAATGATGCTTATAATTTGCCAAATATAGCTCATGGTCAACAGAGTGCTTTGCCCATAGTTATTTAGTCTCTGTGAAAATACCAGGGGATTTGCTTTTGGTAAATCCTCTTGTATTACACTGCGGTAGTAACAGTAATTGCTGATCAGATCCAATCAATCGACTAGTATTTGTCAAGAAGATAATAGGTGCCAGACACTGATTAGGTAATACGAGTACATATAGGCTCACCTTATCAAGTTTATCTGAGCATTATCTTTTGGAATCTACTTTCTTATCACTATTTTTGTGCATTAGGCCGATATAAGACTTGACTGTTATTTACCTGAATTACTGAAATACTTTAATATGTCATTATACCTCTATTTTCCCTTGCTCTCTTCAATCTAGCTCCCATATTACTGCTATATTTCTAGATTTGATGAGATTGCTCCTATGGTCATATCCTTTCAAAGGCTACCTATTTCCTACAGACTAAATTTTAAATTCCACAGTTTGGCATTCAAGGCTCTCCACAACATGATGCCACTCAACCTTTCAAGCCTTATTTCATACTACTTCCCTGCACATGCTCTGTACTTCAGCCTAACTTTGCCACCATTCTCTATGTACATTACATATTTTCCTGGTCTGGACCTTTCTTTACTCACCACATGCCTTATGCCTGGGGGGGCTCACCTCATCTCTCCATCTATGAAATCCTATACCTTGATTAGAGATAATCTTTATGTAAGAAACCTCCTCCTAAAGCCTTCAGTTTGTCAGTGACCTCCCTGAAATTCCCTTGGAATTCAGAAATATTTTCTTCATACATTTCTTATTTACTTATTTTCCATGATTTTGTGTTGTAGTTATTTGTGCATGTTGGTTATCCACCTTGCTCCAGGAGAATAATGTCTCCAGGAGAACAATATGTCTCATCTAAATTTTCTATCTCCCCCCCCCAGAGCCTAGGAAAGTGCTATTTCACAAATCAATATTGATATGTTGCATTGGGTTGAACTGAAATTGTAGTGTCATCCCAGTTGTAGGATGGATCCTAAGCAAATCCGTTCAATTTAACAATTTTTTCATGTGACTTCATCTATGATAGTTACGGAGGATACAAAGACAGAAGGGAAAGGGCCTTTGTCTCTGAGTTTCTTATGTGTTACTGGGATAGATAGAATATCCCCACAAAGAAGCAGATAGAGGATGCTATGAGAAAGTAAAGAGAACTAATAACTAAGGGGATGAGGGAAGACTTATGTGAGGGAATGGCCACTGAACTTGGCCTTGAAGGAAAACAAGGCTTGGGGAAGCATTGTGCATTGAAAAGAGCATGGGCTTTGTAGGCACAATCCCAAGGTTCAAATCCTGCTTCTGATACTTACTACCTCTTTGACCTTAGGCAAGTCATGACCTCCTTGGGTCTCAGTTTTGTCTTTAAAATGAGAGGGTTGGACTGGATGGTCCCTGAGGTCCCTTCAAGTTCTAGATCTATGATGCTAGTTTTTTTTAGAAGTTAAGGAGAAAAGGCAGAGTTAGAGGGTTACTGTATAGGTAGAGAGTAATGACTTCTGCAACTAACTCCAGAAAGGCAGAGGATAGGATGCTAATGTGGATAATAGCTAACAATTGAGTTTGGCTGTAACATAAAGTATTTGAAAATGTGAAGTAAGTCCAGAAAAATAGGTTGGGATCACATTGTAGAGGGCCTCAAATGCCTTGCTGAGGAGTCTGTTTTGTAAAGTTCTGTTAGCTGTTGGGAGTCACCTCAGTGTGAGATTCTTACTCAGTTACCAGGTGATAGACACGTAACTAAAGAAATAAAATCACAGTGGTACTTGACATTTTCACTATAAATGAAACCAGAAGACAAAAGGAAGTTGTAGCTAAATGGAAGGTTTTCTTTGGATAGACAGAGGAAGCAGATGGTAGAATTTTTTTTTTAACCATACAACGAAACACCATTTCATGAAACATCTCATATTGCATTGTTCATGGCAAATATTTATTAAAGTTACTGTGAAAATAATTATAGCTTATATGCTGACATTGGTTACAGAAGATGAAGAGGTTGAAAATTCTGAAAAATCCCCAAAAGCCCTCAATAAGACTCTTCAAATTAAATCAGCATATTTCTGATAATTCCTTACTTAAAAGCAAAGATAAGTAAAGACAAGGATGTCAAATGTATATATTGGGAAATATGGATTAAGAATAAAGAATGAGAATTGTGATGAACTTGTAGACTTTGTAGAAGACTTATGCTTATATGTTATGAACATCAATGAATTTTTTAGAAAAGAATTAGAAATCATTACTGCTCATTACTGAGATGGGAATCATTCCTGAATGAAATGTCTATGGACAGATCATGGATTTATAAGAGTTAATATTAAAATCAGTACAAAACTTGAAAAAATAAAAACAAGAAAAGATATGGTATACAAGTAAAACAACTTCAACCTGATTTATTTAAATAATTTATTGATGTTGAAAAATGGAATCTAGATGGAAAAATGTCATTGACGCTGGTTAAATTCATATAGAAGTCAATCACTTTAGATCACTTACCATAATGGGGAGATAAAAACCCTAAAAACCACTTCAGTCAATACATATTTCACTTACTTGTCAAATAGAGACATGGAAGCCAACAGAAATATAGGTTTGTAATATAAACTAATTTATAATATATTATGGAGCTGGTAGAAACTTATAAACAATATTACCTCCTATGATAGCAAAGCAGTAGAGGGGAAAAAAGAGCTTAAAGAAAGCTTGATGAGAGAACCAACTAAGCAAATTCAAACCAATGGCATTTAAGGATGAAACCAAAAGAAAGGGTATAATAAAAGATGGAAAAGATTGTGTAGGAGTCTTACATACAACAAATAGCTTTCACTATCAAGAACACTGGAGCCACCGTACTTGGAAGCTAATGTTACAGTAGAGGAGGTAGGAATGTCATTACAGAGAATAAAGAGAGGAAAACAGTTGAATTACATTAAGCTTAAAGATGAGATCTTTGCTGGAATCACATAATTGTAAGGGTTTTGAAAGATTGAGTCATAAGGTATCTGAAGGAGAGGAAGTAGCCAAAGTTAAAGAAAAAAATTCAATGAGAATGTGGCAGGGAATAGGAAGGCCTTTATAAATGATAGTCCACAATTTACCATGTGAAAAAATTCACTGAAAGGCATACAAAATACAAGAACCCATTGTGCTAATTGTGGACAATGAAAAAAGCATTTGATTCTGTAGAGCAAAACATGGCTTTAAAAACTCTTCTAATATTAGGTTTCTTTTTCATATATCAGCATTCTTCAAGATTCCATGAAATGTATAACAAAAGAACCTTGTTCAGTGACCCTCCAATAATTATTAGCTTGCCAATGGTTTTTCCTCCTGTTCTGGAGGGCCAATGCAGAGTCCAAGTGGAAGAGGTATTCCTTACAGATGGTGAGGTCCTCCTGTTTTCTGATGACATTATGATGGTTATATCAAGCCCCAGAACATTGCAGAGCCTCCTGGAGGAGAAACATAGCTACTCAAAACAATTTGGCCTAATCATCCACCTGGAAAAATCCAAGTGGATGAATGTCTACTGTTGAGATTGTGGCATATGAATGACATACAGATTTTGTCTATTAGTATATAAATCTTTGATGGACATTGCAAATGGACATTAAATTGGGCCTAGAATTAAATAGAAGGGGAGAGTAGGCTTTGTTGTCTCAGGGAAAACTAAGGAAGGAGAAGTTATCCAGTAGAAGAAAGGGGACTTCCCCTGCCCTCACCCCCAAAAGTGTGAAAAACTGCAGAGATGTCGAGTAGGACGATGACTGAGAAAAGCCATTTGATTTATTGGTTCAGAAATCATTGATATACTTTAAGGGAGAGGTTTTATTTTATGGGTGGATCAAAAATCAGATTTTATATGAATAGGAAATAAATGGGTGGTGAGGAAGTAGAAGCCTCGAGTAGAGTTAACTCTTTTTAGGAGTCACCACTAAATGCTTATAGTTTTGGCACAGAGTGAGATTTTGAGAGGTTAAGGTTAAGGGAAAAGGTTTTTATTTTTTAAAAATTTTATTGATTACATTTGCTTCCTTTACCCTCAAGTGGATTTGTGTTCTCACCAATTGAGAAATGCCTGCCAGAGATGGAGATTGCAATCTTGCTCATCCTGTTTGACTGTTGTCCATGTTTTCCCTAAGGTTCACCAGAGGAAGTTTAGTCAATATACTAGAGTCCTTCCTTGATTTCCCCTGACTTTGTTGTTTAGTCATTTTTTTAATTATGTCCAACTCTTCATGACCCCATATGGGGTTTCCTTGATAAAGATACTAGATTGATTTGCTATTTCCTTCTCCTGACTGCCATCTTCTGGCTTTAGGAGGGTTTCAATGGATCATCCTGGCTATCTACTTGTCAGCTCCTGTTCTTGCCATGCATGTGACCAGGCCATTTTCTCTTCTACAATTCCTTTATAATGCCATTTACTCTTATTCTTCTTTGGCAAGCCTATTCATGGACACCAAATATCTCTCTCTTGCCTTCTTTTTTTTCCTTTTACAATTTTAATTCTGGATAAATTTCCTTCCAATCTCCATACACTCCCTTTCAGTAAACAAAAACACAAAAAACACAAAACCAACTAACTCAGAGACCACCTGTGCACGTAAATTGATTTTCCATAGCTTGTGTTCTTACATTTATTGATTTGTCTTCATTTGCTTCCAGGGCTCAATTATTTATTCTACCCCTGATCTACTTTTTTATTTTTCAACCAAGACTAAGCATTCTTGATGATTAATGATATTATTTGAGATTTGCTAAAGGTAGGCTCTCTTTAAATGAATTTTTTTAAAGGATAGCAGGACCTGAACATGTTTGCAGGCAGCAAAGAAGGAACCAGTCTCTTCATTCAGAGAGCAAGAGATTGAAGTTAACAGAAACAATATGATCAAAGGGGTCAGACAGGAGGGATTAGGATCTAGGGCATAAATAGAGAGGTTAATGGTGGTCTTTTCTGTGGAAGCTGGAGCACAGGAGGAGTTGATGCGTAAAGATATAGAGAGGTTTTGAGGTTTAAAGTTGGTGATAAAAGGAAGAGTATGGCAGATTGCTTTTCTTTTCTTAGTAAAGTAGGAGGTAGGACAATTTCCTGAAAGAAGTGGGATTTGAGTGATATTGTGTGTTACAGGTACCAAGAAAAGGTCTGGAAAGGGGACTGAGAGGAGTTTGATTAAAATTCAATTACGGATGAATAGTAGTATTGTTACATAGTAGCAAGGGTACATAATGAATTTGACATTAGATATCAAATTCTTAGTGGATTGAGTTGGAAAAGGTGATTTCCTCTGATGCAAAGTGGAGGATTGGTGGTGGAAGGATAGGAGGTAAGGAAGAAGTCAAGATGAAAGACAGGGAAGATACTAAATAGTTGAAATGGCCAACAATAGATTTAAGACTGGGAGGGGTTATTGGGTAGCTAGAGTATGAAAGTAAGTATGGGAGAGGTAGGAGCAACTAGAGATTGTGGTTAAGATTACAGGGCTATGTTCAGGAGTAGTGAGGCCTGAAGGACTGATGGGAAGACATGAAATTATTATTGTAGAGGGGGAGATTTCAGAATTCATGATCATAGAGCACAATTGTAGATGGTGAAATCTAAGGCTTTTTTCCTCCCTGTGGTAGTTAAATCTCACCTTCTCTAAGAGACCTTTCCCGGCCTCAATCCCACTGCTAGTGGCTTCCCTGAAATCCTCTTGCATTTCTACCGTATATATTTTGTATGTACAGAATTGTTTGTAAGATGACTTTCCCATTAGAATGTGAACACACTCAGGTCAGGGACCAAGCTTCGGCCTTGGTTTATATCCCCAACTTCTAGTGTGGTACCTAATGTATGATAAGTGATTATTAAATATTTGTTGATTGACTGACTGACCAACAAATTCTTTTGCATATTTCTTCACAAGGTCCCTTGCATCCATTCATTCCCTTCTGTTTCCATAGCTACTTATTAGTGGACTTATTATGTTTATATTCAGATTATATAAGTATGTAAGTAATCCAGTATATAATTGGATTCCATTCAAGTATTTTATCTACATTATCTAGATTAGTCTTGACTCCAGGATCTCCCCGCCCCCACCTCCCTCTCTCTCCATCTTGCACATTACTTTCAGACGGATCTTAGAATAACACTTTGATTGTGTTGTTCTAGGATGAGGCAGTGGGTCTGAATATAGTTGTTTTTGCATAAAAGATAGATTTTAATGCAAAAAGTAATTAACAACCCTTAATGCAAAAAGTAATCACTTAATTTCTGAGTCTCCATTTTCTCCTTTGTGAAAATGAAAGGATTGAACAAATTGTCCTCTAGAATTACTTCTAATTTGAAATTTCTGATGCTATTGTGATTATTAGAATTAGTACCTTGTGGTGGCTATAGTCATGTTTGTGCCATATTAGATGGAAAGACAGGCTCTACATGATTGGCCTGAAGTCACATCCCTTTCTTTAGAACCCAGAGCACCATTGATCTATCCATGCATACTGGGTGAAGGCAGAAGTGCTTTATATTTGAGGATCTGACTCAGCATTTGAAATGAGGTTTGGTTATGTTGTAATGAGAACTGAGGTGGCAGTTTGAGTTTACTTTTGGCAAAAAATCCAAGCCAGAAGGTTGAGCAGCAAAAGCTATCCACTGTCTTCAAACTTCAGTCTTAGGTAGGACCTCCCAGAAAGAACTCATGTGTAGGGATTCATGGGTTAACTATGTGAATGTGAAGCCACATTCTCCTACTTCTTTAGTTCATGCTACAAGAATACACTGCACAAGACTGAATGATGGTTTCTGTCATAATTAGCAAACTTTTCACACACACACACACACATATACACACATACGCACACACACTCTGCTAAAGGCCAATCCCTTTGTTCATTCCAGGGCATTCTTGGGGACTGGGATGGAAATGCAAAGTTACTGGGAAGAAAAGTGCTTTATAAATGTGAATTGTTGTCTTTAGGCTCATTGCCAGGGCTAATTCTTATTTGATAGAATTAATTATTTCCTAGCATGAAATGAGAACTTTTAGGACAAAGCAGATGTGACCAGACTATATACTAGGGTTTGGGGATGCTAACTATGGCCTTGAATGCCATAACCAACCAGGTTAGGTTGGAGAGGTCTTAGAAGGCAGATGATAGATGTCCTCAAGTATCTGAAGGGCTATAATATCATGTCAGACTTATTTTGTTGGACCTCTGAGATCAGAATTGGAACAATAAATCACAAGTTGCAGAGACAGATTTTTGGTTGTAATAATAATAAAAATAATCACAAACTACTAGTGATTAGATCTGACCAAAAGGGGAGAGGTCTACTTCAAGAGTTAGTGAGTTTACCAGGAAAAGACTGGATAGGCATTTGTCAGGGATATGGCAGAGGGTTTTCCTATTCAGGGACAGTTTGAACTAGATGAATATAGAGGCAGCAAAGTAGATGAATAATATTCTGGACTTGGAGTCATGAAGATCTGAGTTTGAATCCTTCTTCAGACACTAGGCAGGTCAATTAATGTTTCTGAGCCTTAGTGTTCATAGTTCATATCTGTAAAATGAGGTCAAAAAATTGGTCAAAATGGCTTCTAAAGTTCCTTTTACCTCTTAATCCTATGATCGTTTGAAGTCTCTTCCAACTTTGTACATCTTGCCATTGTGAAAGTCAACTCATTAAAAGATCACTGTCAAGTACTTCAGGGTAATGTCTCCTCATTGTCAGTCTCTTCTGGCTGTACTTCTTAGTGGGTAATTTCCGTTTTCATTGTAACCAACCTATTTCTCCCTTTTCCTTAACAAGATTCTCCTTATTTCATCATACTGATCCTCTGCTCTGACTAGGCATTTCAATGCCCACCATCCCTAAAACAAGGTATGTTCACAAAATTATGTATACGCTGATCCCTTCCTCCTAATATTCCAGTACTTTTCATTCAGCATGGCCCATATCACATCACACTTCCTCCATGAAGCTGTCTTCACCCACCAGACCAGGTCCTTCTCCTTCTGATTTACTATAGAATATGTAGTCTTTACCATTCATTTGGACACACACTCATACATCAATAATAATAATAGCTAGCATTTATATAACACTTTAAAATTTTTAAATGTTGTTTTAAATAATAACATTGCCTCATTTGATCCTCAGAACAATCCTGGGAGGTTGGTGCTATTATTATCCCTGGTTTACAGATGAAGAAACTGAGGCACAGAGAGGTTAAGTGACTTGCCTAAGGTCACACAGCTCAAAAGTGTCTGAGTCTGGATTGAAATGTGGGTCTTCATGACTCCAGCTCCAGAACTCTGTGACATTATACTTTATATGTCTTTTAGTTAGTTTTTTTTTCCAGTGAGCTCTTTAAGGCAACCCTTTTCCTTATATATCCCTCACAGTGGCTTGCGCAGTAAATATGTATTGAACGAAGGTCCAAGTAGTTGATTAAAATGGAGTCCTCTGTGGCCACCATCCTTGTAATAGGCTTGTTGTGTGAGCCATCTGGGTTCTACCAGGTGATGGAAGAGGCCTAATATGCCCTAGAGTTCTAGAAAGGGAACTTACCACTCCAAGATTGAGAGCCAAAGGTGTGACTGTCAGATTTGCTTCTTAGATGTGACCTGTTTTTGTCTTAGTCTCTGACTCCACTGGGGATTGTACACTCTGGTTTTTGACCCTGAAGTTCAGCAGAGTTAGGCTCTTCTGTGAAGGGTTCATAAGAATAAGCTATGGACAGAGCTTGCTTGTTGTATGGGGAGCTGGTTGAGAATTGGGAGACTCCCTTGAGTAGTTGATATGGCAGAAGTGGGTAGAAGAGTGGCATTGTTGCAGGTGGAGTTTAATTCTGTTTTTCCTAGCCAGCTAGGGGTTCTTGCTAGGGTTGGCACACAAACCACACATCTCCTTTATTAGAGATGACAATCTACTAATCCAATCTTCCTGAGGTATCTGTGTATCCAGGTCCACTTTAGATTGCCAAAATTTCCCAGACCAGCAGTTCCTTCATGTTGGGTAGAGATGTATGTCTGACTCAAACAATCAAATAAAATATTTGATCTATTGAAGGAAAAAAAGCAGAAATAAACCTCATTCAAAAACGGAAAAAAATCACAGAATAATAGGATTAAGGAATCTCAGCATTAAACGGGACTTTAGGGCCAACCCATGCCGGTTACCTCTTTCTGCAACATACCCACCTGGTGGTCATTCTTCTTTTGCTTGAAGACCTCTAGGCTTCAGTCAAAGTAGCCTATTTCATTCTTGGATAAATGACATTTTTAGGAATTTTTTTTCTTTCCAGCAAGCCTAGATTTGCTTCTTTGTGATTTTCACTCCTTGTTAGTTCTGCCTTCTGAGCTTAAGCAGAGCAAGTCTAAATACTTCAAAAAGGCTGTTGCATCCCTCAGAGTCATCTCTTCTTAACACTAACTATACTCAATTCCATTAGCTAGCTCTTGTATGGCACAGTCCCAAAGCCCTTCACCATCCTGGTTGTCTTCATGTGCACATTTTCCACTTTGATCTTCTTCTAAAATATAGTGCCCAGAACTGAACATAGACTAGAGTGAAGTAGGGCACGATTATCAGCTTCCTAGTCCTAGATGCTGTGTCTCTCCTGAATGTGGCTTATGATTAAATAAGTTTTCCTAGGTTTCCTATCATATTTTTGATTTTACATTGAGTTTTCAGTTCACTAAAACCCTCAGATCTTTTTTTAGATGAACTGCTATCTAGTCATACCTCTTCCAACTCAGAATTGTGGAGCTGATTTTTTGAATTCAAGTATAGCCTTTTAAGTTTATTCCCAATAGATTCCAGGTTATTACATTTAGTCCAATATTCTAAACCACTGATATTTGTTTGAATTCTATCATTCAACTCTTTGCCTATCCCTGCCAGTCTTGTGTCATCTGCACATTAGATAATCACAACCTCCATGCCTTTATCCAATCCATTGATTACAATGTTAAATGGTACCAGGCCTAACATCAATTTCCCAAGAAGGAGCTTTGCTTCAGCCTTGACAGCAAACCATTGTTGAAAATGGAGACATTTTTGGATGTCTTTGGAGTCATCTTTAGACACTCTTTGGATTTATCCATTCAAACATTTCTGAATCAATGTAGTAATATTAGTCCTTGTATTGTACATTTATTGTTCTTGATTTTTGTCTTTCTGAAGATCAAGGTCCATCACATGCAGTATGAGAGCCCTGAATAAAATGGTGCAGTTTGTCTTCATTGCCCTAAGGCTAACTCCTTTTTCCTTTTGTCCTACCTAATTATCCAAGCCTTGTGGCCTACTACACACAAACTAAAACCTTCATGGTCTCTCCTTATTTTCCCTTTATCAAAACCTCCTCTTAGGAAGGTATTCAGAATTCATTTCCATTAAGGCATAAGAAGTAGTGTGATGTGGTGAAGAGAGAGCTGGCCTGATTACTAGGCAAACCTGGGTTCAAGTCCTGTCCCTGACATAAACTGGCTGTGTGCTATCTTGAGCAAGTCACAACTTTGTAGTGCTCCAGACAACTTTCTAAGGCTTTAAGTTATGGACAGATTTCAGGAGAAGCTCTCTGTATAAAAGAGAAAAGATATGTTAATGAATAGTAGCCTAGAGCCTTGCCTTTCCCAGTAAGTATCTTCAAATTATCTTTTTGGGGATACTTTTAGCATAGGCCTGATCCTTCTGGGGGAGAAAGACAAAACTCTAACAGTGGGATTGAAAGCAGGGATCCTTAACATTTTTGGATAGGTAATATGGTGAAGCTTTATGGCTCCCTTTTCTTTTCAAGTTCCAATATTTTACTTTTTCCCAATTACATGTATAAATCTTAAACATTCTTTTTTTAAAATCTTGAGTTCCAAATTCTCTCCCTTCCTTCTTTCCCTTTATTTTCATTGATAAGACAAATAATTTGATATAGGTTATACAGGTGTAGTCAGGCAAAACATTTTCAAACTAGTCATGTGAAAAAAAAGACCAAAAACAAAAACCAAGAAAAATGAAGTACAGAAAAAGCATGCTTCGATCTACATTTGTACTCTGTAGTTTCTTTCTCAGGAGGTGGCTGGCATTGTCTTAGATCATTATATTGCTGAGAATAGCTAAGTAATTTACACTTGAACATACGATGCTCCACTGTTGTTGTCTCAGTTGTATCAAGCATTGCTATTACCATGTTTAATGTTTTTTTCCTGGTTCTGTGCCCTTTACTTTGTATCAGTTCATTTTTTTTCTGAGGGCATCCTGCTTGTCATTTATTATGGCACAATAGTATTCTAAGAAAATCATATACTACAACTTGTTCAGCCATTCCCCAAATGATGTGTATCCCCTCCATTTCCACTTCTTTGTTATAACTCCTTTGTGAGAACAGTGTTTTTAAATGCATAAAGTTAAATCCATAAACTTACAAAGAAAACTAATTATATTGAAGTACTTATCAAAATATTAAACAATAATCAAGTTCATAGATCCTAGCTTAAGAACCCCTGTTCTTGTATCTTCTAAATATCCTTTCAGAAGTATTTGCATTGTAACTGGTGTCTGACCCTCCTATGGTGGAAAAATAAATGAAACTCTAAAAGTAAAAGATAAGGCAAAGATTCTTAATCTTTTTTTTTGTACCACAGTCTCCTTTGGCAATCTGGTGTAGCCTGTGGGTACTTTCTCAGATGTCATTTTTAAATGCATAAAATAAAAGATGAAGGATTATGAAAGAAAGCAATTAAACTAAAATATAGTTATCAAAAAGAAAAAAAAGTTCCTAGACTCCCTTGATTTAAGGCTTAATTGGTGGGAACTGCATTTTTAGGGGGCCTCTCTTGTGTTCTGAAATCATAGCACAGCGTGAATCTGTTTCTGCGTAAGCTTGGAGCTGCTGACAGCATCAGAAGTTCTTCACGTTGGGAATGGGCAATAGGAGTGTGTCACTTTATCTCAGAGGTTCTTATTTAATAAAAGGAGAAAAGAATGAGCAGCCGAGAGTGCAGAATCAATGCAGGGACACGAAAGGGAGGGATTGACGTCATCTGGGGGCTGTGGGTTGCCTTGTCTGTCTGCTGCTGAGGCTCTCAGGGATGGTAATTAGACTTCCCATTTATGGCCCTGTAGTGGAAACATGCCCACTTTTGCCTTTGCACAGCCTTTCTTATGGATGGGGAAGTGCAAAATGACAATCAACCAAGAAGGACTGGCAGGGATTGCTTGCTGGAGTGCACGTCCCTTGCTGGGAGAGCGTTCGAGCTTATCGGTTCTGGCTTAAGAGTGGCACGTTCGTATTAATGGATGATTTAAAGGGAGATTTCCAGGGAAACCTTGGCTTGTTTTTTAAAATTTAATTGAAATGTCCCTTGTCCTCATGTAGGGACTTTGCTGGAAGGAAGATTATGATGAACATATTTTTATTTCTTTCTTTTTTTTTCTCTTCCTTTTGACTTACCAGCATAATTGCAGTTTTGAGCAGGGATTTTAGACTGGTGCAAAACAAAATGTTCTGTCCTATATATCACATGTTGCCCAAGATAAGGGAGATCTGATATGTGTTCCTTTGGGAGGCCATATTTTCTGTGTATTTCCTTTCCTTACCAAACATGAAACAACAAATGTCGATCAGGCTGTCGGCCTGTTATCTGTTGTGGCTTCTAAAAGTCTGAGTTGGAGGCACCTGGAATTCCTGGTGGTGGCAATTTATTCCTCTTGTCACTTCTCTCAACCCCCTCTTTAGTTTTTAAAATCCAGCAGGAGGCATGGGAACCCTGTGGCTTTTATGTGGAGGTTTCTCAAATGGTTTTTAAAGATGGAGCATGTGCATCTTTTTTAAGGTCTATAAAGTAACTGCCTTTTTTTCCTGGGCCAGTCTGCATATGTTTCCTGGACCCTAAGGCAAATGAAAAACCTCAACACTTTCACCCTTAGTGTTCCTTACTGATTGGGATGGGGATGGGGATGGGAACTGGCATTTCAGGACTGGATAGGTGGTTTCACTGACATGTGGAACTCCCTCCCGGAGGAGACTCTCCCAAGGCAGGTCAGCAACTTCTCCTGTAACTTAGGGACTTAGAGAGCTACTCAGAAGGCTGAGAAGTAAAACGAGTTGATAATGATCACACCACAGTATATCAAAGGTGGAACTCACATCTAGGTCCTTTTGATGGTAAGGCTGTCTCTATCTACTAAACCATACTGTCTGATGGAATGGGACATTAAATCACTGTTATATTAAACAACATACTTTAAATTACCTTGTATTTATACTAGTGTGCATATGTGATTTGACAGACCAAGACATACTCATACTTGATCTTCATTGAATCAGACTATTCTTTTAAACTGATCTGTATCTATGATTTCTGCTGTGTGGGAACCTCCTGGTATGGGAACCTTTTCCACCATTACCTATTCCATCTATAACCTCTAGTCTTAGAGAGACGCCTGGGACACTGAAAATTTAAGTGACTTCCCCAGGGAGACACAACAGGATGTCACCTGCCAGGGTCAGAGGCTGAACTGGAACCCATGCCCCCCTGCTCTTTGAATGGTGTTGGATTTTTGCCACATCTGAGCTCCTTAGCCAGCAGCAGGTTCTGGAATGATAGAGGTTTAAGAAGTGAGATTTTGTTCTTGTAATTGTCATTCATGAGGAGGATGAGAGTAAATACAGTTTTCCTTCCTCTTCTCCCCACCAAAAAATCACTAGGATGATTTTAAGATACATGAATTTCGATTTAAACCATGAGTTCATTTATTTAAAAGTCAATTCAACAAATATTTATTAAGTATCTCCTACATTGCATTAGGCTATAGAAATAGAACCCCCTTCCCCCAACAAAATAGTTACTGTCCAGGGATTGCCTCTCATTCCATTCCATTAATGCCCCCAAAATTATTCAGTTATTGCTGTGAAAACACACATAATATATTTTTCTTCTGCAATTGCAAATAACGATGCTACGAAAATCTCTGAACAGTCATTCATTCAATTAAGAAGTATTTATTAAGCACCTACTATGTGCCAGGCATTGGTCCAGGTAAGGGATACAAAAGACAGAAAAGGAACAATTGTTGACCTCAAGAAACTTACACTCTATTGGAGGAATTTTCATTCCAGACATCTCTTTCTTTTTTTGCTGGTTTGTTTGTGTTAACGCTCTCAGTATCTTTTGTTCCCAAGGAAAATTTTGGTCAAAGGGCACATGATTATTTTAGTATATATCACCAGATTGTTTTCTAAAAAGATTTTAACTTGGAAGTCCACCACCATTAAATAGCCACCTCTTTCTCAATAACCCTGAAGAGTACCTGTTTCTTAATAATTCTGCCAACATGGGGTTTCATTGCTTTTATTTATTTGTTCGTTTATTGCCAATTTGATGAGTTTGAAATGGTCCCAGAGTTGTTTTATTTTCTACCATATTGTTTATTTGGAAGGCTGAGCATTTTTCAAATGATTACTGACAATTTGTGTTTCATCCTTAGAAAATCAACCATTTGTATCCCTTGTGCTTCCTCATTTCTCCCACTGTGTCTTGCACATATGCAATACTCAGTGAATATTTGTTGCTTGACGTGATTAATATCAGTTACTGAATGCTCATTCATTATTTTTCTAGGAATAATAATCTATAAATTAAGAAAAAGATTGTGGCACTGTGTCAATTCTCGGGGATTGGTTCAGATAACATAAATCCAGGTTAGGAAAATCTAAGTCAGGCAATGATTGACACATCCGCTGCCTTGACTCTATATGTTTGTTTCTTGATTTTGTCATACCACTTTTTTTTGCATTTTTTAAATGAAAGGCTGGCTATCATGATGTCTTCCCTCTGTACATTTATTGGACTAACTTTAATTACTACCTTATGGAGTATGTTTGTACCAATATAGCCTATGACCTCTTGGGGGATTGGTCAATCAGAATGGGTTCCTAGGGCTCACAGTTTTTATTCAGTGTTTACACATTTTGTTGTTACTCCAGAAAGTTGAGTCAATTTGCCAGCCCATTTCTTGAAACTCCACAGGCCATTTATCTCCAACTGTGCCCTACTTTTTGGATGGTGTTGGATTTTTGCCACATCTGAGTTCCTTAGCCAGCAGCAGGTTCTGGAAAGATAGAGGTTTAAGAAGTGGGATTTTGTTCTTGTAATTGTCATTCATGAGGAGGATGAGAGTAAATACAGTTTTCCTTCCCCTTCTCCCCCACCAAAAAATCACTAGGATGATTTTAGGATACATAAATTTTGATTTAAACCATGATTTCATTTATTTAAAAGTCAATTCAACAAACATTTATTAAGTATCTCCTACATTGCATTAGGCTATAGAAATAGAACTCCCTTCCCCCAGCAAAATAGTTACTGTCCTCAAAAAGCTTACATTCTATTGGAGGGGTGTAATATTTACATAGGTAGGTAACTAGAGCAGATAGAGAAGGCCTCACAGAGGAGGTGGCACCTGAACTGTGCTTTGAAATAAAATAGCAATTTTGAGAAATGGAGATGGAGCTTGCCTCCTTCCTTCCTTCCTTCCTCTCTCTTTCTCTCTCCCTTTCTTCCTTCCTTCCAAATTTTTGCAATAGTTTATGTAAATGCATGGAGATAACAGATGGAATTATGAATTGAGGGAAAAGCCAACCAGCCAGTGAAAATAAAGAGGATGAATGGGAATGATGTGAAATAAGGATGGAAAGATAGATTGGATTCAGGTTGTGGAAGATCTTCCATGCCAGGCTGGGTAATAGGTTTTATGCAAGAGGCAAAGGGGTGTCACTAAGGTTTTTGAAAAAGAATGTAGCATTGTAATATCCATGCCATAGATTATTTTGGCAGTTGCATAGGTGATTGATTGGAGGAAGAGAAAGGCTGGATATAGGGTGGCCAATCAGGAGGGAATCATACTAAGCCAGATGAGTGGTGATGTGAACCTGAGCTAAGATGGCTTCCATTTGAGTGAGAGAAGGGAAAGATACAAGAAATGTTGTGGACGTACAACCAACAAGAATTGGCAATGTCTGGTGATCAAAGAATCTAGAATGTTTCTACTATTACAAAGTAAGGTGACTGGAAGAATTGTATCTTCAAGAGAAATAGCAAATTTTGGAGGGAGTTTAAATCCAGAGTTTGGATTTAAGAGAAAAGGTGATGAGTGCTGTTAAGGATGTGCTGAGTTTGAGATGCCAACAGAGCCCTACGTGGAGAGATCAAGTAGGCAGGTAGCAACATGAAAGTAGAAGTAAGCAGAGGTATTAGGGTTGGATACATAGACCTGTGAGTCATCTTTTACAGTGGATAATTGGATTCATGGAAACATATTACAACACTGTGAGAGACATTGTAGAGAGAGAGAGAAGAGGGTCCACTGTAGTGTCTTGGGGGATAGCAGCACTTAGAGGGTGAGAGATGAATTATGAACTGGCATATGATGCTGAGAAGAAATAATCAGCTAGGCATAAGGAGAACCAGGAAAGGACTTTTTCACATCCAGGAGGAAGGGATGGTCAGTGGAGTGAAAAGCTAAAGTCAGGTCAAGTAGGATGATTACTCAGAAAAAAAGCATCACATCTATTTTTTAATTAATTAATCTTATTTTTGTTACGCTTGAGTTACAAGCTGTTTCCCTTCCTTCTTCCCTCCTAACCCCACATATATGCATGTATATATGTATGTGTATGTATACAAATGTATATATATATGTACATATATACACATATGTATATGCACATATGTATATATACATATGTATACACATATGTATATATGAAACTACACAATACACAATTCCATATATCAGTTCTTCTCTGGAGATGGATAGCATCTTCCTTCATAGGTCCTTTGTAGTTGATTTGAATAGAACCATCACATTTGGCAGTGCAGCTTCAGGAGAATTGTGAGATCTGAAGTCAGATGTTAAGAGACTGGTAAATAAGTATAGAGGTGATCAGGCTGAGGCAGTAAGTATAAAATAATTCTGAAAATTTGGCAGTGAAAGGGAGGAGAGATGCGATGATATAGCTTGAGGGGGTGGCACATTAAGGGAAGATTTTTTTAAGGATGGAGAAACTTGAGAATATTTGGAATATATGTAAAATCTGTGGGCAACAGGTAAACAGCCAACAAATAGAGACTGGGGTGGGGAGAGAGAGAGAGACAAACAGACACTGACACTATGAATGATCTATGGGGAGAGCCCTTGGAAGATGCAGTAGGGCAGAGGTGTCAAAGCCATCATTCAGCTCCATGAGGTTGGCAATGCCCCCAAGTGTGGCCTCAACCAGATTAAAATGTAACTGAAAATATTTAACAAGGTAAATAAATGCAATAGAACAGAGATAATGTTAATGATGGTTTTCTAAGTCAATGTGTGGGCCCACAGGTATCCTTATGTTCAGTTTAGTGGTTCCTATTTCTATGGCAACACTGCAGTAGGAGATGGAGATCAAGGACACGATTAGAGGGATTAATCTGGTCTGGAAGGGCCATTTCTTCCACAGAGCCTAGAATAAAGGAGGAGGATGAGGTAAGAGATAGAATGGTTTGGAGGTGTTGAATTGAGAGCTGAGGAACTCATGGTACGTGGCCTTGCTTATCTCAAAGTAAGAGGCAAAGTTACCTGCAGAGTTTAAAAAGGTCTTTAGAAGCCATGTGGCGGAAGGTTTGGGACAGCTGCTGTATGGCATATGATAAAGAGTGCAAATTGGGAAATAAGAAAAGGCTTATGATGTTCCACAGTAAGGACTCAGCTGTGATTAGATGACATGAATTTGTAGGGGACCTTGGTGACCTAGTGTTGTAACTTTGCCAAACACCAGCCCAGTAGGTGCAGAGGAGGCATGTGGTGGGCATTATCTAAGATTGTGAATAGGCAGGGTATGATGACAGATAAAGGAAAAAGGAATTCAAGAGTGCGTGGTTGAACTGGCTAATTGTAGCATGGAGTGAAGAGAGGAAAGTGAATCCAGGGCAGAGGTGATGTATGAGGAGCAGCGTAGAGATACAGGGCCTGTGCTATACAGGGAAGGTGAAGAACTCATTGAAGTGGTATGAGGCAGAGAGAGAAATGGAAATCCTGGAGAATGGTTTACATCATACTTTGAGATCATTGGGGTAGTGATGTTTTGTGTAATAGTGAGATTTATGGCATGGTTATGCCTATGGGTGACTGAGAGTGCAGTTGAAGTTCATGGGAGGGGAGGAGGTCATTTATGAGGGGAAAAGAGGGTTTAAAGGAAGGGGTTTGGTTGGAGAGAGAGTGCAATCTAAATACTTCATTCCTTATGAAACAAGAGAAACAGATGGAGCTAGAGAAAGAAACAGACAGACAGATCTGGAGAATGGTAGCCCTCAGCATCATAGAACTGGGCCCTTTTGGGGGGTAGCTAGGAGGCCCAGTGGATAGAGGGCTGCACCTGGAGGCAGGAAGATGTCTTTAAATTGGACCTCATATGCTTACTGGCTGTGTGACTGTGCAAATCATTTCACTTCTGTTTCCATTTCCTCACCTAGTAAAATGCAGACAGTAACAGCACCTATTTCCAAGGGTTGTAGTGTGGATTAAATGAGATAATAATTGTAAAATGCTTAGTACAGTGTTCGGCACAGCTATTAGCTGTCATTAGATCAGATAGTCAAATGCAATGAACCTCAAAGTAAGAAAAGCTTCTCAGGGATGGTGGAAGAGGGAGAATATGGAAGTGGCAGAGGGTGACAAGAATTATGCCAACTGACTATATGTTGGTGAGTGTGTGCGTATGTGTGAGTTGGGGGGGAGAGAGAGAGACAGGGAGCGAGCAATGGTTGGTGGGGGGATGAAGGGGTGAGAGAGAGAAGAGGGAGAGGGAGGTATTGGGGAGAGACTGGAGAAAGTGGCCAGTTGTGGTATAATATAGGCAATAGTAATAGCATGAAAGTTGAGGTTGTTGAACTGAGGGGAAGGAGAGTGTTTGAGGGGACATGATGTCTTTAAGCATGAAGGTCATAGTTGGAGTGGAGATAAAGCCAAGGACTGGACTTCAGAGCCATTAAGTCAGAACTTTTCTCTCTTGGAAAGAATCACAGCAGACCATACCCAAGGCAAGTGGCATAAAATGTGTTCTTAGTTGAGGGAGAGGACAGAGGTACTACCCTATAGACAGTAGGTGAATGCTGGAGGAACACAAGAGTGAGGCCAGTGTTTGCCTAGTAGATGATAAATAAATGTTTGTTGATCGATTAATTGACTGGGGAGTCTGCCATACTATAGGAAGAGGGACAGGTAAAGCTGAACCTAGCTGTCAGCCAAGAGCTTTTTGTTTTATCTGATTATTTTTGCTAACTAGGTACTAAACTTTGTTGCTTCTAAAGAATTTGTTGCTGCTGAAGAATTGTAAATAATGTTAGCACCCTCTAAAATTGGCATCCTGGTGCAAAGCCCTAGTCATCCTTTACTAGTTATGACTGATGAACTCATGGAGAAATGAGAGAGAGTGATACATGAAAGAGATCCCATGATGGGATCTCTGTCTCCCTGTCTGTCTCTCTTCTTCTTTGTCTCTGTCCCTCCCCCCCCCCTCTCATCTGTTACTGTAAGGTCTCTGTGAACTATGGTACCTGCAGAAAAATACATTAATCACTCTTCGGTGATGATTCTATCTTTCAAAAAATAAAATATTCCTTCATGTTGTACTTCCTTTCTAATCACTCTTTGGTGATTATCTTAACAAAATAAATATTCCTTCATGTTGTGCTTCCTGTCAAAGTTAGTTAATCTGTCATTAAAAGGAGGAGCTTCTATGATTCTCAGAATTTCTAGTAAGAATTCCAGGTATACAGCAGTCACACAGTTTTTTGCTTATGAACTTAGAGAGTTTAAGTAACACATTTAATCTCACATAACAAATTAGTGACAGAGGCTGGAGTGGAATCTCCATTTTCTCAGTTCCACTCTGAGATTCCTTCCAATGTGAATAATCACCAAGTAGTTGATATGGTTTATAATTTGGGATTCTTGTATATTGGTTTTCGGATACCCTTCTTTTCATCATTATGCTTACATTTGATAAGCTGCAGGTCAAAGCCATAAGGATTATGATACTCCTGTAATCATTTTCATTTGAAACTTACAAACCACTCTCAAGTAACTGAATTATATCTTTGTTGTTTTTGTTTTCCTCATAAAGTGACAAAAATAAAAATGAATTGCATTTACCGACTAGTTTTCTTTCTGTTTTTTGTTACACTAAGAAAAGATGTTGTATGGATTATTTTTACTGGAAAACAATTTAGTTTTGTATTTTTTAAAGTTATAAAGATACTTATGGGGACTATTTTCTTATCATTGCATTTCTCGATGGTATAAAAAAGTGAAAAGAATCCCAAGTGTGGGATGATATTTTTCTTTTCAGAATTTTTATCTTTTTCAGTAGTCATTGTTTTAGTGTGTCGAAGTCATTTTAAAGTTTGATTGTGTGTTCCCCCTCCCAGGTTTGCAGCTTTTTCAAGGGAATAAAAACAGGAAATGGAAAGCCGAGCCTTGAAGGAAGATGTACACAAATATGAAGCATGCATAAATAACATAAAACAACATTGTGTTTGCTGTGTGTCATGCCACTGCTTTTGCATAAAGGCTGCCTGAGCCTCTGTCCTGCCCCTTGCTGATTCCTATTGATCCTACTTCCACACCGTCTCTCTTATCTGCCCTTTCCTCTCCATTACATCCTGCTATGAGTCTAGCTTAAACTGTAATCAGCTTTTCTAACATGTCTGGGATATTGTAAAGCCTTCTCACCTGGCTGCTCTGCTTCCAATCTCTCTTTCTCTAATCCATTCTTTACACATCTGTTGAGATAATCTTAACTTATAACTTTGACCATGTCACTCTCTTCCTCAAAACTATCCTTGACTCCCTGTGAGACTCCCTTGTAGACTAGATAAAATATGAATTTTCCAGCCTGGTATTTAAGGCCCTACTCCACCTGACTCCATGATTTCTTTTCAGAATTATCTCGTACTGTACCACTTCTTGAATTTTGTATTTCAACAAAACTTGACTACTAGCTTTTCTTGATTCTTCTCACATTCTTCTCTCTCCACAAATAGGGGTAGGTTCTTTCTCATGCCAAAGATACACCTCTTCCTCACATCTCCTGGCTAAAATCCTCTTTTTCTTTCAAGGCTTAGGTCAGGTACAACGTGTTCTGCTTCTTCGAAGCTTTCCCTGACCTCCCCCAGTCAAAAGCATGTCCTAACCTCTCCTCAAATTTTCCTGGAGAGCTCAAGCCATTCCCTCTGACATAGAATGTAAACAACTTGACTAGAGACATTTTGATATAATGGAAGAATCACTGGGTTTCCAGTCAAAATCGGCTTAGAATCAAATCTTGCCCCTAATACTTAGTATTTGTCTGCTTACAGGAAGTCACTTAACTTCTTAGAGTGTGAATTTTCTCATCTGTAAAATGGAGATAAAAATATCTGTAGTGCTTATCTCACAAGGTTGGTGGGAAGATCCAATGAGATGATGTATAGCAACAGTTCTAAAAGTGCCTTGAACATAGTAGGTGCTTAATAAATATTTATTGATCGATTAATCAAAAATGGCCATTGGGATTCCTATGACTCATTGAGGGGGGCAAAAGGTGAAAACTACTTTCTAATAACCCTAAATGATAATAGTGAAAATAATACTAAAACATGTAAATTGTGAAAATGGTAAATATTGATAGATAATTAACAGAAACAAAAAGTTTTTTGGATTATTCTCAAAAATTCTAAGAATGTAAAGGAGTCCTGAGAACAAAAAGTTTGAGATCCACTGATGTGTATCAGCTGGTCACAGCATCCCAGTAGGGGGAAGACCAAACCAGGGTTTACCCTTCCTTCCTGGCTCAGCTCTAGTTCCATATCCTTAAAGAAATCTGCCCCTGTCTTAGCACTCAGTGATATATTTTTCCTTTGAATTCTTGTAGCATTTATTGGGTGTACCACTGTGTGGATGCTTAAAATATTCTGTCTTGTATTGCTTGTTAATCATATACATTGTATATCTTGTTTGTCCAACTGGATCATAAGCTCTTTGAGTGGAAGGGCTCTGTTGTGTCTTTGGAGCATTTAGCACAAGATCAAGAATCTTGAGCAGAGGTTCTCAGTAGAGGATTATTGATGAGTAAGATGAGGACTGACTCCATCTTCTGCTCTCCATCCTCTTGGTCCTTTCTTGAGATGTCATGGCATTTGGGGTTGTGTTTTTCCTCATCCCCACGTTTATTTGATGTATGGGTCTTGTGTGTAATGGAAAGACAATTTGTCAACTTCATGGCTGTGTTCTTTGGTATTCAGACTTACATGGTGAAAGTGAATTTCCAATTAAGGAGAGGTGTATTTGCATGTGTGTGTGCAATGAAAATTGGGTTAAGTGCTTATTTTTTGGCTATTTAATGGAAATGTATAATGTCTGATAATCTTACTATCTGATGGACATTTCTCAACGACTTGTCTCACAGAACTAATAGCTGAAATTAAGATACTTGTGGGAAGGTTTTTGACTGCTACTTTCAAGAGAAAGTACTTGGAACCAGTTAGCCCTTTAGTTTTTGAGTAGCTCTGACATACTCTCTGGCATATGCCAAAGATGGGATGTGGCAGCCACTGCTGCTTGGGAGAATGAAATGTATCTAAGGCACTGCAGTGCACAGGTTGAGCTAAGTGTCTGGTAGACAAAATGTCTCTTCTTTTCTCTTGATGATTTATGGTCATAATTACTATTAGTAGGTGGTTGATATTTAAAATGAAATATGGTCCTCCTTCATGTTAGAACAAATAACAACACACATCAATTAGCAGTGAAATTAGCATATTGACTGGCTGGGTGAAATATGCATAACATTTGCAACTCTAGTAATAAATAACTTGAAATATTGTGGTTACTTTTTTTTAAACCCCAGGGTATATGGGAGATCTTTCTGGTTTGCTCTCTACTTTAGTTCCCCACAATAGGAAATCCATACAGAACAGGTTGGGACTATTTCAAGTTTAGGATCAGAAGGTTAATTGTAATGTGTGGCTTATTCTAATCAGCATTTTGCTATCAATTTCTTCATCTATAAAATGAGGCCCTTAGACTAGATGGTTTCTAGGGTTCAATTTTAAATCAATGCTTCTATGGGGACCATGATTAAAGTAGAATGCCTTTTCCACAGAAGGATCTAGGAGGTATTGCTAAGTTTATTACCATATATTACTATATCTATATCTATTTCTATATCTATCTATCTAGGTAATAGGCTAAATCAACCAATCAACCAGCAAATATTTATTAAGTAGCTCCTGTGTTCCAGGTGCTGTATTAGTAGGCTCTGATGATACAGATATAATAAATGAAAAATCCCTCCTAGCAAGGACCTTACATTCTAACTGAGGAGGTAGCTGAGGCACACACACACATACATACATACACATATATATATGTGCACATATGTATATATATATATATGTATATATCTATATTCCAAAATACAAATCCTTTCCAATTAGTTTATTACAAGGTGGCTCTAGAGAGAGAGAGTGCACTAGCAATTGATGAGATCAGGAAAGGCATCATATCTAAATTTCACATCTCTGTCACATGTGTCTATCTTTCCTTTTATTTGCTTTGCATCTACCGCATTTCCCCTGGATCCTTCAAATCCCTTTTGCGGGGTTGGAAAAATGAGTCAATCATGCTGAGTGTGTTGAGGGTGCGGTTGTCTTGGAGGAATAAAAAAATATCTTTTGGTGTCCAGGCAGACTTCACAGGAAGAAGCAGTAAGGCCTTAGAGCAATAGATATCAAATGGATAACAGATCTCTAGGGGTGGGGGTTGGGGGTGAGAGGGAGAAGACAAACCGGAATTATTGCAAGGGGGCTAGGAATGTGTGTCTACTGAGTTCCAGCAAAATATTCTGCCTTGCTTTTTACACCTGTACGTATTGTTATTTTTCAAGTGTATGTGGATACCACTGTGATTAATAGAATGCTAAAGAATACATAGGCATTTACAAGTGTTACGAAATTTGTAGTAGCTTTTTGTCATGCATTTTCTCAATTAATAGATGATGATAGTGAAACTATTACTGAGTGGGAATCTGCAATTTTTTGACTGAATTAGGGGTCTTCTACTCAAAAAAGATTGGGAACCACTGTCGTGGAGGATGAACATTCAGCTAAGCAAGTAGGAAACTTGGCTACCCTACGGTTTCAGGCACTGCTTTTGTTATCATGACTGATCCCTGTCTCATGGGTTGTATTTCAAAGCATCACAGGTTGTTACACAGGTTTGTTTTGGAATGTTGGTGCTTGGAAGGAACCTTAGGGATTGTCTTGGTCAACAAACTAATTTTGCCAATGAGGAAACAACTTCTGTTTAGCAGAATCAGCTCCGTGGAGCCCTTTTCTTTATTCTTCTCTCGCCTTGCCTTTTTTGTTTCCTATTTCTCTTCCTTCTCCGTCTTTTCTCTCCTATCTTCTATTCTTGCTTTTGTCTCTCTCCTCTGCCCTTATTTCTGGCCTCTGCCTTTGCTCTTCCAAGGCCCCTCTGGGCAGTTTAGCCCCAGTTACTGTTGTTCAGATGTTTCAGTCATGTCTGACTCTTCATGACCCCACTTGGGGTTTTCTTGGCAGTGATACTGGAGTGGTTTGCTATTTCCTTCTCCAGCTCACTTTACAGATAAGGAAACTGAGGCAAACAGAGTTAAGTGACTTGTCCAGGGTTATACAACTAGAATATGTCTGAGGCCAGATTTGAACTCAGGAAGAGGAGTCTTCCTGACTCCAGGCCCAGCAGTCTATCCACTAAGCCACCTTCAGCCCCAGTACTGATTGTGTTCTAGAGTCAATTCCAACAAAAGGATGTTCTCTTGCTCTATCTCTTCTTTGATTTCTTTGTTTGTAAGAAATATTTATTGAGCACTTCCCATAAATATATGGCATTGTACTTAGTGCTTGGGGAAAGGTATAAGAATGCTGATTTTTGAGCCAGAGGGTCAAAATGAGCCTTGTGTCTCATTTCTGTCACTTAACTGCTCTGTGATTGTGGGTGAATCACTGAAATTCTTTAGGCATCAGTTTCCAGATGTAAGATGGAAGAGGGTAGAAGGTTGGAGGAGGCCAAACTATCTTACCTCTAAGGTCCCTTATAGCTCTAAGCACACAAAAGTACCTGTCCATTTTAATGCTATTGGTGAAGTTGATACTGACCTTGAACTGTTAATGCATGAATTCTGTGGATCATGGGCTTAGAGTCGGAAGGGAATGCAAGGATCACCTAGTCCGGTTCTCTCATTTAGGAGAAGAACTGAGGCCCACAGGGGTTAAGTGACTTGCCCCAAATCATACAAGCTGTAAATGGCAGAGCCAGGATTTGAACTCAGGTTTTCTGATTCCAAATGCAGCATTGTTTCTAATGTACCTTACTGCTTCTCCACAGCAACAAGGTAACCAGACTGTAGCCCTACTGCTGAGCATCTTTGTGTGCTAGGGCAGGCCAGGTTGCTAGTAAAAGATGAAAGAAGTTTTCTCATTGTAATTGGTCCTCCCAATTGAACCAAAGATTTTTAACCTGGGTCTGTGAACTGATTTTTTAAAAAAATATTATTTGTTATTATATGTATTTTTATTATATATTATTATTATATTTATGTTTAACTTTATTTTTAGTTCCAAATTTTCTCCCTCTTTCCAGCCCCTTCCCCACCTTGAGAAGGCAAGCAATAAGATGCCCATTATACATGTGAAATCATGCAAAACGTATATCTGTATCAGCCATGCCACAAAAAAACAGAAAAAATAAAGTGAGAAAAGTATGCTCCTGTTTGCCCTCAGACTTCATCAATTCTCTCTTTGAAAATAGATAGCAATTTTCAATATAAGTCCTTCTGAATTGTCTTGGATTACTGTATTTCTCAGAATAGCTATGTCTTTCATAATTGATCATCACTACAGTATTACTGTTATTGTGCGCAATGATCTCCTGGCTCTGCTCACTTCACTTCACATCAGTTCTTATTCCAAGGTTCTTCTTAAACCATCCCCCTTGTGATTTGTTATAGTGTAATAGTGTTCCATCACAATCATATACCATAACTTGTTCATCCATTCCCTGACTGATGGACATTCCCTCAATTTCAATACTTTGCCACCACAAAAAGAGCTGCTGTAAATATTTTTATACACATAGGTCCTTTTTTGATCTCTTTGAGATACAGATCTAGTAATGGTGTTTCTGAATCAAAGGGTATGCACAGTTTTATAGTTTTTTGGGCATTGTTCCAAATTGTTTTCCAGAATGGTTGGACCAATACTTTGGAAACTATTTTAATATAATTGATTTCCTTTGCAATCCTCTGATTTTCAATTATCCTATTATTTTATTTCTGCTTTTAAAAAGTTATTCTGAGATGTTCCACAAGCTTCACTAGATCACCAGAGGTCCATGGCTCAAAGCTGGTTAGATACTCTATTCCTGTCACCTTTAGTATCAAATATAAAACCACTTTTTCGTGTTCAAAGCCCTTTATAACCTAGACCCCTCCTACCTTTTTAGTCTTCTTATGTCTTCTCTACCCCCACCATGTACTTTCTGATCCAGTCATGCTGCCTTCCTTCCTGTTCCTTGTGCAAAAAAGACTCCATCTTGACTGTATTTTCAGTGGCTGTCCAAGGTGCTTGGAATTTTCTTTCTTTTTATCCATCTCCTGGCCTCCCAGCTAAAATCCCACATTTTGCAAAAAACCTTCCTGGTCCTGCTTAACCTTATTGCTTTCCCTCTAAAATGGTCTCCAACTTATTCTGTATATCTTCTTTGTATGTAGTTGTTTTTTGCATATTGCCTCTTTCAGTAGACTCTGAGCTCCTTAAGATCAGGGTTATTTGTTTTCTCTCTCTGTATCCTTAGTGTGTTGCACAGTGCTGAGTATTTAGTAGGTGTTAAGTAATGCTTGTCAACCCTCACCAACTAACTGAATAAACTTTGGCCTTTTGTACTGCATGAATGGAAGGGAAGATTTGGATTAGGGAAATTGGTATGAATTCTCTGGTGATGTGAGGATGTTGGTAGAAATGGTCTTTTCAAACACACATTCAAGTTGTCAACATATTCTTTCACTTCATGGGGGAAACTAGACATTAGACTGGAAAGAATCAAACAAAAGGGGATGTTTAATATTTTCCCCCTGTTATTTATCACACACAAGGGAAGCCAAACATCTGTCTCAAGTTGGAGAATTAATACCAAAGAAGCCTATTACTTGATGATCCTTTTCCTGGTACTAATCTGCCTTTATCTTTCTTCTTCTCAACAGGCTGTTTGTTTGAGCATGACCTTTGCAGACCATTTGAAATCTGTGTAAATGGTAAGTAAGAGGTCTCTGGCTAACCTTTTTCTGCTCCTGCAGGTGCACTCTGCTAACTTGAGAACAGCACTACCAATGTTGGGGAAAAAGATAGGAGAAATGGGGGGAAAGACCTTTGAACATTTTGGGCCAGACATTGGGGCAGAGACCATTGGCTTAATTTTGGTTATGTACAATATGGCTGAATAAAGCAGAAAAAGTAGAACCTTCTCTGGATGCAGTTGCAGGGAAGAGAGACTGGAGAATCAATTCAAATGAAAAATGTTCTCTTAAAAACACACTGCGGTATAATCTGCCAGCAATTTCAAGCTGCTCCTTAAAGGCCTTTGTAGTAAGAACTGGTAGAGCCGGGTGCCATCTAAGATGGATTCTTTGGCATAAAAAGAGAGAAATAATCTGGATGGAATATATGCTTCTTATGGACTTTTGCCATTCATGGTTTTTTTGTTCCCTCCTTAAACAGTTTGGTTTCATTTCACTGCATTTTTGCACCTTCCAGCTGTCTGCAAGTTATTCCTTCCTTCTCCCCCTTCTACTAAACAAGGCAGCAGTCGTGGCACTCTGCATGAGTAAGGAGGGATCAAAGTCTACTCAGGTGACAGATGAAATGTAAATAGTAGAAATAGCTGGGATGCCTTGCATACAGTATCTTATTGTATTGGGCTGTGTAAACACTACCCTTCATTTATAATGACATGTTTCAGGAGGAATTGGTATTGTATCCTGTTGTCTTTGGAGAAATATGACAGAGAGGCACGTTTGGTGCTAGTACAATGGTGACTATGGAGGATAGCATGGGTCCCCGACTGACCCATACCCTCCAAAGGGAGTCTTTCCTGCCAGACTCTCTTTTATATAAAGCCATATTGAGTAAATGCTATTCATAAGTCCCTCTCTCTTCTCTATTAACTGGCTATGTATCTTGGCTTGTCTCTTCATCTCAGTATTGACCGTGGAAAGAATTTTGGAGCCCCAAAGCTAGGTTCAAATGCTGACTAGGTCACTGACTACCTGTATCACTTAATCTCTCTGAGGTTCATGTTCTCTGTGTATAAAATGTGAGGATTGTACTTGATTTCCAACGTTTCTTTCTCCCCTAATATTTTCCAAGATTAAGAAAATGTGCTGGATATGTAGGATTGAGCTTTGTATTAGGAGTCATGGTGTAGTTATTTCCTTTGGTAAACATAGGTGGAGGCAGAACAACAGCCTCCTGTTTGTGGTTGCCTTGAACAAAATTCCACCTTCCTCTCAGACTTGCCTTCACGGCTAGCTGACTTGCCAGCTAGACACCTGCAAATGAAATTCCGTCGTCAGCAGATGGAGGATGATTTGATTATCTGAGTGGACCCTTTCTCTCTCCCTCATCTTAACCTTTAAAAATGGGCTGGCTTTGCTTTCAATTTGGGCATCCATCTGAGAAAGGTCTCATAAAGGGAAAAGAGATTCCAGGGAGTTATGAGGCCACCTTTCCAAGAGATGGTTAGAAATCAAAAACTTTAAAGGAGGAATGGACACTTTTTGGTCATTTGTGGCCTGGAAGCTTATTAAATAGCAGGTGCTGGCAAAACTCCTATCCACAGTTGTTCTCATAGGGGAAATGGGGTCGGTGGCTGCAAAAAACAGGAACAAAAATTAATGACCATGTTTAGGGTTTACTTTCAGGGGAATTTTGTTATAATTTTGACAGATGGTGACCTGAGTTAGAACATAACCACAACAAAAGTTATTTTTCTGATGAGATTGCAAGATGGTGAATAGAAAATAATAATTATAATAGCTAACATTCATATAGCACTTTAAGGTTTGCAAAAACACTTTAAATGCATTACCTCATTTGAGCTTCTGGCCAGCCATGTGTGAAGTTTTTGTTTGGTTTTTGGTCCAAACCTGTGATTCTTAATCGCTGTAAGTGACTCCTTTGCAACCAAGGGCATGCTGGAGACTGTGCTTGGAGAGGGAGGAAGGGAGGGAAGGAGGAAGGAAGGAAGACAGAGAGAGGGAGGAGAGAGAGAAAGAAAGAGAGAGGGGGGAAGGGGCGGAGGGAGGGGGAGGGAGAGAATATGCTGATTGTTAAATTTTCATTTGGATCATTTACATCTCAGAAGTCAGCCACTGCTACAAAGAGGCCTTGATTTATTGTTTGTTGATTGCTTAGACTTAAGAAGGTGAGGGAGAAAATAATGAAGATTAAACTTAAAAGTAATTACAGTATCTCCTTTCTTTTTGGAAGCTAGTTGTTAACCATTTGCCAGCACTCCACTGTCTGTAACTTGGGGTCTTTAAAGAGTTGTCCTGGGGGGTGCTGAGTGGTTAAGTGACTTGTTGAAAGTATTGAAGCTGGTCTGTAGTAGGGCTTGTACATTTGTTTTTTTGACCCCAAGGCCAAGTTACTATCAGCTGTTCAGTGCTGCCAGTTATATAGGCGGTACCATAGGTATTAATATCCTCATTTTACAGGTGAAGAAACTGAGATACAGAGAGGTTAAATGACTTGCCTGTGCTCACACAATCAGTGAGTTTTGAGTGGTGGAATTTGAAATCCAGTCAGTAACATACTAGTTCCTTGAGGGAAGTATCTATTTAATTTTTATCCTTGTATCTCCACTGCCTGGCAGAGTACCTGGCATATGATATGATGACTGTTCAATTGAATTGAACTGAAATTCTAGCTCCAGGTTTAGCTCACTAGCCACTATTTCACACTTCCTGGCCTTAAATCATGAGTCCAGCTAAATCTGGCCACGTGTTAACCTCTGATTGTGCATAACATAGCATCATAGATTTAGAAATGGAAGGAATGCTTGGGATCCTCTTGACTAGCACTCTCATTTTATAGCTGATGTAACTGAGCCAGTAGAGAGGTTAAGGGAGTCACTCAAGGCTCTACAGGTAGGGGCGGCTGAATCAGAATTTGAACCACCTCCTCTGACTCCAAATCTAACACTCTTCTCACTTTACCATGCTGTCTTTGCTACCATCCTGGCAAATCAATTCTGTGCTCTTTCTCTTGGGTCCAGGGGTACTCAGGCTCCGTGAAGGAAACACATTTCCAACTGGATATGTCTGTCCACTTCTAAGGTGTGGCTGGGTGGAACTGTGCAGTCACCAGAGGCAGCAGTAAAACTGAAGTCTTTTCAAAGGCAGTAGACATTTCTACTTTATCTATCTTAAGATTCTTTTGTAACACAAACTGCCCCTTTTTCTGGCCCCAAAGTCTAATTCCCTTGTATGTTTGTAGATTAGCTCATGCAATTTTTGCATTAAGGCAGTTTCTCCATTGTTTGTTATATTCAGATACAGCAAAGATTGATTATTGAGAGAGAGACAGAGAGAGAGAGAGGGAGAGAGGGAGGGAGGGAGGGAGGGAGAGAGAGAGAGAGAGAGAGAGAGAGAGAGAGAGAGAGAGAGAGAGAGAGAGATATTTGATGCATGAATAGCATCCATAAAAGAAAACTCTGTAATCTACCTTTACCCATCATCTCTCTTTGCCTTTGTACTACAGAATAATACTGATATTAGATTAAGATGAAAGCTTTGGAAAGGCAAGGCAATTTTCATGTAAATACATTCACAGTCCTGATTTGGGAAAATAGTGCTTAGAATTATTTTTAGCACCATTTAGGCCTACAAAGCAACAAAACTTGTCTTATAAAACTGGATTCTTTGCTTCATTGACGTGGAATAATGAAACAGAGATGTCTACTGTGTTTGAAAGGACTTAAGATTAACGGTTGCTATTGGTGACTGGACAGTTCCACCCAGCCACAAGATTGAGGCAGACAGACATATGTAGTTGGATACTTGTTTATTTCATGAATTTTGAGTCTCTTTGGATCAGAGAGGAGTGCAGATGCAAATGATGGTAATGGATCAAGGTCTTCCTAAAAGGAGATAGAAACACTGACCATCTAGGAAACTCTGAGATTTTTATCTCTGGCCTTTGGCATAGATCTACTAAGCCATTAGATTCTCTAAATCACCACTCATCCCTGATCCTTATTGTTTCCTCTAATAGTATTAAAAATCCTCCAAATTAGTATTAAAAATGCTTAACTTGCCTGTGGCTAGCTTTGCATTTAACTCTTCCTTGAGGAATTGAATGAGGCATCATTTAAGTCCTGGGCTATTCTTATAATTCAACATTGATTAAGAGTCTACTGAATAGGTATTAGGCTTAGAACGACACAAATGAAACAGCTCTGCCTTCCAGAAGCTAATATTTTGCATCTCCCCCCATCTTGGCCAGCCCATCTCTCCTCTTTCACTCTCATTAAGTTTCATGTTGCTCCCATGACACTCCTTGTATTCTTTGAGATTGAGAATCATTCTAATATCACCAGAAGCATAACAGAAATAGAAACATAACAGTGAATCTTCAATAAGACAAACCTATCCTTTGCACCTGAATTAAAAAAAAAAAGATGAACAGTCTTTCCTTCTTTGGGATTATCCACCCTCTTATGTGCCTCTGCTAGTCTGCATCATCCACAATATTCTATTTTCCTATTCCTCAGTTTTTCAAATAATCTGCAACATCTTTGTTATGTTTCATCTCATTTACTGCCCAAGCTAAGATTATATATATATATATATATATATATATATGTATATGTATGTGCTTATGTGTATGTATATACACCTATCTATATCCATATCTCTATCTGTCTGTCTATCTATCTATGCAGCTAGGGGGTGCAGTGGATAGATTGCTGGTCCTGGAGTCAGGAAGACATGAGTTCAAATGTGGCTGCAGATACTAGCTGTGTGACCATGCACAAGTCATCTAACCCTCTTTAACCTAATTTCCTCATCAGTAAAACGAGCTAGAGAAGGAAATGGAAGATTATTCCAGAATCTTTGCCAAGAAAATCCCAGAAGGGGTCATAAAGAGTTGGACACAACTGAAATGAGTGAATAATAATAACAAAGACAAATATATGTGTATATTCACCTTTTCAGGAAATATTTCTAGGTATGTATTTGATCTTAAAATGTAGTCAATGCCTATTTTCCTACTAGGTGAAAGCCTCAAAGTACTATATAATTCCTCATGACTGCAGATGACTCAGTGAAACCAGCTCCCACAAATAATTGAATATAGAGGCAGGTTTGTAGTTTCATTAAGACAGGCCTCATTGACATTCATTTAAACTTGCTGCATGTAGACTTATTAAGACTAAATTGAATCAGTGCTTTAAGATTACCATCTTCATAAAAACTCAAGTAAACCATTATGTACGAATGTGTCAGTTTTATACCAGAAAGTAGCCATGACACTTAAGAGATAGACACCGTCATCTCCGGTCTCTAATCTGGTTATGACCAGGCTGGGTTGAGAGAGAATTTCACTTGTCTGCTATAATTTGTGACTCCATTAACCATGCTTTTGAGAAACCTGGTGGCTCAAGTCTCAAGCTTATAGCCAAGATATCCTCATTCGTCTATCTGGCCATAGCTGTGTGCATTGCAAGTATAGTATCTTGGGAAGTCTAAAAAACTCAATTCTCATTCTCTCTCCCTCCTCCTCTTTGTCTCCTCCTCTTTACTTCCCTCTCTTTATCTCCCTGTCTCCTCATCTCTAGATGTCTAGCTCTTTAGATACACACATGTGCACATGTAAAGAGCTAGATATCTGTCTCTCTAGATACGTAGCTTTTTAGACACACACTTGCACACATATGTAGTACTTAGGAGAGTGTAATGAACTAGACATCTCTGTCTATATCTTTGTCTCTGTCTCTCTCTCAATATCAAATTCTTGAGACTCTCCTAGTGCTATATACATATACATTTATATATTTTTGTAAAACATTTATATATTATATATGTGTACATTATATATGTATACATGTGCATGTGTAAATACATTTATCTATATCTCTATATATCTTCTTTATCTTCTGTTATGTGATCAGAAGAACATAGATTTAGAACAGAAAGGAGCATTAGAGGCCACATGATTAAACATCTAAATTCTACCATAACTGGGGCCCAGAGTGGTTAAGTTATGTGAGAAATGTGGTTTTGGGGATCACTGGATTTCCTAGGCAGGGCCAAAGTCCTGAAGAAGAACCCTGTGATAATCCCTAGGGAAGGCTGTACAGACCACAGGACTCCCAGAGGAAGACCAAGTGGTAGCCATCCTTTAATCTGTGGGGATCACAGGGCCTCCTAGGGGTCAGACCCTTAGGATGGCAGTAAGATCACAAGGCTCCCGCCGGAAGTCCCATGTGATGTCCCCTTAAGAAGGCCGTGCAGACCACAGGGCTCCCCAAGGGAATCCAGAGTGGTAGCCCTCTTAACACCGCAGTGGGGATCACAGGACACCCCAAGACAAGATACAGGAGTAAGCCTGGCGAGCTTCCGCTGCCTGTTGCTTCCCTTCACTTGACCTTAGGAAAACTCATGTGATTTGCCCATTTACACCCAAAGAACTCAGGACCAGAGTGGGCAGAAGAAGGCATTTTATTACGCTCTCCAGGAGAGCAGGTGTAGTGCTCGCGGGAACACTCACACTGATACAGCTGCAGGAGCAGGGATAACCATTCCCTCCACTCCTGCTAGAGTCATGGTTAGTTTACAATCTTTGTTTTTTTACATAGTTTTCCTAGGTTATATAGTTTATATAAATAGGATAATAAGGATACAGAAGCAAAAGTGAAGTTAATTAGATTTTCCTTGTCTTAGTTTAGGATTAAACTATATTCTTTTACTTCCCCTATTTTCCCTCTTTAACATATGCAAATTACGCAAATCAGTAGGCCTGGTTTCTTGACCAAGACCAGACCCTAGATAAGCTTGAACAGGTTCAAGTGGGTTTGGCCTCTCTAATTCCCCAGACTGCCTTCTCAAAAAGCATGCACATGCGTACAAGCCTCTGACCTCTCACCTGACCGATCTTGAGGCCTGGTCTCTGCTAAAGCTGGGGTGGGGGAGGGCAGGGAAGCACACCTTTAGTTCTGTGGAAACAAAACTCCTTCTCCCATTTCTTACAGTTACTTGTCCAAGGATGCGTAGGTAGTAAATAATAGAGCCTGGGTTTTAACCTGGGTTCTTTTTAGCACTGGTGATCTTGCATTGCTGATAAGCCTATTTGAAGTGTTCTATGAATGATAAGGGAGCTGAGGCAGATTTCTTAGAAATCCTGCCAAAAAGATTAGGTTTTGGGCTTTTTCTGATCACTGCTTAATAGACTACAGGGCTGGGGAACCTGTGGCCTTCAGGCCACATGTAGCCTTCTAGATCCTTCAATGTGGCCTTTTGAGTGAATGCAAATTTTACAGTCAAAATGTTGTACCACCCCTGGACTAGGAGCTTGATGATAAAGAAGGAACACGGTGTTACCCGGGGAGTAGATCTTAGCTCTCTTGCATGGAACAATAAGGCAGCCCTGTTAGGAGGAGCCCAGAGGTTGGGGAGCAGGGCAACTGTATGTTCTCTCTAGGTGACAGTGAATAATGCTGCTCCGGAATCCAAAGTAGAAGTTTGATGAATGAATGCAGAAAGTTTCCATGGTATGACTTGTACTGGAGTGGTGCTTAATTAGGTCATCTGAGTGGCTGTCCTGGGTAAAGCGTATTTGGAACCATATTTTGGAATCATAAATCTTCCTGACTTACAGCGTGAAACTGTTTGCAGTAACTTTTCTGTAAATGGCTCTGCTCTCCATCACTGGACTGGTGGGAGAAATTAAGAGTATTATGAACATATATTGCCCCAGGGAACAGCCAGGGCAACCACATGCTCCCAGTGCTATGACTTGAGGCAATAAGGGATTAATCAGATGGGGGAACCGATGATGAGTCCAAAGGTAGTTTCTTTGAATTGGTTTCTGAAATACCATCTGCTGTAGGCTAGCCTATAGAGACCTTTGTCTATCAACAATAGGTTAGTAATTAAGGTGACTAAAAACACAGTAGTATAAAAGATGCATTACTATAGAACTTGTTTTGTGTAATACTGTGAATTGAGTTTCAACAGTGTCCCTTTAAGGGAAATCTAATCCACTCCAAAAATTATTTATTAAGAATTTACTATATGCTAGGGGCTAGAAATACAAAACCAAAACAAGGAGTTCATGTTCTCTTAGGGAGATCGAAAAGTACAAACATAATTTTAGAGAGAGGGAGGAAACATTAACACCTAAGCGACTCAGCAGAGATGTCTAGCAGAAAATTAATTGTGCCTTAATGGATGCTAGGCATCCTAAGAGCCGTGAAGAGGGTTAGTGTTCTAAGCATTCCAGGCTTGTGTAGAGGCCTGGAGGTGGGAGATGGGGTATCATATTCAGAGAATAGCAAGTCAATCATTTTAGTCAAACTTAAAATATGTGAAAAAAGAGTAATGTGAAGCAAACCTGGAAAGGAAGGAAGACTAGTGCAAGATTGTAAAAAATTTTAAATGCCAAACTAAGAAGTTTGAGTTTTCTGATAGGCAAGAGGCAACGACTGAAGGTTCTTGGCACCATTACCCCTGCATTTTAGGAAGAATGTTTCAGCCATTGTGTGGAAGATAGATTCAAGAAAGGAAAGAATGGAAGCTGCATGTGCAATGGGGAGTCTTTGGAGATAGTATAATTTAGAGGTACTGAAGTCCAAAACTGAGGTAGTAGCCATGTAAGTGGACGTAAGGGATTGATTGTCAGTTAGCCAGTAAACAAGTCTTTCTTAAGTGTCTACCACGTGAATGTGGAGAGATACAAGAATGAAAGACAAGAAAGACGCTATGTTACCATTACTTCATGCATTATAGCATTGTTGTGTTCGCTGAGTATTTCTACCTTGCATCTGTTACGGTGTTTTGTACTAAGAAGGTGCTTGATAAATGCTTGTTGAATTGAGTTGAACTCAAAGAAGGAAGAATGTGCTTTTCTGGTTCAATACTCTGCTGTCTCCACTACACTCTCTGTGTATTGTTCCTTCTAGGATACTGAGAATGGTAATGTAAAAATCTGTTTGTGACCCTCACATGTCAAATGTGCCTCCTTAAACATGGTTCTCCTTGGAACTCATAGCATTATTTCAGAACCAGTCTTTGGGTTAAAAAGAACCCAGAAAAAGGATTGATTTGGTTAAGCTGGGAGGTGGTCCTTCCTGTACTTCTTGGCAATGACCAGCAGTCAACGATCAGAGATTCTCTTCTTTCTCTCTGACCCGACCTACTCCCTGGCTTGGGCTTGGCCACTGAACCGAATACTTCTTATGGTATCCCAAGGAACAGATGCTCTATTCTTAATGACTTACTTTACTCAAGATTGACAAGCTAGAGAAAATGGAGCCAGCCCTAGTCATTCAGCTGATGATGCCTCCATGACGGTAGTACTCTTTGAAAGTGATTTATTTCCTCTCTTAGAAGGGTTCAGAATACAGACAGAGTGAGGGGGAACAGAAACAGAGAGACAGACTGCTAGATAGTGAGGTAGACAGAGAATTAGCTAGACAGATAAAACGTCAGCTAGAAAAACAGAGAGTAATAGACATAGGGAGATGTGGACATAGCGAGCCAGTCACAGACAATGAGCCATACAGAGAGAGAGAGAGACACCTATAATGCTTAGGAAAACATACTACTCTAAACATGACTGCCTTGAATTATAGTCTTTATAAATCTGTACAAAGGGAGGGTTGTTCACTAAACAAACAATGAAGAAACTACCTTGAGCATGCAAATATTGACATGCAAACAGAAGAATTCCTGTTTCTTTATAATGGAGCCCCACTGGGCTGTTCCATTAGAACCCAAGCAGGGTGTTATTAGTAACTTTAGACTTGAGAAGAGAGCTGGGGGGAGGGGGGAGGGGACCGAATAGTTGTTCTTACAGACTTGAGGTACTGTCTGCTAGAAGATAGTTTACATTTGATCTTGATCCCAGTGAGTAAGAGTGAGCATCTCAGAGGCAAATCTAGGTTCGACTGATACAATGAAGATTTCCTAAGAGAGCTGAATAGGTTACCTCTGGAGTGAGTGTGTCTCCACTTACTACAGGTCTTTAAGCACCTGCTAGATCAGAAATCTTACAGGGTTGTGGAGCACTCACTCAGGTGGAAGTGACCTCCTTTCCAATCCCAAGATTCTGTGACCATCAATAGCCAAGGGCCTATGCTGGAGTTACTTTGTATTTTTCATCCAGAACTTTTATTTCATTGGTGAAGGGACTACGGGAAAAAGGAAACTCGTTCTACCTATGGAGATCCCAAATTCTCAGAGAGTTCCCTAGGATTTGGAGACATTAGCAAGCCCCAGGGTAGGTCAGGTCAGAGCAAAAGAATTTCCGATTGTTGAGTGCTGGTCATTGCCAAGAAGCACAGGGAGAACCACCTCCCAGCTTAACTAAATCAGTTCTTTCTCTGGGTTCTTTCTAACCCAAAGGCTGGTTCTGACATAATTGTATGAGTTTCAAGGGGAGCTGTGTTTAAGGAAGCACACAGCTGATATGTGCCAGAGCTAGCATGCAGGGCTTCAAATTTGAGAGGCTTTGGCTTTCTATCCTTTACTTTCCATTACCTCTAAATATTTAGTATAGGTGCTTCATAAATCTGTTTGATCTGAATGAAATGGTGATATCTCAGAATCTTTATGCATCCTCTCCTTAAATAGCAAAGAACAAGTAGCTGTCTCCATAAAGCTTTCTGTCTCCTTGCATTTTCCATCAATTTTGCATTAGATATGTGAGGGATTAGTTGACATTTTCAGTCAAATGTTTAAGGACCTACAACAGAGCCGGTCCTGTGTTAGGTGCTAGCAAGAAAAAGACAGAAAGGAAACACTCTCTGCCCTCAAGGACCTTATATAGGAGCAGAAGGTTTGTACATAGCATATGCAAAATATAGAAGGTAATTTGCTGGGATGGTGTGACACAATAGCATTTGGGGGATTGGGAGAGGCCTCATGTAGGAGATAATATTTGAGCTGAGCTTTGAAAAAAAAACAGGGATATTTTGAGGTTTTCAGTTCCCAGATTGGGACTGTCAGTGGCTTATTATTATTTAGTGGATTACCCAGCATGCCGTGCCAAATTTGATAGAGTGTCCTGTTTTGTTGTCTTGAAAAACTGAAAGAAAAAAGTCCCCCCCTCCCTCTCCCTCTCCCTGTCCCTCTCCCTCTCTCTCTCTCTCTCTCTCTCTCCCTCCCTCTTTCTCCTCCCTCTCTCTCTCTTCCCTTTCTCTCTCCTCCCTCTCTCTTTCCTCTTCCATCTCTTTCTCCCTCTCTCTTTCCTCTTCCATCTCTTTCTCCCTTTCCCTCTCCCTCTCTTCCTTTTCCCCTCCTCCTCTCCATCCCCACCTCTCTCTCTTTTTCTTTCTCTCCCTTTCTCTACCTCTCCCTCCCTTTTCCTCTCTTTCTTCTTCTCTGGCACACACACACACACATACACACAGTCTAATAAACAACCTGTAGAATAATAATAAGCCTTAATTTGACAACTGGGAGACTGTGAAAAAGTACAGTCTGTTTGGAAAAGAGATTAAGGAGGAGAAATAAAATCTGTGCTTGATGAATCATGAACCAGGAGGGGATCCTGGAAAGGACAGTGTGGCCTGGAGAGCCTTCACTAGACAGTTACCCTGGTAGGGCTATGGCCCTGGGCCTGATTTGCCTTTATCTATAGCAGCAAGAGCATTGAACTAAGGATCACGAGACCCGGGCCTTTTAGCTCTAGCACTACAACTAACTAGTAGTTTGAGCTTAATTTCTTCATTTGTAAAACAGGGATAGAATGATTCAGCTGACGTTTGAAATCCCTTCATGGAATTAGTTGCCTGATTCCATGATATTCTGAAAGCTTACAAAATTTATTTTTCCAGAGGTAAGTAGGAAGCAAGATTATAATGTCATAGTAGCAATTCTATTGATGGTCCCTTCTGAAAGGTATTTTTTTTTGATAGCAGAGATGGTGCTGGAGGACCAACTAGGTGGCATAGTGGATAGAGTACCAAGCCTGGAGCCAGGAAGATTCATCTTCCTGAATTCAAATCTGGCCCACTCACAAGCTGTGTGACCCTGGGGCAAGTCACTTAACACTGTTTGCCTCAATTTCCTCATCTATAAAATTGAGCTAGAGAAGGAAATGGAAAACTACTTCAGTATCTTTGCCAAGAAAATCCCAAATGAGGTTACAAAGAGTTGGATAGGACTGAAAATGAGTGACCAACAACAACATTGTGTTGCGTGGTGATCAAGCTGATGGACTCTATCTAGGAAGAATGTTCTGTTTGGGCGGGTTCTAGTCCTCAGCCAAGGTAGAGTCTAAAAATTGTCCACCTTCCTTTCCTCCCTCTTTCTCAATCCTTATTATTGATCTATTTGATTGTGAAACAGAGTATGACCTTTAGAACAACACTTACCTAAGTAAGGTACAGATGCCAAATCTGTGGTTTGGTATTCTTTATGTGTTCATTTTAAGGTGGGTGAGTGAGACCATCCAACATTCTTCTTTGGCAATAGTCATATTTTGGAGTTAAAAAGATTAATTACTTTATGTGGAATGATTCAAAGTGGTTGGGATTAGCACTGTTCCATGCTTGGAAAGACAAGGAAAACTGGAGTCTTTAAAAAAGCACATTAATTTATTAATTCATTCCATATACATTAATTAAATGCCTACTATGTGCCAAGCAATGTACAAAGTGCTAAAACAGATCTCAGATAATGCAACCCATCATGAATAGATCAGATAAAGATAATTACAGAGATTGAATATATTCCTTTGATGTCTTTATTCCATAAATTAATGTTATGGTAATTAGGGTGGGACTTTTTTTTTTTTGCTGTTCTCTTTTGGAATGCTAAGGCAATCAAATGCCTTTAATGAGTCTTGCCTTTATTTGAATAGGGCAGGTAAAGTGGGACTCTTTTGTCTTTTGTTTAGGAATACTTCTCAGCACTGAGGTAATCAAGTGCCTTTGATGAGTCTTGCCTTTCAAATTTAATGGCAAACAAAGTGGACTTTTTGTTGTCTTTGTTCTGGAGTGCTTCTCAGCACTAAGGAATCTTTGATTGAATCAGGAGTTTTCGATGACCTGCTTATGTCAAGGGAAAGGCTAGTTCACATGGGTTTGAGTCCTGTGGTTGTGACACCCTTTGACCCTGAAGAAGTTATACTCAGTTATATACTCAGAGGTTAGTGCCCCAAAGGGCACACTCATTGTCATGATTTGGTCAGTTGAGAATCTGGGTAGCCGTTGGAGCCCCCCAGCTTTGAAAATCCAGATGTTGGTGCCTCTCTCTCTGGTAGTTGTGTAATTCCCTGGTCAGACAGCTAGAGGCCTGTCTGTTGATTTCTGTGTGTGTTTGCTCTATTTATATAATTTCTGCTTGTATTCTCTCTGAAGTTCAGGGTGCTGGCTTTTCCCCCTGAATTAAGTGAATGATATATGCATGTTTAATTAAAGTAAGATTGTTAACCCCTTCAAGTTGCTTTCCTTAGAAAAGCAGATCAAAGAACCTGTGCCAAAGAACAGCCCTTCTGTGTATTTTTGTTGTTGGTCTTTCACCCCCACAATAGCTGCTAGCAACATTGTTGTTATAATTAATAACTTTGATATGCAAACTCTCTGTCTACAGGTTGCCCCTCTTCCCTTAAGGTGGAGGAGTCTAGTCAAAGCCAAACACCATGATTATATCAGTGGTAGCAATGAGGGTAATGTGAAGGTGGAATGGGTTGGGGAGGGTCTGTGGCAGTGGGTGAAAGAGGAGCAGCCCTCACTTTGCATTTCCCTTTTCTGTTTTTGTTTCCATTGGTACTGCTGCCACAGAAAATCCTGCCCTGGCATCAAATGAAAAGGGCGGATTGAATGGGGGTAACCAGGAAGGTACCAACAGAATGGGGAAGGGTACAAAAAAAATCACATGGTGGTAGTGAGAAAAGGAGGCCTTGTGGTCATTTCTGATGTCTTTCCTGTGTATGCATCATAAAGCATCCTTAATATGGATGTATTTCTTCTCCAACTAGCTTATAAGCTCCTTGAGGTTGGCACCTCTTTTGTGTGTATTTGTGTTTTCCTGTGTGTGTATGTGATATCATGCTATGTATATAGCATAGAATCAATAAATATTTGTTAACTGACAAAAGTAAGTCTGATAAATGAAGAAGAACATAAAGAGAACATTGACAAGACTTAATCTGGTCTTGTTCTTGGCCCAAATTTGAACCCAGTTTTTGAATCTAATATTATGATTGTGAGGTGGATCTTACTATTTAGTTAATAGTGGAACCTCTAAAAGATCTAGTTCAATCCCCTCCATTTCATCTACGAGGAGACAGAGATATAGAGAGCAAGCAGTTGGTTAAGAAGATATCTGACAATGGAATTTGGATTTCTGGACTGTAAGTTAAAATATAGGAATGATAGACATTATCTAATTAACAGAAGGCAGGGACTATTTTTGCTTTTCTTTTTATTCCCAGGATTCAGCACAGTGGGTGGCACATAATAAGCATTTAATAAATACTTGTTGCTTGACTTAATGTGTTGACTACTAAAAATGCATTTTCTTTGTCTTCCAAATCTTATCTAGGAAGCACAATTCCAGGAGGCACAGCTCCAGGCAGGCAGGCAGGCAGGCAGGCATCCTCCAGCAACCAAATCCCCCAATGCCTCAGTGCAATTCCAGGAAGTACAACTCTAGGAGACACAGTTATAGGCTGGCAGACATCCTCCAGCAGCCAAACCTTCCAGTGCTTTAAAGAAGCCTGGGTGAGCTGGCATCCCCCAGGGGCCAGAATCCCCACCTCTACCCCAGGAGTTTCAGTGTTATCATCTCAGCTCAGCACCAGGTAAGCTGCCAGAAGTCTATAGCCTCCATCGGCCAGCACCTGAGGCCCCATCACATAAAGTCAGTGACCAGGCCCTGGGCTCCCAGCACAAGAAACTGGGTTAGTGCTCCCTGCACTCCAGCAGAAGAGCTCAGCTTTAAAATCCAGGAAATAGGCAAATGCCATGAGAAAAAAGCAGAAATGGACAATAGCCACAGATTCTTATTATGGGGACAAGGAAGATCAAGGTACAAATTCAGAAGAGGACAACATTGTCAATATACCCACATCCAAAACCTCAAAGGGGAATATGAACTAGTCTTAAACCCAAAAAGCCTTCTTGAAGAGGTCAAAAAAGATTTTAAAAGTCAAATAAGACATGTAGAAGAAAAATTGGGAAAAGAAATGAGGGGTATGTAAGAGAGTCAATAGTTTGGAAAAGGAAGGGCAAAAATTGACTGTAGAAAACAAGTACTTAAAAAATACAATTGACCAAATGGGAGGAAAAAAGTACACTGAAGAAAACAAGTTCTTAAAAAATGCAATTGGCCAAATGGAAAAGGAGGTACGAAAACTCACTGAAGAGAATTCCTTAAAAAGAAAAATGGGCCAAATGGAAAAAGAGGCACAAAATCTAATTGAAGAAAACAATTTGTGAAAATTAGAATTGGGCAAGTGGAAGCTAATGACTCTGTGAGATATCAAGAATCAGTCAAACAAAAACAAAAGAATGAAAAAAATAGAAAACATAAAATACTTTATTGGTAAAACAAGTGACTTGGAAAATAGATCTAGGAGAGACAATTTAAAAAAAAATATTTGTCTACCCAAAAGCCAGGATGGAAAAAAGAGCCTGGACAGTATCTTTCAAGAAATCATTAAGGAAAACTTCCTTGAGGTCCTAGAACCAGAGGGTAATATAGTCATCAAAAGAATCCACCAAACACCTTCTGAAAGAGATCCTAAATTGAAAACACCAAGGAATATTATAGCCAAATCCCAAAATTACCAGGTCAAAGAGAAAATACTGCAAGCAGTCAGAAAGAAACAATTTAAATATCATGGAACCACAGTCAGGATTATGCAGGACCTTGCAGCTTCTACATTAAAAGATTGGAGGGTGTGGAATGTGATATTCCATAAGGCAAAGGAATTTGGATTACAATTAAGAATCAACTACCCAGTGAAAATGAACATAATCTTTCAGGGGAGGAGATGGATATTCAATGAAATAGGGATCTTCCCAACCTTCATGATGAAAAGGCCAGAGCTCAACAGAAAATTTTATCTTCAAATACAAGACTCAAGAGAGACATAAAAAGGTAAACAGGAAAGAAAACAACCACATGTTATTAATAAGGGCAAACTGTTTACATCCCTACAAGGGAAGATGACACTTGTAACTCTTAAGAACTGCATTGTTATTATGCCATTTAAAAGGGCTATACACAGATAGAGGGCATGGATATAAGTTGACTTTGATGTGATAATCAAAAATCTAGTTAAGTGGTGAAAAGGGATTGTACTGGGAAAAGATGAAAGGAGAAGGTAGACAAGGGTAAATTACATTGCATGAAAAGGCACAAAGACCTATTACAGTAGAGGCAAAGAAGGGAGGGAGATGAGCATTGCCTGAACCTTACTCTCATCAGATTTGGCTCAAAGAGGGAATAATATAATCAGTTAGGTATGGAACTCTAACTTAACCTATGGAAAGTAGGAGGGAAAGGGGAAAGAAAAGGGAGGGGGTGGATAGAAGGGAGGGCAGACTGTGGGAGGTGGTGGTCAAAAGCTAAACTCTACTGAGGAGGGAAAAGGAGAAAGCAGAGAGAAAAGCATAAATGGGGAAAAGTAGAATGAAGAGAAAGACACAGATAGTCATCACAGCTGTGAATGTGAATGGGATGAACTCTCCTGTAAAATGGGAGCAGATAGCAGAGTGGATTAAAAACTATAATCCTACAATATGTTGTTTACAAGAAACACATTTGAAACAGAGGGATACACACAGAATAAAGGTAAAGGCTGGAGCAGAATATATTTTGCTTCAGCTGAAGTAAAAAAAAAAAGCAGGGGTTGCAATCCTAATCTCAGACAAAGCAAAAGCAAAAATTGATCTAATTAAAAGACATAAGGAAGGAAACTACATACTGCTAAAAGGTACCATAGACAATGAAGTAATATCATTACTAAACATATATGCACCAAGTGGTATAACATCCAAATTCTTACAGGAGAAGTTAAAGGAGTTACAGGAAGAAATAGACAACAAAACTATATTAGTGGGGGACTTCCCCCCTCCCTCTCAGAACTAGATAAATCTAACCACAAAATAAATCAGAAAGAAGTTAAGGAGATTAATATAATTTTTAAAAAGTTAGATATGGTTGACCTCTGGAGAAAACTGAATGTGGATAGAAAGGAATATACCTTTTTCTCAGTGGTATATGCCATCTACACAAAAACTGACCACTTGTTAGGACATAAAAACCTCACAATCCAATGTAGAAAGACAGAAGTATGAAATGCATCCTTTTTAGATTATGATGCAATAAAAATTACATGGAATGAAGGGCCATGGAAAGATAGACTAATAATTGGAAACTAAGTAATTTAATCCTAAAGAATGAGTGGGTCAAACAACAAATCATGGTAACAATCAATAACTTCATCCAAGAGAATGACAATAATGAGACAACATACCAAAACTTATGGGATGCAGCAGAAGTGGTTCTTAGGGGAAATTTTATATCTTTCCATGTTTGAATAGAATATGAATAAATGAATAAAATAGAGAAGGAGGAGATCAATGAATTGGGCATGCAACTAAAAAAGCTAGGAAAAGAACAAGTTAAAAATCCCCAATTGGAAATTAGAAATTAGAAATTCAGAAAACCAATGGAGAGATTAATAAAATTGAAATTAAGAAAATTATTGAACTAATAAATAAACTAAGACCTAGTTTTATGAAAAAAACCAATAAAATGGATAAACCTTTGGTTAATGTGATTTTAAAAAAAGAAAGAAGAAAAACAAATTACTAGTATCAAAAAGGAAAAGGATGAATTCACCATCAATGAAGAGGAAGTCAAAACAATGATTAGGAGCTATTTTGACCAACTGTATGCCAATAAATTTAACAATCTTAGTGAAATGGATGAATATTTAAAAAATATAAATTGCCCTCATTAATGGAAGAGGAAATAAAATGCTTAACCCCATCTCAGAAAAAGAAATTGAACAATCTATCAATGAACTCCCTAAGAAAAAGTCTCCAGGGCCAGAGCAAGTGAATTCTATCAAACATTTAAAGAATAATTAATTCCAATACTAGATAAACTATTTAGAAAAATATGTGATGGAAGAGTCCTACCAAATTCTTTTTATGATACAAATATGGTGCTGATACCTAAACTGGGAAGCATCAAAACAGAGAAAGAAAATTATAGTCTAATTACCCTAGTGAATATAGATTCAAAAATTTTAAATAAAATACTAGCAAAGAGATTACATCAACTTATCTTGAGGATAATACACTATGATCAAATAGGATTTATACCAGGAATGCAGGGCTGGTTTAGTATTATGAAAACTACCGGCATAATTGACCATGTCAACAACAAAACTAATAGAAATCATATGATTATCTCAATAGATGCAGAAAAAGCAGTTGGCAAAATACAACACCCATTCCTATTAAAAACAATAGAGAGCATAGGAATAAATGTAGTCTTCCTTAGAATGATAGGTAGCATCTATCTAAAACCATCAACAATCATTATGTGTAATGGGAATAAGCCAGAAGCATTCCAAATAAGATCAGAGGTGAAGCAAGGTTGTCCATTATTACCACTGTTATTCAATATTATATTAGAAATGTTAGCTTTAATAAGAAAAGAAAAATATTGAAGGGATTAGATTAGGCAAAGAAGAAATAAAGCTGTAATATAAATAAAATTTAAATACAATATATAAAATATATAAATATGATACAAATAAAAGAGCTATAAATAAAGTGATAGCTTTATCACTTTGCAGATGATATATTTCAAGAATCCTCAAGTAAAAAATTATTTGAAATAAAAAACAAATTTATCAAAGGTGCAAGATATAGAATAAAAGCACATAAATCATTAGCATTTCTATATTACTAACAAAGTCCAATAACAAGAGATAGAAAGAGAAATTCCATTTAAATTTACTGTAGACATTATAAGGTATTTGGGAGTCTACTTGCCAAAACAAACCCAGGAACTATATGAATACAATTATAAAGCACTTTTCACGCAAATAAAGTCAGATCTAAATAATTGGAAAAATTGGAAAAATATGAGTTGCTCATGGGTAGGCCAAGCTAATAGAATAAAATGACAATTCTATCTAAATTAATTTACTTATTCAGTGCCATACCAATCAAACTACCAAAAAAATTTCTAGAGCTAGAAATAAAAACAACAAAATTCATTTGGAAGAACAAACGGTTCAGAATATCAAAGGAATTAATGAAAAGAAATGCAAGGGAAGGTGGCCTAGCTGTACCAGGTCTTAAATCATATTATAAAGCAGCAATCATCAAAATTACTTGCTGGCTAAGAAATAGAGTGGTGGATCAGTGGAATAAATTAGGTACGCAAGACAGAGTAGTCAACAACTATAGTAATCTACTATTCGATAAATCCAAAGACTCCAGCTTCTGGGATAAGAACTGACTATTTAACAAAAACTGCTGGGAAAACTGGACAATAGTATGGCAGAAACTAGGCATAGACCAACATCTTATACTGTATGACAAGAAACAGTCAAAATGGGTGTGTGATTTAGATATAAAGACTGATACTATAAGCAAATTAGGAGAGCAAGAAATAGTTTACCTGTCAGATCTATGGAGAAGAGAACAATTTATGACCAACCAAGAGATAAACAACATTATGAAATGCAAAATGGATGATTTTGATTACATTAAATTGATAAGTTTTGCATAAAACAAAGCCAATGCAATCAAGATCAGAAGGAAAGCAGAAAGCTGGGAAACAATTTTTACAGCCAGTGTCTCTAATAAAGTCCTCGTTTCTAAAATGAACTGAGTCAAATTTATAAGAATACAAATCATTCCCCAATTGATAAATGGTCAAAGGCTATGAACAGGCAGTTTTCAGAGGAAGAAATTAAAGCTGTATATAGTCATATGAAAAAGTGCTCTAAATCACTATTGATTAGAGAAATACAAATCAAAAAACTCTGAGGTACCACATCACACCTATCAGATTGGTTAACATGACAAAACAGGAAATAATAAATGTTGGAAAAGATGTGGGAAAATAGAACACTAAACCATTGTTGATGGAGTTGTGATCCAACCATTCTGGAGAGCAATTTGGAACCATGCCCAAAGGGTAATAAAACTGTGCATACCCTTTGACCCAGCAATAGCACTTCTAGGTATGTATCCTAAAGAGATAATAAAAGCAAGAAAAAGAACCATATGTACAAAAATATTTACAGCCGCTCTTTTTGTAGTGGCAAAGAATTGGAAATCAAGGGGATGCCCATCAATTGGGGAATGGCTGAGCAAGTTGTGGTATATGAATGCAATGGAATACTATTGTGCTATAAGAAATGATAAAAAAGGTGGACTTCAGAAAAGCCTGGAAAGACTTATATGAACTGATGTTGAGTGAAATGATCAGAACCAATTGAACATTGCACACAGTAACAGCCACATTATGCAATGACTGACTTTGATAGACTTAGCTTTTCTCAGCAATGCAAGGATCTAAGACAGCTAGAAAATGCCACATCCACATCCAGAGAAAGACCTTTGGAGTCTGAATGCAGATGGAAGCATCTATTTGCTCTTTTTTTTGTTTTGTGGTTTTGTTTTGTTTCTTCTTTCTCATGATTCTTTCCATTGGTTCTGATTCTTTTTTACATCATTACTAATGTGACAATATGTGTAATATAAATGTATACACAGAGCCTATATCAGATTGCACTCTGTCTTGGGGAGGGGAGAGAAGAGGGGGTGGACAAGAAAATTTGAAAACTGAAAATCTTATGGAATTGAATGTTGAAAACTAAAGATAAATAAAATAATTATTTAAAAAAAGAGCAGGAGAGGTAGAAGAGAAATGGTGCCTAAGGAATAACATCATGTGTTAAGAAGTTAGAATATTCATGTTAGTATCAAAGATTCAGAGGGAAGAAAATGCCATCTTCCAAGTAGTAGTGGCTTCAAAGCCTCTCCCTGACAATAATAGGCTGAAGTTCTGTTAATACATAGCCATGGGGATATGGGCCCATACAGCTAGCCAGGAAGTTAATAATAAATAGCATAATACACATGGGCTAATATTAAGATTATTGTTTTAACTGTCTTTTGCTACAGGTAAAAGTTGATGATTTTAGACTTATAGTTGCCATTAAGTCCCTTATGGTGAACCTGGATTGCCTGAACCTGTTTCCAGAACTTTGCCCAATAACCTGTCATGGAAGCTATGTGGAGACTGGAGAAATGAAGGCTACCTTTGTTCCTAATATCCTCTTGAGTATACAAATGAAGTTAGTGCAAAGTAAAAATCCAAACACATGTCTCATAAAAATTCTACATTCAGAATTTCTGCATTTCCTTTCCAATTGTCATGGAGAAGTAAGTGAATGTTTTTGTATATTCATCAATCTCAGTAGGAGATACATAGTTTATTATATGCACTCAGTGGGACTGTGGATTCTTTTTCCATTCCTAAACTTCAATGAATAAAACTTAAAAGGAAATAGAATGTAATTAGAGTTAACTCTGTGAAACAGAGCTTAATATGCTATATTCACAGGAGAAAAATATAGTTTGGGGTCTTCACATTCACAATGTTAGATTTAGCAAGGCTGATTCAGAAAAATGAAAGATATGCACAAAGAACACATCGAAATATGAAGGTGCCTGGAAACAAATGGAGGGCTGACTGTTCTCTTAGTCTCTAATAACCTATGAGAATCGGTCTCTTTTTAGTGAACTTGTTGCAATACAAGAGAGACTGGCTATTGATCACTATTGATCATTTATCCTAATAGAATTCATAATCTACCTTCTCCTGCTCCTCTACTCCTCCTCCCTTTACTTCTCTCTCATTTCTCTGTCACCTCTTTTCTTTTTCCTATCTCTTTTCTCTCCTTTTATCTCTCCCCATTTCCTGTTCTTTCTCCCAATTTTTCTCTCTTCCCCTCCTACCTCTCCACCTTTTCTTTCTTTCTTGTTTCTTTCTTCTTCTTTTCAGTTCTATGCCCCCTCCCTTTGCTTATAGTTTTAAATAGGATATCTTGGACTTTCTCTAAATATGTTCTATATTTTATATTCAAACAAAGTTAACTCTGATGTCCTTTACCTGGTGATTGAAGTGGCATAGTATAGTTGAAAGATCATTGCATGGGAGCTCGGAGACCTCGTTCTGGTACTTACTAGGGGAAAGGGAATAGAAATAATCATTTATATAGCATCTACTGTATGCTAGACACTATGCTAATTGTTTTTTTTAACACATATTACCTCATTTAGTTGCAATGACAACCTTGAGGGGTAAAGCGCTATTATTAGCCATATTTTACAGTTCCTGAGACCGAGGCAAGCAGAAGTGAAACAATTTCTCAAGTCACACAGCTACTAGATGTGGCCAGATTTGAACTCAAGTCTTCCTCCAGTCCCGGTGCTCAATCCACTGTGATACCAACTGCCTGTACTAGTCACGTGACTGTGCAAATCCCATAAGCTCTAAGCTTTAGCTTCCTCATGTGTTAAATATTGGAGATGTGACCAGATTTTCTTTAAGGTCCCTTTCACCTTGTTATCCTTCGATTCTTGGAGAGCAACTTTATACATTTATTGGGGTGTGCTTATTGCCTCTGCATCTTTTTCCTCAGGGCCAGTTATGCAAAGGGGGCATCAAGTTAACACATTTTTATACAATCCTCCCCTGCATGCATCTCTGACTTTCATTAAACTTCAGTGTGTGCCTTGCTTTAATGGGAAATCTGAACAAATTATTTTTGTATACTGTGCATGTGAAGCAAACATTAAAATCAGGCCAGAACTGGAAAGAGAAAACTCATTTGAAAACCTGCTGTGAAAGCTATAATAGAAATTATATTTATGACTAAAAAATTATGAAAATCTACACGTGGTAGGTTAACTTCTAACAGCCCAATCTCACTGATGAGTTGATTAGACTGATTAGTTGGCAGCTTGGGCCCTGAAGGTATCCTATAAAGAACAGGCTAGTTAAGTACGGAGAGAGTCAAGTTTTGGATGATGGAGGGGTTTTGTTCTGCCTGAAAGTGCCAGGTCAAGGAGATGTAGGTCAGGAGAATGCCTAAGGGTGGAAGTTCAAAGGAGAGAGAGACATTAAGCTGGTGTGTGTCTCTTTCAATATTTTGCCAACAACAAAGCCTGTATTCTTTTAGGTTGCCAGTGATGTACAGTTGAATATGACATGTCTAGTAATAATCACAGTATACAAAGGTTCTTCTTGGTCACATTCTACTTTCTGTAAGCTTTCATACTTTCAGCTCATATCTAAAAAATTTTGAGTTTTGTTAAGTCATAGAAACAATGGAAATTAGGGACAAAATGAAACACTTCATTCTAGCATGATCCAACCCAACGCGATAAGCATTTCTTAAATGCCTTGTCTGTACAATACACTGTGCTAGGTGGTAGAGATAGCTAGTTCCTAGCATTTATATAGCACTTTAAGATGTGCAAAGAACTATGTATGGATAAAGATAGATTGATAGATGTTTATGTACAGTGCCTCTTTGGCTCTATCTACCCATCTGTTTGTCTATTTGTCTATCTGTTCATCCATCTATCCTATCCTATCCCATCCATCCATCCATCCATCCACCCATCCCAGCCTATCCTATCCTATCCTATCCTGTCCTGTCCTATCCCATCCATCCACCCATCTCAGCCTATCCCAGCCTATCCTATCCTGTCCTATCCCATCCTATCCCATCCATCTACCCATCCCAGCCTATCCTATCCTATCCTATCCTATCCATCCATCCATCCACCCATCCCAGCCTAGCCTATACTATCCTATCCTATCCCATCCCATCCATCCATCCATCCATCCACCCACCCACCCATCCCAGCCTATCCTATCCTATCGTATCCTGTCCTATCCCATCCATCTACCCATCCCAGCCTATCCTATCCTATCCTATCCTATCCTATCCTATCCTATCCTATCCTATCCATCCATCCATCCATCCACCCATCCCAGCCTAGCCTATACTATCCTATCCTATCCTATCCCATCCATCCATCCATCCACCCATCCCAGCCTATCCTATCCTATCCTATCCATCTATCCATCTCTCATTTATCTTCAAAGGAATCTTTTAAGGCAGGTGCTGTTATTATCCTCATTTTACAGATGAAGAAGTTGAAGCTGACAGATGTAAAATGACATGCCCAGGGTCGGTCACACAGCAGATAAGCGTCTGGGTGTGTGTTAAGTTAGATGTCTTCTGGGCTCCCATCCAATTCTTAAAATCTGTGATTCTGGTCATGTTGCCTTTATTTGAAGCCCTCCAGTAAGGGGAGAATCACCTCCACTGAAGCACATTGCCTTTTTGGATAGCTCTAAGTTTTAGAAAGTTGTTTTTCCCCTGACATCAAGCCTAAATTTATCTCCTTGCACCTTTCACCCCTTGATTCTATTTCTTCCCTTTGAGGCCAAATCCATCAAATCTAATCCTTCTTCCTAAGGGTAGCCCTTCAAATACTTGAACACAGGCTCCTTTGTCTGAAATGCCCTCTATTCTCTCTCTTTCCCTAAGACCTATTTATGGTCCCTGCGAAGTTCCGCCTCCCAAACAGTTCTTAGAAATAGTGACTACCTTCCTTTCTGAAGTCTGGGAGTCCTCACTGCCCACACCATTCAAGTGAATGCAACTTTTTGGTGTTACTTACCTTTTTATATAGAGAGTTTTCCTGTCTTCCTTCCTACTGTGCTGAGGGACTTTGTCTTATATACTTTCTTGTAACCCCAATGTCTTGTGCATAGGATGTCCTCCCTATGTGTTTGGTGATGATTATATAACTCTGGTCCAAGCTCTTGAAACATTAAAAAAATCCTGTCCCCATACTTTGGATTTGATTTTCCATTGATCGAACCTTTCAATTTGGAAGCCCAGGAAAAATAGTGGGTTTTCCAGTAAATTAAAATCATTTAAGTTCTGTGCTGAGTATAGTGAAAAGGACTCTGTGCAGGAAACTGGGACACCTGCCTTTTAATCATGGCTCTGGATGACCTGGGGCAAATCATTGTTCTTTTCTGCATCTCTGCAAAATGAAGGAGGTAGACCAGATGATCTGGAAGGGCTCTATCTTACAGCTCTGAAATCCTCTGAATGTATTTTGTGAATAAATTTGTGTGAATGCATTCTGTGAACATATCGCTCTTTGGGGGAAGTTTAAAATTTTCTGTCTTGTATGACCAAGTATGCCTGCTATTGGTAATGCTTTCTAGGAGGTAAAGTGTCCATTGCCTTCCTTACCATTGAGCTTGATAGTTTAATCAGCATTTTGATGAATGAACAGATTCTAAATATATAGTCCCTGGAGCTGGTATTGCTCCTCTTTATTTTCTGTTCAGTGTGTGCTGTGATTAATGATTGGCTATAAATAGGTGGCAGTATTCGATTCTCTGGAAGACAGGGTAGCCTGGGGAAGAAGTGCTGTTTTGAAGCAAAGAAACTACATTCTGAGACCACTTCTCCTTCCCTCTGGCTTGCTTTATGGACTAGGGCAGATCTGAAATCTTGGTGCCTCAGTTGTCCCACAGGTAATCTATGCATTTGACCAAGGTTTGGAAAATATGCTCCATGTCATTGCAGAGAATTCTCAGGAACTTGAATGAAGCAGGCTGAGTTAATTATAATTGTATCAAGTCTAGGGAAAAGTGAATTAAATTTCCAAAGGAATTTAGAATTGCTACTTATCTTTATTGATTTTATTTTTGATATTATCTTTATTGATTTTGCCACCATACCTATATGCATACATACATACATACACGCACATATATATGCATTCACATTTTTCCTACCTTTTGCATTAATGTGAGTAAATGTTGGTATGAAAGATATTTGCAGTCAGTGAATATCTTTTACCCCCTCCCCTTCCCTTTCTTTTCTCTGGTGTGTGAGGTGGTTGAAATATTCCTTGATTTCTTTCCGGAGCTATTGCTGTACTTTTAAGCAATTTATTTCAAATTAACCTAGAAAGATTTTCCTGAGCTTACAAATATTGCCTTCTTAGGAATCACATGTCTAGGGGAAAGTATATTTTTTGCAGTTAATTAAGCAACTGCTTCAGAAAGAGCTAAGCAACATCTCATCCTCTCTTCTCCACCTCCGCCTACTGCCCCTATATCCAGTTGTCATGGCGATCGCAAATAAATTATGAATGAGAGAGAGGTCAGAAGTGCACGTTAAAATGTCTAATACATAGTCAACTTACAGTCTGTACACTGCTCCCAGCTCACTATAGAAATCTTTCAATTATGTTGGTTTTCCATTTGTCAGACCCTCCCTCTGCTGTTAAATAAACCTTCGCCAGGGCCAACTAAATCCTGGGCTGATGGAGGTGCTGCCCTCTGCTGGTTGCTGACTGAAGAGGACACCTGCTCACTAAATTTTGAGGGAAGGTTGAATAGAGTCCATGGAAACCTGTTTTGGCAATGGGAGGGAACAAAAGGCTGACATCTTGTTTTTTCAGTAGTTTTACAGTTTTCCTTTCTTTGTGTGTCTCTGTTCTTTCATCTGCTACAAACTATACTGGTAATGTAATATAATAGGATGAGTCCTAGAATTAAAATCAAAGGAACAGCTTTCCAGTTCCTTCTCTGACACTTATTAGAAGTGTGATCTTAGGCAAGCCACTTAATTTCTCGAGGACTGGGTTTCTTTATCTGTAAAATGTATTATCGTCAAATAAGGTGAAAGGGACCAGAAAGACAAGCTGGAAGAGAGTGGGTCCTGGACTTCTGAAGATTTCTGAGGATCTCCCAGAGATTTTGGTACAAGTATGTATATCTTGTTTTCAAAAAACAGAATGAGTTCCTTAATACCCATGTGAATTAGATTGAAACTGAGTCCTGTGAGTCACATCTCAAAGAATCCTTCCTTGTTGCACAGTGTCTTATCTGACCCAGGAAGATGTAAAGTTAGGATCATGGCAGGAGTAGGTGGGGAATTAGAAAAATTCAGCCCACAATATTTCAGGAGCCACTATGGCCATTATTAGGGCTTCAGTGTTTGCTTTCAAATCACAGGTGCCTCACACTCTGAGAGACTCTATCAAAGGCAAGAAGCTTGCGGAGTAATTATCTAGGTAAGTCAGAGAATGTAGGTAAATCATTTGGACTCTGAAAGTTAAAAATACCCTAAATAATCAAACTGTAGAGAGCCCTTAGTAAATACTTATTGAATGACTGGAAAGCTTCATATGGTAAATACAAGATTTTCAGCATTGCTTACTTGTCCATGAAAAAATTTCTCATAGTCTCTTTTAAACTGTTTATATCAAGTCAGAGAACTTTCAGGTCCCACTTGGGTCAGCCTTTCTCACTGACAGCTATTATTCAGCAAAATAGTTAGCATTTATTATTACTATGGTTATTACCACCTTCCCTTTATACTCATTCAGTTCCTTGTCATTAGTTTGCCAGTAGAGTGCACATTTTGACAGCAAGGGTACAATGAAAAGATCACAGGACTGAGAGGACCTGGGTTTGAATTTCATCTCTGCCACTTACTATCCGTGGGCAAGTCACATAATATTTCTGAACCTCAGTTTCTTAATCTATAAAATGAAGGGGTTGTCTGTTGTTGATCAGCGGTTTCAGTCCTGTCCAATCTTCGTGACTTTATTTGGGGTTTTCTTGGCAAAGATACTGGAGTGGTTTGCCATTTCCTTCTCCAGCTCTTTTTACAGATGAGAAACTGAGGCAAACAAATTACTTGCCCAGGGTCACAGAGCTAGTAAGTGTCTGAGGCTGGTTTTGAACTCAGGAAGATGAGTCTCCCTGACTCTAGGCCTGGTGCTCTATCCATTGTGCCCCAAGGGGTTGTCTAAATGACCTCAAAAGTCATCAACCAGTTCCTAATCAACTAAAAAGCATTTATTAAGCACCTACTATAGTCAGACACTGTGTTGGGAGTTGGGGATCCAAATACAGGGAACAGAATTTCTTCTCTCAACCATTGTTACGAGAGAACAGGACCAGGAGTAAACGTACATAGAATGTGCTCCAGATCTGTGGTGTACCCTATTGGGAGCACTGTCTTAGCTTTTCTCCTCAGGTAAGGACAAATGGAAATGGTTCCCTAGAATATGCCACATATTTGGCTCACCTCTGTGCATGCATGTGAGTGCAACAGGGATACATTTGATTGGGGAGAGAAAAAAGAGAGAAGATGGCGTAGTCCAATGCCACAACAGATGACCCTGAGCAATTATAAGAGGCCATGAAAGCCTGGGTGATCATGGAGGGGATACAAAGGTAGCAAAGTGACCAGGGCTGTTAAAGAAAGAAAATGAAGTGGGAATAAATATGCACACTTCAGAATTCTTCTCTGTTTAAACAGCCTTCAAACAGTAAAAATTTCCAAATCCTAACTCTACATTTGTCTTCAGATCCTCAGTGCATATTTGACTAATAACCATGACCCTTAGCTCTTGAAGGGATAGGGTATTTTAGGGCATCTATTCATTTTGTGCCAATTCCCTTCCCCCCCCCCACTTGCCCCCCCACTTGCCCCCCCACTCCTCCCAACACTGCCCCCAACATAGTGGTGAAGATTCCACTGTCAGCTAGGGCTGCATTGAACACTGTCCACACATGCCAGGGCCTGGGTTACTCTGGTAAAGTTCAGCTTCGTCTAAACAGCTGGCATTTAAACTCCATCAATATCTGGTGATTATCATCTGTTCATCTCCAAACATTTCGGATGAGAAATATCAACAGAAGTGACTTTTTTTCTTTAGGAAGAGAGGCTCAGGAGGTAAGCTGTACATCTGTCAGAATCCATGAAATTTCTTTAATCAGTGGGGGAAAGGAGGGACATCCCATCCTGGATTGGTTTGTGAAAGTGACACTAAAGACTGGGACGTGTGTGTGTGTGTGTGTGTGTGTGTGTGTGTGTGTGTGCACGTGTGTGATAGTAGAGAGAAATTGGATCTTCTCCTTGGTAAAAGTCTAAATCTGAGCCTTGTTCCTGCAACAAACAACCTCCAGGGTATTAAATAAGTCTTTAGGGGAAAAATGTGTACAACTTAGTACACTTGCTGGCAACTTGATCTTCAACAAAGCACTCGCCCACCTTCCTCATTAACGAGCTTCCAGCAGCTCTCTGGGATTCCTTCCAAATTGAATAACCAGCTTCAAACACCATTAACAAAATAGATTCCTCTAAGCCCAATGAAATTTAAAGAAAAAAGAAACCTCATATTTCCCTAATTTCAGAAGGTAAACATATCCCTCGGGATCAACAATTCAGATTGAGTTGCTTTATAATTATAGTGGTTTTCCCTGTTAATCGTTTTTCACCTTAATCAATTTTGACTTTTGTAATCCACTTTTGGGGTTGCAGTCAAGAACCCAACCACATCTTAGTGGAACATAAGAGATAACTCAGCAAATGGATGTTGAATATTATAAAGCACAAGGCAAAAAGATGATGATACATCAAGGATTTGCAGTTTTTTGTCAGTGTGACTACTACCTCTATCAAGTAAATTTCAATCCCTCCACATACTAGGACTGCTTAACTGGGAGAAGGGAAGACTTGAAGGCAGAGGGACAAATGGGGCGGGATGGTGGTCACCAGGTAATTGAAGAACTGTCTTGTAGAATTAAGGATTCTTGTATTGAAAGATCTTAGTAGTTGGGTGACTGTTTTATGCTTGGAGCCAGGGGGCATAACTGAAGCATGCTTGGAAAAGGCAAAAAGGTAGATTTGGTCTTAGTGTAGAGAAAAACTTCCTAGCAATTATAGTCAAGTTAACAAGCACCATTAACAAGTTAAATCTCTCCCATTTTTAAAAAAATATTTTTAATTTATGGAATAAAACAAGCATTTCCATAACATAGTACAATAAAAAGAGATGATTGCTCATGAAATGGCAAATCTACTTTGTACAACTTGCTATTCCTTTCAAATATGCAACACAATTATCAGGTAAATTTCTCTATTTCATTTTTTAAAACATGTTAAATACCTCATTTTGTTGGGCTCTATCCTTGTTAGTGATAACCACAAGTATTGGTTCCTCTTGATTAGAAAATGTCAAACAAAGGTTGGTTGACCAATTGTCAGGCAGATTGTACAGAGAGGAGTCTCCATCAGTTGTTTGTTAGACTACATGGCTTCTTAGGTCCCTTTCGAATCTGTGGTTTTGTAGCTTACTAGGTGACTTTTAAGAATTTCCATGGCCCCAGATCCATTAAGCTGGTGATGAGCCACTCTGAATTTAGCTCAGCTTCTGGTCAGACAATGGACTTAAGTTCCATCCTCAGAGTCATACTTCTGGCATGGAAGGTCATAGGATGATAGATTTATAGCTGGATGCAACCTGAGAAGTTATGTAGTTCATCTTCCTCTTTGTACAGATGAGGAAACAGAGGCTCAGAGAAGGATTATAGATTTAGAGTTGGAAGGGACCTCAAAGATCATTTAGTCCATTTGTCTCATTTCATAGCGGGGGAAATTGAAGCCCATAGAAAATGAATGATTTGCCCACTTTCACACAGGTACTTCATGGAAGGGCTCCAAATCTGGTGTTCTATTCTCTGCACTATGAGGCCATCAATGTTCATTCAATGTTATGCCAGTGAAGCATATTGGAGTTTTCTCCTCTCAACTTTTCACTGCCTTTTTATCTTTTATGAGGTTCTCTTTTTTCCATTATCATGTCCAGATATGAAAGTAGTTGGAAAGATCGAGGACATATGTTATACTTTATATACCTTGTACTTTCCTCTTTTCAGTAGAGTATTTGGTATTTTATGAATTCTCTGTGTTTTTTAACTTCACAAATTGTAGAGTATCTGTTCACTTGAAACCTTATTTTTCCTACCTGAGACGGTAGAATGTTGGCCTTATGGAAGTTTCTATATGCATATTGAAAGGGGAGAGGCATGAGGTGATGTCACTGACCAAAAGTCAGGAGATCTGAGTTCTGACACTGCCTTTGCTAGGCATTTGACCTTGACTAAGTCACTTAACCTGTTTTTGTTCTCAGTTTCCTTTTCTATAAACTAAAGAAGTTAGACTATGTGATCTCTAAACTCCTTTAGCTCCAAAATGTTATGATATACCATAATTTGGTGTGTTAAATGGGACCTAAAGCAAAAGGCAGTGAGTCCAAAGGGAAAGCAATGATCTTTATGATTACATTTAAGCTTGTTAGCAAGAACATTATTAGCATAAAGGTATTTCTCAGTGGAAATGTAAATTAATGTAAATGAATTAATTTGCCATTTAAGGAGTTCTCCTAGGCAATGTGATAGGTGGTTTGCAACCTGCAATTGTCCTGGGTAAATAACCTTTGCCTAATTGAAGACAATGTCTTGTGTTTCAATCTTGTGGATTCTGGGTCTCCTGATTAACTACTATGAAAATATTCTATTTTAGTGGTTAGAGTGGCAGAAGGAGTAAATTGAAGATGATTGATTCAGGCATAGATTGGTGGCAGCTATTGGTGGCTTAATTGAGGGAATGCTTTTACTAAGCATTTATTATTCACCTGCTATATACTAGGCACCATGCTAAGTGCAAATTTATATTGGGAATACAATGAAAAGCAAAAACAGTCCCTTCTCTCAAGGAACTCACAATCTAATGGAGGAGACAATATGCAAACAACTATGTGTGAAACAACTATATTTAGGATAAAATGGAGACAATCATGGGGGAAGGCACTAGCATTAACAGGGAATTGGGAGAGACTTCCCTTAGAAAGTGGGATTTTAGCTGAATGTTGAAGGAAGCCAGGAGGTTGAGGTAACAAGGAAGAGAATTCCAGGCATGGGGAAGCTAGCCATTGAAAATGCATCGTTTTGCTTGAGGAACATCAGGGAGTCCATTGTCTTTGGATGGGAGGATATGTAGGAATGGTGCGTAAGGTATAAGAATGGAAAGATAGGAAGAGGCCATGTTATGAAGGTTTATAAAATTAAAAAAAGAATTTTATATTTGATCTTAGAGGTAACAGTGAGCCACTGGAGTTTATTGAATAAGGAGTGGCATGATCAGACTTGTACTTTGGGAAAATCAGTTTGGTAACTGAGTGAAGCATGGATTGGAATGGAGTGAGACGTGAGACAGGGAGACCAACCAATAGTCTATTGCAGTAGATCAGACATGAGGCAATGAGGGACTGGACCAGGGTGGTCACAGGTTCTGAGAAGGAAAGGGAGCACATATGAATAATGTTTATAATGTAAAGTTGAACTTGGTGTAGTGTGGTCAGACCTGTACGTTAGCAATATTAACTTGGCAGCTGTGTAGAAGATGAACAGGAGGAGAGAATCTTGAGGCAGGAATGCTAATTAAAAGAATATTATGTTAGTCCAGACAAGAGGTGATGAGGTCAGAATTCTTGGTGGTTATGGTGTGTGATGATAAGGAGACAGATATGAGAGTTATTGTGGAGAGAAGATTGACAAGACATGGCAAATGATTCTATGTGGTGGGGGTAAGTGAGTGTGAGGAGTCTAAGATGCCTCTGGGGTAAAAAATCTGGGTGACTGGAAGGCTAGTGGTGCTTCAACTGAGATCGGGAAGTTAGCAGGAGGGGAGATAATGAGAGAAACTACAGCACTGGAGAGAAATAGTCTAATAATTCCTATCACAAGATAGAATTACAAGGAGACATTGGCAATTAAAGCTGCTGTATGGTGTCTTGTCACAAGAAGGGGTCATTGATGGACAGTCACATGATGATTCCATGGAAAAGCTCATTAAAATGAGCCAAGAACTGGAAGTTGAAATATCTGAGATCTCTTGCAGGCTTTACCACTGTGACCTTGAGAAAAACCAAATGGCCTCATTGCAAGAGTCTTCATTAATTAAATGTGCATAATATTCTGTCCAGTCTGCCTCCAACCTACTTCTCAGCCTTAATACATGCAGGGCTAGCTCTCCTTCCTGTGCTGTCTACCGGCCAACCTTCCATCCTCTGTTCCATTTCCACTCTCACTCCTGATTGCCTTGTCTTCAAGTGCCAACTCCAGGAAGCCATCCCTGTTTCCCATCATCCCATTCCCTGATCTTTCCCAATCTGAAGTTAATATCTCCCTCAAATTCCCATAAAATATTTTGTCTGGATCTCTCCTTTGCCCTCATCACATCACATCCGTCAGTTAGTTCATCTTAACTCTGACACCTAACAGCTGTGTGATCCTGGGCAAGTACCTGACCACTCTAAGTCAGTTTCCTCATCTTTTGGTTATGGATAATAACCAAAATGGTTATAACATCTACCCCAATGGGTTGTTGTGATGTTCAATTGAGATAATATATGTACAGGATCTCACATTTTAGTGGGGGAGACAGCAAATAAACAATTAGGTAGTAATTGATGTATACAGAATATATGCAAGTTAATCTCAGAAGGGAAGGCTCTAGAAGCTAGGTGGAACAGGGAATGACTCCTGAAGAAGGTGGGCTTTGAGCTGAATTTTGAAACCAGGGAAATTAATAGAGAATATTTCTGGTATTAAAATCAACTAGTACAGAGGTGGAGGCTTCAGTATCTTGGTTAGGAGACAGTAAGTCAGTGTCACTGGATCATAATGTGAATGGAGCAGGGTAGGAAGAGATGGAAACCTAGGAAGGAGACAGGTCTTGAAGAGCTTTAAAAGCCAAATTGAGGATTTTCTATTGAATCCTGTATGTTGGTGATTTCTGTATATGTTTTATCTTCCACCTCACACTCCCATTAAATAATAAACTCATTAATGATGGGGGCACTGTGGACTTTTGAATCCTGGCAGTGTCTTGCATTTATTTTTTTGTTCGTTTTTTAGGAGTCTCAGATTTGTGATTTCATTGGTATAGGGAAAGTCCACTATAGAAACTTCCTTTCTTAATGCATCTCGATACATGCTTTTTAACTTTTATAGTCTGAGAGTTGCCTTATATTATAGACAATAAATATTTGTTGAGTTTAACTGAGTATTATTTCTTTTCAATATGACACTACTTATATGAAGCTGTTAGCATTTATGTAATTATATATATACACACATTCATATATACATGTATATAAATACATACAAACAGAATACATGCACACATATAGAGTAGTAATACACACATATATCCAAGTGAATGTATGTGTTAATTTTCTTTTTTTCCATAAGGAGCTACTTCCTGTCTTCCTTTACACAGGATAATTTAGACCTATTTTCTTGGCTTAAGGACAGCTACCATTTGAGGTCAGTTTCTTTAGCTGCCAACTTATGTTCAGATGGAAAATTCCTCTTGGTGATACCAGTCTGAGGGGAAGGAAATGATTAGAACTGTTAGGAAGATGATGCTCTTGAAGATGATGGGAATCCATCCTTTTCTACTCCTTTCTTCCCCCATACCATCTTCACCTTTTGCTAACCATTAGCACCTGTGAGCACCCATTGAATGGCTAGTGGGCTTGGGGCTAAGGAGCAGAGTTGAACAGGAAATACCAATTGAAAGATGTATTCAAGGCAGTAGGATTTAAGCTACATAGGATTTTTTTTAAAAAAAGTTTTATGAATTCCTTTTGTTTTTATATTACCAGGTTACCCCCTACCTCAGAGAGCTCTCTTATAAAGAGAGTATAACAATTAAGCAAAACTAACAGTTTGGTGAACTTGTCTGGAAGGCATGCAATATTCCATACTTGTGGTCTTTTCCTTACCTCCCCCGCAACAGTCTTCTGCCAGCCATTCCATTTTTTTTTAAAAAAGGTATTTTATTTTAATCTAGTTAGAGGAATTAGAGCTAGACACTTTAAAAATAATCATACTCGGTAGTATACTCTGAGTTTCACTGAGAAGAGTATAAGCTTCTTGAGGAGGGGGCCTATTTTAAATTTCTCTTCACATCTTCTGGACCCAGCACAGTGGGTGTATATTGAGTTGAATTGAGTAGTAGAGCCTGTACGTACTGTGAAGAGTTCAGAGGCAGCAAAGGATACTTTGGGGATGGTCGTGGTTGGGGAAGGTTTCATGTCAGAGGTGAACCTTGAGCTGAGCCTTGAAGGATGTGGAGGGTTTAGGCAAAAAAAAGGCAAAGAGAGGCCTGTTTAAATGAAGTTAAGGTGTGTCCTATACACAAATCTTCCATTTTTGGTCTACAAAGGGAGTGATTCTTTAATGATTCTCACGCCAAAATACTACTTGAGAAATACTGGCAAATTATCCCTTGGTTCCTTCACTGCTGTCCTTTTTTAATTGCATGTTTCCATAGCTAGGGCAGACATGCACATTCACGTATAAACGTTTTGAAAGAATTTGATCACTTTTAACTAGAAAAGATTGTTGGACAATTGAAGTCCTTCGCTTTAAAAAATTATCCGAGGCCGTAGGGGTTATTACAGACCTCAAATGATGAACAGCACGATTCTTCTGTTTTCATTGTAATTTCTTCAAGTGTCACTTAAAGAGGCTCTTCCCTGTCTGAGAGACGGGAAGATTTTGAGGCCGAATCCAATCACTGTGTAGTGGCTGCAATGTTGCTCTTTGCCCTTTACTCCATCTTTAAGTCTTTATTCTTTAATGAGCTCATTTCTAGGGGTGAAAAACACACTCTCTATGTGATAAAATTACCTTCCTTACTAGGAAAAATCAAATGGAGATTCAGGTGGTACTGACATATTAGAGTAACAGACATATGTCTCCCAGAAGCCTTTGGGGATAACCCTGTGTTTGAGTAGGTGAGGAAATTTTTTCTGGGCTATAGCTCCCAGATATATTTGAGGGTATGATATGATGACATTTTAGGAGAGAATTTTGAAAAAGAGTCCTGAGAAGAAGACAGAGGGTAGAAATATTAGAGATTTCCACATGTCATGCTACATAGCATTCTCTGGGGGTTTGAAACGATGAAACTTATCCCTCCTACTATGTTGAGCCTGGGACCCTGATGCAGTCACCTGTCATCCTTTGTTAGCCCTGTTGGAACATCGCCTCTCTTTGCTAGGAAGATTTTGGCTGGGCACTGGTGGGGGTGATGGCATGCTGGAACTGGTGAGGAAAACCAACATCTGGGAGATGTGATCCATTGAAGATCTTTGCCTACCCAGGTCTTTCCCAAAGCTTTCTGGAAGACATAAGTGACCTTGAAACAGAATAAAGACTGGTAGATAAACCAGTATTCTTTCACTTGATGAACCCAGAACTATTTGGAAGGAGAGGGATCAAAAGCACAACTGGGCTCACTAGCTTCTGGGATGCTTTTTATTGTGATTGTTTTTGTTTTTATATCACCTCCCTTTCTGAATATTTCCCTTCATCACCCCTCCTCAAAGAGCTATCCTTCATAATAAAGAATTGGAAAGGAAGAGAGAAAAAAACAGTTTTACAAAACTAAATGACATGTCGGCTGAGTCCAACATCATTTGCAGTATTGCATACCCATAGCTCCTATACTCTTTAAAGCAGGGAGAGGTACATATTCTTATCTTTTAGTGCCAAGCTTAGTTTTCCTAACTGCATACCACTGGATCTCTTTCTTTTTATTGTTGTTTGTGTTTGTATTGTTGTCATCATTGTGTCCTGTTCTGCTTGAATGGAGATGAAGAAGGAATTCTGAGATAAAGATTTAGAGGACAGATTTCTTCTATTCTGAGGAATGCTTGCCAAAGCTGACTTGATGCCTTGCTATTTTACCTGATTGATATTACATCAAAGTTATTGACAGCCTAGTATGCTAGAGCCAAGGAAGATACAAATATGCAGAAGGCACAACCTCTGTCTTCCAGATGCTTGCATTCTAGTAAGAAAGATAAAACACATTCATAGAAAAATACAGAAATTGGAATGTATTAAGAAATTTTTAATTACTTTTATTTTTAGTTATGACATTTTGTCCCCTATTAAAATGAAAGTATCTCTAGATCGGAAATTCTTAATCTGTGTGTGTGTGTGTATGTGTGTGTGTGTGTGCGCGCGCGTGTGTGTGTGTGTGTGTGTTGTGGATCTCTGGCAAAGCCACATCAAAACAAGGTTCTCAAATGAATAGAATAAAATAAAATATATACAAAGGAATTCAATTATATCAAAATACAGTTATAAAAATAATAAACATATTCACAATATCCAGGTTAAGAAGCCCCTACTTTATAGGCTTAAGGCATACAGTCATAGTTGTTCCCTAACACTGCATCAACCATTAGTTTGTCAGATGTCTTCCAATATAACATCTGTCTAAAAGTAAGGCCTGTTAAAATGGAACCCAAGATAGGAAAATCTTGATGAAAAGGGGAAGGATAGCTTTAGAAGGTGTACAACATTGGTGGGGTAATAGCTGTGGAAAGGGGTTGGGCTTTGAGTAGCCATGGGATGCATGAAGACACTGAGAGTGGTTGATGTTGGTTTCACTGAAAACAGGGAACAGATTAATAATGGGGTAGATGAAAATTCAAGCTTGTATATTTCTATTTTTAAAAAATTTAGGGCAATATTTAAGGATGGTGTTCTCCCTTGCAGTAAAAAGTAGTGAATGTGCAGTTTACTTAGGAATCTTTATAGCTGAGTAGAATTAAGAATATAGAATTATGTAATTGGAACTTTGGTAGAGCCATGGTACTCTTTCCTTAAATATATATCAACTCCATTTCTTCTCATAATGCATTCTGCATGTATTTCTAAAAATCTTTCATAGAAGAGCTGTTCAATGTATTGGAGATCTTCCAGTGATCCTGATAATGATGATGGTGGTGATGATTATCATGGCAGCATTTGATGTACACCACTCCAACTTTTAGAGTGTGTCCCTCAAAAAAGGCAACCCTAGCTTCATGGTAGTCTGAATTTTTATGTCTTCTGGTGGTGTCAGTGTGCTACTCTGTTCATCCTTTCCCCCACTGGTTTCATCCAAGGGTAGTGTCTCTGCTGGATATACTCATTCTTTTTTCCTAAAGACTGCTCTGCCTTCTTCTGGTTCCTGCAAGGCAGATCTCTATTGGCCACATGATTATCAAGCTTGTCTCTCCTTCCAGTTTCTATCTTCAGCTGGAGACTTGAGCTACTGTTCCTTGTTTCTCATGATAAAAGTGAGCTCTACTATGGTCTTTTAGTTTAAAGCCCTGGGACATCTAACAGCTCTTTTAGAGTTACAGCCTTTACACATCTCAGACAGGAAGAAACACACCATATTTCAAGACAGAAACAACATTTGTAGCTTTTTTTCCTCAAGGACTAGTATATGTTTCTCAGAAACATGGTTTGAAGAAGCTTTTCATCTCTGGTAGGAGATTCTTTGCCCTTGGCAGCAAACACTTTAGAACACAGAACAAGGTCACTTCTAGCTAAAGAGCTAATTCCCTCAGCTCTTACCATGGTGCCTGCCACAAAGAAGATGCCTAACAAATGCTTGTCAACTTGACTTGAAGTCTAGCTTTAGAATTTCACTTCCTGGTTGCTAATCTTGGGTCTCCATATTGGAGACCTATCTTTATCAAAGAGGCATCATTCTCTATGCCGCCTTAGTTGTCTCTGTGGCTAGACCATGCCCAATGGAGTTCTACCTTACATGTCCTTCCAACAAACTACCAGGTCTCCTGAGGTTCAGGGTCCCACAGTTTTTCATTATAAAACCCTTTTAACTTCACACGCTGATGAGTTCACATATGTGTTTGTGTGGGAGCAGATATGGTGAGAGGAAGGTGCAGAGACCTACCTGAGTCTAAGAGTTAAGGTCATTATCTAGCTGAACTTCCTTATATCAGTGTTACCAATAATAATAATTAGATGGTAGAGTGGATAGAGTTTTGAACTTGGAGTCAGGAAGCCCTGTATTCAAATCCTGCCTCAGATGCTTACTAGCTATGTGAATCCTGGGCAAAATTCTCCTTAAAGTCTGGTGGCCCCATTTTTCTCATTTGTAAAACAAAGATGGTACACCTACCTTCTAAAGTTGTGAGATAAAATGAGGTAATATTTGTAAAGTGTTTTGTAAGGCTTTAATTTCTATATAAATGCTATCATTATTGTCTTTGCTATTGTTGCGATGGTGATGATGATGATGAAGATGATGATGGTGATGATGATGGTATAAGCGCAGCTTGGCCTAAAAAAGCCTAAAAAGCTGGCTTTGAAGTTAAGAAAACTAGGGTTACCAAGGAAAAGAATGATCTCTGTAACATTCTAACACATGCTGTTTGTGTGACCTAGAAAAGCAATTTCCTTAACCTCTTAGTGTCTCTGGCCATTCTCTAAGACCAGAAATTTGTAGAGAAAGTGCCAGCTTGCGTTGGTAGAGGAAATTCTTCACTGGGAGCTTCCTATACTAATGAGAGGAATGGTCTTATTAAATTTTTTTAAAGTTATAGTGCCATATAAAAATGATGCAGGCTTTCAATTTGTTTTTAATATATATTATGCTATACTCCTACTTTATACTACACTCTAGCCATCAATATCCCCTTTTTACAGATGTAGAAATAGAGCTTAGAAAATTTAGGTGAGTTGTCCATGATCCCACAGCTCTTCAGTGTCAGAGAGCAGGATTTGAACCCAGTTTCTCCTGACCCTGAGTCTAGCACAATTTGTTACATATCTTGGGGTGGGGTATCAGCATACCCCTTGACTTGTCTGTCTCCCATGATCACAAAACAGACTTCCTCAGTAAAGTCCTTATGCCACGTTTTATTCACAAGTTATTATTTCTGTAGCCTTCTTAAACCCACCATATAGCTTTCCTTTGTCCTTTGGGTTACTTGTAATTTTAATTCTTCTAAGATCTTAGGATTCCTTGTTTTGCAGCCATATAGCATCCCCAGGAGAATACTGGGCTTTTGCAGAAAACAGCTGGGGATTATGGGAAATTCTGCATATATTTATACAAAAAGAATAATATTACAGGGAGGGGAATATCAATATTTCCTTCCTACATAATCTCACTGGATGTTGTAAAGATCAGTGCTGTGGGGTTCTTAAAGATATTTGGGGAAGGCAATATATAAACATGACATGTGTTGGTAGTAGTAATGATTATGTCTTTGGGCATTTTTGCATGTATTAATCTAGTGTTAACACAGTATGGAATCTGTTAGTTAAATCCATTAGAGTATTCTTTTGTTTGGCTAGAAATTTCCTGGTGGAAATTGAAAACGCATCTAGAAGTATCACCCTCCAATTTCATCCTAATGAATAATACATCTCTTATATAACAATAGCCAGCCCATAGAAACTAGAAACACTCCTTCTTTCTAAGCTGCCTCTCTTTGGAATTCCTGCTCTCTCTCTCTTTCTCTCTCTCTCTCTGTCTCTCTCTCTCTGTCTCTCTCTCTCTCTCTTTCATGAGGGAGGTGAGGCAATTGGGGTTAAATGACTTGCCCAAGGTCACACAGCTAGTAAGTGTCAAGTGTCTGAGGCCAGATTTGAACTCCTGACTCCAGGGCTGGTGCTCTTTTCACTGTGCCACCTAGCTGACCCCCATTTTCTCTCTAATTTGAACTAGGTCCCTCTCTCAATCTTACCACAGCTCTTCCTTTTTCTTTCATCCCATTATTAGGATAAGGACTTCATTGGCAGGACTATTGGTTGGGGTGGCAGGGGAGAGGGAGAGGAAACACAGACTTCCATGCTTGCTCTTCTTCTGTTCTCTCTCAAGCCCACCCTCCTCTTCCAACCTTCCTACTCCAGCTCTTCCATTTCAGTGCTGGTCCAGCCCAGCTCCATGGATGAAAAACTAAGCATATTGACTAGGTCTGACAATAGTCCTTTGTAGACTTACTTTTCTCATCTGGGAAATGGAGATGATAACAATACCTACCTCTCAGGGTTGTTATAAGGATAAGCTAATATTTATAAAATGTTTTGGAAACTTCAAATAGGTATATCAGTGCTATTATTATTATTAGTCAAAGATCAGCCGTGATGACAAATGTGTACCATTATCTTTTCCTAAGAAATGGAAGGGGTGCACAGGGTCATAGATTTAATACTGGAAGGGATCTGAGAGGACAAATCTAATTTCCTCTTTCTATAGGTGAGGAAAATGGGGCCCAGACAAGGGACTTAACCAAGGTCATACAGCTAGTAAGTATCTGAGGTGGGTTTTAAACTTAGATATTCCTGATTTCAAGAGCAGCTAGGTAGCACAGTGGATAGAGTAGCAGGCCTGGCATCAGGAAGACCTGAGTTCAAATCTGGCCTCATAAGAGTAGCTATGTGACCCTGGGCAAGTGATTGAACCTTGTTTGCCTCAGTTTCCTCATCTGTAACATGAGCTGGAGAAGGAAATGGCAAACCACTCTAGGATCTCTGCCAAGAAAACCCCAAATGGGGTCACAAAGATTTGGATGTGACTGAAACAACTAAGCCACCACAACAATCCTGATTTCAAGCACAATGTTCTACCCACTCACTGTCCTCTGCTGAAGGGAAGTTTGTTTTTATTGTATTTTTCTGTTTTCTGTCGTTGTTAGCATTAAGAACCTTTAACGGCTCTCGGGAAGGTTGTATGCTTACTTAAAATACGGGAGGGTTAGAGGAGAAGCTGTGAGACTGAGATCTTTTCTGTGACGGGTCAGAGAAAGAGAAGAGTCCTGGTCATCATAAGTAGCACTTACTATGTGCCAAGCACTGTGCTGAATGCTTAACAATTATCTCATTTCACAACAATCCTGTGAGGTAGGTGCTGTTATTATCCTCATACTAGAGATGAAGAAACGTAGACAAACAGGGTTAAATGACTTGCCCAGGGTCACAGAGCTAGTAAGTGTCATGAGGCCAGATTTGAGCTTGTCTCCCTAACTCCAAGCCTGGATCTAGACATTGTGCCACCTAGCTGCCCCTGGCAAAGATACTTGTAAAGATACCACTTTTGCTCCCCCTAAAACACAAAGTGAGAGATTAGATAGGAAAATATCAGCAGAGAGCTTGGTTTGCTATACCTCAGTGTTGGGTGGCCTTGAGGAAATTGTCATTTCCTGGGGAATATAAGGGCTGCCTGACTCTCTTGTTGTCCAGGTATCATGGGTTGAGTGGAGGAAAGAAAGGATTATTAGGAGAATTAAATTTCATTCTCTGACCTCACACTGCCTGGGAGGTAGGCTGAGGAATAGGCTGAACAATTAAAAAATGTGCCTAGATATTCCTCCCGGCAAATCACCCCTATTTGGGTAATTAAGATTAAACTACGGCTCAGAAGTTACTGGGAAATTATAGGAAAATGTAAATAATTTATTTTTCCCTATACAGATACATTCCCTCGAATTTCCTCCATTCTCTCTTTTTATTTTCCCTTCATGTTTGTGTTTTTAAACACTGACTGTGAGCATTTGTTCTTGCTTCCTCATTTTATACCTTCCATTTATTCTCCTGAATGCTCCCCTTGAAACTGTATGCACAGAGACCAAAAGGGAGGGAGCCCTCGGGCACCTGGCGAGTGAAATTTAGGACTGAAAATGCTGGCGTCTCCAGCTGGCCCTCTGCCTTTTCTGCTCGGCCCCTGGCAGCTGGAGAATGACTGCAGATCCCAGAGGTTCCCTGCCTTCAGTTCAGTGAGGAGCTCCCTCATCCTGCTCATTTGGAGTGTAAGCTGCCAGCCGAGGGAGGATGGAAGGGGCAGGGTGCTGGGGGAGCTATGGCCTCCAAGAACAACAGATACCCATCTGAGAACAGCTGTCACTAGGCCGTGGGGATAGGAGTGCTGGATGGTCTTGGCAGCCATATCTGTACGTTCTGCCTTTGTTTCTCCCATCTTCCTCAAAATCAAAGACTAGTGCTCTATAAGCACACACAGATGCGAGGGCACGCTTAGCTCTAAGAATGTTCGTTACCAGTGTTACAGGCTCACAGGACAAATAGTATCAGGTCTAGAGGAAGATTCTCCAACCTTTAGTGGCCTCCCTGTGGAAGCCAATTAATCAAGCAACTGGTGGGAATTGATTAATAAGTGATAAGTGCCACTTATTGGTCCTCAATCATAAGACTTGGGTTCAAATCCTGCCTCTGATAATTGTTAGTTCAGTGACTATGGGCAAGCTGCCCAACTCACCCTTCATTCTCTCACCTGTAGAATGCAGGAGTTGCATTGGATGGTCGTAGAGACCGTTCCAAATGAGATCCATGATCCTTTGATTTCTTAAGTGCCTACTATATGCTGGGTACTGGAGATACAAAGGCAACAGTGAAAATCCTTGCCCTGGAAGAATGTGAATAATAATAATTAGCATTTATCTAGAACTTTAAGGTTTGAAAAGTGTTCTATGTATGTTATTTCATTTTCGTCACAACGCCCCTGTGAGGCAGGTGGTTATTATTTATTATTATTATTTTACAAGTACAATGAGGAAACTGAAGGTCAGAGACTTGCCCAAGGTCAAACAGGTCATAAATATCTGAGGCAAGACTCAGGCTCGGGCCTTCTTAATGCCAAGACCATTACTCTCTTCACTCCACCACCTAACTGCCTACCAGAGATTACAGGTCCTGATAGAGGACCTAGGAATTACCCAGAATGCACAGGCAGAGGGGAATTGAGATTTGTGTTCTTGGAGTCAGTCAGTCTCAGAAAGCATTTATTAAGGACATGCTGTATGCCAGGAACTGTTACATGCTGGAGACAGGAAGAAAGGCAAAAAACAGATAAAAAAACCAATCAACTTAACCATCCCCTTCCCCCCAATCCATTCTCTGCCTTCCGGGTGCTCACACGTCAATGGCAGGGGAAGGCGGAAAGCAACATTTAAATAACTAGGCACACGCAAGAAACATACACACCCACACATGCTATATATAATACTACATACACATATTATACTGTACATATATACTGCATACATTATACTATATGTCTATAGTATATAGAGTATATACATATGTTATACTATAAACTATATATACTATGTATTATACAAATATATACATACCATACTACAGTATTATACTCAGTTATAAAATATGCTATTATATGTTATACATCATATACACATATATACGTCTCTCTTCCTACTCCTCTTTCCCCCTATTCTACCCTTTCCCCCCCACCTTCTCTATCTCTCTGTCTCTATCTGCCTGTCTTGGTAATCTCGGAGAGAAGCCATTGATCTAACCAAGTATTGAGACATATTATTTGCTTAACAGATGTTCACATTCCCTAAAATGATTATCTTTGCTTAAAGAATTTAAAAGAAGATTGAGTTTATATTTTTTCTACATGTTATTTGTTCAAGAATGAGATAAAGTGCCACGTGCGTAAACTTGTAGATTTAGAAGGCGAAGGAGAAGTGCAGAAGAGGAAAGTCTGTAGGTATCATTAATGAACAGCAAAGTTGTATGAGTGCGTAAGTAGCAACAAGTAAGCTCATGTTCATCCTTTCATTTTCACCGCAAACGTTTATCATTTGAACTGAAGTCTCTTGGTTTAACAGTCAACATTTTCTTAGTCACAGATATATTTGTATTTTACAAATATGGGTGTTTTGCAAATTGGTATTCCTTATGAATTTTCACTTTATCCAGTCAACATCTTTTAAGAATGACAGAACAAAAGATAGAGTTCTACTCAACTAAAGAATTTATTAACCTTAGCTGTGGAAGTCAAAATAGGACGAAGTGAATTCGCTAATAGCACTGGATTTGAAATCCAACTTCTTAAAGCCTTCTGAGGTGGCTTAAAGCTGTGTCTGGGATACCTGAGTTCAGTTTTTGGTTCTACCAGAACTATGGGACCCGAGGCAAGTCACCCGAGCTCCTTAGACATTCCTTGCCTGTTGAGTTTTTTTTTAAAATATTGATCTGTCTCTACTCTTAACATTCTTTGCTTCTACCTGATTCCTGAGTTGCTCAAATTCTATCTTCAGCCCAAATTCTCTTTTTATATCCTTATCTCACCTGACAAACCATCTTCTTTTTTTTCCGCCTTTATTTTTCATACACAGAACTCAAGTGGAAATTTGCACTTTGACCAATAGATGTGCCTATCTTCTAATGGGCAAGAGGACCCTGCTCAAGTACAAAGGATCATTTGGGCCTATTTAAAACCCTTGGCTTCTAACCTTAACTGAGCAAAATAATTGAATGCCTATTCAGGTTGCGAGCTATTTCATTTAGTTAATTTAGCCTTTCAAAAACAAACCAATGTGAATTTCCCAAAGATTAAATGCCTCATTTTTTTCTTTCCCATTATTTTTAATTTTTGCTCAGCTCAAGGTATTAGTGATTTGACATGTATCATTATAAGATTTCCATCTTATAACTACAAAGACATTACAGTTGGTTTTGAAAAGACCTAATAGGATTGATATATTTGTCTTTGCTCATCTGATTACCCTGTCTCTGTCTCTGTCTCTCTCTCTGTCTCTGTCTCTCTCTCTCTCTCTCTCTCTCTCTCTCTCTCTCTCTCTTTCTCTCTCTCTCTCTCTCTCTCTCTCTCTCTCTCTCTCTCTCTCTCTCTCTCTCTCTCACCAGGTTTCCATATATATGTATTATAAATACTTTTTAAAAGTAAACTTGGTATAAACATTATCAGGAACAGTAAAATTGAATTTTCTTTAGCATGTGGCAACACTGGTGGACTGTTTGGCTCTTCCGCCTACTGCTACACTCCATACTTTGCATGAAATATTAAGCAGTCCCATGTAATTCAAATCATACCAAGCAGTCAGCCTCAAAAGGACTCTTAAGGTCTGACATTATAATCCCAGGGGGTCCTAAACTAGAACCCTGCCATGGGAACTACTGACATGTATAGAAGACTTGGTGTTTCAGTACTGGGAAAGAAAAGGCATGAGATTGTGGAATTACCTTGACCCAACCTGACATTGGGAATTGAGATCTATTTGGAGGTTGCAATAGGGAATATATTCATAATTGCTAGATATTGTTATGTGAGGCCAGAGGTTGATGGAATTCTAATACAAATGAGAGGTCCAGGGCTGAATCCTTTGTTTGGTATTGCACCAAGAATCGTACCTAGAGAAACCAGTTACCTTCACTGAGACAAGGAAACTCTGGAATATCCTCTATAGTTATAGGATGTTACACTGAGGATAGTTCTGGCTGAGAGTAGAATGGGATAAGTGGCATCATCTTCTGAGGAGCTATAGGCAGTAATGCTGCCCAGAAAATGGCAACTCTTAGATTAAGTAGAGATGGGGACAGACAACCCTTTCAACTTCTAGCAGTGATGGAGAACTAAAGGCACAGCCGAGAGCCAAAATGTGTAGACAAGTACATGAATTTCATCTAGAAATGCTAGTGAGGAATGACTATGGAAGCGTCAGTAGTAGACTGGTATAGAGGATTCATAGCAGAGGCAGCATTGGCTAGGATTTCAGCCAAAACAATACTCTACAGGATCCTGGGTACAGTCACTTTTAAATGGATTTCATCATGTCCCTTGAGTTCTTCGTGAACCAATTTGTTGATTTGGACACACAAATGAGTCTGTTCTTTCTTCAAGCCTTGTGAGCCACATGGTTTCAAAAGGATCCTAGGTGGTGTTAACAGTGAAATTCCTATATTATCTTGGCAGCAACAAGCTAGAGAAATAAAAATCCCCCAAAGCATATCCAGAACCTTTGAGTATCTTGTGCCTTTGATAGAAGGGCTAAAATAGAATTTTGACCATCTAGAATTCATAAACTTAGGGAACAAATGTATTTTATATAAGAATTTTCAGAGTGGAGTACATTATGTTAGACACATTAGCATAGCGTAACATTAGACTTATCTTTTAGTTATTATATGTGATTAGCTTTGATATTTCCCACAAAAGAGAAGACTTTCTAGAGTAATGAATCCTCAGGGTTCGTTATTGTTGGCTTTGAGGAATAGAACAGCCAGTGCAAGTAATGAAATGCTGCTGGGTACAAGTAACTGTCCCTGGCAGGTATGATGCCTAACTTGCCATGAAAGCGCCACCATTGGGAATTACGTTTTTAACAGTCTCTCTGTGTGTGTATGTATGTATCTGTCTGTCTGTCTGTTAGAATATCTCTCTAATTGCTTAAGAAAAGATTTGTTTTCTGGAAATTCAGATAATAGAAATGTTGGCTAGAACACACCCAGAGAGCAGAGGAAGAGATAGTCACCATTTCCCCATACTGCTATATACTGACCATAGGAGCAGTTATTTGTATGTACTCAACATAGGTGGATAACTAACTGCAAACTCCTCAACATTGTCCAAGCTTACTGGTACTGCTGAGTCTAGAGAGGGGGTCCGGTAGACTCAGACTCTAATAACATTGGTATGTATGTAGCACAATGAAGGTGGGAAAATCAGTGGGCTCTGTTATACTGAAATATGAGGGGAACAGCATGAGTCAGTCCGTTAGTTCTCAAACTACATTCTGTGCATCCTGACTTCAGATTCAGATGGAGAGGTTAGTAATAGAATTGTGTTTCTGCAATTGTTTTCTTATTTTCTTCTCTAGCCCTTGGATTTTATTGGTTTGAAAAAATGCTGATCATGACTGGACTAGCCTGGCTTGGATTCTGTTTCAGACTCTTCCCCGTTCCTTAGACAGAATTGTTTTTCCCCAGCTCCATATTCCTGTGTTGGGGTGAGATATTAGATCCAGTATCAAACTCTAGCTATGCATAGAGTCCTTTAGAATGATTTAATCCATTTGATTTTTAAGCCATAACAACCAGAGGATAAATTTGACCTCATTAATGGGGAAGAGGAAGGGAAGCTTTTACCTAGGACCTACTATGTACCAGGTCCTTTGCTAAGTGCTTTATACATATTATTTCATTTAAAGGCCCCTGTTCTTTTAAGAACATTCAACAAACACGCAATAATGTACAAAAATCACTTCTGATAACCATTCTACAAACTTTAATTTATTTTAGTTCCTAGCTAGGAAGTCTAAAGAAAGTAGCTTGTTAAATCAGTTAGTATACTTCTGCTGCTATAAAATCCATATCCTCCTTTCTGGAAACAGTAGTTTTCTCTGCAATATCCTTTCTCATGAGACCTAGAAAAATAATTACTGAACAGAAAATATTTTCAAAAAATTGTCCTTTCAACTTGTAGAAAGGTTTCTGGTGCTCCAATTCCCAAGTGTATGGCACATCATAATTGAATTGACTATTTATACAATTAGGAAACTTTTGTGTTCAGAATTTCTCTCTAAGGAATAAAACAGAAATCCAAAGGTGAGACCTGAGATTTTGCTTTAAAACACAGCATAAAGAGCAGAATGTGTGTGTGTATGTGTGTGTGTATGTACATGTGTACACACATATACAGGGGAGGGAGGGAAAGGAATAGATGGAAGGGGAGGAGGAGGAGGGAGAAGGAAGGGAAAGTTTCCCCATTCCTTTTCAGTTTTGTCTCTTTTTTTCTTTATTAATGATGATATTCTAAAAATAAGCACATTCCCAAGTGACTAACAATAGTGAAAATATGGAAGAAAGGAATTTGGAGATTAGTGTTGGACTAGTTAGATTCTTAATCTTTCATGGCTCTTTTGGCTCTCTGGTGAGCCCAAGGAACCCTTCTCAGAATAATGGTTTTAAATGCGTAAAACAGAATCACACATGATTACATAGTAAGCCAATGAAATTGAAATATATAACACTTTAAAAAAGTTCAGAAATTCCAGGTTACTAGATGATGACCAAGGTGTTACTTAGGTGTAATATTTTATGATTGTTTAATTTTAATGTGCTTGAAAAACAATTCCCTTTTTCTGATATGTTGCGCTTCCCACCTACTCTCTTACTCTCAAATGGCAAAGCTATAAAGCTATGGGGGACCCTTTCTACTTTACTGGAGATAGAAATAGGTTTGTACATTACACAAAGTCCCATTCTGGAAGATTTGGAGGTCCATAGTCCTGAAATTCTTTTGGAAGTGTGTGATGTAGGGGTTATAGTTGCATTAGTCAGAGTTGTTGCTGTGTCTGAGGCAAATTCATTTGTGGGGCATTGTGATAGCTGCTCCCAGGGTATTCTCAGTAGCAGGAGGGGTTAGCTGGGCAGTTAAGTCCTCCCCTCCTCAGTTGCCTTCCCCCATATGGATAACTAAAATGAAATGTTTGTTCCAGGCTATTTTTCCTCCAGTGTTATTTCATTCTTAGCAATGGCCTTCTCTCAGTTGTTCCCGTTCTTAGTGTAGTTAGAGGTGACAAGCCCAAATATAAAGTCAAGAAGGAAAGAGATCTATTTTTTTCATGTGCAGTGTTTTCTGTCTCTTATGTCAGTGCTGGCAGGATGTAGGGAGATTAATTACTAACTCTGAAAGTAGAAAAGTGTGTGTGTGTGTGCGTGTGCATGTGTGAGTGCCTCTGTGCTCGAGTGTGTACGTGTGTATGCACTACAGGTGTGCATATACAGGAGATGAGGTAGAAGGCTGGTTCCAGAGAACCCTCCTCTGTGCTCTTTTTCCAGAAGCAGCTCATCTGGTTAATGAGAGAACTTGTTTCACTTATGAATTTTTTTCGTCACTAGACAGATGGATGAGCATCAGCTCCTACAATTAACTGCCAGTAATGGGCTCATCTAAAGGAGCAAAATTCTTCAAAAAGGTGCTGGAATTCTTTGCACTAAAACACATACACCCAACTCCCTTCCTACCTAAATGATTCACCTTCATAATCTTTCCCTGCCATTTTCCCTACTTACTTTTTCTAATATTTCCCAACCCTGACTTCTCCCCCATTCATTCAACAAATGTTTATGGTGTCTACTCAGTGCAAGGCACTGTGTTAGGCTACATGATATGATTAGAAAAATGAATACCAGGACAAAAGTTTTCAAAAATGCTCGCAAAACCATTGGTTTTGTTACTGTTATTGCAAAGTTAGGAGTAACAATGTTTTGCTGATGCTGCTCTTAAGTATCTAGATAACGCTAGAACGGGGGATCTTAAATTGGTTTGTTCATGGATAGATTTTGGGGGGGGTCTGTGGATTTGGATGGGAAAAAAATTACATCTTTGTTAAGAAAAACTAAACTCTAATTAAATTTACTATTTCCTTCAGTTATGGATGCAGGGAACAAACATTATTTTGAGAATGCAATTGTATCTTCACTAGACTAAAGTACAAGACTCACAAGAAACCACATAAAACAAATCCCCCCAACCCCTGTGGAATCTAGATATGTGTAGCCTGAAGGAATTCTAAGGAAAGGCTCTTAACTTGTGATGTTGGGAAGATTTTAGGTTTATTTGTTTTGATAATACTAGAATAAAAAAAGTCAAACTCAAATTTGAAAGTCTTAATTCCTATCAACAAAAGCTTATTACTTCTAGCAGTCCTAAGTTAGAATCTGTGATGACTTGGCAAAGCTGGATTGAGTCACAATCCATAAAGAGTCTAGTGCGTAAATTTGTTATGCAAATTAAGTATTGACAAAATTGATAGGGCCATTAAACTGTGTTCGAGAACTTCATAAATGTATATTCTCATTTACACGTAACAGTTGACATGGTATTTTAAATCATTCTTATCCATCCATCCGTCTGTCTGTCTATCTATCTATCTATCTATCTATCTACTATAACAGTTCTTGAAGTATCTTTAGTGTTTAACCTAACAGGAAATTAGCCATCAGCTTCTAAGCACCTGAAATAACTATTGCAGTAATGATGATGGTGGTGGTGGTGTTGTTGATAGTGATACCCCTATAACTCAATTCCCCTGCCTTTTTTTAAATCATGGCAAAAGCAAAGTTTATTTATTTGCATGTATCATCATATATCTCTGTTGGGGAGGGAGCTTCCTTTTATTTTTTAATACTTTGAATTCAGTGTTAAGTGGCTGACATTCTATCAGGAGAAATAATAAATAATTATTCCATTTTACAGGACCACTTTACTAAAGCCACATACATTATTCCTGATCATTCTATCCTTTTTTATTAAAAACAGTTTCATTAAAATCTTTTGCTTTCATATCACCTGCATTTCTCAGTATTTTTATAGATTTATTTTGTAATCTACTACTTTATGCAATCTAAAAATTGTCTCAATTAGTTTCTTTGTCAATTCCCAAGGATTTTATAAGTACACCTGCCTGTCATCATTAAATATGTATGGTTTTTTTCTTGTTTTCCTGTCTTTGTCTTTACCTTCTATTTCTTGTCTTATTAACATGACTACCACTTCTAGAACTGTGTGAAATAATTGCAAGGAAAGGACATATCCTTGCTTTATTCCTTTAGTTATTGGGAAAGCTTCTTGCATTTGTGTATGATGCTAAATTCTGGTTTCATATGGATACTTTTTATCTCATTAAAAAAGATCTTTCCATGCCTATGCTTTATAGCAAAGATTTTAACTATTTTTGTGTCATGATGTCTGGCAGTCTTGTGAAATCTATGAATTCTTTCTCATAAAAATGTTTATATACACATATAAAATGAAATATATGGGATCACAAAGAAAACCATCTATATTGAAATGTAGTATATATATATATGTATGTATAAATATATGTGTATGTGTATATACCTATATGTTTGTGTGTATATAGATATCACTGATCCCAGGTTAAGAACCTCTGTTTTCTTAGGTAGCTCAGAGAACTATCTGATAATACAGAGACTTCATTTTAGACTTCTTGACAAATGGACACAACAAAAGGGGGCACAAAAACAAACAAGAGGAAGGTCCTCAGGTCCACTAAATGCCCCAAATTGTATTGTTATTTAAAAAGCATCTTTTTGAGATTTTCTTTCTCCTTTCCTCCCTTTAGGGCTACACTCCACCTTGATCAAATGATATTGGGAGTGTTGTTTCCAATTTTCTCCTTTACTATTTTCTTTTTCATTGTGAACTTAACAATTATCAACAAACACAGATATATCACTAAGTTTTGAAAGGCTCTTGATAAGCTGGAGGACATGCAGAAGAGAATGACCAGAATGTTAAAGGCCTCAAGTCCATGCCATGTGAGGATTGGTTGAAGGAACTGGGATTCTTTCCTGGGGAAGAGAAGATTCAGAGGGGACATAGTTTTTTTCCAAGTATTTGAAGGATTGTTAAGTAGAAAAGGAATTAAACTTGTTCCTGTTGGCTCTAAAGGGTAGAACTAGGAGCAGTGAGTTGTTGTTGTGTTTGTCCTTTGTTTTTAAAGAGGACTGTGACATCAGGACAAACTGAGGCTTTGTGGTGAGGAAGAAACAAATTTTTTAAAGCCCAAAACCCAACTTGACACACTTTTAATTTCCTCAGTATCATTTTTTCCATTACTTTTCTATCTAGACAATCATCAAAACAATAAATTGAACCCACAGTGATTTCTAGGTTGTAAATGTTCACACTGAAAGTTTAACAATTGGATCTCATGAGATGGTTTGAGCTGGCTCCATTACACTCCTAACTGCACCAAAGTAGAATGGGTTACTTTGGGAGATTTCCGCTTTCCTCTTAATGGAAGTCTTCAGACAAAGGCTACAAAACGGTTTGTCAGGTAAACTACTGTCATAGGGGTTCCTTCCAAGGATGAGTTGGACTAGTTGGCTACTGAAACCCCTTTTCAACTCCAAAATTCTGTGATTCCAAGGACAACCAATTCTACCACCATGGAATAATGAACCACCTTGTGAAACAGCAGCAAAAGAGTCTTGGTGTTTCCCTCCTTTTATCTGTTTGCTGGAAATAAGTTCAGTGAAGGAGAAAAATGGGAGGTACCTTGCTCAGAGCTATGGGCAATATCAGCTGCCTCACAACCTCTATAATTCAATTACCCTTTTTTATCATGGTAAGAGGAACGTTTATTCGTTTGCATGTATCATCACATATCCTTGTGTGTGTGTGTGTGTGAAGGCTTCCCTTTTTAAAAAAAAAACTTTTTTAAAAACTGTGGATTCAGAGAAATAAAAGAACTATTCCATTTTCACATATGTCACAGGATGCTTTATATGTAAGCTCCATTATGGACCACAAAGCTTCCAGAGACTGTAGCTTAGCTTTCTGGTGATATAAAATTTAAATGATTTATTACAAGTGTTTGAGCAGAATAATAGTTTGAATCTGGGTATAGCTGGGGTTCCAGATGGGGGAGGATTAGAATAGCAAAGAGGGGAAAGTGTGTGGTCTGGGGAACAATTGAAGCATCACTTGACTGGTTTCTTTAGCTTTTGTGGCTTCCTCAACTAGCCTGTTTCTGAGATGGTGCTCTTATTTTAAGCAAAATGAATTTATCAGAATGGCATCAGGCTGGGGCTGTTATTGTTAAAGCTCTGTCAGCATTTCCATTACAAATGCTTAATTCAAGAGTTTATGGCCAGTTGCGTTTTTGCTGACCTAGTAATATTTCATCCTGGGATTCAGATGTATTAGCTTAATGCATGAACCAAGCCTTTTACTTAAAGCAATGTTAGTTGGAATTTACTTGAGTTAGTTATGAAGTTTCATCTTGAGAAATAGTACCCCCAACTCATTTCTTAGAGGAAGGATATTAGATAGTCATTATATTTCTCCCAAATCAGGATTGCTGATGTATGAATATATATGTTTATGTAGATTTTGAGTTTAGACCTATGATTTTACTAGGATGTTGAACTCTTTGTAAGGAAATACCTTTGGCCACTCCCCTGTGGCTTTTGGAAAGTTATCTGTAGTACTGAGAGGGTCAGAGACTTTTCCAGGGTCACATAGCCAGTACATGGCAAAGGTGGGACATGTGTGGGAGGTAAAAAGACTATTGGCTCAGGAGTCAGAGGACCTGGGTTCAAATTACACTGATGATACTACCTCTGTAGCAATGGGCAAGTCACTGAACCTCCGTGGGCTTGGTGGCCTTAATGTCTCTTTCAGTTCTGGGGCTATGATTCTATTATCCAGTGACCACAGGATTTTAGAAAAGAGAGGAATATTAGAAACCATTAGACTTACTACTTCATTTCGTAGAAGAGAAAATGGGGCCACGAGGGATTAACATGTGAAGGACTAGACATGTAACTTGATGCAAAAATATTATAATTTCACTTTGAAATAAAACTTTTCATTTTACTATGTTCATTTCCTTTGGTTTTGCCTTAAGAATAAAAAACAAATTCACTTTATCAACTGGTCCTTTAAAGTACTCTTAAATTCTGATCTTTCTGCTAATTAACTTATTCAAGGTCATATCCCAAGTGACACAACCAGGATTTGAACACATGTCTTCTGAATCCAAACCTAGGATTTTTTTAAAAAATGTATTTCTGCATGTTTATTAGATAGGATAGTGAAATGCTTTCAGTGGCTATTCTGCAGTGGCCATGGAGAAAAGAGGGAAAGATGGACTGGATTTTTCTTGGAACATGGAGGTCCTTATATTTGCTGAAATCTAAAGATCTTTTCTCAGTTCTTCAGGTGTTTTTCTTTTCTTTTGCATGGCTGACTAATAAACATCGTTTCACCTCTCCTGGGCTCTGTCTGATTGAATAAATATTTTTTTTTCTAGACCCTTAAAGCATGAAACCCCTTATCAATGGCTATGTGAAATGCTCTTAGAAGCATATTTAAACATTGCTCTAATACATTGTGTTTTTTTCTTCTTCTTGATATCATTTGCCTATTTAGGGTTCTGTAATCTGTGATTTGCCATCATTTGGCCTTTTCAAGTGGGGATTGGGAATTTCGACCTCTGGGATTGGGAATGACAGACAAATCTGAGGGAGGGAAAGTGCCAGGTATTTGCAACACTATGTTTTCACCCTACCTACAGCTAGCATGCTCTATTTGAACCAGGCAATCATGATCGATGCCACTGGGGAGTAGGAGCAACAGCAGGGTTTCCTTTTTTGTGTGTGCATTACTCTATAAATAAGGCATTGATCCTCAGAATTTAAGAGGTGGGACTCCACTCAACTTCCTAGCTAGTCAAACTGTTTTATATCTATTACTTCCCAACCCTGACCCAATGAAATATCTTCTGCCTCCATGCCTTTGTTCAGGCTGTCTCTCCTGCTTGGAATATACTCCTTTTCTTCAATCCTGCTTACAAACCTTGCTCATGTCTCCCCTCCTACCCCAAAGGAAGCTTTCCATGATCTCCCTAATTACTAGTGTTCTCTACTTCCTCTTCAAATGAAGATGAATATACTTCTCTGTTTACTGATAGGGAAATGTCTCCTTAGTAGAATAAGATCTTTGTAAGGCCAGGAAATAGTATTTAGGGGTGTAGGGAAAGGTTTGCATCTCTGCCTAGCACCTAGCACAGTGCCTTGTACATAGTGTTTGATGAATGTTTCTTAGATTGGATTTCATCTAGTTCAAATTCTACATTTTACAGATAAGGAAGGGAGGCCCCAAGAGGGTCACATGAGCAGTTAGTAAGAGACCTAGTGGGAGAATAGGCTCTGGTGATGAGGACCAAAGGATGAGGAAGAGGGAGGGATAGGACTGAGTTTTCCCTGGTATGATACAGGAATTACAATCCTGATCTTTTGCCTTGCTGAATGCCTTACTGAACATTGAACTGATTGTTCTTGACTCTTCCACTGGAGCTCTTTGTTGTACTACATGGCCTTATAGACACTTTTAGATACCACCTTTCCTAACAGAGGGCCAGTGGTATGGAATTTTTTATTCGGTCATTTCAGTTGTGTCTGACTCTTTGTGACCCCATTTGGGGTTTTCTTAGCAAAGATACTGAAGAGGTTTGCCGTTTCCTTCTCTAGCTCATTTTACAAATGAGGAAACTGAGGCAGTTAAGTTTCTGAGGCTGGATTTGAACTGAGGATGATGAATCTTCCTAACTCCAGGACCTGCACTCTATCCACTGTGCCACCTAGCTGCCCTGGTGGTATGAAAAGCACTACTCTAGTGAAATGAGTCTTATTTAATTTCTGTGGACTTCAGTTTCCTCATATATAAAATGGACTAGATCATTTCTAAGGACTCTCCTAGCTTGAATATTCTATGAAATTTTTCTGATTCTTTTTTTAAGCTTCAGACATATATCTCATCATATATTTTCCTGGACAAGTTACCAGGGGCATTTCATTCTCCATGTGATTTCTGAAATTGCTGTCCTAGGGGAACATTGCTCACTGATTTAACCATCTTTTGAACATAGTAGTAAAGATCAGATTGGGGAGTTCTTAGGGTGTGGGGAGGAGTATCAGAGAGGAAAGTCTAGCTGACAGCTTTTTTTGTTGCTGCTCTGGCAGGGTCTTGCTCAAATTTAAGCAAACCCACGTCCAAGAACTCACAGGGGACTTCAAATATACTAAGTCTTTGGGACTCAGGTCTACTGTGGTTGCTTGGAAAAGGGCAAGTCTGGTCTGAATGCATGATTACCTCCTCGATGGGGACTGGCCCAGTGTCCCCATCCACCTTGGTTAGCAGTCTAACTCAGTTGCACTAAACACAGAAGCCTTAGGAGGGTTGTTTCTCTCTCTGACTTGCTTCATAAATGCAGGAGCCCAGGAGGATGATAAGCGGGCTAATCACCTGTGCAGGTGGTTTTTGTTTACTGGAGAGGCATGGAAGAGGCACATTAATAGATGAAAAGTGAGCCAGGAGGGTCCCAGCTTCATTAGGCTGCAGTGAATGCACCTGCTGGCCCTGTAACATTCCATCCCCTGATTTACATACAAGTCCAGATACCAAGGCAAGGCCCTAGGGAAGAGGTTGTGTGGTTTTTTAAAAATTCTTTTTTTGGCTCTCAGGCTGAGCAGTTGGTTGGCACCTAGCAGGCCAGGTTTTGTCATCATGTCATTATTAAAATGCTTTTTCCTGCAGCTGTATTATTTATTAGCATACATGCACTTTTTCTTTTGGCGCCAAAGAATACCATTTGGGAAATTTATCCAGCCAATTAACTATTTAGACTGAGACAATTAATGACTGAAATACAAAAGCTAGCTAAAACATTAGCTGAAAATCTTATATCATCCCATTCACGTAAGGTTGAATGCCACTGGAGATGATTTTAAAATTTACCCAAGGAGCCTAGTAGAGGTCACTCAGCCAGTGCTATCTCATGGGGGAAAATCACAGGGCAGGATTGTGAAGAAGTAATTCTGCTGAGGAATTCTGGCCTAATGTTTTCATCTTAATTCCACAAATCAGCTGGTCAACAAGCACTTATTAAACACCTTCTGTTGGCAAAGCATTGTGCTAGAGGCTGGAATGAAATGAAATATTTCTAGCCCTCAGGGAACTTATATTCTATTTATGAACACATCATGTTCATCAACATTTAAATATGAGATAATCTGAAGCAAGATGGAGCATTGTTAACTGGGTTAATTAAGTGAGAGTTGGAGTTCAGAAAAGTTTTGTATAGTAGGGAGCATCTAAACTGAGCTTTGGAAGAAGCTAAGGTTCCTGTAAGGTAGAGGGGTAAGGCAAGGCATGCACTGGAGATAGTATCAGCAAAGGCTGGAGATTAGAAATGAAATACTAAGTTCAGGGAACAGAGGGGAGGCATATTTGGCTGCAATACGCATTTCATGGAATGGGATGAATCCTGACATGACGTGTAATTTAATATTTGATGAAGACTCTCTCTACCCATGCTGTTTGGCTTCTTCTCTGCTATTTATAGTCTTAGGTGCCTGGAGGTTCTGAAAAGCAAAATGACAAGCAGCTAAGGTAACATAGCTAGTCAATCAGAGGTGGGGAATTGAACATAGGTCTTCTGGATGCCCCTCTGTCTTTCTTTGTAATTCTAGAATGTGTGAACAGTATTAATCAGAATAAGTTCATTGAGGAAACTAGACTGTAGAGGGCTTCAAATATCCAGTGGAAGGCTGAGAAATTTGTGTTTTGTTTTAGAGATAATAGGGAACCACTGAAGATTTTATGAGGAAGGAAATGACATGGTCACATCTATATCTTAGGAAGAGTGTTTCATCAGCAGTCTGGACAGATCTGAATAAAGGAGAAAGGCAACAGACTGGAAGCAGGCAAACCAACTAGAAAGCTATCATAATAGTTCAGAATGAGAGGTTAGGAGGGCCAAAGCTAGTGTGGTAACCATATGAGCAGAGAAAAGGGAATGTATTCAAGAGATGTCATAAAAGTAGAATGAACAAGACTTGGTCATGCCTTAGATCTAGGGGGTGCTGGATATGGAAGAGTGAAAGATAAACCTTGACATTTGTAAACTTGTGACTGGAAGAATGACGATGTCTTCAACACAAACTAGATAGTTTAGAGGAGGGATGAGTTTAAGGGAAGATGATAAATTCTCTTTTGGACTTGTTGGACTTGTAGGTGGAGCTGTCCAGCAACTAGTTTATGGTGTGGCACTTGAGAGATTAGATCTGAGTATATAGATTTGGAAACCATCTGCAGAGAGATGATAATGGAATCCATAGGAGCAGATAATTTACAAAAAGAGAGTATGTCAAGTGAGAAAAGTCCTCATGACAGAGCTTTTAGGAATTTGTATTCCTTAAGGAAGCAAGAGATGGATAGCAAATTAGCAAAGGATACTGAGAAAGAATAATCAGACACGTAGAAGGAAGAGAGAACATTGTCTTGGGAGCCCAAGAAAGAAATTGTTTTTAAGAAAAGGAGGTGGTCAGTAGAGTCAAAAGGTAAAGAGAAGTCAAGTAGACTGTAGACTGAAAAAAATCATTGAATGTAGCAGTTGAGGGATCATGGGTAACCCTAAGAAGACAGCAGTTCCTAGAGTGGCGGAGTCAGAAGCTCAATTTCAAGTTATTGAGAAATGAATGAGTTCTCAGGAATTGAAGATATGCAGCATAGATGGCACATTGTAACCAGAATGGCCTTTGTTTTCTTTGAATGACTCAGCTTACCTCATTGAGCCTCTGGATGCTGTGGCTTGCTCTTCCGGGGCAGGAAGCCCAGAGAGCATGTCAGGAAGCAGAAAACTTCCTGTGTGATGAGTCATGGGGCTGGCTGAGGGGAGGTGTTAACGTCTACGCTAGGGGGAGGGGCCAAGTCAAGAACCAATTGGCCCTGGTCATTCAGGCGGTGCTTGATGATGTCAAAAACCCTATAAGAGGGGAGAGGACAGCTTGAAGAGCTCTCTCTTTCCCCTTCCGGTTGGTGTGGGGAGCAGCGGCAAGCAAGCGTGACTCTGGGCCAGCCCTTGCTCTCGGGCCGAGCCCAGATGTTGGTAACTATGAGTTGTATTGGGTCTGTCTGTTGATATTTGTAACTTGTTTGTATTTTGGTTTTGAGGTTCGGGGTGCTGGTTTGTTTTTTCCCCCGAACTAAATGAATGTTTTGAACCTCAGGGTGCTGGTTTTTTCCCCTGAAGTAAGTCAATGAATCTGTATTTGGTCTGTCTCTTGATGCTTGTCTGTATGCTCCCCTGAACTAACTGAATGCTGGCATTTTCCCCTGAACTAAATGATTGTTGTCTGTAGGCTAAGTGAATGCTGGATTAAAGTAAGCTGGTCAACCCCTTCACTGTGCTTTCCTTGTTTAAGCAGATAAAAAGAACCTGTGCTTTCCCGGCAGCTTCCTGGGTCCCGGCAGCGGGGGAGGGATCTTACGCCCCCATTGAAGCTGCTAGCTGGGTTGTTAAAACACACGTTTGTAGGAAACTAGTAGTGAAGGAGAGTTTGAAGATGAAAGAGGGGGTAAGAATAATTGAAGGGGAAAGCTTCAGAAGGAGTTTAGATGGAAGGGGAAAAGTAGAGATATTAATCTTGGTGAGGAGGAGGGCCACCAATTCTCCAGGTATTGGAACAAAGTATAAGAGGATCATGGATAACTAGAGCAAAGGATAAGAAAATCCATGGAATTTTGAGGAGTAGAGTATGAGAGAAGAAAAGGTTCAGGATGGATTATCCAACTGTCTTATATAAGAGGTGAAGGCCTCTTTAAAAAGCCTAGGGAAGAAGTTATTTAGGGAGAGAAAGGGAGAGCTGCTATGTGGTACTCATTCAGGGAAGAAAAAGGATTGCTGGGTAACCTTAGTTAATATTAGATACCATGTATTTTCTGTGTAATCATTTGGCAAAGTTGCATGACTTTACTAGTGTTCACTAGAAATTAGAAGTGTTGAGAGCTGGGATTGGTTGGGAAGTGCAAGGCTGGGATTACAGCGTGGCAAGGTATGGACAATGATGGGACAAGGAGCAAGGGATTCAAGGGTAGAGGGCAGTGAATAGAGTTGAACTGGTAAGCTATAGACTGTAAAGGGAGAAAAGTGAGGTCTCAGTAGGGGTGATGGACTGGAAGAACAGAGAGAGTAAGAGGAGGTAGAGGGCTTGGAGGGGACCAAGAATAGAAAGAGAAATATGGCAGAAGGAGAGGACAGGTTGAGGAGGCTATGATCAGAAAGGGGAACCTCAGCATTCTGGTTCATGGAGACAGTGCAGTTATGAGTAATGGTGAAACATATAACACAACTAACCCTGTGGGTATCTGAGCTGGAGTTAAAGATATAGGCCTTGAGAGCTGAGGAGACTGGGGAACTGAGAGGCCAGTATGTCTGGGAGGACATCACAATGTATATTGAAGTCCTTAAGTGGTAGTTAATGATTTGGAGTAGAAGGAAAGATTGCATGTACTCCTGGAGAAAGGACCAAAAGTCTCCTGGAGACCAGTAGATGTCTAGAATCTGGATGGATTGTTGAACCTTAAAGGAAGAGTTGTTGGTCAGTGATGGCAATGGAAGAAGGGTCTGAAAGTTGCAGCTAGGATCCAGGAGTGTACCTGCTCCTCCTCTTAGTCCAGTGAGTAAAAGGATTTGATAGGAGTACCCAGTACTGCATGAGTCAGCCAGGGATGCCATGTCTTCTGGAGAGAGTCTGGTTTCTGTCTGTTCTACGAGATCATAAGAGCACATATTTCTAGAGATGGAGAGAGGATCTCAGAGGCCATCTCTTTCATTTTACAGATGAGGAAACAGGCTTGGGGATCAAATACCTTGCTTGAAGACACCCATTTAGTAGTAGCAGAACCTAGATTTGAAACCATGTCCTCTGACTCCAAAGTTATTCTTTCTACTATATTATTCTGCTTCCTCTTTGGGAATCATGCAGCTGGAAAATGTCTTAAGGACATTCATTAAAGATAGAATGGAAATTCCAGAGGGCATGATGGAGGTGGATGGCAGAGAATGATATTGACTGGAGTGGGTTAGGATTGAGTAGGACTTTGATGAGAGACCAGGAAGTAGTATCATTATCTGCTGTACTGCAGCAGACAGACTCTGACCCATAAGGATGAACAGAATGGGAGGTAGATAGTGGTCATCTTTCTTTTTCACTAGACCTAGAGTTGTAGTTTTAGAGTTAGAAGGGACCTTTGAAGTCATCTACCCCAAACCCCTTATTTTCCAGGTGGAAAAACTAAAATCTAAATAGAATCTGGTCCACGGTCACTCAGGTAAAAATGGTATAGCCAGAATGTAAAAACAGGTCCTCAGAATCCTTAAAACCAGTATTTTCTAGTGGAACTGTACTGTTTTACTTCTCTGGACTTCAGATGATCTAAGATTCAAAAGTAAAATCTCCTCAAAGGATAAATTTTTGTTACAGCCGAGAATAATAGGAAAAAAACCTCTCAGGTACTAAAAGACATTCCAAAAGAGTGCTAGAAATTATACATGTATACATACACACACATGCAGGTATGCACATACATATGTTATTATATCTATGTATAAAATTTATTAGGTGTTTACTATGTACCAAGCACAAGGTATACAAATAAAAGTAGAAAAGAAAGTCCCTACTCTCCAGATGCTTACATTTTAATGGGGGGAAGGTAACACATAAAAGGGAGCTAGAAAGTAGGTGGGGGAGCAGGATACTGATTGGAGCAAGGCTCTCCTCTAAGGCAAGCAGATAGAAAAGTGAGAAGAACCTTGAGTGGAGTGACCAGGCATGGGGTTTTTACGGGGAAGTCTAGGTCAGGGAGTCATTAATCAGAAGTCCACATCGTGGAGGCATCTCCCAAGTGAGGAGAGGAGATTCAGGAGGTACATGTTTGAATGAGTGTATATTTAACCAGGAAGAATATTTTAAATGGGACAACACACATTTAGATGCATAAATTCTGATACATTCCTTCAGAAATTGGTTATGTTGCATTATCTCACCTCTATTCTTGCTCACAAGTAGGGTAGCTGATTAAAGCCACTGAACAATTGCTTGAAGCCCTAGTCTGTCTGTTCTAACTGTAGCTTGAGTCTTATAGCAAGAGAAACAATTAAGGCAGATTGCAGAATTCCATATTGTGTATCAGCAGGCTATGAACACAGAATCTTGAGCGCCGCTTGTCTACAGACTGCTGCCTTGGAGTCTACAATAAGACAGACAGCCTCACCTGGAAACAATTTGATCAGAACATGGAACCACTGAGAATTCCTGCCAGTGTTCAAAACCCTTCATGATTCCTGTTCCAGTCAATCACTGTTGTGGAAATGAAAGCCAAGGACTATTCTAATTTCCATACGACTTCACACAGTCTTTTACAGACTAGACAATATAGTCCCACAGAGGAGCAGCTCAGAAAAGCAGCAGGGAGAAAAGCTAGACATGCTTTTTGGAATCTTGCATGACACCTTGCCAGCAAAACTCTTCTCTGTGTTGATAAGGGCTCATCAAGTGGAGCTTAGCAAGGGGGCTCATTTGACAATACTGTCTTAACATTTTCTTAGAAAACTTTTCCAGGCCTGCTGAATGATTTCACAAAGATCCTGAGACAATCTTCCATAAATTATGGAATCTTAAAGGTAATTCCAAATATTCTTATCTAGTCTTTCACTCTCTATAGGAGTCTCCTTTGAAACCTGTTTCCCCAACTGTAAACCTGTCAGGTGATGGGAATGGATTCAGTGACCAACAAGACATCCCATTCTATCTTTAGACAGAATCAGTTTGAATCACAATGTTCTTCCTTATCTTGAACTGAAATCTGCCTCCCTGTAACTTCCATTTATTGGTCCTAGTTCTTGTTTCTTAAAATAAAAAATGTACCTCTAATTTCTCTTTGGAATGATAGTCATCCAAACATTTAAGCTATCTATCCCTCAAGTCTTCTTTTCTCCAAGCTAAACTCTCTCATTCCTTGAACAACATATAACATAGTCACTTTGCTATTTTGAACATTTTCCTTTGAGAAAAGTCTATTTTGTTAAATTTCCTCTTGAGTTGTGATGCCCAGAACTGAATGTGGCCCTCCATATGTGGCCTGATGAGTGCTGAGTACAATAGGACTATTAATTTATTTGTTCTAAATGTTATATTTTCATTAATATAGTCTATAATTACATTACTCTTCTTGACTGTCTCATTATACTCGACTTGTATTCTATTAAACCCCATAAATGTTTTTTACACATAGATTTATTATAGTTCATAGACTTTGAGCTTGTTCTCCCAATCTATACTCTGACTAGCAGGTTATATCCTCAGAGCATTACTCTTATTTCCCTTGAGATGGTAGGGGCAATCCTGATGGGCTAAGATTTTTCTACTACTATTGCTAATGAGACTCCATCTAGTATGTTCCTTCTAATCTCAATCTGCCAGCTAACATTCATCCCATATCAATTAACCATTAACATCAATTAGCTTTTAAAATGGATATTTGCCAAGAAGGTATACCAACGACTTAAGTACAACAGTATCCTATTGAACTGGGGTTCACTCTCACATTTATATATCTCCTCGGTCCTTGGGAAGAGTAGACCGAAGCTTAATATGGTTACTACAGAACATCTTCCCCACTAAGTTTACTTCTGAATGTAGTAGGGGCAATAGAGAAGTCACTCAATTGCTTCCAGGTTATGGTACCTTGATTGCTGGGTCTATCCCTTAGGGCCTTGTTAAGGAGTTTCTTTCCTTAGGACTGGCTCCTCACTGGACATGGCTGCTCTTGTTACTGGCTCTGGTTCCTGAGGGCACCTTTGATAGTTGAAACCTTACATTTTTCTTGTAACCTAGTCCATTCTGTATCTAACAGTCATTCACTTAAGAACAGGAAAGAATAAATACAGGGACAAATAAAAAGAGGTGCCATGTATTCACAGCCCCATGGCTAGGTGGTAAGGTAAAGCAACTGGGGCAGGTCATTGCTGTCCCCTCTCCTCCTACATGCAGACCCACGTGAATCATTGCCTCTCCACACCAAGGAAGAGAGTTTGTCTGTTGGAACCTTTTGTGTACATATACAGTTTCAGCCCAGCAGTCATTTAAAAGTAATTTTTGTCACTATAGAAGGCAGAAAAGCCATAGGGAGACCTGTAGGTGCTCTGGCCCTCCATGTCTCATTTCAGGAAGCAGGCTCATCAAGCCTCCTTGTGGAATGGCAGCAGACAGAGACTGTTTGTATGTGGTCTAAAGACTAGTTCCTCATGAGCCAGGTTCCCCATCACAATGGGATCATAAATTTGGAGTTCTAAGTAATCTTAGAAATCATCTAAAACAATCCCTATAATTTTACAGATGAGAAAACTAAGCTTTCAGAAGCCAAAGCAATTTGCCCAATGCTACACAAGTAGTTAAATAATAGGGTCAAGATCTGAACCCAGGTCCTTTGACTCCAAATCCACTGTACATTGGCTGCATCCCTCACAGTGTAACTTTCTTTACTAAGTTCTGAAAATTACCTTTAAAAAAGAGATTCCTAATTTGGCGTGTACAGACCCTCAAAGGGTTCATGGATAAATTTCAGAGAGGTCTGTGGTTTTTAAAAATATATAAATACTGATATAATTTAGTATTATTATAACTTAAATATAATTGGTTTCTTTTATACTGTTATACATTTAATTTTATGAATTTAAAAATATTATTCTGAGAGGTAGTCTATAGGCTTCACCAGATTGTCAAAGGAGTCTATTACACATACTAAAAATTAAGAACCCAGATTTTAAGGTAATGAATTTGTGATGAGTGAGTGGAACACAATGCTCTTATAAATTGTGGATTAACAGAGTACAAATATTTTATTTGCTAGAACAGATATTACCCTCATCTCTGGGTCCTTGATAGCAGCTGCTGCTTCGTCCTTATCCCCTGACTACACAGTACATCCTTGTTTTGTTTCTGTATTTAAGTGGCCAGTCCACAGGATGATACTCTGTTAGAAGTTATTTTAAAGCAATGATTTCATTCTGCATAATGCCTCATGAAAGGAGACATTTAATCCATGCTTGTGGATGGTGGAAGTGAGTATTCCTGTTCTCAGTGCCTGTTTAAATCATAGGGCATAGTCACAATAGAGAGAGCATTGAATCCAGCTTCAAGTGACTTACCCAAGGTCATATGGTTGGTTAATAATAGAACAAGAATTGGTATTAAGGTGCCCTTTTTTTCCAATATAAGACTATCTGCTCTGCTGCTTCTGATATCATAGAGTTAGTGAATCATAGATTTAGTCAATCAATAAACCTACTATGTGCCACGTATGGTGCTAAAAGTGGGGAATACCAAAAAAGGTAAAGACAGTCATTGCTGTCAAGGAGCTCACAGTCTAATTGTGGAGACAACATATGACCAACAATGTATAAATGAGAAATATTCTGGATAAATTGGAGATAGAGAGGGAAAGCATTAGAATTAAGGGGATTGGGAAAGAAATTGAAGCATAGCAAGGTTAAACTGAGTTGCCCCAGGACCTCCTCCTCCAAAACGCAGGACTGCCACCTCCAAATCCAGTGGTCTTCCCACTATACCAAGCATGTTACCTGAAGATGAGAATCAATAGATTAGAGGGTGTTAGTGGGAAAGTAGGTAAAACTTGAGAAGGGAGAGCCTTGATGCAGATATGTAGGTTTTTATCAGTGGGATTTGATCTGTATGGAACCGGAAAGCAGGGAGACATGATTTAGGTGAGGAGGAATGACCACTCTTCTTTTTCATCTCCAAATCACAAAGAAAGCTCATTTAAGCAGAGGTGTTAGTGATTTCATGTGTTATAAATACTCCCAGGAATACTTGCCTTAAAAGAGAATTGAAGTGAAGAAAATATTTATGACAAAGGAATGGATCTTTAATGATGACAGTTTGTTTCAGAAATAGACCCTAAGGGGAATTTGGGGTTGGATGGAGTTGGTAGGTTGGAGGGCCATCCTGTCCCCCCTTTCCATCCTGACAGCTCTGTCTTCAAGGTTGGGGTCAAAGAGGAATTCTACCTTAGAATAACTCAGATTATTGTCATATAGGAACAGAACATGTGGAATTGATGAAAATTTTTTTGACACTGTAGGAAGGATGTCTTGTATCATTCTATTTTAGAAACTCACTGATTGTTCCTGTATTGAAATGTTGGCTTGGTGGTGACCACAGGGGAATATTTTCCATTCAGGGCTCCGTAGTCTTAACTGACATCCTCCTAATGTCCTTCTACCTTGGAAAAATTTGTTCTCCTTGAGGTTTGGTTTGTTTCTCTGTATCTTTGAGTCATTGTGACTGTGTCCCTGCCTTGTGAGGTCCAAGGAGTTGACTGCTAGTTAACAAAGGGTTTTGAGATACTTAGATGCAGTGCCAAATCAGTGATTTAAAAGAAAAAAAATAACAAAATATTTCCATTACTGGAGAGGGGCAACCCACTAGAGGGAGGAAAGAAATCTGGTATTCCTAAGAAAGCTATCTTATTCTATGTACGTATCCTTATTTTTAAGTGATGAAGGATAATGCTCTGAATGAATTGTCCTAGGCATAGTGAGAGAAAATAGACAAAGTGCTTTTTCCACTGGTTTAGTATTTATTAAGCACCAGCTATGCATCAAGGATACTATCTGAGTGGGAGACTAGACTGTGTCCAACATGAAAAAATAATGAAAAGTGAGCTCTAAATAGAATATTTAGGGCTAAATTGTGTGGGATCAGCTATGGAAAAGGTGTAAGTGTAGCAAAAATACCTAAAAGGTAGAGTAGACAGAGGAGGCTTTGTTGAGATAGTCTTGAGTCGGGCATTAAAGGATAAGTTGGATTTGAATAGGCAAAGAAGAGAGGGGAAAAGATTGAAGGAGGTAGGGAAGAAGAAAAGAGAGGGAAATAGGTGAATGAGAGAAGTAAAGGCATACAGAAGCATGATGGTTTTTTTGTATTTTATTTTTTCATTTTTATTTAATATTTTAGTTTTCAACATTAGACAAGATTTTGAGTTACAAATTTTCTCCCCATTTGTACCCTCCCACCCATTCCAAGATGGCATATATTCTGATTGCCTCATTCCTCAGTCAGCCCTCCCTTCTATCACACCACTCCCCAACCCATCCCTTTTCCCCTTACTTTCTTGTAGGGCAGGATAAATTTCTATGCCCCATTCCCTATATATCCTGTTTCCCAGCTGCGTGCAAAAACATCTTTTTTTTGAGCATCTGCTTTTAAAACTTTGCATTCCAAAAATTCTCTCCCCTCTTCCCTTCCCACCCGCCCTCCCTAGGAAGGCAAGCAATTCAACATAGATCACACATGTATCATTATGTAAAACACTTCCACAATACTCATGCTGTGAAAGGCTAACTATATTTCCTTCCATCCTATCCTGTCCCCCTTTATTCAATTTTCTCCTTGACCCTGCCCCTTTTCAAAAGTGTTTGCTTTTAATTACCTCCTCCCCTATCTGTCCTCCCTTCTATCATCCTCCCTTTTTTATCTCCTTCTCCTCACTTTCCTGTGGAGTAAGATACCCAATTGAGTGTGTATGTTATTCCCTATTCAAGTTGAATCCAATGAGAGCAAGATTCACTCTTTCCCCCTCACCTACCCCCTCTTTTTTTCCACAGAACTGCTTTTTCTTGCCACCTTTATGTCAGATAATTTACCCCATTCTATCTTTCCCTTTCTCCCTCTCTCAGTATATTCCTCTCTCACCCCTTAAATTTATTTTATTTTTTAAGATCATCCCTTCATATTCAACTCACCCTGTGCTGTCTGTCTATATATATGTACATTTCCTTCAACTACCCTAATACTGGGAAAGGTCTCAGGAATTACACACATCATCTTTCCACGTAGCAATATAGACAAAACAGTTCAACTTTTAGCAAGTCCCTTATGAATTCTCTTTCTTGTTTACCTTTTCATGCTTCTCTTGATTCTTGTATTTGAAAGTCAAATTTTCTATTCAGCTCTGGTCTTTTCATTGAGAAAGCTTGAAAGTCCTCTATTTTATTGAAAATCCATATTTTGCCTTGGAGCATGATACTCAATTTTGCTGGGTAGGTGATTCTTGGTTTTAATCCCATCTCCTTTGACCTCTGGAATATCATATTCAAAGCCCTTCCATCTCTTAATGTAGAAGCTGCTAGATCTTATGTTATTCTGATTGTGTTTCCACAATATTCAAATTGTTTCTTTCTGGCTGCTTGCAGTATTTTCTCCTTGACCTGGAAACTCTTGAATTTGGTGACAATATTCCTACGAGTTTTCTTTTTGGGATCTTTTTGAGGAGGCAATCTGCGGATTCTTTCAATTTCTACTTTACCCTCTGGTTCTAGAATATCAGGGCAGTTTTCCCTGATAATTTCTTGAAAGAAGATGTCTAGGTTCTTTTTTTGATCATGGCTTTCAGGTAGTCCAATAATTTTAAAATTATCTCTCCTGGATCTATTTTCCAGGTCAGTGTTTTTTCCAATGAGATATTTCACATTGTCTTCCATTTTTTCATTCCTTTGGTTCTGTTTCATAATATCTTGATTTCTCATCAAGTCACTAGTTTCCACTTGCTCCAATCTGACTTTTAAGGTGGTATTTTCTTCAGTGGTCTTTCGGACCTCCTTTCCATTTGGCTAATTCTGCCTTTCAAGGCATTCTTCTCCTCATTCACTTTTTGGAGCTCTTTTGACATTTGGGTTAGTCTGTTCTTTAAGGTGTTATTTTCTTCAGTATTTTTTGGGTCTCCTTTAGCAATTCATTGACTTGTTTTTCATGGTTTTCTTGCATCTCTCATTTCTCTTCCCAATTTTTCCTCTACTTCTCTTGCTTTTCCAAATCCTTTTTGAGCTCTTCCATGGCCTGAACCCAATTCATGTTTTTCTCGGAGGCTTTTGATGTAGGCTCTTTGACTTTGCTAACTTCTTCTGGCAATATGCTTTGGTCTTCTTTGTCACCACAAAAGGAATCTAGAGGTTGAATTTGAGTCTGAGTTTGAGTCTGAGTTCATTTTTGCTGCCTGTTCATGTTCCCAGGCAGCTCCTTGACTCTTGAACTTTTTGTCAGGGTATGACTACTTGTAGAGTAGAGAGTACTTTGTCCCAAGCTTTAGGGTCCAAGCACTGCTGTTTTCAGAGCTACTTCTATTCCACTGTCACCCCAGGCTCTGTCACAGTAGCGATCCTCTTCCTGCAAGAACCACCAACCAGGACCGCAGTCCAGATCTAAGCAGGGCCCAGCAAGAGAATCTTCCTTTTTGTCCACAGAGTGCTCCTTGCCATCCTGCTCTGATCTGCTGCTAGATTCCTCCCATCATGTGAGCCAGGGACTCGGGAAGCAGCTGACACTGGAGCTCTAGAAGCAGCCTCAGGAACTTCCTGCTGCTGCTACCACCACTGCTGCAGCACCTCCTCCACCCCCAGGGCTGGTGGCCAAACTGGTCTCAACTCAATCCCACAGTTTCCCACTAACCTTCTCGGTGGTCTTTGGTGTTTGTGGGTTGAGAAGTCTGGTAACTGCCGCAGCTCATTGATTCATGGCTCTAGGACCTGTTCTGCTGGCTGACTCTGGGTCTGGTCTGTCCTGGTGCGTCCCATGCTGGGTTGCGCTCTGCTCCCAGCACCATGCGATAGACCTTTCCCAGTAACCATCCAGGCTCTCCTGGGCTGGAAACCTGTTTCCCTTTGTGGGTTCTACAGCTCTAGAATTTGTTCAGAGCCATTTTTATAGGTGTTTGGAGGGATTTGAGGGAGAGCTTAAGCAAGTCCCTGCTTTCCAGCCACCATCTTGGCTCCATCCCCCAAAGCATGATGTTTTTGTCCTACAATAAGAACACCCTGTCTTAAATGGAGGGTGACAATATGCCTCACAAACCCTATTACCTTCAAACCCTGAAATAAAATCTTACCTCACAGAGGACTGTGCTGTTGTGATCAAAATACCTATACCACCTTGGCTCCCATTAATCTATGTCCTGGTTTTGTCTATTTTTAGTTGTATCCTGGTTATCAGGAGTCTATCATTTTATAGTTGTTTTCAGTCAATTTCAGTTGCAAGTGGAACCTGATGTTGACAATAATATCTTGTTTGTAGTTTATGCTTTCAAAGTACTCTCGCATGGAAAGAATACAGGGCTTGGAGTCAGAGGGATATGCGTTTGAATCCTTATCTATTATTTACCTTCTGTGTGCCCTCAGGTAAGTCATTTCTCCCTTCAGGGGCTCTCTTTAAAATGATGGAACTTAACTAGACAATATCTAAGGTCCTGTCCAGAACTAAATCTTTTATCCTGTGATTCCATATAAAAATCCTGTGAAGCAGGTAGAGTAGCCAGCATCCACATTTTAGGAAACATTTTAGCCTTCTATAGTGGTAGAGTTAGGCTTATATCTCTAGAGTCAAAGCCCTTTCTCCATCAGACTTAGAGTTTTCATCACCATCACCACCACCACCATCATCATCACCACCATCATCATCATCATCACCACGCCAGCAATTGCATATTAGCTTGTTTTATCCTCACAACAACCTTGGGAGGTAGGTAGTATTATTATCCCCATTTTACAGATCTGGGAAGAGGCTTAGAGAAGGTGCTTAACGATCCTTAGAGAAGGATCACAAAGGTAAGGAAGTATCTGAGGAAGAATTTGAACTCAGGTCTTCCTGCCTCCAGGTCTGGCATTTTATCCAAGGTACTGCTTAGCTGCTAACTACACGATGGAAATAAGCTATGATTAGTACACAGCCTTTGAATGGTAATGCACACCAAGTCTCCATGACAGCTGCTTCTACATAGTGGAAGAGTTGTTGCAGAGTTCACAGTGGCTGATTTCATTAAATCAATGAGAGGCAGCATGTCTTAGTGCATAGAGTATAGAGTCAGGCTTAAAACCAAGAAGACCTGAGTTCAAGTCCCACTTCTGCCTCATGATAAACTGTGTGATTGACCTTGGGCAAGTCATTTAACTTCTCACTGATCTAGGTAACCCTCTACAATTATAAATTGCACAGCTGGTGCCTTCCCGATTTAGTAGAGGGATACCTAAGAGGTGAAAGTGAGGAATTGTTTATTCCAGTTATCATAAGGAGCATTGTTAAATTACCCCCAAATTCTGAAAGGAAAATTAAATCCTATTAAATTTTATATCACATAGTAGTTTTCTGTTGTTTGCTATTATATTTTGGAGGGGGGAATTGGGAGTGGGGCATAGCAGGAAGAAAGAAAAGAAGGGAAGATAGCCCAACAATCATTCACTTGGAGTAAGAGCCTCGTTAATGAGGTCAACATCTGGAAAATAATGGCTATACCTCTATGTAGATTCTATTGGATAGTATATTGGGGATATTATGGATGTCAATTTTTTAAAAAACTGTAGCCATTAATCTAAATTTAGAACTGGAAACAAGAGAATCTGCCAATATATAGAAAAGGGAAAAGAGAACAGAGACATGAATGGGTTAGTAGAGGAGGCAACACAGTGAGGAGGAGGAGGAAGAAGAAGAGGAGTAGGGGTATATAGATTCAGGGGATGGCAGTGTTCCCAGATATTAGAATGTGATATTCTTTGCAGGTTTCCAGTATTCTCTGAACAGCTCTACTCCTGGGACTACTCTTGTGACCTTATTAAAAAAGACCCAACCCCCCCCCCCCCCCCCCCCCCCGGCAACTTCTCTGTGCCTACACACCGAGTGTTTCTCAGAAGTAATCATTAATGCTTAATTAAGCAGAGTATGTACTACACTTGGAGAACATGATGAGAATTTTGCTGGATGGGGGTTCCCCAGTGGGCTCCAGGACACAAAAGTGTCCAGTTTGTGGTGGTGTGCGCCTTTCTATTGAGCTCTGGTCTCACAAAAGCCATGTTACCTCCTTTTAGGGGAAGTCCTTTAATAATTGCAATATCATTGGGATAAATAAGAAGGTGACAGCTTAGTTTTATAGAAACATTTTAGATACTTTAATTTAAATACTAAACAATTTAATTGTGGACCTAAAATTCCAGGAGTACCACCATAGTCAGCCCTGCCAAGTTGACTCTTGACAATGGTTTTTGGTCTTGTTTGTTCTTAGGCCGAATTGTCTGTGAGCTTATAAGACCCTGTCTTATAAGGTGAATGCAAATGTAATGGATTGCCTAGCTTCTGAATCATCTGAATTCTGCAAATGAGGACTAGTATATTTCCTGGTCTACAGCTGGCCAATGAGCTCAAGTCCTTGCATCTCGACAACAACTAACTGATTTTGGAGGAAGGAGCTCATATATTCTGTGTGTTTGTTGGTATATATATATATATATATATATATATATATATATATATATATACACATACATAAGAACTGTATAAATAAACTATTATATCTGTGTATACTATATATAAACTCTAAACACATACACACATATACATATATACTCAATATATTTAGTATATATGTACACATATGTATATGCATATATAGTATATATGTATACATACAATCTCCATGTGTACATGTGTCTATATATGTATACATATATACACACTCCTAATATAAAACATATGTAATCTATGTACCATATATAAAATATATTGTTTAGATTTTAATATACACACGTCAACAGAACTAGTACATATTAAGCAAACTTTATTTCCTTAGGAGGGAAAATTTCAGCTTAATTCAACAAGTTTTTATTTAGTACCTATTATATGCAAAGTGAGGCAGATAGGTGGCTAGATAGAGTGCTGGGCCTAGAGCCAGGAAGACTCATCTTCCTGAGATCTTATCTCACCTCAGGCACTTACCAGCTGTGACTCTGGGTGAGTCACTTAACCCCGTTTGCCTCAGTTTCCTTGTTTGTAAAATAAGCTTGAGAAGGAAATGGCAAACCACTCCAGTATCTCTGCCAAGAAACCCCCAAATAGGGTCATGAATAATTGAACATAACTGAAAAAAAGATTCAACAACAAAACAACGTGCAAAGTACTTGCTAGGTATGGTCTGGGATACAAAGAAGCAGAGGGTCCTACCTGCCCCCAAGTAGCTTTTGTTCATATTGTGAAGATGAGTCATGAACACAAAACATTTAAATGATGTATATGTTTATGTGTGTGAGTGTGTATCTGTATCTCGTATCATTCCTAACCAAAATGAGTGATACTGACTCCAAGTGCTTATAGGGTTCAGAGGAAGGAGAGATTGCTGAATATGTTGGAGTTTACTAGGAAGGCTTCCTGTAGGAGGAAGGATTTAAGCTGGGCTTTGAAAGATGGGGAGAGGAGGAAAAGAAGAGGAGCTGTCATAAGGACCTCATGAGGAGAGAAAATCTGGTGTGAGCTAGAAGGTTCTAAATCTATTTTATGCATATGGTCTAGTCCAACACCATTCTTTTCCAGATTTGTTGTGAATGACTTGTTCAAGGTCACAGATGCAGTAAGAAACCAAGCCAATCTCGAAACCTCATACTCACATTTTGAAATCTAGTTTTTTTCCCACTACACATGTTGCATAGGATTCTAACGATGGAAGGGATTAATAATACCCTGTAGAATATTGTCAGCAAGGTGCTCTCCTATTGTCTCCATATATTGAGTTTTAGCTGCCTACTAATCATTTTGGTTCTGTCCTTTGCAGTCCAAAAATTATTCTTGTTAGTCTTCCTTCTCTCTATAGACCATTATTGCTCCATCTACCATCTGTTCAAAGCCATGGTCCTGTCCCTTCTTTCAGCCTCCTTTCTTCTCTAAGATAGATTAACACACACACACACACACACACACATACATTCACACACCACACAGAGCTGTGTTTAGCTATCTGCTCTCTATCTTCAGCTCATTCTGACGTTTAGCACTCCTGAAACAATTCTCAAGGGACTGTCATATTTTTGTGTTCATCCTCTTCTACATGTACTAACTCAGCCCTTTCTGGCTATTGCAGCCAATCAAAGGAGGCTACCCTTACTCTTGTGGTTGGGGATACAGGGAGTCTCCAAGTTAGTCGGTTTGGGCATTGTGGTGCGCCAAAGGACTCATTACATAGTTCTTTCATTTGAACTTGCTGTCTCAGCAAATAGGAGGGGGTGTATTTTTTAAAACATAGTCCTCATCCCAAATTAAGGTCCTTGTCCCAAATTCAAAACAGTTTTCTGTGGTCTTCGGGGAGGCAAAAGCAGTGTCTGTTCACTTGCTTCCTCAGTGCCACACAATAAAGTCTCAAAAGAGACAATCACATGTAATCTCACATGTACAAATACAATTTTCTCCAAATACAAAGCTTTGCAGATTCAACAAAATGAGAAACATTTTACAAATTTCACCAACTATTTCTGCTTCCTTAGCCTTAACCTTAGCCTAATAGGGCCAGTCTTAACCAACAAGAAAAGAAAGAGCAAAGACAAAAAAAAGTGGCTTCCATCTGGAATAGAAACCTGGTCCACACTGAGCTTTCTAAATTATATGGAGCACTCCCAATGGGAATTTGAGATGTGGGGTTGACCAGGCATCATTCTTTTCTGAGATGAGAAACTGTCATGAGTGGGACTCATCCAATCATTCCCTTAGTGCCTGAAGTAAGTGGGGTCTATGCTAAAAGTGTCCATTTCTGCATAGGGCACACCTTAAGGGAATCCTCATAGAGGTTCAAGTGATTTTTTCTTGGGCCCTTATTCCAAAGGGCACCTGAAATTCCCCCATGGATCCTTGCCAAGATAAATGGAATTGCCACCTCATCTATCGGGACAAGAAGACAAGTTCATTTACGGAAGTACTGAAAAATGTTAGCTATTCTTAATACACAGTGCTATCCCATTGCCCTATTTATCTATATTATTCCTTTTAAATAAATATATTCCCTTCCAGAGGGTATATATAGTCACCTATAGGCCCCACTTTATTCTCTAGAAGATTGCAGTTTTCTCCATCCCCTTCTTTCTCAGTTAAAAGCCCTGTGGCTCATATTGTAAAACTGTACTCTGGGTACATATATTTTGCCAGAATAAATCAATAAATATTTATTAGGTGCCTACTATGTACCAGGCACTATGCTAAGCCCTGGGGTTACAAAAAGAGCAAAAGATGGCCCCTGTCTTTAAGAAGCTCACAATCTAATGGGGGAGACAATGTAAAAACAAATATATACAAAGCAAACTATATGTATATAGTGGTAAATAGGAAATAATTACAAGAGGGAAGGCATTGGAAATAAAAGGTATTGGGGTCCTCCCCTCTTGTAGAGGGTCTAACTTTAGTTGGAACTTAAAGGAAGCCAGGGAATAAGATGTATTCCATCTCTGGCCAAGAACCCATTATTCCTGTTTTTAAGGTATAGTCAAAAAATCTGAATCTCTTTTGCAAACACCATCAGTTAAACCAGTTGCCCCTCTCTCCTGAAGCCCTTCTTTTCTTTTTTTTTCTTTTTCATTAATTAATTTTTTTTTTAGTTTATAGCACTCAGTTCCACAAGTTTTGATTTCCAAATTTTCTCCCCCTCCCTCTTCTCTCCCCTCTCTCCCCAAGATGGCATGTACTCCGATATAGGTTCTACATATATCTTCACATTAGATTTATTTTCCCAATAATCAAGTGAAGCCCTCATAACAGATACTGCCACGCTCATTCTCATTCATTTACCAGGTCCTATCATTCTTGTTATGAAAACAAAACAAAAACAAAAACTTTTGGTGCTCTCCCCTTGCCAAGCAAACAAAACGTGTGTATGTGTATGTATACATAGCTTATTTATACATGGTTATTTTCATGTTGCTTTCCCATTAGATTGTGAGCTCCCTGAGAGCAGGGACTGTCTTTTGACTTTAGCTGTACTCCCCGTTCTTAGCACAGTGCCTGACACCTAGTAGGTGCTTAAGAAATGTTCACTGATTGACTGATAGAAACTCAAGGCTCTCCATAATCTGGTGCCAATCTCTTTGTCCAATTTAGCTTTTTGCTTTATTTTTTAAAGAGAGTTCTATTTATTTTTAACATTTTTACTTAAAGTTTTGAGTTCCAAATTTTATTGCTCCCTCCCTTCCCTTCCCCCTCTCTGAGACATTAAGCAATCAAATACAGGTTATATACGTGCAATTATGTAAAATATTTCCATATCAGTCATTTTGTACAAGAAGATTCAAATAAAAAAAAGAAAGAAAGTGAAAAATAGTATGCTTCAGTCTGTATTCAGTCATATCAGTTCTTTCCATGGAGGTGGATAGCATGCTTCATTATTAGTCCTTTGGGATTGTCTTGGATCATTGTATTGCTGATAATAGCTAAGTCATTCACAGTTCTTCATCAAACTATATTGCTATTTCTGTGTATAACATTCTTTTAGTTCTTTTTACTTCACTATGTATCAGCTCATGTAAGTCTTTCCAGGTTTTTCTGAAATCATCCATCTTGTCATTTCTTACAGCACAACAATATTCCATTACAATCATAGACCACAGCTTGTTTAGCCATTTCCCAACTGATGGGCATCCCTTTGATTTCCAATTCTTAGCCACCACAAAAAGAGCTGCTATAAATATTTTTGTACTAGCAGGTTCTTTTCCCTTTTTGGATTTTTTTTGGGATGAAAGCTAAGTCTTTTAAGACTTAGCTTTTAATTTTAGACAACTAAGACTTCTCTATTCCAAGCAAACTGGACCACTATTTGTCCTTTATTCTCATTATGCCTTTTCCTTCCTTCATGTGTTTTCTCATGGTAATCCCCAGGCCTTCAGTGTGCCCCCAAACCTCTCATATTCATGAGCAAGAGGCAAAATATCTCTTTAAATACATTTGATGAGGCTGAAAAAGGGGAAAAAAGATAATTTTCACACAGTTTAAAATAGTGAAATGATCTATATCTAAAAGTGCCAAATTAATTGGTGGCAAGAGGGAAAAGGGTGAGAAGTGTGTTACTTACAGTCAGATCTGGACCAGACTCCATGGCAGAGTTCCTAGAGGCAATGGACTGCTACTTTCTGGTCTCCTTCCTTTGACAAAGTATAGAAAATTCAGCTACCCTGTCGCTGAGCAGAATTGTTGAGCAGTTTTATTTTTGAACAGGGACTATTTGACTTTGGTTGGGTTAGTTTCCAGTTTCTTGCTGATCTCTCCCTTCTTCTCCTCACCCCTTCTGAGTATTCCTTGCATTTGTGAGTTCACCTTTTGGAGTTTGGCTGCTTGCACACTTGCAGCTGTGCTCAAATCACTTCATTCTCTTGGGTATCAATTCCCTTATCCTTGGTGACATCATGATAATAAGGTGGACTTGGAGTTAGAAAATCCTTAGTTTAAATTCTGCCAGTAAGTACTGGCTACGTAACCATTACTTAACCTTTCCCTAGTTCCTCACCCATAAAATATGGACAATAATAGCAAGTACCCCTCAGGGCTGCTATGGATGAATGAGGGGAAAATCATTTATTAAATGTTCACTATGTGCCAAGTAATAGGGATACAAATTTTAAAAAGCTAGATAATTCCTACTCTCGAGGAGCTCACACTCAAGTTGGAGGAGATAGTCCATGGATGAAATTTTTTTGCAGGGCAGATGGGTGCAGTGATGGGGCAGATGGCAAGATCCAGAGTTCCTTAGGTTACTTGAGTAGAATACAGAGACAGAGCAGATGGTCAAGTTTGGTGGTCCTCCATCTACCAGAAGGAATGAAATCATTGACTTCCTTCTCTTTTAAACCCCATGAGCAGTCAAGCAGCCTAGGGAATGGGGAATGCAAGGGGCTGGGGCATCCTTGGTATTTTTTTCTTCCCTAGGAACATTGTGGTTCAGGGACAGGGAAAGGTACAAGAGGGGGAGAAAGGAGGAAGGGTTTGGTGTTACCCATTGGTGACAGCTCTGTGGTTCTTCTAAGCTAATCTGGACCATGAATGTGAAATGAGAGGCATATGAAAAATCATTCTGAAAACCTGAAAGTGTTATATAAATGTTTACCATTGGTGTTTTTATTATGGTTATTATTGTTAGTAGTATGTATACGCAAATGTAGAGATTGATGTCTAAAGGCTCTTCCAACTTTTAGCGTTACAGGAAGAGGAAGGATTGGGACTCTGATTCTGTTCTTTTTGATGCATCATAGCTGCCATAAGGTGACAGATGACCACAATGTTTTCTTTGTTGATTATGACTCAATGAATTCAGATGTGACTTGAAAAGGAGGGCACAATCGTATTCTGACCCCAAAAAACCCATGCTGATCTTCTCTTGCACCAGATAGGACATCATGTGACTCCAAAATGGGCTAGCTGGGGATTCGTAAGGCTTCCAGGTTGTATCTCCTGTCAACCTCCCATATTTTTAATAAGGAGTACAACTGGGCAACATGTAGACGCTGGAGACGACAGCTTACCCCACCGTGACAAGATTTTCCTGATTGTTGGTGACAATGAATTAACCCCAAGAATCACCCTTCTAAACCAATTAGTTTTTGCTTCTCTCTCTGCTCTTCCTTGAGAAGGTTCTTGGCAGCTGAAAGTGGCACAGGTGCACAAATTACATAATTAAATTTAACAAGCTTCACAATGTGATTGACCAGGTGTGGAAAAGGGGAAAAATTCTTTTCGTTTTTAAAGATTTGATGAAAAAAAATCCTCTTTAATTCTCTATTGCCTCATTCTACCCTTCCCCAAGAAATTAAATTTGTGTTAATTTGATACCGGTCAGGAAGCTGGGTTTATGAGTAACTAAGGAAAGGAAAGCCTAACATCAAATCAGGCTCAGGCATGCTCTGCTGAAAATAGAATTGGCAGCTGAGAGCTAGCCTGCAGTTAGGGCCCAGTGATGGGCTTTGGGTCTGCCACTGGGAAGAAAGGCCAGGACCTGGTCTGCCTTCCTGGAAGCACAAAAAGGAGTGTTTTGTAGCATTAATGATCACCTATCTCAGCCTCATAGAGATCCACTTGTCCAGGGCAATAACCAGAAGGAAAAGGGCAAAAAATCATTCTTATGTATTTTATCCTGTGTGTTGACTAGAATAGAAGCATGCCCTAGTTTAAACAAGAAGGCATTTAATAGGGTAGGACATTTTTTCTGTCATAGAGCTTATTTGGACCAGTAATCCTTTTCCATTTCATTTTTTAAAATGTAAGTGGCATCTTTCTCCCTGATATAAGTTAGGCAGTGGAAAGTGGGAGAAGTTAAGGTCAGGGTGAGTGACCCTGGGGTTAGTCTGACTTCCAAAGGTGTGTATGGGAGGCAAAAATAGATGTTTCCTAATTTCATAATGCATTTTCCTATAAATCAATCAGTTGATTGACAAACATTTTATACCAAATTTTCCTTGAATAAATGAAGCAGTCAACAAGGGTGTGTGTGTGTGTGCGCGCATTTAAGGATCTACTTGTGAGGCAGTTTGGGGACACAGGTCACTGGGATGGAGACAGGAAGACCTGAGTTCAAATTTGGCTGCGAGCTTTGTGGCCCTAAGCAAGTTATGAATCCCTGTTTGCCTGTTTCTTCAGCTATAAAATGAAATTAATAGTAAATACCTACTTCCCAGATTGTTGTGAGGATCAAATGAGATATTTGTGAAGTGTTCTGCACAGTGCCTGGCATGTAGTAGACATAATGTATGTATCATTTATATTTTATTATATATTATATACATTATATATAAATATATAATTAAATACATAAATACATTCATATATATTTAATATATGTCTGGTACTATAGTTGCTGGAGATACAAAGACATAGGCGTATGTATATGCCCTTTGCTATCTCCACTTGTTAAAATATTTTTCTTTAGAGCCCAAATCAAATGCTCCTTACTCCTTGAAACCTTTGCTGATTCCCCTCAATGCAAGTGATCTTCCCCTTCTCAAATGTCCTTAGAGTGAGGGTGGAGGTGGGGGTCTCTCCTTTGCTCCTGTCACATTTTATCTTGCATCACATCTATATGTATATGTGTTCCATTCCCCTCACCCCTGTTGGTTGTAAGGTCTTCAAGGCCAGACATTGTATTGCTTTTCATTTTTGAATCCCCAGGATTTTGGTCCATTGCTTTGCACACAGTGGGTCATTGGCTCTTGGATTTAAAGCTGCAACAGACCTCATAGGCTGTCTCTTTCAACCTTGTACCTTTACAGAGGAGCAAACAGCCTCAAAAGGCAAGTGACTCACTAATGGTCCAACAAATAATTAATGGCAAAACTGGGATTTGAATCTAGGGCCTTCTTGACTCCAAAGCCAGAATTCTTTCCACTGTCTGGGATTCTTACCCTTTTTGTGTCACTTTCACAGTTTGGTGAAGCCAATGGACTCCCTTCTTAGAATGTTTTTAAATACATAAAATAAAAAAATGTATAATTATAAAAGGAAACCAATAGTATTAGAAGAGTTATCTATCTATCTATCTATTTTAACGTTCACAAATTACAGGTTAACACCTGCACTAAACCATTTGGCCTCTCTCCAGGTTCTTAATAACTGCTAAATTGATTTGAGTGGAACAAGCAAAGTATGCTAGGTCTCAGTTGTTCCAGTTTTAGTACCTTTAAAACACTACAGTGGGGTCTAGGATAGAAATGTCAAATATATGACCTGTGAGGGCTTCATACAGCCCACAACACTCCTGAGGATAGCTGCAAAATCAGATGAATATTTAATTAGGAAAATAAAGATTTAAAAATACAATCCACCATAGCTAATGTGAATTTGTGGCTTTCTAAGTCAATATGCAGCTTCCCAGGGATCCATTTCTATTTGAATTTGACTCTATTACCTAGGGCTTTGGTCTCTAGCCTCTCCCTGAAGAGATCTTCTGCTCATTTGTGGAAACCATTGATTAGATACTGAAATGTAATTGCAGAAAATGAGATGATCATAGATTTAGAAATTGGAGGGAATTTAGAGGCCAACTCATTCAACCCCTCATTTTGTAGAGAAAGATATTAAGGCTAATTCAAGGGAGATGACTTGATCTTCTAAATTTCAGACCACATAGTTTGCTTGCCCTTAGGACACGAGTTCTACCTCTCTCACTTCACATAATTCCATAGTGTTAGAGCTGCAAGGGACCTTTACAGATCAACTAGTCCAGTCATTTAACTAGTGAAGGAATTGAGACCCAAAGAGGTGAGGGAAGGGTGGAAGTCTTAATATATTTATCAAAGTATAATCAAAATTATTTAGAATTTTATTTTTAATATAAACACCCAATAAAGTATTTCCATACATGAAGCATAAGAGAGGATTATTCTTGAAACTGCGAATCTCTAACAGTTCCGTTTTTCAAATAAATAATCAACTTATCACGGCAACTTTAAAGCACTCCGGCTTGTGTGTTCATCCTGGAATTATGGAATCCCAGATCAATTGCTGGACATTACTCCACAGGCCACCTCATTTAGTCCTTTCCTTCCTTCAAATGAAAAATATCCAGTGAAAATTAAATGACTTGCCCAAGGCCCACAAGAAGTAAGTGACCAACATTAGCAGCTACTACTGAATAGGTGGAGAGCCCTGGCTTGGATCAGGGGAAAGAATGATAGAATGATAGAACCCAGAGGACCTGGGTTCAAATCCTGACTCTGTCATTGCGTGTGTGACATTAGGCAAATCACTGAACTTTTTTTGTATCTCAATTTCCTTATTTGTAAAATGAGAGGATTGGCTTCGATGGCCTCTTATGCCTTCCACTTGTGATTTATAATAACAACTATCACTTGTTGTGTTTTTAAGGTTTGCAAAAATGCATTCCTTGTGCTGTCTCATTTGATCCCCTTAACAATCCTGTGAAATAGGTATTATTATCCCATTTTTACACGTAAGGAAATGACAGCTGAAAAAGGTTAAGTAACTTTCTCAAGATCTCACTGCTTGTGTCCAAGACAGGATTTGAACTCAGGTCTGCCTGACACAAAAATCCAGAGGCATAGACTCCCATAGCTCAAGGCTCCTTGTGAAGATTCTCCATTGGATTTAGGGGTGGGGAACTTGCGACCTGCAGGTGACATGTGACCCTCTAGGTCCTCAAGTGCGGCCCTTTGACTGAATCCAAACTTCACAGAATAAAAGGGGATCCTGAGGGATCTTTGTTCTGTGAAGTTTGGATTCAGTCAAAGGGCCGCACTTGAGGAACTAAAGGGCCACATGTCACCTGCAGGTCGCAAGTTCTCCACCCTTGATGTAGTAGTTATTATCTGATTAGTGGAATTGATCAGAATCCATATGCCAACTGATTGGAGCATGGCAAAAGTGTCTGTGTCCCTAAAGAGGATAAACATTGACCCTGATACCCACGTGATACACTAACAGTGTTATATTCATCATCGCAGCTGGTTTTTTTAAGTTAATTCAGCCTATTTTCATATGAAAAATTGTGACGTGGTATGTCATACATGTATATTATATTGTATACGTATATAATTATTTTTTTGTAGTGGTAAATATTAGAACAATCCTGTTGAGAGTATCATAGATCTAGCACTAGAATACACCTCAGAGGTCATCAAGTCCAACTGGGGTCACTTTACAGTTGAGGAAACTGAGGCCCAGAGAGGATTACTACAAGTAGTAAGTAGCAGAGGTGGGATTTCAATCAGGGTCCTCCGATTTCTGAGCCATTGTTGTTAACCCTGCAGAGCGAGAAACACTGAGGTTCCATGGATCCCACTTTAGGGAATGCTGATATCAGGTACGGATCTGTCTTAAGGAAGCTTTGCCTAAGCCAATTACCCAAGCGTCTGAAATTTCATGAACAAATGAAAATTAGGCTTATGATGTTCATAGAGCTCTAGACATATACGTGTTTTCTTGATTCTGCTAAGATATAGGCAAATAATAATATGCCACTTTAATGTTTGCAAAGCATTTTACAAATATTATGTCACTTAATTCTTGCAGCAGGTCTGCGAGGTAGTGCTATTATTATCCCCATTTTACAGATGAAGAAACTGAGGCAAATAGAAGTTAAGTAAACTTGTCCAGGGTTACATAGCTACTAAGTCCCTGAGCTTAGATGTGAACTCAAGTCTTCCTACTCCTGGTCCAACTCTCTGTACTGCATCCCCTTGTTGCCTTTGCCATGAGATTAATAGCTTGTTTTCGAGGATTTGTTTCTTGCAGGGTTGAAGTTCTCATACAGGAAATCCTTCTGGGCTTCCTGGGTTGGCCCTATTATATACTTTTTGGAAGGTAGTTCAGCCTGATTCCCCCCCCCCTTTTGGTCAAGACACAGGTGTACCAGCATGTGCTTTTAACCTGACTTCATCTAGTGAATGAGTGATCACGATGGTTTGAGGAGAATATTGTTAGTCTTTGTGCTCTTTCAGGACTTTCACATTTTGGTTTCTGGTACATCTGCCTTACACATAATTGCTGATATTCAGAGAAAGGAACTTGAACCATTTTTAAATCCCATTAAATCATAGTCATTTTACTCATCTATGGAGATCTTCTCCATCTATTGAAATTTAAGTTCTGATTATGGTAAAAGAGGCACCAAAAATCATGAAGCTGTTTGGCCAAGAACCAGAAAACAAAGCGATGAGTTTTCTGAGTATCTCTCTTCCTACAGTGTGGAACTGGAATGTTAATTACTAGCTAAGTATGCATGGTGTAGATTTATGAGGTGTGCTGAGGTTTGACACCCACTTGTCACTCACAAGAGCACACTCTTGTTTAGTGGCAGGCTGGACTCGGTGGCCTCGGACATCCCTTCCAACTGAGATTCTGTGGTACCTCAATGAGATGATTGGTTTTTAGAAAAATGCATGCTCAGAAGACTCCTTGCAATTTCATTCTTGGAGTACTCTGGGGTAGCATTTAATGGCAGCACAGTAAGAAGTACCCCTGTCTAGTGGAAAAGAAATTGTACCTGAGAGTCAGAGGACCTGGCATCCAGCAGTCATGTCATTAACTAGCTGTGGGGGTTCAGTAAGGTGTCCAAGCTTGTTGACTTCATGTTTGGGGTCTGTTCATCATGTCTTAGTTCTCTCTCCCCCTGCAATGAGTGTCTGCTGTTCCCAGGTGACAGGAGCATCATATGCTCTGAATGTGGGGACCCATTTCTGATTGAATGATGGCCTAAAATATTCTTCTGCCACAGTACTAGCAATGCAACCTCACACTTCTAGTTTTATAAGAATAGCTTTCTGGTTATTATAATGGAGAATTTGATAAACTAAGCAGTGATAAAAAGCACAAGCAGGACTTTAGATGGAAAATCAGAGAATGTACCTGCAATTGTACTGATGCCAGACTCTTCTGTCACTATATAGCTTTCTGGGCCTGATACGTTTGTCTTTTGGAAATCAGGAGTTTTTTCCTTTCTAAGTGATCATTTCCTTAGCAGATTTTATTATTACTTTTATCAAGGATCTCTTCCCTCTCCTCTTCTTTCCTTTCTGTCTTTGTGTCTCTCCCTCCCTCCCCCCCCCTCTCCATCTCTGTCTCTTTCTCTCTCTTCCTTTCTCTCTACCTCATCTCCCTCTCCCACCTCTTCCTTTCTCTCCCCCCTCTCCACACACACAAACACACACATCTATACACAGGTATGTACAATAAATACTCATACAAACACATTCATGTGGCTTGATTATTCAACTGAAAAATCCTTCCTGAAATTTAGCTTTTGATAAGAATATGGCCAAGTTTCAAAACTTGTGAAGATCCATTAAGTGTTGCACTTTAAACCACTGTTATCCGAGTGAATTATCTAATCATTCTGTGTCTAGGTTTCTTTAATGAAAATGGGAATATAATTGCCTTGCTGTTTTTAATAATGAAAATAAAATTGGGAATAAAAGCTATACTAATTACCCAGCTATATGATGATAATAATATACCCTGCCCTGCAGTACTAGTAGGGAAAACTGAAAGATTTCAGGAAAAAAAGTTTTCTTTAAAACAAAGAAAACTCTTCCCATTAAAGTAAAAGATTCTTTGGGAGGAAAAACAGAAAATTTGTCTTTCAGAAGCCTGCCAGGGCCTTCTCGTCTTGATTCATGTGATTGTTGTAAAGAAAGCACTTTTAAACTTAAAATATATAAATGTCGGCTGTTTTGACTATTTCCCTTGGGTGGTTATTAAGTTAAAATACGATAAGATATGTGAAATCCTTTTGAAAGGTTAAAAAATTCTATTAAAATGAGTTCTGTGAAAGTAATTGATTTGCTTTGTGCTTCCTTCATATTTTAACATGGTATCTCATCCACGTGAGTGTACTTTTCAACATAGCGTATCTCACCTCACCCATGCCTTTTTATTCTTTGGGACACTGGTCCATGTTCTTCCATAGGCCCTCCACAGAAGAGCTATCTAACATTATAGAAATCTTCCCAGATGTGAGAACCTCCGTCATAGGTTACCTTTTGTTCGCTGTATCTTTTTCGTATCAGTTTATGTGTATGTTTTCTCTCCTGTTAGAAGATAAGCTCCTGGGACTATTTTTGATTTTTCTTTATATATCTGGTCTTTGCCATAGTGACTCGCACATCATAAGCACGTAAAAATGCTTGTTGATTGATTTTTATATTTTGAGAGTTCCAGGGGAGCTCTTGAGCTATGAATTTATCTCTTGTAGCACATGAACAACCCATCTTTCTTTTCCAATCATATATTTGCTCATTAATCTATTGTCATTTCTTAAACGTACATCATCATTAACTCTATGTCATCAGTACAAGTATATTGCAGTTTACTTATGCCTATCTAGGCAGTGCTGTAACTAGGAATTCTGACACCTCAAATTCAACCAAAGGAGTGGGGAATGGAGACAGTATGACCCCATTGTTGATCATGTTCAGAGGCCTACTCACTGAATGGACACTGCCTCACTCTAAGCGAGTACATGAAAGGGCAAGGGTCTCCCATTGCATCCTGGGCCACCTTCAGTCATCCTGATGAATATCTGGTCACTGGACCCAGATGGCTCTGGAGGAGAAAGTGAGGCTGGTGACCTTGCACAGTCTTCCCTCACTCAAATCAAAGTCAACTGCAAGTTACGTCATCATTTCCCTGATGCCATGGTGCTCTTTGAAAATGAAGAACAAACACAATTCCTTAGAGACTGTGGTGTTCTAAAGGCATTGGCCATGGTGCCATGTAAAAGTTTTACCTAGATAACACAGTTACTGCAAAAAGGAGGCTAAAAAAGGCCGGGCAGGTGGAGGGGAATGTTTTGGCCAGTGAACATACAATCTTGTCACATAGAGATAGGTGGCAGCCAAGGGCAACACTATTTTAGAATATGAAATCATTTGTAACACTCCTGCAACGAAAGATGAACTCTAAGATCCCCTGAAGCTATAGATCTCTGCTTCTGCCATTCTAAGATTATGAGCAGTGTTGCCTTTTTTGAGTACTCAGAGACAAAGGAATGAAAAGAAAGCTTAGTATAAGACCCAAGGGCACCAAGAATGTGACATCTTGATCTCACACTTGATCCTAAGAATGTTCAGAGCTGAAAGCTGCAGAACAACACTGAGACATAAAATGGGGGCAAATATCAACATTTCTATGACATTCACTCTTCGCTCTTTGTGTCAGAGGAAATTCCACATTTTGGATCTTCACACTTAAGTCTCTCATGCATTATAGGTTGGGAAGAGGGGCTAGATCCATCCAAATGAGGCAATCCCACTGGAGGCAACAGAACCCTCAGACTTTGGTAGATTCAATTTACAAGCTATCTTAACATCGCTAGCTGCAGATGAATAAAAATAAAGCCTCCCCAAACCTTACATTTAGGAAAAATTAAGGTGTCCTCCACAATGTCTAACACATTCAGAAGAGAGTTGCTACTTTAAAAGATCCAGCTTGATCAATAATCAATAAATATTTATTATGTGCCTACTATGTAACAATCAGTCAACATTTATTAAGTGCCTTTATTGTTGTTGTCCAGTTGTTTCAGTCATATTTGACTCTGTGTAGTGCCATTTGGACAAAGATACTGGAGTAATTTGCCATTTCCTTCTCCAGCTCATTTTATAGATGAGGAAGCTTAGGCAAACAGGGTTAAGTTATTTGCCCAGGATCACCCAGCTAGTAAGTGTCTGAGGCCAGATTTGAACTCTAGTCTCCCTGACTCCAGGCCCATCTCTATCCACTTTGCCATCTAGCTCTCCCTATTAAGTGCCTACTATGTGCCAATCAACATTTATTAAGTGCCTACTATTTGTCAGACACTGTGCTAAGCAGTGGGAATATTAAAAAAGAGGCAAAAACCAGTCTTTACCTTCAATTTAAAGGGGTACACAACATGCAAACGGGCTAATATGAAACAAACTACATATAGGATTAATTGGAAATGGTTAACAAAGGGAAGGCACCAAAATTAAGAGGTATTGGATAAAGTTTTTAGTAAAAGATGGTATTTTAGTTGAAGAATCAACTTTCTCATACTAATGATAGCAACTTTTTATTTTTAAAACCATCTGGATGGGAAGCCATTTTGTTAGAGGAAGCACATCATGGCAGATTCCTCAGAAATTTATTTCCTGACTACACATCATTTCAGAACTTAGTATGCGCTCATATATTTGTGTAAATACATGTTATGATTTACTTAAATTTGACTACAGGCCCATTTAGAGAAGGTTCTGAAGGAATGTCAGTTCTCTTAATTAATCTTCCTCTCTGACAGATAAAGACATGGTCTCTCTCTCTGAATGAGGTGCAGTTCAGGCATTCAGAGTTAATGTGTTATAATTACAGGGTTTAAGAGCAATGAAAAGTTAATCATCGGTGTTTCTGAAAACGATGTTACCCTTTGCTCTTTCAATAAATTCCTTTACAGCATAGTTGGAATCAATATGACCTCATGTTTTATCAGACTTTTTGGGTGCCTGCTTAATAAAGCCCAAAGATGAAGTAAAGCATTGACATACAGTGCAAGCCATAGGTTTTATAATTCAACTTTGTGTAAGTTTCAAGGGCCTATTTGTGTATTTACAAATGTTTTTAATATGGATGTCTATAAGAGAACATCTGGTGGATGTGTGTGTGTGTGTGTGTGTAATATCTAATAACAGTTCTTGGTATAAATTATGCACGTAACGATGATAAGAGATGCCCAAAAATGTAGTTCTGGTGCATCTTGTCCTGGACACTTAGAGACCTGTATGGATCTGTGATCTCCCTCCATATCACAGATTACTCCTTCCACTGGGAGAGAAGACAACCCATCCATGGGTTTTTCATCCAGTGTGACTTGAAGCCATGCCCTTCTACAAATCCTCCAGGCAGTTATTCGCTTAGCATTTATTAGGTCCCTACTATGTGCCAGGCGCTGTACTAATCTCCATAGAAGATCTAATTAATCTGCAAGCATGTACAAGGTGCTTATTATGTACCAGCCACTGTGATAAGCAATGGAGATACAAAGAAAAAGAAAAAAGGAGCCCTGCCCTCAAGGAGCTTATCTTCTAATGGGGTACTCTGCCTGTATATAAATAGGTATGTATAAGATGCATATAGAGTTGACACAAGGAGGACAGTAGGGGGCAGCAAAGGCATCCTCCAGAAGATGGTTGTGAAAGAAAGCAGGAATTTTTGAGGTGGAGGGGAGGATGAAGGGTACTCTGGGTATGGAGTATAGGCGGCCCTTACACAGGCACGATGTGGGAGATAAAACACTGTGTATGAGGAACAGCGAGATGGTTGTACTGTACTTAGATGATTGTAGTGTAGAGTATGTTGAGGGAGTAATGGTAAGCAGACTAGAAAGATAGAAATGTATCAGGTTTGAAGAGTTTTAAGTTCCAGACAGAGGAATTTTTCTTTAAGTCTATAGGTAATAAATAGAAAGTCACTGGAGTTTATTGAGGAGAGGGTGGCATGGTCACACCTGAACTTTATGAAAAAACATTTTGTCTACTGCACAAATGATGGTTTGGAGAGGGAAGAGGTTTAAGGCAGAGAGACCACCTAATGAGTGGGGGGTTTTCTTTTGGCACTTAATATTATGTAGCCCTCTGACTATCCATTTTCTATTATTCTCACGACATAGCTGACCCATGGCCTACTTTGGTAAGATATGACCTTGATTGACATTAAAAAATTACTACTTAGAAATTCAATTTAATATGTATTTATTTAGAACTTTGTGCAGAGTACCATGTCAGAAGGGTTTATAAAATATTTAAGAATAACCTAGTTAAGGATTTCAGAGTAAATGACTAGCAGTAACTAGGTGGGAAAATGGATGGAAGGTTGAACTTGGGAGTCAGGAACACCAGAGTTCAAAGGCTATGTTAGACTCTTATGAGCTGAGTAACCCTGGTCAAGGCATTTTCACATCTTTCAGCCTCGGTTTCCTTGTCTGTAAAATGGGAATAATGATAAGACACAGCTTACAAGGTTGTCAGGAGGATAAAATGAGATAGCCTGTGTAAAAGAGCTGTTTAAATTCTGGCTATTATGACTCCAGAGAGGCAGGTGGCTACATTAATATTAGAGCTGAAACATGGTAGATCTTCCTGGTTTCATTAACCCATGAAAGACAGCTTCCAAGACAGATAATGAGAGCCTTGCTGTCAGTTTTAGCATAGGCATAGCTCAGAATCATTGGTGAGGGCAAAGAACTGCAGTTGGGAGAGCTGAGGCCAGCAAAAGTGGATGTAGAGTTAGCAGTGTAAGCCCAGGTGTAGAAGGAGGCAGAGTAGGTCAGTGTGAGCAGCAACAGAAGAGGGGCCATGCAGAAGGACCAGCCAGTCCCTGTCACTCACCAAACTAAAAAATTCCCTTTCCTGGTCATCACTGCTCTATGTATTAACCTCTGAATTAGAACATAAGCTCCTTAAGGGGAAGGACCTGCCTCTCCTTTGTATTTGTATCACCAGAGCCCAGCACAGTGTCTGATATATAGATGCTTAATGAATGCTTTTTCATCAAAAATATTCATCTATTCACACAAGTAATAAGTGGCAAAGCTGGAGTTTCAGTGATACTTAAAATATTTTGTAGTAAAATTTTAAGGGGAGAGATGCCTCTTATCCTTAGGCTGAGCAGGGTGCTTTGTTCATAAATGGATATCCCTAAAATAAGATGGAATGCAGAAACATGCAAGAAGCCATTAATTTATTAGTTTATTTCACTGACATGATCCCAGTAATGGTGGGGTTTCAGTACTGTCTTGAATGCTATCTAAAAATGAAGCATAGTAAACTTGTTTTTAATTATTTATCGAAAGACATGATACCCACCTTGTTCAAACATAGCTTATGGAGGACAGGTACCCTTTCTTATTATTTCTCAGTTCCTCTAGCACATACTCAATAAATGATTCCAGTGATCAAAGCCTCACAGAATCTTGTGCTGACAACTGCCCTTTCTGAGGTAGGTGCTTGATTGACACTGCCTTCCACCTCCAACCTAGCCTCAATTTTTTTTTTTGTGCATTTCAGCCATCATTTGTTGAGGGAAAAGGCCATTTGTCTGTTCTTAGCAAAACAGTGACAAGAAATAAGAAAGCAGACCTGGCCACATGAGTGGGAACATAGTGCTGACCAGGGTCCTGAACCACTGAGCCTGCCCCACCTCCCTATTTACTTATTCTTCCTAGTGTGGTCTAGAGGATCTGGATTTGACCTCAAGCTCAAGACTTTTACTGGCTATGTGACCAAGGCAGCAGTGCCTACTGTGAGTGTGAATGAGAATTTGGTGGGGTGAAGAATTCTCCGATGTTGTTCTGCATCCAGATTTTGTGATTCAGAAAATCAGATTCTTCGAACTGACATTGATGGAGTTTGTAATTGTTCCTTCATGAACCCATTCCAAGCCTTTTAATCTCTCAGCTTCATTTTCCTTATGCGCAAAATGGGGATAATAAGAGTACCTACTTCATAGGATGTTGTGAGGATCAAATGGCATAGCTTGTAAAGATCTTTATAAATCTTAGAGCATTATAGTTATACCACTTATTATTACTTTTATTATTCTTATATTCTTACATCCTATTCAGAAGTACAAATATGCTAGAAATATAAAAATGCTCTGCATAATGCAGCCCCTTCCTCTTCAACATGTACTCTTTGATCTACTGAAACTGGCCTCTTGGCTGTTTTTCAAATGAGTCACTCCTACCTCTAGGCTCCAGGAATTTTTTTCTCATTGTCCCCATTCTGGGAATGGTTTTCCTCTTCCCTTCTGAATACTGACCTCCCTGGCTTCCTTTAAATCCCCACTAAAATCCCATCTTCTATAGGAAGCCTTCCCTTACCCTTCTAAATTCCAATGTTTTCCCTCTATTACTTTTCTCCTATTCATCCTGTATATAGCTTGCATTGTATATATTTGTTTTCATGTTGGCTCTCCCATTAAATTGTAAGCTCCTTAAGGACAGTGGCTGTCTTTTGCCTCTTTTTGTATTTCCAGTACTTAACACAGTGCCTGACACAAACTAGGTGCTTAGTAAATGTTTAATGATTGATCGATTCATATATTCCTTTCCAACTTGTCATCTCATCTTCTATTCCTAATCCTTTCTCCTGTCCTTCTCATCCTGTTTCCTCCAGTTTTTTCCTTTCCTTCTTTTCATACCACCAACCTCACTTAGAGGAAGCTAAGAGAGCAATTTTTTGCTGGCCATGGTTGGGTGAGTAGCAAAGGGAGTGGGGCTTCAGGAACAGACTGAATTCACTTCAGTTCAACTGAACAAGCATTTAAGTGCCTATTGGGTGCCATGCCTCTGATGCTGCTGACTGGGTGACCCAATGTGACTTACCCTCTCTGTGTTCTAGGCACTGATCTAAGATGATTAATTTGTAGCACTGGTAGAGGGAGTTCTTAATAAAATTGCTGGCTCCTTCCCTGTCATTGTCCTTAAGGAGCACCCAAAGGCAGAAAGGAAAGAGCCAAGAATCAGTCCCTGCCTTCAAGAATCTTGCATTCTTCTCTCAAGAGCTTTCCTTCTCCAATTTCCCTGTTCCCACTTCTTTTCTCTCCTGGAGAAACATGTATCTTTAGTGTCATTTTTTGGGCATGGAAGCCTTACTGATTGGATAAAAATGGCGGCTAGTCAGACATTGGCATAGTAGTCTGATTGGTTTAAGAACCCCATCTCCCAATGCAGATCTGTATCTTGTCTATAACATGATCTTAGAGCAGAGGTTCCTGAATTGGGGTACAAATAACCCTAGTGAGAATGGGGTATGGTAAATGTTTGTTGAATATATTACACTAAGTTAACTGATCTTTGTATTTTACTTCTCATGTGCATGTGCTTGGTAAGCTCTAGAATTTGCTTTATTTCATGCTGAATAGGGGGTATTAAACAGCAAGGGGCACCAAGACTGAAAAATATGCATAACCCCTGCTTTGAGCTGTTTCAGTAGCATCCAACTCTCTGTGTCCCCATTTGGGATCAGCAAAGATACTGGAGTGGTTTGCCATTTCTTTCTCCAGTTCATTTTACAGATATGGAAACTAAGGTAAAAAGGCTTGCCTAGGGTCACATAGCTAGTAAGTGTCTGAGGTCAGGTTTGAACTCCTGAAGATGAATCTTCCTGACCTCTGGCTTGCCACTTTATGCCCTTTACCACCTAGCTGCCCCTGCCTTAGGGAATTAATTACTTAAGGCACAGAGAGATTAAGTGACTTGGTTAGAGTCGCACAGTCAGTATATGTCAGATTTGGAACTTGAACTCAGATGTCTCTGCCTAAGTGCAGCTATCTTCACTATACCATACTGCCTCTGGTATAGGAGAGGCTAAAGGAGCATGTATTAACCAAGGAACTCAGGTTCTATCACCAGATATAGAAGAGATAGGATTGGGGAGTGGAGTGGGCAATCTCTGTCTTTAATAAGCTGATATTTGTCAATAACAGAGAATACTTGGTCAAACACCAACAAGCAAAACTGAAAGGAAAGGCTGTTTCTGAAGAATGCTAGGATGTATTCTTCTTGGTCCTTAAGCCTTAATGGACCTGTGTCATCGACCAAAGAGAGATGGACCTAAAGAAAGGCCTTCTAAGATACAGAAGCTTGTTTAGATTTGGAGTCAGCACACCTGGGTCTGAATCCTGGCTCTGGACCTCAGTTCCCTGGCCAGGAAAATGATTGAATTGTGCTCTATGACCTCTGAGGAGCCCCCAATCTATGATCCTACGAACAATTCTTTGAGTGGGTAGAGTAGGCAGCCACTTCACATGATTTGAGCATTGTCAGAAAGGTTTCACTCCCCTCACTCTCTTTTCCATCACATTAGAAATACCCCTCTGTGGGAGGAGGGGAGAGGGCAGGTGAGGGGGGAATGAGTGAATATTGCTCTCATCAAATTTGGCCTGTAGAGGGAATACCATACATACTCAATCGGGTATCTTACCCCACAGGAAAGAAGAGGGAAGAAGATAAAAAAAGGGGGGATGATGGAGGGGAAGGCAGATAGGGGTGGAGGTAATAAAAAACAAACACTTTGGAAAGGGGACAGGGTCAAGGGATAAAATTCAATAAAGGGGGATGGGTTGGGAAGGAGCAAAATATAGTTAGTCTTTCACAACATGAGTATTGTGGAAGGGTTATACATAATGATACACATGTGGCCTATGTTGAATTGCTTGACTTCATAGGGAGGATGGGTGGGAAGGGAAGAGGGGAGAGAATTTGGAACTCAAAGTTTTAAAAACAGATGTTCAAAAACAAAAAAAAAAGGTTTTGCATGCAACTAGAAAATAAGATACACAGGCAATGGGGCGTAGAAATTTATCTTGCCCTACAAGAAAGGAAGGGAAAAGGGGATGGGAGGGGAGTGGGGTGACAGAAGGGAGGGCTGAATGGGGAACAGGGCAACCAGAATATATGTCATCTTGGAGTGGGGGGGAGGGTAGAAGTGGGGAGAAAATTTGTAATTCAAACTCTTGTGAAAATCAATGCTGAAAACTAAATACGTTAAAAAAAAATAAAAAAAGGAAAAAAAAAAGAAATACCTCCCTTTGGAGCTGGAAGACTTTGAGGTCTTTCAGAGTCCTCTATATCAGAGGTGTTAAGCACAGGGCCCATGACTGTTGTTGCTTCTGCTGAACCAGATTTAAATTCAATTGGGAAATATTTAGTAAAATAAATAAAAATAGAATTGAGCACAGCCTATGCTGATGTGGGTTTTCTAAGTTAATATGCAGCCCTCAGTGATTCTCATGTATGGCTATTGACCCCCTTTTCTATTTGCGTTTGATACTCCTGCCCTAAACACACCCAGGAACAGGAGTACTGCCTCATGCCCTTCATGTTCTAAAGATTGAGGCTTGCTTTCTAAATGAGACATCTCATTTAAGAGAGCGAAGCTTTTGCTGTCTCTCCATGGCAAAAGGGGGAGGTGAAAGTTCTCAGATCAAACCTCCCCCACATCATCTTTTGCCCAAGGCAGCGTTGACAAGGACAGAGGAACATGCTTATCATAATTTCTTCATCAGCCTTTCACAATTCAGCCTCTTTGCTAAATGCTTGGAGAGATTTGACCTCCAGTTTGGCCAACTCTCATGAGGCCAAGGCTTCAGACCTGGATACTGTTTTTATAGCAAAAAGCATCAATGAGAGATGAATTCACATTTTAAACAGACTAAATCAGAGTAGTCACTTCTAGTGATTCTTCACACATATCCCATCAGCACCCTAGTTTTTTTCCTTGGATCCAAAGAACCCTTAAAAATATTGCTTATGGTTTTTATCCTTCTGCAACACACCCACACACAAAAGCCCCTTCAGCTTATTCGTTGTCTTGGGAGCAACAAATTATTTTGTCTTAATTGTGAAGTCTTTTCTTCAGCAACACTGAATGTACACATTACAAACCAAATAAATAGCAAGCAAAGGGGCCTGCTTGAGCGGCTGGATTCAATTCAGCACTCTTTATTCATGGCTGTGGTAGGGCCAGGCAGGTCTGAATTTCTAATCACAGGGCTGGGGCATCGAGGGCCCTCTGTTCGCAGCATCTCAAATTGCATCTGTGGCTTCACGCAGAGTAGCAAGCTTTTTCCCCCCCTTTTCTTTTCCTTTTTTAAAAGACAGGCAGCAGTGAATGCTGTGCAATTGAAATGAGAATCTGGCAGAGCACAGAATTCTCAGCCCTTCTTCTGCGTCCAGATTTGTGATTCAGAAAATCAGATGGTATTTTGAGAGCTGCCATTGATGGAATTTGTTGACGTCCCTTCATGGGCCCATTCCAATTTTCCCTAAAACCAACGAGCATCCAGAAGGAGGAACTTGTGCCTTTCCTTTGTTTATGAGGCAGTACAGTGGAAAGGCATCTTTCCCAGTTTCAAAGCTAAACTTGGATTTCACACCCTGTACCAGTTTCCAATATGATGTGAGCTTCTCTTGGTTGCCTTTTTTTCCTTCACAAACCCTCTCGTTTGTAATGTATTCTTGCCTGACTTCTATTGAGTTCCTTCTGACAAAATCACATTTAGATGTGTCTTTTCCATTCCTGGTCATTTAATCATGGGTTCTCTTAGAGTCTGGTGGGAAGAAACCTGATCTCTAATGACCAGCCAGCTTCTTTGACTAGCTTGGTGTCCTGCTCTCAATTTCCTGATGCTTCAATTTCATGTGATGGTTCTTAAATTTCCAGGAGAATAGCCCAAGTATCGGGAATTCATTACAACTACCTTATCTTCCCCTAACTTTTGTTTAAAAGTTGTTAGTGAAGCATTTCATAGCTCTGATGAAAATTCAGTCCCAAAGTCTAGGAGAGATCGTTTCTCTCTCTGTATGTAAGGTTTGATTCTTCAAGCCTTCTTAGGTAGAGCTGGTGGAGCATATGGTATCCCAAGCTACAGAGGACATATTGGGGGAGAAAAGCAATGATTTATGCTCCTATTCGGATTAATTTTTCTTCCCCTTTCATGGGAACCATAAGATTGTTTTGGTGTTTCTGATCAAACATGTTTTTGAGCAAAGAGTACATTACCCAGCTGTCCTAAAAACCATTACTTATCCCTGTTCAGATTTAATCCAAGCCATCTGCTACATTTCTTTTTCCTTTTTTATTTTTGAGGCAGATCACAGTAAAGCTGTTTCTTGAAATATCTCACCCAGAGAAAGTACAAGAAGTAAAACATGTCAAAAATTTAGATGTCATTTTCAATAGCATTTTTGTGTCAAGGATTAAATGTGACATTCCAGTGAGAGTTCAAAGCCCCCATCCTGGCAGTTCTTATAAGAAAGTCCAAAAAAAGTGTGTGTGTGGGGGTGGGACAAAAAGCACAAGGAACTCCAACTAAATCTTGCACAACTCATATTTTTAAGTGGAAGAAAACCAGTAATCTACAGCAGGTTAAAGGCTTCATTTGACTGTCCAATTTGATCAGGTGATTGGAACGTATCTTTTATCCGATGAGTTGAGGCTTCCAGATTGGTTTTTTCTATGTTCTGTATCATTATGAATGAATATGTCTTAGAGATTTTGCCTTTGAGGCTCCATGATGGAAAGCTGTGCCAAACAACTATGGGATATTATCAGATTTGTTACTCCTGGAAGATGTGGTTAACTCTTTTTTAGTGAGAGCTTCTGGGAATATTCTTGATCTAGAAAGATTGAATCAAAACTCAGACAGTGGAAAGAGTCCTAACTGTCCATGGGTTCAGAGGACCTGGGGGGCATCTACTCTTACTTTTTCACCTGTACAGTGAGGGGATTGGACTAGTTGGCCACAGAGGTCCTGAAATCTATGATCTTTGGCATCTTAACATGAGCTAAGGATGATATTGGAAAGCAAGTCTGGATGTCCCTTCTTTGAAAAATAAAGGTTTTGCAGATCTACATTGAAATTTACAGTGAAATTGTGATTAGAATTACATACATCTAGTTTCAATTCAATCTAGTAAGAATTTATTAACTGTCTCCTATGTACCAGGCTCTTAGACACTTTGGATACACAAATGAAAACAAAATATATGTGCTTTCAATGAGCTTATATTCTCTTTAGTGCTGGGGAACAATGTTTACATGGATAAATATGCACAAAACATGCACAACAAACACAATTTAATTTCATCATATGGAGTCATATTATAAGTTAGGACATTCAAGGGATAGTCAGAAATCCTCAGTACCAAAGTAAGCCCCCTTGTAAATCAGTAAGGATAACAGGAAAAAAGTTTTGTTAAGAAGGCAGATGAAGATATTATCCAAGTCAATTCTGTACCATGGTAATAGAACTTGAGAGGCAGAGTAACTTGATTTTGAAAGGGCTGGGTTCAAAATCCATTTTCCATAGTAGATATGTCTCCATGGATAAATTGTGTAAACTTTTTCAGCCTCAGTTTCTTCATATGTAAAATAAGACAATACCTGAAGTTACCTACCTTACAATGTTATTGTGTGGTACAAATGAGATAATGTAGGTAATACATGGGGACAACTTTGAAATACTTTATAAATGTTGGTTATTTTCATATATGTTGTGATATATTTATCACTTTCTCTTGTTTTAGAAAGCATGCCACTTTATTCTTCTATCTTCTACTCTATCATTTATGGGCTTTGCAAGAAAGTATAAATTCATTTAAAGTACAAAATAATAAAGCATATGCTTTTGATCTTGGCTCCTCTACAACCTGGCTTCACTCAACTTGTGCTTCCATCCCCATTTTTATTATATTCCTTCCGTTACCCTATATTCTAATTACACTGGACTTGATCTTCTCACTCTTACCTCCCACATTATCATCCATTCCTGGAATGGACTCCCTATCATGTATTAATGGACTCTTTCCAGTGTAAATTGACTAGGTAACATACCTTCTTCTTTTGGAGAATACACATTTAAATGGCTTCCAGTTTTGCAACCAATCTGCTCACTTACTCAGAATACATTCTACTTCAGGTAATAATAGTCTTCAAATCCTTTCCTTTGCCTTTGACCTCTTCTTTCTCTAACCCATTCCTTCCATAGTTACCAAGACAGTTCTTCTAATTCATGGGTCTGACCATGTTACCCCCATCCAACAACCTTCTGTGCCTCCCTACTGCCTATAGAACTGAATATAACAAGTAGCTGTTATCATTCCATATGTTTCACAATTGTGGCTCTGTCCTACCATCCCAGGTACATCTTACCTTCCAAACCACCTCATATTTTGTTCCAGTCAAACCAGAGCACACAGCTATTTCCCAGTCTCCTCCTGCTCTTGTGTGCTTCTGTGTTGTTTGATGAAACATATTTCTTCCTTCATGTCCAAGTTTGGGCTTCATCTTCATTAAGTTTCCCTTGATCTCTGTAGAGGGAAATGAGAATTCCGTAGTTGGATTTTTCTGAACTACTTTGCCTCATACTCTCCTTTGTTTGTTAGATTCTAGCTTGAATCATACTTTTTAAAATATATGTATTATGTTTCCCTTATTAGATTTTAAGCTCCTCAAGGGTAGTGACTATATCATTTTTCCTTCCCAGAGCCCAGCAAAGTGATTCTCACATTGTATATACTTAATGCATATTTGCTGGATTGAACTGAAACTGATGGAATAAAAAATCAGACTGTCATCCCCCTAATGGCAGGGACTTTCACTTTTGTCTTTACTTCCTTGGCACCTATGTACAGTTCAAGGCACTTAATAATTTATTGTTAATTGCTTGATTTTATTTGCTTTTGATGATTCATATACGCACACAGACGTCCCTTCTCTGAAGGATGCTGTCTTGTCCTGATATTAAATACAATAAACTAAAAGGACTCAGTCTTTATCAGAGAAGCCTAGAAATCAAGAATGACAAAGGAGAGTAATGGATATTTTATCCCAACTGCAGTCTGCTCACCCAAGATCTAATTCACAGAAACTGTTCAATGGTATCTCTTGGTAGTGATTTTGCATGGCCTTTTTCCCTCTAGTGGTCAACCTGTTTGAAATTGCAGTTCTAATCTCTCAGCTCTGAAATTGTGACCACTAGAGGGGCTAGAGATCATTACAACTAACTTCTGGACAGTGGATCTTCTCCAAATGAGATCGGAAAAGGTAATAGTAATTGCCTGCTTGATAATTAAGAAAGCTTAGCTAGCTCTTTTCAGATTGTTATTCCCACAACCCTTATGACTTGTAAGTCATGGAAATGCCATCTGTCTAATCACTCATGGTAGGTCTCATATTGTATACCCTGGAGAACCTATGTGCCAGGCACTGTGCTAATAAATTAGTCAAAAGGAAGATAGTCCCTGCTCTTAAGGAGCATATAGTTTGATAGAGAGGGAAGGAGACTACACACAAAAGGAAGGAAGGAAAGTAAGGGGAGATTCCCAAGGGGTACCCAGCATGAGCATCTTGTTCTATGGAACTGAAACCAAGGAGAGCAGCAGACACAAAGTATTAAATGACCTAAGAGTCCAGATTCTGTCATTTGGTGCTTCACCCTCCAGAACTCCAATCAGAGTGGAGAGGAGGGTGGTGTCAATCAAGGCTCAAGTTATCAGCCATTGGCAGGTGAGGAGATTCAAAGAGATGAGCTTAACCTGGGAGGGACATCTTGTGGTGTTTAAACCAGGCAGAATACCGTATGCAAAGTAGAATCCTTACAATAGCTTCTATGAGTGAAAAAGAACTACTATTTTCTTCCATTCTTGTTCATTTACCAAGGTATTTGAATGCAAATAGAATACTTAGCCAAGCTAACAGTACTTTTTCCATGGATTTGGCTACGCTGTGGGCCAAATAATATCAAAGGCAATATGGGGCAGTAAAAAGAACTCCCTTGGCATCCAAAGATAAGGGTTGGAGTACAAGTTCTGCCACTAATAGGTTTTGAATTGCAATAATAATTAGGATTCTTTTCACTGTATGGAGGACCTTCAACAGGGATATGAGATAAAGCCTAATTTCAAGGCTGTGGACATACTGTGGAAGACTTTGAATTTTCCCTAGGACCAGGGATTTAGAATTTATTTAGAAGGCAAAAAAGTGCCATTAAGTAGGGATTCTAAACCTGGGTTCTATAGAGTCTATGAACTTGGATAGGAAAGCAATGATATCATCATCATCATCATCATCATCAGCCTAGTAAAAATTATAACTAACATATAGTGCTTATTATGTGCTGAAGCTTTTTGTAATCCTATGTATTTTATTTTCTTTTTGTGACCCCATTTGGGGTTTTCTTGGTAAAGACATTGGAACAGTTTGCCATTTCCTTCTTCAACTCATTTTACAGATGAGCAAACTGAGGGAAACAGGGTTAAGTGACTTGCCCAGGGTCACACAGCTAGTGAGTGTCTGAGGCTGGATTTGAACTCAGGTCTTTTTGACTCTAGGCCCAGTACTCTATCCAGTGAATATCTTACCTGCCCATTTTATTTTACTCATTTAAAAATATTCTGAGAAGAGCTGAGAATTGATTTACCAGACTACCAAAGGTAGGGGGTGGGTCTATGACACAAAAGGTTAAGAACTCCCACGCTAAAGATTTTTGAGTAAAGGAATAACCTGAATAGATTAGTATTTTGGGGAAGAATACTTAGACTGGATTAAAAAAAAGAGAGATTGGCACCAAGAGGAGGAGTTAGGAGGTTATGACAGTAGTCTGGGTGAGAAGAGATAAGGGCCTGAGCAAGCATTGTCATCCTAGGAGTTAAGTTTGGAGGAGGCACATATGGGAGAGATAGACCCAACAGGAGCAGGATTCACAGAATGTCAGCAACCGATAAGATTCATGTCTTGATGGTGAAGGAGGAATCAAAGGTGGCCAAAGTTTTACCAGTTCTGGCTCTATTCTTGTCTTTTGGAAGGATCTCTCTAGATTCACTGTAGCAGGAGAGCTCTGATATTCTGATTTGTGGGTCTTAATTTGTAGGTGATTTTCTGATTAGTGTGCCTTGAAGGTGCTAGCTGGACCAGATTCACTCCGAGATCCTTGCTGAGACCTAAAGAAACATTGAGCCTTCTACAGAAATAGAGTGCTTTTGATAACTGTGGGACTTTCTTAGTTGTGGTTATTGGTATATTAAATAGAAAATTTTCATTTCATTTCAAGGGATTTATTCAGTACTTATTTAGTGGAGTTATTCATCATTACCAGGGCAAGTGAATGATTTTAACTCTCTCTCTGTGTGTGTGTGTGTGTGTGTGTGTGTGTGTGTGTTTGTGTGTGTTGCACCCTCCAGCAAAAATCTTCTCTGATGCCATACTATGTGTAGGTGACCCTGGGTTCTTGAAGTCCATCCCGCAGCAACACAAGCTAAACTGCCTCATACTCAGCTGAAATGGCTTTGAGCACGGCCAGAGACAGGATATTTATCTGTTGTTTGAGGACCAGCCTAGCTAAGATCGGAAAGGTCCTCCTCTGACTTTGTTATAGGGTGATTAATTCTTTAGTTACAGGATCTCCTCCATGCCTGACTACTCTTCTTCTTCTCCTGTGCCTCTTACAGTCCCTGGCCTCCTTCTAGATGCATTTCAAATGCTACATTTGACAGGAGGCCTTTCCTTGTTTCTCCAGATGCCAGTGCTGTGCCTCCCTCCCCAAGCCAGCTCCTATCTACTCTGTATGTGAGAATTTCTGCATAGGTTGTCTTCCCAATTGGAATGTGAGCTCCTTGTTTTTACCTTTCTTTGCATCTGTAGTGCTCAGCATCCTGCCTGATACATAGTTAGCACTTAATAAATGATCATTGATCAGTAAGGCTTAGAAGGGGTGCAGTCTATTGGTGGAGGTTGTTCCTGAATTCATGATGAATCTGAACTAATAAGGTCTTGGTCATCATGTTGCTGACCTGCTTTCTATCATGAAACAGAAGTGGCAAAAGTCTGTGGATCAGTATCAATCCTTGAGGAATTCTGGCTAGCAACCAATAGCTCATCTGACCATCCACCTTAACAACTTTTTTGTGAAGTAATGAGTATTTGAGAATCTTAAGAGCTCCCTATTGCATTTAATATATGCAGTGCATCTTCCCTAGCGTGTGATCAATAATTAAAGTAATGAAGAGATATTTGCTTGTTATGGAGTGTGTAACATTTGCTAATGACATTATTATTACTCCTTTCCTGCCATTTCCACATGCAGAAATGACTTCAGGTTGAAAACTGGTTTTGTGGCAGCTTGGTAGAGGAGAATCCTGAACAGTTGGATTAAATGACCTTGGAGATCCCTTCTAAACCTGAGTCTGTCTTTGAGATGACATAAGTGTCATGCCCGAGAAACAATACATATTTATAGCATGTATAGCCTTTAACATTCATGGGTTTAGTCTAGTGATTCAATATAGGTCTGGTGTGCTTGAGATCATGGGCTTGGTGTGCTGGTATACCCTGGGAAACCATTCCCATTGGCCTTTTCCTTTTCCATCGATCAATGCAAGGGCTAATGGGGATGTTCCTTAAGGGTGTGCTGTCACACTTGGCTCACAACTGTATGCACATGGAAATAGAGATAACCACCACCATGACACTTCAACTTTGTTAAGAAAATTTGAATAAATGAGGTTGGATATGTAAAGGGTAATTATGATCTCATCTGTGATGAAGAATGTTCTTTATATAGAGAGTCATGTGTGAAGATAAAAATTTGGCTTGTAGACTTATCCTATTCAGTCCCCTGGTCTATCTTACTAGTATCTAAATTATGCAAATTTATTCTCATCTTGAAGATCTCTAGGGATGGAGGCGCCATAGTCTCCTTTAGGAACTTCTGGGTTTGAAATTATCTCTTAGCCTTCTCTTCATCTCTGGGTTACATGATTCCATTTCTTTTAACTTTTCCTCATAAAGCCTACTGGAACTTGGTTTGGTCATTTACTCACCTCTGCTGAGAAGGAGCAAATTCAGAAGAAAGAAAAGCAGGCTTGGTTGGGTAGTCTTTGTTGAGAGCCTTCTTTAGTGAAGAGGTTAGTCTGAGTCTAAGGGGTTATGTAGAGCCATTGTGGTAACAGGTGAGCAGTGACTAGAGAGAAAGATGATCTTAGTAGTGAGTTGGAGAGGAATAAGTGCTATGTGACCTATTGTTTGGACAGTCTGGTATGGAAGGTATCACCTGGTACAGCTGAATCCCAGGCTTTTCTGGGTAACTAGGGAAAGAAAGGAGGCTTTTCTGTCTACCTAATCTCTGAGGATCATCCTTTTGGAATGATTTCCTTTAGGGTTTTCATTTGTTTTAAATTCACTTCAGTAGGTTTCCACTTATTGACCAGTAAGATTGAGTCACATGGTGGTAATTAAAGGGGGGAGGGGTAAATTGGAAATTTTGAAGCTAAAGGTACAATTTATGGCTGTAAAATAGGTAAGAAAGTAAACTAATTTTATCATTACTTAACTGCTTAGCTTCTGTTAAATAAAATTATGACAAGAGGAGCACCATTAATTTCATTGCTTGGCTTTGAGTGGAGCAGCAGAGAAACATTCTTTCCCTCCCCATTCCCCACTTCCACCATGTGGATGACTAATAACATTTCCCTTCCAACAAGTTGGTTCATTCAATTACAATGATGGATTTGGTTAGGTTGGAAAAGGCACTGAAATGTAAGGCTAATAGAAATCTCTTCTCTCTTTCTCTCTCCTATTCCATCTTTTTTCATCCTTCTCTTTCTCCTTCTCTCCCTCCCCTCCTCTGCTTTTCTTCTTCCCCTTTCTCTCCATTTTCCTTCCTTCTCTCCCTTCTCCTCCTTTTCCTGCCTTCTCTTCCTTTTCCCCTCCTCCCCCTTTTCCTTATCCCTTCTCTCCCCCTTTCTCCCTTCTCACCTTTTTTGTTTTCTCCCCTTTCCTTCTCCCCTTCTCCTTCTCCCTTTTCCTTCTCCCCCATGTATCTGTCCCTAACCGTTCTCTCCCTTCTCCCCTGTCTCCTTGTCCCTAACTTTTGTCTCCCATCTCTCATTTCTCTTCCCCCCTCCTCTTGCCCCTTCTCTCTCTTCCCTTTCTCTTCCTCCTTCTTTCTCTCTCCCAGGCCCCTGTCCACACTGCATTGAGCACTATATGGGGCTCAAGAAATTAACCATATTGATGTGGCATTGGCAAGAGGAAGGGGACAACAGGAAACTATTACATTGGATTTAGGACCTCGCTGAAGCCTTTGTGGGGCAATAAAAGTGCCGGGCTGCTTCCAGCTTGCATTCACAGCACAGCCTGAGCCGGCTTATTCTTAATGGGAATTCTCAGTGGGTGGCTCTGATATATTACTTACATCTGAAGCAGGGCGAATGCCTAATTTCTCTTGCGTTCTCACTCTCACAGATGCAATTACCATGCTGAAATGTGGTCCAGGAGGATGGGATGGAATTCTATTTTTAAGGTGATTTCTCTCCTTCTTGGCCGGAGAGTTTTCCCAGTGAATAGTCCTTGTTAAATGTCCTGATTCCCTCTTTGATCTAGCCCTTTGGGCTCAGTGCTGAAGCTTGTCACTTCTGCTATTTAATTCTTTATTGGTAGAAGGCTCTTCTCATTTTCTTTGTTTTATTTATCCTCTGGGCCTACGAATATAAGATCAAGATTTGGGCTGGTTTGCTCTAAGAGATTGGGAGAGGGGGAAAAATACCCAGTGAGGGTCTTAATTGTGAGCCACAGCTCTGGTTTTGCCCCTTGGGAATTTTTTTATTTGTACACACAAAGACTATTAGAACTGGAAGGGATTTAACAGATCATGGAGTCCAACCATCTCATTTCACAGCTGAAGAAACTAAAATACTAGTGAAGATTTTAGTGACTTGCCCAGGGTCACACAGCTGATAAATTAAAGAGCTCAGGACTAAACCAGACTTCCCGACTCCAAATCTAGGATTATTTCTGCTGTACGCCTTCCATTCACATTAATACGGGAGATCCCTGATGTTCTATGATGTACCCCTATTCATGCTGAATGTTCCATTCTACCATAGACCAAACATAGAAAGTGAATATTTAATATTCAAAACAGTTTTAAAGCTGTTTTTTCCTACCCACTATTTGGAATCTCACCACTTATTAAGCCTCAACAACCTAGTTGTCTAAAAATGATTCCCTAATCTGCTAAGATACAGTTATGTATCTCCAACTCTCTCTTGGACATTGTAAATTGGATGCTCCGTAGGCATCTCAAATTCAACAAATCCAAACCAGAACTCAATTCTCTTTTATAACCAAATTTCCTACCTTTCAAAATTACTTATGGTGGTCAAGGGCACCACCATCTTTCCCACTCCCCTAGGCCCACCACCTCTGGGTTATCCTTGATTCCTTACTTTCATTCATCCCATATAACCGATCCATTGCTGAATCGTGTTTCTACCTTCACCATGTCTCTCACCTATATGTCTCCTTGTGTAGCCACAGCCTGAATTTCGGCCCTCATCACCTCTTGTCGAGATTGCTGATAGCAATCAAACTAATTTTCCTTCCTCAAGTCTTTCTTCTTTACAATCCAGCTCCACTCGGGGAATTTTTCAAAAGCATGAGTCTCACCACATTTGCTCCCTACTCTCTGGGCTCCAGTGGCTCCCTCTTACTTCCAGGATCAATAAAGGTGTCCCAAAAGTCTTAGTTCAGTCATAAGCTAATAGAACGAAGCTAACGAAGTTGGATGATGACTAGGTTTTTGAATTTTGGTCTCTGTTTTAACTTGCTGTTTTTGATTCTCTGTTGTTTATAGAGTCACCTTGGTGCAAGTAAGGATTTTTTTTACATCTTTCCTCTGTTATTAAATCCATATTCTTAGCTGGCACAAATGTAAAATATTACTTGATAGATATATGTTGATTGATGGATTGATTGATTGCATTCCTCCGATGACTGCCATAATGTTTGAATAAAGTTACAGAGGTCTTAGAGATTAAAGTTCTTTATGCCGGGGTCTCTTCTCCATCCTATTAGGTAATGCTTAGTAAGTATTGCGTTGCTTAACTTTGTCATTTAAAACCCTTTAAATCTGGCCCCATCCTATCCGCCTGCTCTGTGATCCAGCTTTGCTGATCTATTTATGGTCCCTTGAATGTGACACTCTGTCTCTGTGTTTTTACACTTGCTGCCTCCCATGCCTGGAGTATGTTGCTCCCTCACCTCAATCCTATCTTCTTGAAGAAGCCTTTCCTGGCTTCCCCAGAACTTTCCCCTTTTTAGATTATCTTTATTTACTCTGTATATATCTTGTTATATAATACGCGCGTGCGTGTGTGTGTATATATATACATATATATATATATATATGTATATATGTCATTACTTGCATGTTGTCTCACCAATTAGAATGTAAATTCCTCCAGGGGGAAGAGACAATGTTAATTTTTTGGTGATGATAATGGGGTTTCTTTGTATTCTCAGTGCTTAGTTTGGTGCCTGGCATGCAGAAAGCACCTATCAAATTCTTGTCTCCTGTCTGATGGACCTTCCGGGCCCCTCGTTTGAACTGTTCTTCATTGGTCTACCCGACTCCAGTTTCTTCCCTTTGTAATCCATCCTCTATATAGCTCCCAAATGGATATTCCTAAAGCACAGATGTAACTATGTCATCTCCCTACTCAAAAATCCTCAGCACTTCCTATCTTCCTTATCTGGCATTTTAATCCTTTTATATCTAACTTCCACATGACCTTTCCAGTCTCATTTCATGTTATGCCCTTTAATATCCTATCTCTTGCCCATAAACCGACCTATTGGTTATACCCTATACATGGCAGACCACCTCTTGCCTATTTGTCTTTGCACAAATGGTTTTCCATCTATGGAATCCTTCACCTTCTCACCTCCACCCCCTGGAATCCCTAACTTTCTTCAAAGTACCGCTCAGATTCTGTCACCACCTACCTGAGGCTTTTCTTGAGGTCCATAGTCTTTAGCTCCCTCTTGAATTACTCTTAATTACTTTGTATGTATGTTTTCTCTACTTGTGTGTATTTTATGCCTCTCCAGTAGAGTATAAATCCCATAAGGGCAGGGCCTATTTGATTTTTGTTTTTGTAAGCCCAGGTCTAGCACAAGGCCTTTGAGAAAGTTGTCCTTTAATGTTTGTTGAACTGAATTTTCTTCTATTAGACTATAAGGCTTTCTGACAGTAGGGTCACTCACAGACCCCAGTGAAGTATTCTCACAACACAATTGACGTTTAGTAAGTGTTGCATCGCATTGAGTTGAAGTCTTATGGCTAACATATTCAGCAGTCTGAGGTTAAAGTCACCTGGTTTTGGATGACATGACTAGTTTTCTGAACCCTAGTCTTATTTCCTTTATTATTATTATAGTCACCTTCATGTAAGTATGGATTTTTACATTCTCTTCTTTCATTTTCATTGGATTTGTCTTGTGATGAAATCCATGTTCATAGCTGGCATGAATATAGAAAATATACTTGTTCTGATGAGTGCCATAGTGCTTGAGTAAAGTGATGGGAATCTTGAGATTATGTTCACTGAAAACAGTATCTCTTCTCTAGACTATCAGCATCTATAATGCTAGATGGAATTTAGCTTTCTAGAACGTTGATCTTATATGTGCAAGGACCTTGAATGGTTCCAAAGTCTAAAATCCTTTGCCTGATTTCATATCTTTCACATAGCTATCTAGGCAACTCTTTAAAGACTGAAAATTGCTGAGAAAGTACTGATCTTCATTGGTAGAAAGAATTCCCCTCCCCATTCTATTGTGTATATATATATAATATGTATATGTATATATATATATATATATATATGATGTCCATAAAGTCCATGTGTAATTAATAAGTTACAACTATTTTAAATTGCATGTGGACTTTATGGACACCATGTGTGTGTGTGTGTGTGTGTGTGTGTATATATGTGTGTGTGTATACACATACACACACATGCACACACACATACAATATATACATATATGTACACACATATATGTATATACACACATAAACATAAACAAATATACACATATAAGCTCAAATAACTTAAGAAGTATAAATTATTACAAAATTATTACTTCCACTTCATTTTGACTTATTTAGTTTTATGAATTTTGAATAAAATTTGAATTTTAATTTTTAAAAAGACAAGGTAATTTGTCATTGGGCGATGTATGATTGTCAGTTTCTGTGTTACACTTTCTTAGACTGGTGGATCAGTAGAGGAGAGCCTCTTGCCTGGCCACCTCAGTCACTTGATCCATCTCTGTTAGACATTTTCTTTTGGGGTCACATCCAAACTATTGTGTATGTATTAAAACCTTGTTCTTTGGATGATCTTAAGGCTATCCTTTCAGTTGTTGAGCAACAGTTGAGCAAAGTTTTTACAAAGTTTGAAAATTTATTAGAGTGATATATAGAACAAGATTGTTATTATATTGATTTTTAATAAGAAACAAATCAGTATTTTAAGAATTTATATAATTAACCTTTCAAATGTTTTTTAAACATTGTAGCATTAGTATTTGTGAAGTTATTAAAGCTTAAAACTGAACTAAAACATGTGGGACACCTTCTATAGTGCTTTAAGGTTTATGGAGCTCTTTTATTTAAATTATATCATTTGGACCTTACAGAAAACCCATGAAGTAGACTGTAGATATTATTAAACCCATTTTACATATGAGGGAACAGACTGAGGCTTTGTTATTTGCTATGGTTACACAGCAAGTGTCAATGTTAATATAGCTAGTAAGACAATCCAAATCTCTCTTGATTCCCAAGACCATGCTGTTACCGCTACAAGATACTGTCTTTCAAGACCCTACGTGATGTGAGTTCACCCTATCTCATCCAACTCCATTCCCCCCTACTCTGTAACACATACTCACTGTGCTCTGCATGGGAAATACATATTTCCACTTTGGTGCCTTTGCTCATTTGGTTACTAGTGCCTAAAACAACCTAGAGCATCGTTCGAGGTTTAGCTCCTCCAAGAAGTCTTTGACTGCTCGTCTACTAATTTCTGCCTTCTCTGAACTCCCACAGTTCTGCAGGCCCTAGCATGCTAATTAATACCCACTTATTTTCTGATTGCTATGGGTGTATTGTTTTTCTTTTCACAACAAATACATAAGGAAAGGGATCACTTCCTTACATTTCCTTTGCATCTAGGCAAATCACTGGCACACAGTCAATACCTGTTGAATGACTGATTTCTCTTGTTCATGGTCAGATGGTCACTACACTTACCTCTGTGTGTGTGTTAGGCCTTTAATGAACACCTTGCCATGATGATAAGCCTCTCTGCATTGACCTGGTGCTGAGGAAGGGATAATGATGTCTAAGAGGGTGTGATAGGAGGGAGTGGGCTACAGAGGGAGGGTGGCATTGCCGCTTTCTGGCTGCTGCTGGAAACTGACCTCACCATAGGTTTAGATTACAGGGAGAGTGAGTTGTGGGTATTTGTCTAAGAAATCGGAGATTTTAGGACCTGAGTAAAACAAAGATAGGGGTGGTGGGGTAGGTCCTCAAGGCCACCCAAACTCAAATGAACTAAAATTACCTCCTGGGACACTAAAGAGAAATACTTTCTGCAAATTAGAAGGATCTAGAAGAGACTCTTTTATGATGCAAATGAAGTCCTTGAGGCCTGTAGGGACCAAGTGCTGCTTGCTGAGATTAAATAAATCCAAAAGAGTGGGTAGGAGTTACATGCCCATCTTTCAAATATTTCCAAGTTTTCAGAAAACTTGGGAAAGCAAAGTCATGAAATTTACTTTAAAAGACAACAGCTTTTTTCAGGCTTTTTGACAGGTGGTGTCAACACATTTTTTCCCCTGCTCTTTACTTCAATTTCCAAAATATGCATCAGATTCTGTAGAAAAAATTCCAAATGCATGAATTTTCTATAAGGGCACCTATTTTCCCAGAGCTCTGGAGCTAGAAGCAACCTTGATAAATCATCTGGTCTAGTCCTCTGCCTTGAGGCAGATAAAAGTTGAAATTGTTTTGACAGATAGTAACCTGTTCCTAGAGACCTCTGGGGAGGCACCTTAACCTCAGTCTGTAGTCCATTCTAGTGACTTATTGTTTAGGTGGTTCAGACATTTTTTCTTACATCCTTTTTAAAAAAAAAAACAACTCTTTTTTTCATCTAAATTCCATTCATATATACACACACACACAACGTGACATTCCTATGAAAAATCTAATTGATACTTCGATAGTAATTAAACTTCCTTCTTCTCCAAGTTATAAAAAAAAACATGGAAATTTAGGTCTGGAAGGAAATGTAGAAATCATATAATCAAGATACATCTTTCTGCAGATGAGAAAAAACAACCCTGGAGAGGTCATGCAGTTGGGACTAGAACCTAGGTCTCCTGACTCTCATTACACAATTCTTTCTAACTCTTTATATGATTTGTTTATACGGCCTATTTTCTCTCTCTTCCACTTGGAGACCCTTAAATCTCCTATTACTTAGGAATTGCCTATAAACAACCTGGCACATTCTTAACATGCTTTAAAGCAGGGATTCTTAAATTGGAATGCATTTCTTGTCAAACATTAGAGGCCACCAGATGTCAGTGTAACCTAAAGAATGGAACCCTATAGTTTACCATGTAGTGAACTGATCACTGCTTTGGTCCATACATTACTCCCATGTTCTTATTTCTTGAGCATGGGTCTAAATGGTAGTTTTTAGAACTTCTATATAGAATATCTCAGAGAGCATTTGGGAATTGATGAGTGCAGGATAAGCCCTTTTCCATCCCCCTCTCTTTATGACTTCCAAGAGGGATATACACAGGCTGTAGATAGCTCCCTCCTCTGTGAGATCAGCATCAATTATAGGATGTTTCAGTAGTTAAGCCCTCTATAGCAAGACATTTTTTGTGTACTGACTCCAGGCTTTATCCATTTCTTTCAGTTGCCGGGGTTTGGCCCTCTATAGCAAGACATTTTTTGTGTACTGACTCCAGGCTTTATCCATTTCTTTCAGTTGCCGGGGTTTGGGGTCATTGCTACACCTTTATGGAAGTTTTAGGGGTTGAAGGGAATTTTCATCTGTGGTGGTAGGAAGGGAGGGAAAGCTGTCTTTAATGCACAAGGTACAGAGGCCCCCTGGGTGGAGTGGTTTCAGTCTTGGAAAGCTTCAGCTGACCATTATTTCATGATGCTCTTTGCTCTGCTTAATTAGCACCTTCCTCTAATCTTATACACACTGGATGCCACTTTGAGGCATTCTGTTGCCTCCCTGAATCCAGGAATGATTTAAATCTGTGATAACAAGGTATTCTTTTGGAATGAATCCATCTGGAAGACAGCTCTGTGTGCGCTCATAGACTATTAGTGTGTGGTACGATGGAGAGAACCCTGGCTTTAGATTCAGAGGACCTAGGTTCAAATATCTCCCACTTTTTCTCTCTGTTACCTTGGGCAAATTGTTGAAACTCTCTGGGCCTCAGTTTCCTCATACTTAAAAGGGGCCTCTACATTCCGCCTTAAGGGGACCTGAGAGGTCTAAATCATGCCCCTACAAACCAAATCAACCTTCAAATGTTGTTGTTCTTTGTTGTTTTGTTGATTAGTCATGTCCAACTTTTCACGACCCCATTTGGTGTTTTGTTGGCAAAGATACTGGAGTGGTTTGCCATTTCCTTTTCCCAGATCATTTTCCAGATGAGGAAACTGAGGCAAACATGGTTAAGTGACTTGCTCAAGGTCACATAGCTAGTAAATTTCTAAGGTTAGGTTGGACCTCAGATCCTCCTGACTCTATCCAGTACTCTATCCACTGTGTCACCTAGCTGCACCAAATGTTACAGATGGGGAAACTGAGGCCAGCAGAGAGGAAAATAACAAGAAAAGGGAACTAGAATTTATTAAACGCCTACTATATACCACACACTGTGCTACACGCTTTACAAATCTCATTTGATCCTCTTGGTGACTCTATGAGGTAGGTGCTATTATCATCTCCTTTTTACAGCTGAGTGAGTCGGGCAGTGCGGTTAAATGACTCGCCCAGGGCCACCTAGCTAGTGTCTGAGGCCAGATTCGAACTCAGTCTAGGCCCAGTGTTCTATCCACTACATCACCTAGCTGCCTAGCTAGATGGGAAGGACTTTTCCAATGTCACACGATAATTCCATGCCTGAATTGGAACTAGAACCAGTGTTCTTTCTCCTAAACCATGCCACATTTTCCTTTGGTCCAAATGGCTCTGTAAACGGCCCGAGTCATTCCAAAAATTCTGTCTGCTTATCTTGAAGGAAAATCTAACCATAGAAGGTTAGGTGTCTAAGGCCAAGGGCTTAGTATGGAATTACTTCTTTGAGTATGGTTTCCTTCCTATAATGGCGGAAGAAAATGAATTCTTACAAGAGCTGTTTGCTTGCATGAACTTGAAATGACCCAGGAGAAATGAATAACTCTATGCCTTGTTTTTTGGACCCTTCCCAAAGCTGTGGAAGTTAAAAGAAACCTATTAACACTGTAGATCTATGATTATATTATCTTGTTTATCTGCCATTAACAGAAGACAAGATGTTTGTTACACATAAGTGAATTTTCCAAATTGTTGAACCTCAGACCTCTATAAGTACCAACTGAACTATTTAACCATTTTAAAGGAAGGCTTTTAAAATCACGCTCTGTACTCTCTTATCTTCTTAAACAGAGGACACTGAACATAATTTAAATTTTCCCTGCTGATCAAAGTCAAAGTTATGAATATGCATTATTATGTTTGCTGTAATCAAAGTCACAGTTCTGTGTCTGCTTTTCAGTTTTTCTGTCTCCATGCCTGCCCAGTAGTTAGCACTGCTTTCATTCTGGCTATTTTCAAATGCTTCCTTGTTCTCCCCTTCTCCCATTTGCTGTCATCTAAACCTTGTTGCAGCAGGTAGGTGGTATTTCTAGGGTGTTGAATTTAGAGACAGAGAGACTCCAGTTTGAATCCTGCCTTGGATATTTCTAACCCTGTGACTCTGGGCTTGTTAATTAACCTCTCAGCCTGTTTCCTTCTCTGTAGGATAAAGACAAAAGCAGGATCTACCTCCCAGGTTTGTTGTAACAATCAAATGAAATATCATGCGCTTTGCAAACTTTAGTGTCATATGCTAGTTATTAATTAATTATTATTATTAAAGAAGAAATAAGTAAAAGCTGGCTGAAGTGAATCTCTCCAGCATCATTTGTATCTCCTTCACATTTTAAATGTCAGGAATGATCTGGAAAAGTCAGTTAAATGTCTTTGCTCTATATCATTCCAGATCGAAATGTATGTAACATTTCTGTTTTGATCTTGGAGAGGTTTCACACACACACAAAAAGTCCACATTGAGGCTACTTTTCATATCTATGTAGAGAAATATGATTAAAAACAAAGCAGAGACCAGATAGAGACACTGAGAGAGAGAGAGACAGAAAGACAGAGAGGAGGAGAGGAGAGGCAATGCGACTGAGACCATCCTTGTTAAATTTTGTTAAACGATGCCCAATCCTGGAGTGTCCGGCGACCTTGGTTTCTTAGAGGACTACGCCCAGGGGCAGCTAGATAGTGCAGTGGACAGAGCACCAGGCCCAGAGTCAGGAAGACCTGAGTTCAAATCTGCCCTCAGACACTTACTAGCTGGGTGAGTCGCTTAACCCTATAAGCCTCAGTTTCCTCATCTGGAGAAGGAAATGGAGAACCACTCCAGTATCTTTGTTGAGAAAACCCCAAATGGGGTCACAAAGAGTTGGGCACGATTAAACAACAATAGAATATCCAGGGGAGCTCAATCTCTATAAGTTGCTCTCAAACTAAGAATGTTTTGAGTGAGGGCCAGTAATGGGCTGTTATGTTTGTTATTCAAGCGTAGCTAGGCTAACCTGGGAGAAATTCATTACCAAAGAGTTGGTCACTACTAAATCATGGACTGGTCTATGAAGGTACAAAGGAGAGTCAGAGAGAGAGAGAGAGAGAGAGAGAGAGAGAGAGAGAGAGAGAGAGAGAGAGAGAAAGTGTGTGTGTGTGTGTGTGTGTGTGTGTGTGTGTTGGATTGCCATCTGCATCTGTGGTTGGTAATGAGACTATGAAGTGGTGAAATATTAAAGATGCCGACTAACCATTTTGACTGTTTTTTTTCCCCCAATTTTTTCATTGACTGATCCTGTGCTATGTAAGACACAGCCCCATGCGTAGTAAATTTTAAAAAATCCTATTATGCTGGCAATTATTGAACTTTAATATCAGATGCTGGCAGTTGTCTTTTTGTTTCCCTTGTTAGGCATTAGTTCAAGGCATGCTTTTCCTCCAGAGCGCTGTTTGTGAAAGGTAAGCTTTTTAGAAACTTTAATTAGGGAGATCTTGTTCCTCCTGGACAAAAATGTGGTTTGGAGCCAAAGCTGAAACATTTTGAGTGTGTGTGTGTATGTGTGTGTGCGTGCACGCGTGCGCATTTAGTGTTAGCAAGGCTGCCTTTCCCTGTTTTTTCCTTTTGCTTTGTGTCCATGTGTGGCACTATTAAAGAATTGATCGACAGTGCAGTGGTTTACACTGTTGTCTTTGTCAGCCAAGTCTGAGCTGTTTGGGAGGTGGAAAAGAGGGAAATAAAAGCATCCACAGGATGCGTGGAGAAGCTAGCAGACCCTCTACGCTCTATCCATTGTTCTTCCACGGCAGCCCTGGGGAACCTGGGTATTGTTGAAATGAGCTGTAGAAGTCCATTCGAAGGAAGGGGGAGCTAAATTAAGGAGCAAAAGACGGCCAAACAATGACTTCAGCGGTGTGCTCTGGGGAGCTTGGCGAAACTCCCTTTCCAGGACAGCTTTTGTCTTGGTGACAGCAGGAACGATGTCTCCATTAGAGACCTGGAGAGCTTTGATAGCTTGAGGCCTGCTACACCGGGCCCAACCATGAGGCTGAAAAAGAAAATACCAAGTCTTATAACTTGCAAAGGTGCTAAAAATGATCGACAACCCGTACATTTTCACTGTGCCCCACTTTAAAAAATCCATTAGCTTCTGAACAGAACCTAGCCTTGTCTCCTCTAGTTGCCAAGAAAACCCCAAGTAGAATCACGAAGAATCAGACATGGCTGAAAAATGACTAAACGAGAAAAAAAGATGTTATTGATTTTGAAATAATCCCTGAATCAGCTGTTTGTGTATTGTCAAACCATCAACTCATCAAGAATTAAGATCAGAATTAGTTAAATAAGAAGAAAGAATAGCAGTGAGAAAAAGATATGGCATACAGTTGGAGTACCTTAACTCTGAACTATTTAAATACTTGAAAATTTTTAAAAATGAGAAAAGGATGACAACAATGACATTGGCACAGACTATAAGCACTTTAAACACCGTAAATTAATGGCTACAAAATGGATACTGAAAGAGCCCAGAGTGTGCTGGGTAGGCAAATATCTTAACTTTACTATCAATTTGGATGAAGATGACTAAAAAGGCAACATTAGGTTAGTATAAAAACTCATTTGTAAAATCATATGAAAAAGGAGAGTGGACCATTATGAGACAATTCATTCCATAAATCAGAGAGTGGAAGAAAGTAAAACCAGTTCAAAGAAAACTTGATAAGCTGTCTACAGAAAAGCAAAATCATTCTAAAGGGATGCAACTCAGTTTCCTCATCTATAAAGTGACTGTTGTTGGACTAGATGGAATTGAAGGTCCCTTCCGATTCTCAATCTATGATGCTATGACCTGCGTTCAAATTCTGGTTTTGTCACTTGTTATCCCTGTGAAGTTGGATGATCACTTTACCTCAGTTTCCTCATCCTGTTGGATGAGATGGCCTCTTAAGTCCCTGCCAGTTCTAAATCTAAGATGCTTTGAAGTTTTGTGGTGTTGTTTTGACTCATCTGTTTAGACATATGTGTTAGTTTAGAGCTGATTAGATGATTTTAGAAAGTTTTGAAAAAAATCAGAGCACCTACCACACTTTTGATTAAGCTGCAAAACACATTGACTCTTATATTCAAGGCACTAAGCAAAGTGGTCCATACTTTCAAGGAGGTTTCATTCTACTGGAATGACAAATGTTCAGAGAAAAGTAAATCGGAGATAATTTGAGAAGGGAAAGAACACTGATGACTGGATAAATTGGAAAAGGCTTCCCAGAAGAAGTTGGGCCTGAATGAAGCCTTTAAGGAAGATGAGGATTTTGAGAAGTGATGCTGGAGAAGGGGATGAATATACTCCTTAGAATTTAGGACTGGAAGGGATTGTAGAGGTCATGTTGTCTAGCACTTTAATTTTATGGGTGAGGAAATTGAGTCTAGGAAAGTGGAATAATTTGCCCAAGTTCACACACAGAGCAAATGGTGGACTCAGGATTTTCTCAATCCAAGTCTAGCCCTTTTTCCATGGCCCACATAAACACTACCTGACTGGGAGGCTTTTTGAAAAAATCCCATAAAATTTGCTCTTCCGAATGAAATGAGCACAGTAAAATAAGGTCTTTTGGTAGGGTCAACTCAACATATGAGCAGAATGCAGAGACACCTATGTGTCATTGTGTGGGGGATGCTAAAAGTGTCCCCTGACTCACACACAGACCTTCCCTTTTCCTCATGACCTATCTTAGTGCCTGAAATTGTTAAGTTAGTCTCTTCCTTGGTAAAGGCTTTGAAAGGTCTTGTTAGAAATACCAGTGATTTAAGTTCCTCTACAGTCTGACTTATATCTGGACTACTGGCTGGTCTCTGACTTCCACCTTCCCTCTTTCAGTTCTGTCCACTGGTGTAGGTCCCCTCTGGTGGTGGGAATGCACTTTCTTCTTACCCTCACCTTTTAGAATCTTTATCTTTCTTCATGATTTAGCTCAGGTGTCTGCTCCTTCATAACGTCTTCTATGATTTCCCCCAACTGCCAACCCCTGTCATTCGTTCTTTCTCCTCAAATTATCTAGTATCTACTTATCTTTGCACATATTCTATTCTCAGGAGAGGCAGTAGTTGAGGTAGCTGGTGGATAGAATGCTGGGAGCCCTGAGCTCAAATGTGACCTGAGACATTTATTGGGGAATTCAGTTAGCCTCTGTTTACATTAGTAAAATGGGGATAGTAAGAGTACCTCCCAATCAGGGTTGTTGTGAGGGTCAGATGAGGTAAAATTTGTAAAGCACTTAGTGCAGTGCCTGACACATAGTAGGCACAGAGGCTAGTTTTTATTATCATCATCATTATTATTAGGATGTTATTATTAGTGGTACTAGGATATTATTACTATTATTATTATTAGGATGGCAATTGTTTTGTTTTTGTTGGTCTCTCTACAGCTGGCCATGGTGTAATAGCATTTAAGCCAGTAAGACCTCAATTCAAGTTCTGCCTCTGGCAGTTACTGACTTTGTGACCCTGGGAAGGACATTTGACCTTTCTGGGCCTCAAATTGCTCACCTGCAAGACAAGGAGATGATAAACTAATACCTTAAAACACAGACCTTCTTTCTCATGATTCATTCCATTGGTCAAAATTCTTCTCCACGACTTGACTAGAGCATAAATTAATTCAATGCGAAGTTATACATGACAGTTATATGAGACTTCATGCCGTCTTGGGGAGGGAGAAGGGAGGGAGGGGAGAAAACTGGAACTCAAAACTATGTAGAACCGTGTGTGGTAAACTAAAAATAAATAAAGAAAAAAAAAAAGTTCCAAATAGTTATATGACCTAAAAGAAGAGTTCATATTAAAACAACAAAACCAGAAGGGCAGAGAAGACAATACCTTTCCTAACTATGGGTAGGATGGAAAATCTTAGCCAAACCAGAACTAGAGGGGAACATTAATGATAAAATATACGATTTCAATCACATAAAATAAAAAAGCATTTATGTAGAGGGTAGTCCATTGTCTCTTAATCTTTACATCTTCATGCTGGGCCATCATTTCAGTCACCTAATGAGGCCTTGAGGGAACGGCACTTACTAACAGATAATTTTTTTGGATAAGGAGATGATCAAGTGTTGTAAGCTCAAGGTGTATGTAGGTTAGGAGGGTCCAACCCAGCTGCAGGGCTTTAGTGGATCCCTCAGATATTTAGGGGATGCCAATGAGAGTGGAAATAAAGGAGAAGGCTGAGATAGAAAAGCAGAGAAGCTGGACTCCAGAAGGAACTTTTATGTATTAAGTGTGTGCATATATGTGTGTGTGTGTGTTTGTGTATGTGTGTGCATGTATGTATATATACACATACATATGTATATGTCTTATGTATATATGGACATATAGTCCTACATATACGTACATATGTGTGTATACAATTATCTCTTCCACATTGTGACTTTCCCCATTTCTGTTTTTGATGCCTCACAGGTCAGCATAAGAAAATAAATGGGAATTTTGGGAGAGTTTTGCAGAAGCTGCAGATGATATGTGAAGGCAAGCAGATGACATAGAAAAAGTTTAGAAATTCAGATATGCATAAAATATATGTATAGTATTGTATAATATCAACATATTTTATCTTTTAATACCATAATAATTCAGACTTTTTCTTTGGTATGAAAGAAGAGTCAAAAGATTTTATGCAGATTTTCTAGATCACAGGGGTGCCATGCCCCTAACCCCCACCCCCCATTCCATGTAATGTGAAAGGGATAACTGTGTGTGTGTGTGTGTGTGTGTGTGTACACACACACATATATATCTATATGTGAACATATGCCTGTATGTGTATGTGTGTATTTCATCTACATTGCTGTTTTGCATAGGCTTTGCCCTTTCTATTAGATTTACTAACACTTTAATTTCAAGGGCGAACAAAGGGCTTAATTCCACCTTCTCCGTTCTTTCTTATTAGCTTCCTTCCTTCTGACTCTCCATAGGGTAGACCAGTTCTGGCTCTTATTTGACTCCAGACCTTGGCCTGCAAGCTCATTCACGGTCAAAGCAAGACAGAGCCAGTGTTTGTTTCCAAGGGTCAGCCCTGCCTATCTCATCTGTAATTATTCACCTTCTCTCCAACCTTGCAGCCTTCTGTACTGCAGTGGGGTGGGGTGGGGGAGGAAGTTCCAGAGATGAGAGCCTAAAACTTCTAGTTCTCATCAAGTCTTAATGAATGTGGCATCTCTGTTTTGAGAAGGTCACATTTTTTGCCTGTTCTTGACACTCAAAAACTGGCTGTAGAGAGAGGGAGAGAGAGATTGCTTGCTTGCTTTTGGACAAAGGCTGAATGGGGAAAGTTTCTTCACAGATGGAGAAGTGGAATTGGGTTATGTTGATATTTATGAGAGAAAAAAAGAACAAGTGAGAGACAAAAGTGACAGGGTAGACATAGAGCCATCCTCTAGCTTCAGTTTGCTGACCCATGGCCTCTTAGTCCCCTAGAAGACAGCAAACTGCTGGAGAAACTCACAGTTTGTTCCCCAAGATCTTCCCATTCCTCTTCTTTCAAACCCCAATGTACCTATAATACAAAATCAGAAAGAGGCAGTGGTAGGAGATTTTCTGTTCCTTAGTTTACATGGTTTTTCTTAGATTCTTCTGGGATCTGGTTCCATAAATCAAATAACCAACAAGTATTCATTAATCCCTACTATGTTCTCAGCACTGGGATTAATAATGTGGATGAAAAGACAAAAAAAATCAAACAGTCCCTGTCCTCAAATCACTTATATTCTATGGGAGGTGGAGGAGGGAAAAACAACATGTACATGTATAGGGAAAGGTAAAATATCTATTAAATAAAAAATATCATTTTGGGGGGAAAGTCATAAGCAGCTAATGGGATCAGGAAATTCTTCTTGTAGAAGGGAATGAGCTGAGTCTTGAAAGATTGTCATGAAGATGAATGGAGATTTTTGTAAAGTGTTTGGCACAGTTCCTGGCACATAGTAGGCATGCAAGGGGAGTTTAAAACCAATACAAATAAATCAGTAACCATTTATTAAGCACCTACTGTGTGCCAGGCACTGTGCTAAGTGCAGCAAAGGCATAGCAAAGGGAGATGGGAATGTAGTGAATGAAGACTAGCAAATTGGCCAGTTTTGTTATATTGTAATGTGCACAAAAGGGGGTTATATGCAGTAAGGCTGGGGAAGTTCTTTGGGGTCAGGTGGTAAAGGTTAAAATGACAAGCAGAATTTATGTTTGATACTAGAAGCTATAGATATCTACTGGAGTTTGAGTTTGGGGGCAGGAGGCTGGTGACATGGTCAGACTTGACTTGCACATTAGGAAAATCCTTTTGGTCACTATTTAGAGCATAAGTGGCAGGTGGAGGGATGTGAAACTGAGAGACTAATTAGGAGGCTATAGTAACAATCCAGGCAAGAGGTGATAAGAGCCTGAAGTATGGTAGTAGCAGGGTAAATGGAAAGAAGTGGTTGGATGTGAGGGATGTTATGGAGGTAGAAACAACAAGGTAAGTCAACTGATTGTATCGGGTCAGTGAGAGTGAGGCAACTTTGAAAGAGGGAAGTCTCCATAGTTAAGAGATACAAGAGACACTCAACTCTAAACTCTCAAGCAAGTTCTTCAGTGGCCTGGATTTCTCCTCTAACAGATAATATTCTCTTTCTTCTTCTAGTCTTTGGAACCCTGATTAATCCCTTTCAGGCCGTATAGCAACCAGTTGTGTACAAAGTAAGCAGTAGAATTTCCAATGCCATCATACAGTTTGGCGGAACTCTACCTGTGAGCTTTTATTTTCTGTTTTTCTTTTTAAACACTACTACAAATGGAAATGTGCACACAATTGTGAGTTTTCTGCCTCCAGGGCTCAAACACATGCCACACAAGGAACATCACCCATCTACGCACTTGCCCGCATCTTCTTGATAGACGGCAATGAAGGGTGGAAGGAGGTATGTTCCCTATTTCCTTCTGTAATTATCTTTCTGCTTCAGATGACATTCCAGCAGCTGGCATTGATAGTGCTGAATACATTTGGAAGGTTGAGGTTGATTGAAATGAACAAGGGGGCCTGTCATGATAACCTCTTGGAACGCCTCTCAGAATGGAGAATGCAGCTAAGTAATTGAGTTGGAGAAGGAGCATAAAGTTTATATGCCTATCTGCAATAATTATGGAACTAGTCAGATGTGGGAAGAATTCAGAGGTGGATAAACCACCTCATACTTTAATCTTCAGCTTGTTCAGATGACTTGAAAGTTTTAGCAGGGAGAAACTCCAGTGGTGCTTTATCCTCCATAGACAGCCTGAGAGACCACCAAATGCATTTCAGCCAAAATCTGTCAAAGCTAAAGACTAGATCATTAGTTTACTCTGCTCCAAAGGGCTCTCTGTTACAGAGATTTTTTGAACCAAAACTTTATCTTTTGTTTTGGGCAATTTATCAGACAGCTTGGTTTTAGCCAGAAGATAATGCAGTTACTGTAAGTGTAAGTTAAAAGAATAGGGCCTAACATCTTGCTGTAGGTGCCATATTCAGTTCCATTTTGGGTCTACTGAAAAATGTTTACTTGTTACCTTAGATAAAAACTTACACTTGGATTATAGCTCTATTTATTCTAATTACTATTTAAGAAAATGCTGATTCACCCTGTTACAAAATGTAAGAATGAAATACGTAAATATTTGTGAAATTCTAGTTTTTTTGACTTTTTTTAATTTAATATATTTAGTTTTCAGCATTGATTTTCACAAGAGTTTGAATTACAAATTTTCTCTCCATTTCTACCCTCCCCCCCACTCCAAGATGGTGTATATTCTGGTTGCCCTTTTCCCCAGTCAGCCCTCCCTTCTGTCACTCCACTCCCCTCCCATCCCCTTTTCCCTTCCTTTCTTGTAGGGCAAGATAAATTTCTATGCCCCATTGCCTGTGTATCTTATTTTCTAGTTGCATGCAAAAACTTTTTCTTTTGTTTTTGAACATCTGTTTTTAAAACTTTGAGTTCCAAATTCTCTCTCCTCTTCCCTTCCCACCCACCCTCCCTAAGAAGTCAAGCAATTCAACATAGGCCACATGTGTATCATTATGTATAACCCTTCCAAAATACTCATGTTGTGAAAGACTCACTATATTTTGCTCCTTCCTAACCTATCCCCCCTATTGAATTTTCTCCCTAGACCCTGTCCCCTTTCCAAAGTGTTTGTTTTTGATTACCTCCACCCCCATCTGCCCTCCCTTCTATCATCCCCCCCTTTTTTATCTTCTTCTTCTTCCTTTTTTCCTGTGGGGTAAGTTACCCAATTGAGTATGTATGGTATTCCCTCCTCAGGTCAAATCTGATGAGAGCAAGATTCACTCATTCTCCCATATCTGACTTCTCTTCCCTTCCTACAGAACCGCTTTTTCTTGCCACTTTTATGCGAGATAATTTACCCCATTCTATCTCTCCCTATCTCCCTCTCTCAATATATTCCTCTCTCATCCCTTAATTTGATTTTATTTCTTTTAGATATCTTCCCTTCATCTTCAACTCACCCTGTGCTTCCTCTCTCTCTCTCTCTACATATATATACACATACATATACACATACATACGCACTCACATGTACATATATATACATAAACATATATATACATATGCATATTCCCTTCAGCTACCCTAATACTGAGGTCTCATGAATCATACACATCATCTTTCCACGTAGGAATGTAAACAAAACAGTTCAACTTTAGTAAGTCCCTTGCAATTTCTTTTTCTTGTTCTTTTTTCTTGATTATCTTTTCATGCTTCTATGGATTCTTGTGTTTGAAAGTCAAATTTTCTATTCAGCTCTGGTCTTTTCACTGAGAAAGCTTGAAAGTTCTCTATTTTATTGAAAGTCCATATTTTGCCTTGGAGCATGATACTCAGTTTTGCTGGGTAGGTGATTCTAGGTTTTAATCCTAGCTCCATTGCCCTCCAGAATATCGTATTCCAAGCCCTTCGATCTCTTAATGTAGAAGCTACTAGATCTTGGGCTATTCTGATTGTGTTTCCACAATACTCAAATTGTTTCTTTCTGGCTGCTTGCAATATTTTCTCCTTGATCTGGGAGCTCTGGAATTTGGCAACAATATTCCTAGGAGATTTCTTTTTGGGATCTATTTGAGGAGGTGATCTGTGGATTCTTTCAATTTCTATTTTGCCCTGTGGCTCTAGAATATCAGGGCAGTTCTCCTTGATAATTTCTTGAAAGCTGATATCTAGGCTCTTTTTTTGATCATGGCTTTCAGGTAGTCCAATAATTTTTAAATGATCTCTCCTGGATCTGTTTTCCAGGTCAGTGGTTTTTCCAATGAGATATTTCACATTGTCTTCCATTTTTTCATTCCTTTGGTTCTGTTTTAGAATATCTTGATTTCTCATAAAGTCACTAGCTTCTACTTGCTCCAATCTAATTTTTAAGGTAGTATTTTCTTCAGTGGTCTTTTGGACCTCCTTTTCCATTTGGCTAATTCTGCCTTTCAAGGCATTCTTCTCCTCATTGGCTTTTTGGAGCTCTTTTGCCATTTGAGTTAGTGTATTTTTAAGGTGTTGTTTTCTTCAGTGTATTTTTCAGCATTTTTTTTGGGTCTCCTTTAGCAAGTCATTGCTTGTTTTTCATGGTTTTCTCGCATCCTTCTCATTTCTTTTCCCAATTTTTCCTCTACTTTTCTAACTTGCTTTTCCAAATCCTTTTTGAGCTCTTCCATGGCCTGAGACCAGTTCATGTTTTTCGAGACTTTTGTTGTAGGCTCTTTGACTTTGTTGACTTCTTCTGTCTGTATGTTTTGGTCTTCGTTGTCAGCAAAGAAAGAATGCAAAGTCTGATACCGAATCTGGGTACGTTTTCACTGCTTGGCCATATTCCCAACCAACTATCTTGACCCTTGAGTTTTTCAGTGGGGTATGACTGCTTGTAGACTAAAGAGTTCTATGTTCCAAGCTTGGGGGGATGTGCCATCTCTGCCATACCAGCACTGCTCCTTTCCCAAGAACCCCCAACCTGGACTGGTCTTAGATCTTCAGCAGGCTGTGCACTCCTGCTCTGATCCGCCACTTAATTCCTCCCACCAGGTGGGCCTGGGGCTGGAAGCAACTGCAGCTGTACTTCTGTAGCTGCCCCACCTCCACTGCACCCCCCCCCCCCCGGGGCGGTAGCCGAACCGGGAACTCCTTCCACTCCCGCAGCTTTTCCCACTCACCTTCTCTGTTGTCTTTGGTGTTTGTGGGTTGAGAAATCTGGTAACTGCTGGGGTTCACTGATTCAGGGCGCTAGGGCCTGCTCCGCCCGGCTCCTGGTCTGGTTGGTCCGTGCCACCCATGCTGGGCTCTGCTCTGCTCCACTCCCAGCTCCATGTGGGATAGACCTCACCCAGAGACCATCCAGGCTGTCCTGGGCTGGAGCCCTGCTTCACTCTGCTATTTTGTGGGTTCTGCAGTTCTAGAATTGGTTCAGAGCCATTTTTCATAGGTTTTTGTGGGGAGCTCACGCTAGTCCCTGCTTTTCAGCTGCCATCTTGGCTCCACCTCCTAATTCTAGCTTTTTATTATTGGTTGAAGACACTTATGATGTCAATGAGGTGATCTAGTTGTCTAGAAGAAATTGTGACGAGGACCTTAACTTGTCAGTTTCTTTCAGTAACATGCACCTATTAAGTCTGAAACAGAATGAAGTCTTTAGTCTATGGCCCATATGTAGGAATTTTCTCATTAGGCTGCCTATCTGCAAATGAGTTTATTAGTCCTGTTCCAGTGCAAAAACAAGCAAGCAAAGTCATGGAAGACAATTAAAAATCAACTCGACAGTCAACATATTTGGAAAATGCCAAACTACATTCGACTTATAGACATAATAAAGAAAACTCTGAACCTCTTGATAAGTTTTGTTTTTATCATGATTTGATTTGGGGTTTGAGGACATTGTTTTGATGACTCTGAGAGCAGCAAAATAATTTTGATTTGGGAAGGGAACTTTTTTAATCTACTCATTGCAGATTCCAGGTAGACATTATCATGCTTTGAATGGTCCAGAATTGTTTTATACTTATAAATTAATAATTAAGCAATCCAAGATGTTACCAATATGGACACAAACTTTAATCATACATGTTACCACCCACTTACACCTCCATTTACATACTTCTTTTTCATATCTGTCCACAAATTTTCCAAAAAGGATCTTCTCAAATTATTAGAAGCTTTTTCTCATTCTATAGCTATCTGTACAGCACTCAGGCTGTGCATTTATTACTCCTTACTTTTACTGCATAACTGACCCACCTCCTTTTCCTATCATACATTTTCTGAAATTGATTTTTATGCCACTCATTTCCCACAAATGATTGTTGGTTGTATGCATCCTACTTAAATCTTCCACATATATCTCCATTGTCTTTTGGGTCACACTCAATTTGGCTTATTTATAGATCGCATTGTTCCATGATCTGCAGCCTTGTAGCATCAGAATGAGAATATTGGTGTTAAAAAAGATGGATTTTTGTGTCAGAGGGTAGCTTGGGAAAGCTGAGAATGTTATGTATTTTTCTAAATTCAAAAATATTAATAGCAAACATTTATATAACATTTTAAGGTTTGCAGAGAGCTTTACAGATATCTCATTTTATGCTTGCAGCAACCTGAGGAAGTAGGTGCTGTTATTTCCCATTTTACGAAACTGAGGCAAGACAAGGCTAAACAATTTGCCCAGAGCCACACAGCTAGTAAGTGTCTGAGGCTGAATCTGAAATAAAGTGTTCCTGCCTCCAAGATCTAGTGATCTAACCATTGTGCCCCCAGATGTCTCCAGCTCTCTCTTTTCCTTTTCATCAGTTTTGGACCTGGCTCATTGTCCTACAGTGTTTATCCAAAATATATATACTGTTGGATTATCCCATTCATTACCTACATATGGATGGAAACATATGGATCTAAGGAGAGAGAAAGAGAATATCTTGTCAACAGATACAGCCCCAAGGTAGAACTCTTCATGGCAGGCCATCTCTGGGATGCAAGATGACATACTGACTATATCAGAGGAGTAGAAGTAAAAGAGTGATCAATAAATGGAGCCATGGGTTGAAACAGCTCCATATCAACCACTGTCTTGAGGGGTTGAGAGAAGGAGGCTTGGACTGAGAGTCCATTGGACATCACCAAATTACATTGGAAAAAGGCTTGATCTAAATCAGGATCCAGATGTAACCAGCTGGTCATTCACAAAGAGAAGAGAAGAGCACTCCTTTGACCAACTTCTGAGGAACATTGAGTTCCTCACTGATGCCTCATTCATTTGTCAGAACAAGTCCAGCCCTTTAGAAATAGTGGCCTGGTCGGGTCATTGCTTCTCCATCCTGAGCTGCAGCTGCTTCCGTGGGCACTGGTCAAAAGAGACAAAATGATTATATTGTGTTACTGGTTAAAATCCAACTTAGCCCACTGGAAATTCATGTTTTGGAATTAAATATTATCTATTATACCTTTAGAATCTTTACCTCTTTTTAAAAAATAGATACAGATTTCTGAACACAGCAACATGACTTGGGTTTGTGAAATGCCCTTAGGAAGGAACATTTTGCTTTTAACCCCATTAGTTTGGTAAAAGAAAGTTGATAAATATGATCCTCAGTGATAACAAATTATCCCCTTCCTGCCCAGCCTATCATTTTCTATGATGGGTTTTGGTGGAGAGTGGTTGTTGATGTTTTTATATATTCATTCAGGACCTTCTTTCTTGGTCTGTCAAATGATATAACTCTTTTAGGATTATCTGGAAATAGAGAGCTGAGGTTACAGATGAAGCTCCCTGAATCCACAATTTATCCAAAGATTCAAGCAGGCCTCATTTCATTTGAAAGGTTGGACCTCAAAAGCACTAAAAACCAAACCAAAACAATGGACATTTTCCTTCTGTCTTCACTGGACTCATGTTCCCACCTGATAATGTTCTTCAAGAATTCAAGAATCAGCCATGTCATTGGTGAAGGATACTTTTACAGCTTATAGGGATTGCAACTTTTTTATGCCACAATTGTCTTTTGTTGGAATTTGCTGTAATGGGGGAAAAAAACTGATTGTACCAATGGCCACTCTTCTGATGAATTTAGCTAGAATGGTCCTCACTTGGCTGACTTACAGTCCATCATTGGTTTTTCTATTCAAAACCTTTTCACCTTGGTAGGATCCTTCAGAGTTGACACTTTGCTGGCATAGCATTTAAGATCCCAGGGTCACCTCCAGGCCAACATAAAGCACCAAAAGGGTATTTCAGTGGGAGAAAGCAGATATTAATTTTTACAAATAGGATACACTGACACCAATGGAAAAAAACTTAGTTCTCCAGTACACGGGAGCTAATGGAAATGATGCATAATTCTTTTTGAGCTCCATATGTCCTTAGAGTTAAAATGCTCCATATGTCTTTGGAGTTAAAATGCAGAATTACAGAATTGTAGAGCCAACTTTAAAGGCGGGGGCTATCAGTTAATTATTTTTGTAAATTTTTCATGGAAACACAGGCTCCTAGGTTTAGAACTAACTGAAGGAGACAAAGAGATCATCTACTTCAAATTCTTCCTTTTACAAATGAGGAAAGTGACCGTCAGAGAAGCTAAGTAATTCACCTGAGGTTAAACAGGTAGAACTTACCAGGGCTGGGATTGAAACCCAGATTCATTTATTCCAAATCTAAAATTACCTTTCCTACCATGGAAAAATTTTTTTAGACCAGACAAGTGATTTAATGGCTGCAGTGAACTTCTGGTGTGGAAATTCCTTCTACCAATGTAGGTCAGACTCATCTGCCCTAACACTTTTAGTCTTAGAAAGTTGTTTAGAGCCAGGATCACACAGTCAATGTGCATCACGGGCAGGCAAACAGCCAAAGAACTAACATTTAGTAAGCACTTACTGTATACCAGGCACTGTGATAAGGACTTGAACCTGGGTCTTTGTGACTTTGAGACTGGCTCTTTACACACTGTACTTATACTGTCCTAACTAGGAAACTCAATAGTCATTTATTGAATTTGTTGAAATAACTTGCCCAGGGTCGCACAACTAACATCCTTTTTACTTGTTGCTATAAGTACAGTTTTACCTTGGACATTTTTTAGGAAATCTGGTGAACGCACAAGGATTATGGGTATATCAAGGACAAGTTTTGAATACTCTGGACTGACTGAGGTATTGTTGTCTTTCAAGTCCTTTAGCCCTAACTTAAACTGAAAAGACAATGATTCTTTTAATAAGTGTCTTACAGTAGAATCTTGAAACTGGGAGGACTTTCACCATCTAAATTTAGTCCAGTGTACTTCTCATGAGAAAGCATTAATGGTGTCTAAGTGCCTTCCATGCCCAAAGTCACACAGTTATTTAGCAGAACTGGAATGAGATCTTAGGTATCCTTATTCCTGAGCCACAGCTCTTTCCATGATACTGTGATTCTTCCTCTTTTAAGTCATATAGGGTCCTTTCTCTGCTTGTGTATGAGAACAGGACATACCTTCATGCTAAGAAGGGAAAATGTGTGCATTGGAGAAATGCTCCAGGAAGTCATCTTTATCAATGCTTTTATGGTCCAAACTGCCAACACTGCACATCACTAGATTCAGAGACCCAATCCTATAGTCCTCCACAGTGGGGAAAAAGACTTCCCCATTGCAATTTTGGGTGTTGCTGAATTAGACAGATCCCCGATGATCAGTAGGTTTGATTGGAGGCCAGTGGGACCACTGTCCTGCCATATACTGGATTGCCTCCTGTAAAAAATATCAAATAGAACAAGATGACCATTTCTGTGGTGAAGCAACATATGGCTAATCTGTCCAAGAAATATAGGGAAAGGAACAGCCTGCCTGAGGTTCTCCCGTCCCTTGGGTCACCCAGTGGTGCTAACTCTGGCAGTCTTTGTCTGAAGGGAGCCATCTTCAAGTATTATACTGAGGCGTCCTGCTAATGTGTGGAGAAGGAAGGGGGTCCCTTTTGTCAGAGTAGAGGTAGAATTCCAAGATATGCCTGTATGTGCTTGGAACAACCTGTGCCCTGAGGGCTTGCCTGCTATCTTGAAGTCAGTGACAGATGTGGACTTTACCTGTGAAACTTCAGAGTTTCTAATTTGCAAGTTGTTGAATCAGACACTCAAATAAATAGGCGTAAAAAAAGGATGACAATCTAAGAAGAAACAGAGGTTTGAAACCCTGAGCCAGAAACTCATCTATGGTCTTGTCTCTATCCTCAGTCTGTCCCCATCATGGGTTTTCTATTTGTCTTCTCAGCTGCAGTGTAATTGCATATCATACTCTAAGCATTGCAGACTCCCAACACACTGGATTCTTCTCTCAGTTCTAGGCTATGCAGAGCATTGGTGGTTTGGGCTACATAACTGATGACAGAGACAACACCCATTTTGAATGCCCACTTTATTCTAGATCTTTGCTTTCTTTGAATGCATAAACATGGAATGACCCTGCATAGGCAAAGAAGGTGGTTGCCCATACTGTGCTATCTAGCTTGGCTCTGGTTATCTCCCCTACCAGCCTGAGTTTAGTGTGAATGCTATTAGAAAGCCATTCTTTTCAGTTAAAGCATTACTGATCCATTAACACTAATTCCTTAGCCTGAGGTTAGTTTATGAGATTAACTAGCCTCAGAGCATGAATCTGATAATTGGACAGGTGAATTTTGATAGGGGGAGGGGTAGAAGGGAGAAATGAAGGTGAAAGTCAACATTGCAACTCACTGTGTAGAGGTGCCAAGTCCTGGTTAGGTGCCCCAGTGTGGAGGACACGGTAAACTGGGAGGACCTGAATTAAATTAAAAGAGGAGTCAGAGTGAATAATGGGCGATACCACTTTGTGGGGTGTTTTTTTTTTTGTTTTGCCAGAGGCTGAGGAGGAGGAGATGGCAGGCAGGTAACAAGCAAAAAGCATCAAAATTAAGCCCTTACTATATGTCAGGAACTAGAGATATAAATATTCACAAAAAGAAAGATAGTCTTTGATCTCAGTGAGCTTACAGCCAAATAAGGGGGGAAGACAAAACATTAAATGGGGCTGAAAAACTGGGAGGAGGGGAAGCTCTTATGTCCAGAATCTATCCATTTCATTTTTGCAAAGCTGTAATTGTTCAGAATTGTTCCTTATCATTATTATAACGGATATTGTTATTATTGACTAATATCACTAGTATATTATTATTAGTGTATTAGTATTACTAATATATAATTAGTATGCTAATATATGTATATAAATTACTAGTACATAATTAGTGTATTAGTACTAGTATGTAATGGTTAATAATAATAGCTCGCATTTATATAACACTTTGAGATTTACAAACACTTGACAAAATTTTATCCTTACAATAACCCATGGTGGGGGTTAGGTGCTATAATTATCCTAATTTTTCAAATTAGGAAACTAAGGCAGAGAAAAATTAACTGACTTGTCCAAGTCATGCACCTAGTCTGAGGCAGGATTTGAACTCAGGTCTTCCAGATTCCAGGTTTAGTGCTTTATCCATTGCACCCCTAGTTGTTGTTGCCTAATCCTTAGATTAAGTCCAGATTTGCCCCTTTGCAGCTTCCAGACATTGCTTCTAGTTCTGCTTTCTGGGACCAAGCAAAATAATATAAATCCCTCTTTCATGTGACAGTCTTTAAAAGAGCTAAAGATAGCTATTGGGACCTCCCTCAGGCCAAACATCACCAGCTCTTTCAAAGGATCCTTAAATGGCTTGAACTCAAAATCCTTCAGTTCCCTAGGATGGGTGGCCCAAGCAGTGGGTACCCTTAAATAGTGGGAGCCAGAGTCATTTAATCCATATCTAATAAATGATAACAAAGAATTCACATTTGACCTGCAATTAAATCACTTGGAATCTCCCAATTATGCTCTGATATTTTGGTTTACATGTGTCTTTAGTTGCTGAATGTCCCCTAAGAGGAGTGTGAACCTCCTTAAGCTATGACAACAGTTGAAATGAGGCCAGGCTCCTGGGGAGTGTGATGCCATCTGCCATGTTTGGGGATCAGTATTCTGACCTTCTCTCCAGCTCCTGCCTGTTGAGGTTTAGAGTTCTTCCAGATATCCATGGAAAGTTGCAGCCAGCCATTGTGAAACCAGATTGTGTGTTATCGAGCCCTCCTCTGGGTGTCCTACGTCAGCCCAAAGCCCGGGCTTCTGAAAGTCATTTACTGGGCATGTTTTTGTTATCTCATAATAGCCATAGTTTTTACTCATGCACTGCCGTGGCCATCTGTTTTGCTTCAGGAATATATTCTGAAGGGTCCCAGAGAAGGTTCTTTCTCTTCTTCTTTGACTTACCCCAACCTCACTTCCTCCCCTAACTGCTAATTCTTATATCTCAGACAGTTTGGTTGAATTTGCCATTTGTCAATGCAAGGAAAATACAGACCTTATATAGTCTTACATTGGTTCCCCTATCCTAAGGAGCAACTACTCCTCTCCCTCAATCTTTGGCAAACTCCAAACAGGATCTGTGTCGTTAAATGGGCTGTGACAGCCTTCCTTGTTAAAGCATCCTGGAGGTTACAAAACACTTAGTATCTGGGACCTCAGTTGTTCTTACTGTAGTGTTGTGAGACAATGGAAGACCATTACTGTCCCCACTTATAAATGACAATACGGATGCTCAGAAAGTTGAGATGTCTTTTGCTAGGTCATACAGCTAGTGAGTAGCTAAACCACAGCATCAGAACAGGGCCTCTAAACTCTAAGCCCATAATTCTTTTAGGTTTGCCTTTTCATTGTGCTGAACTATGCTGATCCAAAGCATTTTGAACAACTTTAATCTGACTTATTTATCTAAAGGGATTTGTGAAAAGTTTTGTTGCAGATGTCATCACCCAAATCCCATCCAAGTCTACAATTATACTCCAAAAGAGTTTGGAAGTTGTATTCAGTATTATTTGGAAAACTAAAAATTTGAAATTGAGGGATGGGGAAGGAAGAGGGAGAAGATTTAAAAGAAACCTAGTACTTATAATCAACACCCAACTTTCAAACTGATTGTATTCCAAAAGTACCATTGTAAGTTTGGAAGTCGTGTTGTATTTTGTGTAACATTCTTAGAAGCACTGTGACACGGTGGTCAGAATGTTGATCTTGGTATTAGGGAGACCTGGGCTCATAGCCTTCTTCAGATACTTGCTAACTCTGTGATCCTGAGCAAGTGCTTCTGTTTCCCTTAGCCTCCATTTTCCCATCTATAAAATGGGATAAGTATAGCACCTACCTCACTGTTGTGACGCTCAAATAAGATAGTGTGTATGAAGTGTTGTTGCAAACTTTAAAATGCTATATAAATACTAGCAGTTGTATTATTTTTCCTTTGCAAAGACAAATATTGTATGCAGATCACTTAACAGTCCCACAAAAGTCAGTTTATGTATTTATTTACTTGAAGTATAAGAGAAACAGGGCCAGGGAATGTAGCCATTCTACTTAACAGTGTTTCTATGGTCAGAGCATTTCAACTTGGGATATCAATAGTGTTGGGTGAGGTGAAGCAAGGGGCTCGAGGAGGACTCCAGGGGCTCAAAGGATGAGGACCTCTGGGGACTCAAGACTCATTTCCAGTAAACTCTCTGAGACTTAGCACACTTCTCCATGTAGACAAAGAATGCCTGAAAAGTTCACTTAGTATACAGATGTTGAAATATCTGTAAGATTTTTTTCTTTTTAAATCCTTGTTCTTACTGGGATATCTCATAGTATGTTAGGGACCATGGACTAGAACTGGTCTGGGCAACTCCCTGTCCCAATACAGACTGACACCTCACCTGCAACTTCAAGTCTAGAGAGCTGCCTAGAGCCTTGAGAGATTGGGTAACGTGCCCAGGATCACACAGCCAGCCAGTATGTGTCAGAGGCTCGAGCCTAAGACCTCCCAGGTCTCTGACCACTACGCCCATGGTTTCCAGACTGTGCAATGTACAGCAAACTCAACAGGGGCTTGGTGGGGGTATTTTGAGTCTTCCAAGGAAACACAGTCATACTTAACATCTGTCAAACATACTGGGCAGACAATAAATGAGGTAATTTATAGATTCAAGATTAGAGCATGGTAAATTCATTTCAGTGATGTTCTCAAATGTTTAAGATGTTTTTGTTTTCTTATGCTTTAGGCTTCCCTGGTACCCTCTCAGATATTCTCATTTGTGCTGTTCTGTCTTTTTGAAGTTGGATTTTGGCCAGTTGCTGTGATCAAAGACAAGCTCTACTCAAAAGTCATTGAGGAGCCAATGTCTAATCTGATTCCAAGGTCTGAACTGTTGCTCAGTGCCCAGCAGTCATAAACATTAGTAAACAATTGAGATTATTTAAGAATGAAACAAAACTATTATTTTCTCTTTCAATTTATCTATGGAACATTGACTACCCTGGCCTCCACTGCCTGAAGGCTATGGGTGTTACATTTTCTCCTTCAGCACTCCCTCCCCTTCTCTGGTACCATTAAGGGGTTTTGGAGTGTCTACGCTCTCTGCCATTGACTTCAACCAACAACAGTGGCATTCACCCAATTTTAGGGGGTCCATGAATCCTAATTGTATTATCATATATAAAGGAATATTTACTTTATAATAAATATATGAATGTACTCCTCACAGTGCAATGCAGGGCCTAATCTTCCTCTAAAAACACCTGAGTCTCTGGAGAGTAGAAGGCCATTAGGTACACAACTTAATTGAGTTCCTACATAGCTCAGTCCCAAGTTCTACGTCCAAAGCCCTTCTGGGCTTGATTCCATAGGATCCTGGTTTCATAGGGCTTCCCTTTTGGGTTGGCTGGCTGTCACAGCCAGCCTAGGATCCTGACTCCAAGGTCACCATGGCTCTATTGATTCTGGGTTTAGTGGGGATCCCACCCCCTAGCTCTGAAAAGACAAATGGAATAGACCAAATAGAAATATCCCAAACCATTTCTTAGGGCCAAAGGGTAAAAAAGGAGAGCAGGGGAAGGTAGCCTTACCCGCTATTCCATTCAAGTTATTCACATTGTAGGTAAACTCAGATCTTCATTCTGTTTTGACCAAATAAAATGAGTCTGTTCCTTCTTCCATGTAACAGCCCTTCATATAATTGAAGACATCAGCTAAACTTATCCAGTTCTTTAAGTCAATCCTCACCTGACATGGACTCAAGGCCTTTTGCTATCTGAGTTACCTTTCTCTAGATACTATGAAGATTATCAGTATTCTTCTTAATCTGTCCTGATCACAACTGATCACAATACTGTGATAAAGTCTAGCAAAGATGGGAATAGAAGTGGAAAGAATCACCTTCCTAATCCTGGAGGTCATGCCCCTCTTAATGTAGCCCAAGATCTTATAAGCTTTTTTGGCTGCCACATCATGCTGTAGACTTGTAACGAGCTTGCAGTCCACTAAAACCCCCAGATCTTTTTTTAAGAATAAATATCTCTTATTATACTTCCTCTATCTTTTATTTGTGAAGTTGATTTCTTGTATCCAAATGTGAGACTTTACATTTATTCCTATTTAATTTCATCTTATTAGATTACCCCAGTGTTCTAGCCTGTCATTTAGATCATGTATAATTTTGTTATGGTATTATAGTTTTGTGTTATTGTATACTAGTTGAGTACATTAGAGATATACATGCAAAATGATACATAAGGTCCAAAGGAGAAAGGTCATTATCATCAGCTAGCACATATATAGCTTTTTAACAAAGGGCTTTACAAATAATACCTTGTTTGGTCCTCATAATAACCCTAGGAGATAAGTGCTATTATTATATTCATTTTATAGATGAAGAAACTGAGGCAGACAGATGTTAAATGATTTGCCTAGAGTCACACAGTTACTTAGCCACTTTCTGAGAAAGGATTTGAACTAGATCTTCCTGACTCTAGATCCAGTGTTCTATCTGGTGTTCCATCTCAGGAAAAGTTTTGTGGATATGTTTGGGACTTGAATTGTAATTTAAAGTATATTTAAGAGTATCAGTATGGTGCTCAATGGAGAACCAATCTCAAAAAAACCTTGGGTTCAAGTCCTACTCCAACACATATTGGACAGGTGACTCTGGACAGTCACAGCCTCTCAGGGCCTCTTAGAAACTGCAGTGCTGTAAAAAGTTGTGGATTTCCATTTATAGAGGGCGTTTGCTCCCAGGAATTCTATATACTGACAAAATCATGGGTCTCGACAAAAAAAATCAGCAGGTAGAAATGGGAGTAGGGGATGGGATTCCAGGAAAAGGGAATGGAATAAGCAGAGGAATGGAGGCCAAAAAATTCAGAGTGTAGAGAAGAGGCGAAGCAGGTAAAGGGGAGCAAGAAAAGTTGTAAAGGCAGAACAGCCCAAGACTATGAATGCCAAACTAAGGAATTTGAGCTCTACTTAGTGGGCAACAGGGAGTCATTGAAGGTATTTGAGTGAAGTAGTGACATGACTGGATAAAAATATAAAGAAGATTAGTCTGAAAGTTGTATGTAGGATAGAATGGAGTGAGGCAAAAAGAGAAAGGAAACAAACAATTTCTGACAAGGTATTGCAATAGTCTAGGAGAGAAATAACGAATAGAAAAGCATTTATTTAACCCTTAGCATGTGCAAAGCACTGTGCTAAGAGATGGTGAGACAAATAGAAAAGCAAGGCATTTCTTGCTCTGGAGGAACTTGCGCTCTAATTAGGAATATAGCATATAAATGCAGTTTGAGTAGCTAAACAAATGTAAAGATACCATGGTCCTTAGGGGGCAGTAGTCAAGCAGAGAGTGATAAGGTTCTTTATTGTTATTTCCACTACCAAAGTCATGTTCACAACAACACCAAGGACATTGGTGATGAAAACTTTTTTTCTGGCTCTTCAGTAGTTGTAGCTTCTAAAGGGGCAGGGGTTGATTCCTTGGGTGATGGCTGCAACCTCTATCAAAGTCAGAGGGGAGGTGGTCATAGTGGTTTGACTTATCTAGCATGTACCAACTCCTATCTCTCCCTAGAGTGCCTTGCTGCTTTAGCTAGGCTGGCTCACCTGTCCTGTGCATGGCAGCAGGTCTGTCTTCACTACAGGGGTTGCTCCTCTGGAAGATGTCTCTAGGGGCTGGTCTGGAAGCAGGATCGGTGGTGTGTAGTGTGTAGCTTTTGGAAATGAATCATTTATGAATGAATAAGATAAAGAAGATTTGTCCTAGGATTGTGGCTATAGAAATAGAGTGGAGGAAATATCTTTAAGAGATATTAAAAAGGTAGAATTAAAAAGGAATGTCTATAAGAAATTGAAAAGGTAAAGTTAACAAGACTTTATAACTGATTATGAGAGTAGAGTCAAGAATCAAATAGAACACAGCATGATGAGGAGGAAAGAAGGCTGAACATGGGAGTCAACCTTGATTTGGAATCTTCTAGCATTTAGTGTTTATGTGATTTGGGACAAGTCACTGGACCTTCTGAGTCTCAGATGTCTCACACATAAAATACTGGCCATACGTATACTATCTCTCTCTTGGAGCTGTTTTGATGGAAAGCACTTTACATATGCTAAATGGTGGTGGTGGTACGATTACACCACCAAGGTTTTGAATGTGACAGATTGCGTGAATAATCAGAGACATATAGGACACTGTAGTCCAAAATCATAACATGAACCATTCACCATTAATCAAAGTTAAAAATTCTGTCACCATATCCTTGAATAATATTTTACTCACAGCAGCAAACAGAAAATTCTCCATTTGGGGGTTAGCTATGGTTTGGATGATAGATGCCTGGGAATCTTGTCGTAACTCACAGTAGTCAATGGGAAGCCCAGAGTGAATCTCCACAAATCTATAAATTTATGGCCAGAGCCCTTTGAGGTCGTAAAGTTAGAGCTGACTTTGGTATTTAATGTCATCTTGCACCACCCTCCCCCCAACTTCTCCATATTCCTGTGTTAAAAAGCCCAATGACAGATTGATGAGGTTACATAAACTTGGTGTTCTGTACTGGCAGTCCCTTACTTAAACTCCTGACTTACAAATGACCTACATAGACAAATGTCCTTGGAAGCTCCAGCTTTTCTGTTGTCACTTCTCCCTGTGGGAGTCCTCACTGCTACTGGCAAGGGAACTTAGGAGAAAACAGAGAGCTAGCACATTTAGAAAACCTCTTGGTTTAGGCATGTAGGAGGAGAAAAAGCTGTAAAAAGCAGAAATAGCTTTGGGAAGACGGTCCAGGGAGGCAGCCTCCCAGACAGGGTTGTCTCCCCAAATATTTTCTCTCACACTTACCTTGTGCTGCCTGAAATTCCTTCAGTTTAGAGATTCATTTGAGTGAATAATCATCTTCATTTTAAAATGTTAATAACTATATGTTAAGGTTAATTCATTTGCTATTCACATGCTAGTGTGAATTAATTCCATCAGATTGCTTTCGTCTTATTATCTAGTTGAGGTCAGCAGCACTAGGAAGTAGGGGAGGGATACAGAAAAGGAACTGGAAAGATATAATGGTAAAACTTCGTCTAATTAAATTTTTTCACGGAAGGGACTGTGTGTTTAGGAAATGGAGAAGAATCTTTTCCTCTTCCTGCATCTTGTATTATATAAGCCAAATAGTACTCAATCAGTAATATGATTGTTACATTATGATTGTTCCATTATAAACTTGTGTAGGCCAGACTGGAATCCTATCCATTATAACATGAATTCTAGGGGGAAAATCCATTCTGAGTTTCAAATGCATTCAGTTTGCAAATGGACTTTATGAATAAAACCTGTTGCTAAGTTAGGGGATGAGTGTCTCTGCTAATCTGTTTTACAACCTACATCACTATCTAATTAGGAAAATTTCACATCCCCAATGGACTCTTTAATTGGATTCAGAGGACCTGTATTTACATCCTAACTTTTCCACTTAGTTTCTGTGCCACCCTGGGCAAGTAATTTACCCTCTCTGGACTTGATTTTCCTTGTCTGTAAAATGAAGAAATTGGAGTAGATGGTCTCAGTTGGTATTTGGTGGCAGATGTTAACCACTGAGGTCTGAGACAATAGCAATCTATTAAGTACTATATGCAAAGCACTGTAGAGGAAGACTGAGAATTATAAACAGATCCCAGCACTCAAGCTTACAATCTATTTCAGAAAATAATACCTAAACATGTGATAAATTGATTAACAATATAAGATTTAAATAATTGTTCAAGCTAATAAATGAATAACCATTCTGTGACCATAGCAGGTATGGAATCACAGAATTTCAGGGTTGGAACAGGTTTTAGAGGGATCAGGAACAATCCCAGATCTGAGCAAGAATCCTTTTTATAAGATACCTGACAAATGGCAGTAAAGTTATTACGAACCTACTCCTTTCTAAGGCAACTCATTCTGTTTATTGGGTCACTCTGTCAGGAAACTTCAGTTTTCCTCTTTGCAATTTCCACTCATTTCAGGTAGAGTATATGTCCAATTCCTACAGATATGTACAAACAACCATTATGTCTTCTCTTTTCCAGAACAAATATTTTTCCTCAGGTTACCAATTTTAAAGTTTACAATCCACTAAGACTCCAGATCTTCTTTCAGGCTAACTGTTGTTACGCCTTCCGTATTGTACTTATTAGTAAAATTGTTTTAATCTGAGCACAAAACTGAATATTTGTCCCCTTCAGATTTCATCTCCCAAAGTTTTAGCCTGTCTAGATGGTTTTTGGAAGCAGACTCTCAGTCACTTTGTAGCCATTCCTCACTTCTTTGTGTCATTTGCAAACTTGATAAACTTGCCTTCTCTAAATGCCTTTTTTTAAGTCACGGGTAAAAATGTTAAACAACATAGAGCCAAGAACAGATCCCTAGGGTGCTCCACTGGAGGTATCTAACCAAGTCGACAACATATTCCAAGTCCGTCTTGATTGTGCTCTTGCGGACATTCTCCAAGTCATCAAATGTCCTTCCTAAAATGTGGCGCTGAGAACTAGATGCCATACTTCATTTGCAGCATGACCATGCCAGAGAGTTGTTCATGATTAATTAATTGGCAAATAAATTATAATAAGTAAAATGTACCACTGATGTTGGGAAAAAAATTGGGAAGGAAAATTAGTCGTTTTTATAGCTGTGCCTACAGACAAGTGAGAAGCTCTTTGGGGCTCTGGTGCACAGATAACTCTGGTGTTCATCCATGTTGTCCTTTAGCTCTCTGAGAAGCAGAAAATTCAGTAGAATGTTATTTCTGCATCTGTCTTGGACAGATCAAAACAGCAGTAACAGCTGCATTTGCATATGGCAAGCAATGAAACTTTTATGAAATACCTGTTCTGGGTACTGGGAGTGCAAAGAGAAAAATGACATAGTCCTTAGCCTCAGGTGAGGTGATGGGGTACAGTAGGTAGAATACTGACTCTCCAGTTAAATGACCTGGATTTGAATACTCACCTGTAATGCCATTTCTTGTGAGACCTGGGGCACACTAAGCTTTCATGGACCCGGTTTCTTCATCTGTAAAATAAGAATTAAATCTCAATCAGGGGCGGGGAACATGTGGCCTCGGGGCCTCAAGGCCGCAGGTTCCCCACCGCTGCATTAGAGGCGCTAGGAAGGCTCCTCCAGTTCTGTGTCTATGATCCTCCAATACAAAATGAGATTCTAGCACTCTAAATCTGGGATTGCGAGATGTTATTTTAGGTCATTTTCATGTGGTTTCTTATAGGGAGTGGAAAGAGAAAAACAGCTGAGTCTGAACTTTGAAAGACATTCATACTTAGAGAGGAGGAGAAAGAGCCGGCAAAGGAGACTCAGGTGGGGGGGGGGCAGGAAGACTAAGGGAATACACATTTATTAAGTGCCTACTGTATGCTAGGCACTGCGCTAAACACTTTATGAATATTTCCTTTCATCCTTACAACAATTCTGTGAAGTAAAAGTTATTGTTATCATCCTCTTTTACAATTGTGGAAACTGAGTCAATTAAGTGACTCGCCCAGAATTAAACAACTAGTTACATATCTGAGTTTGGATTTGTACTACCTTTCCTGAGTTTAGACCCAGCAATCTGTGCACAATGGCGCCACCTAGCTGCCCCATCCAACCAATTAAGCATAGTCCTAAAGCTACAGTAACATTGAACATTTAAAGTTCTTGAGTTTCATGGCTTTCAAGACAACTTTTCCCCTTTGTCATAGATCCTTTTATGATCGAGTAGCCTGGAAATCTGTGCATCTAACCTTGGGGATTTCTCAGTGGAGGATAAGACAGAGAAACAACTATAGCATGATATAAAGCTGAATATATTTCATAATAGAGATTCAAACATAGTGTATCTAGATGAGGCATTCTTACCCATTATGGTGTCATTGACTCATCTCACTGACTGTTGAAGCCTGCGAACTCTTTCTCAGAGTAATATTTTAAATACATAAAAAATACATAGGACGGTGAAGGAAATCAATTATATTGAAATAGTTATAAAAGTATGAAACATACTCATAAAATCTAGGTTAAGGATGCCTATTTTGACTTTTTTTCTCTAAACCAATTTTTTATTTAATCTAAGTTAAAATCTAATCTCATTTAACATAAAGTAATCTATCTTTTTCTATGTCCTCTATAATAAATTGAGTCAAATAAAATCAAAACACTTAATTTGAAATCCAAAGCTTAGCCCATTGCCTAGCACATAGTTGTGGTTGTGGTGGTGGTTGTGATTTGTCCTTTGTTTTCGAAGAGGAGCATGACATCAGGGAGATGATGATATGACTTGCAATTGAATTGTATTTGAGTGAAGGAGGACTGTGCAAAGTCACCAGCCTCACATTCTCCTCCAGAGCCATCTGGGTCCAGTGGCCAGATATAGATCAGGATGACTGGAGATGACCCAGGATGCAGTGGGAGCCGTTGGCCTTTTTTAAGCTAAGTGAGTGAGGCAACACCCATTCAGTGACTTTAATTTAAAAAATCAAACTGGAAGGGGAAGACTGTCAGGCTTATTCAACAAGGTCATGCATCTAGTTCATGGCAGATCCAGAACCTAGAACCTAGGTCTCCTAACCCGAAGTCCAATGTCTACTCCACTACAGCACATTGCATTGATTAGGATAGAAGGAGACTGATCCATCTTAATTGAAATTATTAGTCATAAGAACATCATATAATCCAAAGAATTAGATGAGATAAGTAAAACAGCAGCACTAGTAGAAGGTGGAAATTAGATGATGACCAAATAAATTACGGACATGGCTGAAGAAGCATTGGTATTCAGCTGCCAGTCTTCAAACTTAGAAACTCAGCACTTGAATAAACTGTAATTATAAAATAGGTTAGACTTTCATTCCTTCTGAAGTAAAGTGAGACTAAGTAGTCCAAATGAAACAAGCAGCATCAGCCTGGGGAGACATAACAATTGGTGTTTTATATGGGTCAGCCCTGGCATTTTTTGTCAGTTACTTGTCTAAGGATGAATTGTTAGGATAACAAGGGACACTGGGGTGTGAGGAGTGGTCCACACTTTGACAGGGAGGCTTAGCTTTCAAAATAACTCTTTTAAACCGTAGAAGTATCTGGAGGAGAATTTGAGGCTGGTGGCTTTGCACAGCCCTCCCTGGCACACAATAGTCATTTAATAAATGCATGTTGACTGGCAAAGGCTTGACTTTCAGAAATCTCAGCTCTGTCACTTAACTACGTATATAAGATTGCATAAACCTTCTGAATCTCAGTTCTCTTTTCTATAAAATGTGGATAATACTGCCTGCATTGTCTCCCTCACAGGGCTGTTATGAGGAAATCACCCTGTAAACCTTAATGAGCTAAACAAATCAATTATTATTATATTTATTTTGTGAAAGTAAGAGATCTTGGTGACATGAAGCATGGGAATGGGTGGGAAGTGATGAAACTTGGCCTGCGTCAAGGCTGTCACTAAGGTGAACAAATTTCTTTACCTGTGGTTACCTATGATCATGGATTCATGGTTGGAAGAGAATTCAGAGGTCATCTAGTCCAATCCTCTCATTTTACAGATGAGAAACAGAGAGGTGAAGTGATTTGCCCAAGGTCACACAGATTAACAAAGCTAGAAACCAAACCTAGACCCCAAATCCACTGGCACTTTTCCATTGCATCGCCAAGATTTCACCAGCAGCTAGAGGGAGATGGTTGCTTCTATTGGTGGGTCTGAGTTGGATGGTATTAGTTTCTGTGGAGAAGCATATGGAGAAAGAGAAGGGAGGGATTTTGAAAAGCCAGTCTGGGAGGAATGGCATTCAATCATCCCTCAATTTTGTCTTAATTCAAACCAGAGACCCCATTTTTATATTATATTAGATTTGCATTGATTTGACCTGTGCAACATTGCAAGGTCAAGACTGTTTTGACTCTTGGAGAAACTTACTTTAGTGATTATAAAGTGATTCCATTGATTTTTGTGGTAGTTACTTTGTGGTAAGCTTACTAAAGAGGGAGATGGCTTATTATCACTCAGCAGGAAAATACGTACATAAATCAGATGCATAAAAACCCTGCCAGGGTGAGATTGTTGCTTTGTTTTGAGAAAATAGCATATTTTGTTGCCGTATGAAGCAGCACATGGCCTCGTAGCCCAGTCATAAAGTATTTCAGACTTAAGGAGAATCAGGTGCCAGGCCCCAAATGAAATTTGGCCAGGCCAAGTCTTTACCCTCAGGAAAATTCCATGGAAACTTGGTAGGCTATCTGTGAAAATATCTATCTAAAGTTAGAGTTCAGGTGAAGGTTCATAAGAAGGGAAGAAAGGTTAACTGATTCATGAATCGTTATCCTGCTTTGTTTTCCATTTCTCAGGCTAATGATTTAAGTGAAGGTGTTTGCCTTGATCAGAGCTGAAAGCATCATGAAAGGTATACGTTTCTACTATAGAAATCTATTATAGACCTAGAACAGGATGAGTTGTGTCAGAGGTCATCTAGCCTTTTTTGTTGTTCCTCAGTCATTTTTCAGTCATTTTCATTTTCAGTTTGACTCCTCATTTTGGGTTTCCTTTGCAAAGATACTGGAGTGGTTTGCCATTTCCTTCTTCAGCTCACTTCACAGATGGGGAAACTGAGGCAAACAGGGCTAAGTTACTTGCCCAGGGTCACACAGCTATTAAGTGTCTGAGGCCAGATTTGAACTCAGAAAGATGAGTCTTTCTGATTCCAGGCCCAGAACTCTATCCACTGCCCCACCTACCTGCCCTACCTTTTCCTTTTGCAGATGAGGAAACCAATAAGGTAAGGTAAGGTAAGGTGAAGTGTCTTGCCCCAGAGGCTGAATCAAGATTTGAACTTAAGTCCTGGAACTCTAAGGTCAATGTTCCTTCAACTGTACCATTCAGTCCATGAACTACCAAACCTTATTCGATGTAGACACATTTTATTTTCCTGTGGGCTACTATCAAAGATGTCTTTATTTCAACGATTAGCTTTGACTATAAATACCTACATAGAAGCACCAAATGTTAATATTACATTTGTCCATTGCCTCAAGTGATGCTTTTGGAGGACGGGGTACTTACCCAGTTTACCTTATAGTTAACTGACCCTGCAAGAGAGCCTTTGCTATTTAATGATGGCAATGAACTTTTGGTCCTTCCTACTTGGATTTAGGCAATTACCTCTATCAATTATATCTAAGTTTCCCCAGGACATACCTCACATCCCATTCAGCCATCCACACATGCATCATATTCTATCTAGCATGGGCATCTTGCCACTTTCCTGGACTTACTCTTTAGGACTTTAGTAGATCTGTGTCCAATCTCATCAGAGTGATCATTCCCTTCATTGGTACCAATAACAACACCTCATCCGTTGAGGTCCTTGTCCATGTTCTTCCATAGATCCTCCACAGAGGATCCACTCGAGACACCAGGGGACTTGTAGATTGTCGTTGTTTTACAGTTTGTGTGTACCAATGAAGCACTTAGGCTGCCCATCTCTGTTTAATTTGTTCTAACAACATGACGGACCCATTTCCACCCTGTATGCCATAATTTGTGAGTATGTCATCAATATCCACCAGGTCTCTCTCTATTGAATTATGGGTCATCAGCAGCTGTGATTCTATGAAAGCTTTGCTGTTTCAGGATTTACAGTTGCTATCCCAAACCAAAGAAATATCCCTACCATTTCCAAAACTCATCAGGGATCTGTTAGTGGATGTCTCCCATATAATGATATTCTTAGGAAGGCACTAATTTCCTTTTCTAGCTCTCTCCTCTTAGGCCTCTTCCCCTAATCCCCTTGGTACCAGTTTCTTCATCTATAAAATGGGGATGATAATATTATCTAATTTTTAGGATTGGTATGAGAAAAGTACGTTATAAACCATAAAGTGCTACAGCAATGTGAGCTTTGGCAACGCTCCTCACGACAACCCTCTGAGGGAGGTACTATTATTATCTCCATTTTACAGATGAGGAAACTGATGCTAGAAGAAGCTAAGTGCCTTGCCCAGGGTTACACAGTCAATAATTGTGTGAGCAGGATTCAACATGATTATCTCATTTCTGTTCCTACTCATACATAAACCTAGGGGTGAGATTTGAACCCAGGGTTTTTCTGACTCTCGGTCCAGAGTTCTTTCTGCTATGCTGTTGCATTCTGCTTCCTCTACTATGTAAACACTTGACCATTTTTAGTCAGTTATGCTCTATTCTATATACGGGTATCTGCTTCAATGGAGTATATATGCAAGAGATGCTCTTAGCATGAGAATGTCTATCCTGGGTCATAAAGGAACTGGGTCTGGGTAATTTGTCTTTGTGCCACACCAGGTGCAATTAGGTGCTTAATAAAGGCTTTTTAATGAGGCTGAGAATGACTGACTTACTCAGTAACCTTATGATATCCATTTGTTGCCAAGGAAGTTACTGGAAAAACCCCAGCCTTATTTATAAAAACAACTGTTCAGCCAATTAACTCTTGAATGAATGGTTGCGCATGAGGGCCATGCGCTCTGAGAGGAACCGAAATGAAAATGTCTGTTAGAGTTTGGGGAGAAGTAGATTGCACAGTGGCAAGTGACAGCTGAATACATTAGAACTGCTCTAGCCTCCCACGGGCCAAAATGGAGGGAAGATTTTGCATCTTAAGAAGCTCTCCTCTTAATGAACGTTTTTTAAATGCAAGAGAGATTTCCTTTCCTGCAGTCAGATGCCTTGGGAAGGTAATTAGTTTGTAGGTGAAGAAAGATACACATTTACAGTCTAAGGCTTTATTTCCCACCACAATGAGAAAGCCCATCCTCTCCTCTATAGGCATGTCAAAGGGTTCTGCAGCTGCTTAAATGGTCCAGTTAAATTCTCACTGGTGGGTTTTCATAAACCTCAGAATCTGCCTTGGTGGCTATGGACACCTTTAATTTTTGTGACTCAGAGTCTCTGATATCTGATACTTCCCATAAGACTTTGATGGATTTCTCTGTAGTGTTCCTAATGATAGTTGGCCTATCTTTGCTTTCTCTAATTTTAACCTCTCCTATCCCTCTTTGTTTTTTTTTCACACATAACTTTTTTTTCTAAAATACAACAGTGGAAAACATGGCCTATGGTTGTGTCATTTCTGGTTCTGATGTGAGCATAACAATATAATAACTATCTCTAATACTTCAATATATTTGTGATTTCATCCATATGGGTTTGCTGTCTATCCATGAAGATCACAAACCATCCCATGTTTTCCCTCTCTGGTGACTCTAAGGCATGATCTGTAATAAACAATGATGGAGGATCATGCGACATGCACAAGTCCTCCTTCTAGTCCTCTTGATAGAACACGAATGGAGCATGCAGGCTATCTATTGATTTATCCATGAGTCTTATCATATGACATACCTACATTTTTTCTGATCAAATATTTCTGTTATTATCCAGAATTTATTTTGCACAATGTTTCGTGAGTAAAATGTTGAGGCCTATTCATTCCCACCACGTACCTCTCCATTGCCCTTTCGGTAATCCTCAACTTTGATGTAGCTCCTCTTTTGCTACTCAGCCTCTTTCCTATATGGAGTGACCACCTTTTGGCTTGTCCAGTGGACAGAGAGAGAAGAATGTATAAGAGGAAGTAATGATGGGGAGGCAAAGAAGGAAGGTGTAGTGAGGAACTCTTAAGTTGGAGTTGCCAGAGTCGAAGGAGGCAGCAGGCATTTCCTCATTGGGATTAGCCAACTTCATTCAATCCATTCTCCTTGCGCCATGAGTAATGAGCTAACCATAGGGAAGTGAAGCACTTGTAGGAGCCTTAATCTGTACTGGATCCTGAGTCCTGAGTCCATGTCCCATGATTTGAGAAAGAGAACTGGGTTCAGAATTTCTAAGTCTTCATTTAAACATTGATCCCAGTGAAAGTATGACTCAAATATCACTTGTTGTCAACATTCCTTTGTGTTGTATTTCTCATACTTTATGTCTGTACATTTTCTAGGGGCTAATGGGTGTAGAAAATGTTGCAGAAGTGCACTCATATGGTTGATGTTTTATAGGATCTGGTTTTTAAATTTTTTAATGAATTTGCGTAGAAGGAAATACCTCATATAGTTAAACGATTTCTGTCTGTTCCCGTGGGGAAGTGACTCCGTTATGCCAAGGTTATATGACTAGGGCTCTAAACTAAATTAAAGAAAAAGGTGAGTTTTTATCAGAAGGTGGTAGTTCCCATATTATTTTTAATTGGGTAGTTACATACTAATCACCTCCCCTATACATACAAGATATCCTGGCCGCCTAGAGAGATAAAGAGATGGAGGATAGAAGATTGTCCACTTTCTGAGAATAAAAGTAAATTCAGCATTTCCCCCTAGCACTTCTCCTCAGTGGTCTAGCGCACATGACATCCAGATCAAGAATGGGACTTTGCAGCATGCAATCCTTTTGGTGTCTCAAATCACCTTAGAGATTAACCCGTTGGTTAAAACAGTTTATATAATACTTTACATTTACAAAGCACGCTCTCATACTTTGCCTCATATGAGCTTCACAATGCCGTGATGTTGGTAGTACAAGTATTATTATTTCTACATTGCAGAGAGGAATCTGAGGGACTTAAATTACAAAACTTGGGGACTTAAATTGACTTGCTTAAGTGTACACATGTCTACATACTATACAAGTAAGGAGGCGGAAGTGTCTTACTAAAGGGCTATGGATGTATCACTGAATGATGAAGACATCAGGACTTATCATAATTTCATATTTCTTCTATTTCACCTCTGGACCCCATGGATTTTCTGCTGCAGCCCAGGAAAAAAGAGGCAAGACCTAGGAGAGTGGGGATAAGGTCATAGTATCTTTGCTGTAGCCCCTTTTGATCTATTTCACTCATTTCGTAGCACATTTATGGCTATTTGAGAGTTAACTGGTGCTAAGTATGCTAAGTGACAGTATGGTGTAGTGGAGAGAACACTGTCCCTGATCCTGAGGCCTAGGCAGGGGGTGGGACCTTGCGGCCTCGAGGCCCCATGTGGCCTTTGAATCCAAGCCTCATGGAACAAATTCCCTTAATAAAAGGATTTGTTCTGTAAAACTTGGACTCAGTCAAAGGGCCATACCCAAGGACCTAGAAGGCCACACGTAGCCATGAGGCTGCAGGTTCCCCCACCCCTGGCAGCCACTAGTCTACCACTGACCAGTTATATAACCATGGCCAAGTTGCCTAGCATCACAGTTCCAGTTTTCCAGGGTTAACAGTATTTATACATATCCTTCAGGAGGTGTTGGTGAAGAAAGTGCTTTGAAATTCCAAAAGTGCTATATAAATGTGAGCTATTGTTATTTTTTATAGCTATGACTATTAGTAGCAACACAACCTAATTATATCATTGTATTACTCGGTAAAGGCTGCTACTTCCCTCCTGCCCCAAACTCACCCATACACCCATACAGGGTAGGTGCCTCAGTGGGCACCTACAGGTACTCTTTTGGTCTAAAATCTTATAGCTATAGAGCACAAAACCCTTATGTTTAAAGTCAGCCAGTGGACTCTAGCTCACATCAAAGGGATGTATTAAGATGATACAGTAGAAAGAGTGGTCACAAATTTAGAGCATACTAGGAATGAGGCACACACATCTGTTCAAGGCAACTCATGTTTTTTAGGCATTGTAGGGCCCTAATGTCCTTTCTTTCTTTCGTGATGCCTTTATACTTCTCCTACCTGGGCACAACAACATCTCTCCTGGGTGAGTGATTCATCTTGACTCCTCACATCTACTCCTCTCCACAGCTCTACTTCTGATTGCCAGGGCTAGTTCTCTTTTGAATTCATAGTTGGCTCTCTTTCATGCCGCCAGATGTCACTCCTGGAAGCTGCTTCTCACTGGTAAGTAGTTATTCTGTGAGATCCCATGGCAAGCAGAGGAGGGAGAGAGAGAAGTAACTTGTTCCCTGCTGCCTTTTTTTTTGCAGGGGAGAAGGCAGGGCAATTGGGGTTAAGTGACTTGGCCAAGGTCACACAGCTAGTAAATGTGTCCAGTGTCTGAGCCTGGATTTGAACTCAGGTACTCCTGACTCCAGGGGCAGTGCTCCACTCACTGCACCACCTAGCTTCTCCTCCCTGCTGCCTTCTGGGAGTAGAACAGGAGTTGCTTTCCACAAAGCTGTTTCTGGACTTGACTGCCTTTATAACCTGCAAGGTTAGCATTTTAAAGGCCCCCAAGACCTATGATTCTCTACCCTTCCCATTTTATTGGGGAAGTTCCTTACTTAGGAGAGTCTAGATATGTTTTGTACTTCCTTTAACACATTACTACCTTGTTACCTGATATTTGCCTATTGTTTTCTATATTTACACCACAGGTAATGAATTATCTCAACACTTTCTGTCTGAACTCTAGTGAATATAAGATTAGAAGAATCATTTCCTAAGGTCTTGCTGTTGACTCTCTTCTGTAGGACTTTCTATATGCAGGGTAGCTTTATCTGTTTCCCTCCGCATCCTTCTTTTCTTCTCTGTTTGTGTATTGCCTTCCCCTATTCTTGTGGTCAGGGACTGTCTTTCTTTCTGCTTATTTTTGCATTCCAGTGTTTAGCACAGTGCATGGCACATAGTAACCACTTAATAAATGCTTGTTAACTTGACTTGATATAGTGATAATGATAACTCCCCCAAACAATATCTTTGTCAATTACTACTAATTATTACCCCAGATTGTTCTAACTCTCCGGTCTGAATAGAGAGATGAAGGGATGAGGATGATATTAAATATGCTCTTGCCCCTATAAATAAAGCAAGAATATAGTCCATCTCACTCCACATCCAGGGTCTATGCCCAGTAATACATATGTGTATGTATATATGTATATGTGTGTAGATGTGTGTATATATGCACATATACGCATATAAGTATTTGATATATACACACATGTGTATATATACTGTAGATATACATACATATACATACTCAGATACACATATATCTATCCATCTATATGTATATATGTGTATACACACACACTGATGTTGGAGAAGATATTTCTAGTTCATGATTCAGAAAGCGAGACACTTTAAAACTCATTCTGTTTAGGGATTATGAAGGGTAGTAAAAAAAGTTAGAATTATATTTTCCGAGTGTGCCAAAGCCCAGCTCCAATCAGACAGAAGATCTTACAGCAAGGAGTCTTTCAGGATAGATAAAAATGCTCATTGAAAGATACAGATCTTAGAGGAAATAAACCATATGGCAACACTGAGGTTTGATTTCAAGAGCTTGAAAAAAAATGAAATTTCTTTCCAAAGTTTTTCTCCCCTTTGAAGAGATTCCATGTCTTTGAGCCTGTGTTGAACTCTTCTTTCTGTTCATGGGTTAGTTTCTTTGGGGCCCCTTTGCAGGCATTCATAGGGGGAGCTGCTGGGCTGCTTGGCATTCATTTACAGTTACCTTGGAGTAGAGGAATGAAATAGGAAGAATGGTGTTTCAGTTCAGGTATTAGAAGTAGATGACTTAAAGTTTGAAGTTGCTCGCACACCTGAATAAAGCAGGAGTTCACTTCTGAGGACCTTCCCCATTAATGTTCAGCACTTTGAAGGGCCGGTCCATTTGAGTCTGTAAGTCAAAGATTTTTTTTTTCTTTTGACCTTGATATTAACATGTCTTTTTCTGTGTCCCAAAGATTCTCACAGTTTGATTAAGATGACAGAGTCAGCACTGCCTGTTACTAGACTGGGAAAGGAACCCAGACCTGAGAAAACTGTCTTTTGAAATCAAGTCCCTCAGCCAAAAATCTGGAAATGGTGCCATGGTTTCTCTGACATGAACAGATGGATGCTTCACACTGCTTCCTCCTGAGTTGTTCTCAGTACAGACATTAAGTCCTGTTTCCTGATTAAGAAAGCTGGGCTACCCAGGCTGTCAGGCAAATGGAAACCGAGAGGTACTTGATGGCATAAAGAGCAGTTGACTTGAAGCCTCTTACCTCTTCTGGGGAGAAATAAAAATAGTGGTAAAGGGAGAGAATAGAAGCTCTCCATGCCTGACCTCATCTGCCCACCTTTTTCTATTGGTAATGCTGCCTCTTTGGGAGAGAATTCACATCCACTGAGTTGATCGAGCCACAGTTTTCAAGATGTGATATTCTCTCTCAGTCTTTGCAGAATTACACGATTCTAGACTCAGAGCTGGGAGGGATCCTAGAGGTCATTGAGTCCTCCTGTCATTTTAAAGATGAGAGAATACGAAGGTTCAGTGACTTCCTGAGTTCCTCCTAGTAGTATATGGCAGGGCTTAGATTTGATCGCAAGTCCTCTGACTCCAAATATAGTAATTTTTCCTTTGCAACAAGGTACAGGAAATAATGTGATATAATAAAATGAACATTTAATTTGAAATTCAGATAGAGACTTTGGTTTGGATTCTGGCTCTCTCACTTATGAGACATCTGACCTAGGAGTTGTCACTGCAATTCAGTTCTATACCATTTAAGGACTTACTATGTGTGAGCCATCTGACTTCATGCTGATTAAACAGAGACAGAGGTGATATACAGGCTTTGTGCTCAAGGGATTTACATCCCAGTAGACATAAACAAATAAGTGTGACTTGATGTAATAAATACAAAGGACAGGTTGAGGACAGTGCTAGGAGAAATCTGAGGAGAGAGATGAGTTTTACCTGGGAAGGGGGGGATTCTGTGGTTCTGTTTATTCATTTCTAAAATGAAATTTAAAATTTAATTATATGTGTGTAGTCATTTTATACACACATACATGGGTAGTCTGGGCATGTACCAAACCCCATTACACACATGTATATACCTTCATCTATGTCTATTTGACATACATGTATTCATTTATATGTCTGTCAATATCTGTCTATACGATTATGCCTCTGGGACAGGCTTGTTATTTATTTCTCAGACTCCCCAGTATTTCTGCTTTCTGTTCAAGTAGTTTGCAGCATACTTAGATGACAATAGAATTTCCATTTTGCCTCCATTAATCTTCACTGGAATGCTCTCCATCATACTGAATTTCCTTACATGCATATGTCTTCATAATATAAAATGAAATCCTTTCTCCCCACCAAAACTAGGATTTTTCCTTTGATGATGAGTTATATTCCAGTCATGGATCTTATTAAGCCTCCATGATATCCAAACTACTAAAGTTGCTTTCCCATGTTAAGGTCTTTAGCTCATCTTGCTCTTTAACTGTACATACTTGGTGTCCTCGAGGATCTTATAATTCATTTAAGAGGCAATCCGTCTTAATGCTATCCTCAAAGCATTTTCCCATTGGTATTTCTCTGTCTCTTTCTCTATGATGCACAAAGATAAAATATGTGTTTCTGCAGTCATGGTGATCTTATTAATGTTGTGTATTAAAAGAACAAAAAAACTAGCAAAGAAATTCATTGTGAAACACCGCAAAAGAAGAGTGAGTAGAATTCTGAGTTGGGAATAGGAAAGATCAGAGTTCAAGTGCTGCCTTGGACCCTTGCTGGCTGTGTGATTCTGGGAAAATCAGTTAAACTCTCTCAGCCTCAGTTTCTACATCTGTAAAATGAGGACAACAACTGATCCTGCCTCACAGTGCTGTTATGAGTATCAACTAGGAAACAATATATAATGTGTATATGATATATAATCTTATAAGTGGCTTTGCAAACCTGTAAGTACTACATAAATGCTACCTATTATTATTGTAGCTCTTCCCTTTCTATGAAATTCTAATATTTTCATATGCATTTTGACATAGGAAAGCTCAGAGAAAACAAAACAAAACAAAACAAATATTTGGGGCCTACGCGTTTTCAGCAGGCACCTGCAGCCCTTGTCAACTTCTTAACATCAGTTCAATTCCAAAATAGCCAAATGCATTGAACTAACAACTTTTTTCTGTAAAAACTAACAATGTCTTTGCTGGGGATAGTGAAAGTTAATGGCTTGAATCTCTCCTAAAGAGCTCCAAATGCTCTATTGAGCTTAACTCATTAATCACAAACTCTATTTGCTGGGTAAATGGGAAGTTAAGGGGTTTTGTGCTGTTTTGTTTTTAAACAAACGTACTTCGGATCATAGGTGAGTTAGGAGAGGAAAATCATTTGGTGTATCTATAGCATTCCTAGTAATAGCAGTACTCACCAACACTTCATAGTAATTCAAATTTTGAAAAGTATTTTTGAAAGATTATTCCAACAGTACTGTTTGACCCAGAGACTTTACTCCTCAGCATCTACCCCTAGGGAGTTCAAAAAAAGAGAAATATCCATACAATTTTTTCTGGGTGCCAAAAATGAAAACAAAGTGCACACATGGATTGGGAAAATGACCAAACAAATATTATTTGTGAATGTAATGGCATATCATTGTCCTCTAAGAAGCGATGAATATGAGTAAATTTTTTTAAAAATGTAGGCAGATTTGTATGAGCTAATGCAGAGTGAAGAAAGCAGAACCAGGAGAACAATATGCACAGTGACTGCACAAATGAAAATGAAGCTAGCAGAGTAATTGGGGTGGTCCACATTGGGAATGACTTCAGAGGGAGATTATGGTAAACAGTGAGATGTGGGGATGGATCAGCTAGTTTGACCTGTTTTTCTTCTTTGTTGGGAGGGAAGCGTTTGGGAGTAGGATGTCGAGGCTGTGAAGATTTATATTGGTAAATAGCTGTGATATGAATCCAAAAGGCATTGAAAATACATGTTTAAAAAATAAACCATTCATTCCTCTATAGAGTCAGGCTTTCCCTGTGTTTACTTTTAATATGAAAACATTGAAAGAAGCTAAGACTTGTCCAAGATGACATAACTAGTAAGTGCCTGAGTCGGTCCAACACTCTCACATATGTATATGTGTTCAGACTAATGAATTAAAAATATTATTCTAAATCAGTGGTTTCGTTGGTGTAGGGAACTTTTGGTGAGAAAATTTCTTCAGGCAATTGCTCTGCAACTTATGGTCATATAGAAATGCCTTGAGCCCCAAGAAGTTATGTGACTTGGTAAGGGTTCATAGTCAGTGGTGTGAGGGGCTGGATTTGAAGTCAGGTCTTCCTGATTCTGAGGTTGGCTCTTTCCGTACTGCAATGCACCACCTATTTCTCAAATATAAAGTAGTATTATTAGTAGGTGTTTTAATTTCTTTGGGGCGGTGGGTACAGGGTCTGGATTTTTAATTTCCTCACTGTAGAAAACTTTTGATTCAGAAACTCCCTTAACCAATGCAGGAATCTTTAGCCTTGGAGACTTTCCTAAGGAAGGGGAAGGGGGAATAATCATTTATGCGTATGTCAGGCAGTATGCTAAGTGCTTTACAAATAATATCCCGTTTGATACCTTCTGAGGTAGGTACTGTTATCATTTGAATTTTACAGCTGAGAAACTGTAAAAGCTGAGACAAGCTGCCCAGAGTCACACAGCTAGTAAGTGCCTGAGACCATATTTGAACTCAGGTCTTCCAGATTCCAGGCTCATCATTCTACCTACTGTCCTTCCTAGCTGTGGCACTCCTGGAATACTGAGAGCTTCTGACTTAACCTCTGGTTTCCTAGCAAGAATATTTCAGTGGTAAGACTCGAACCTGTGCCTTTCTGACTACAAGACCAGTTCTTTTTCCATTTAGCATACATCCTTTCACTAATAGCAATAAGTATTACTATTATTTGTTATTAATTATAAAAATTATTTTGTAGGTATTTGGTTGGAGGCAGAAAGGAAGCCAAAGGAGATTGGATATGTCCTCATTGATGCTTCTTTTGAGAAGGCAATACATTTATAATGATATTCTGTCATTAAGTGTCAGAACTTCAATGCAGTGTGCTGCAATTACACATTAGAATTCCATCTTTACAAGTATTAGGTAATTAGGTTATAATGAACACCATTACAGTAATTACACCATTTCGAAGAATCGCCCAAGAAGCCATGAGAAATTGCCTTGAAAAACAAGAAATGCCACCTAATAAAAATTACATTTAAAGGATTTCAGTTCCAAGGTGTGCATCGACCATGGCAAAGAAATCAACAGCTGAGGTTAAAGCCCTAATGGGGCGCCCCAGGAAGGTACCTTCATGGCATCTGAGGGAAATGCTTTAATCCTCTAAATTACCCTCTAAATGTCATCTCTCACACTGGGAGCCATTTCTCCATCTTTATGTAAGAGCCTGAAGTCACCCACATAGGAAATGGCTTGCACAAAATCCTTCTGAAAAAGAAAGGAGATTTGGACCAATACTTTCTTGATGCATCCTGGGACCTTTTGGAGGCTGGCTAATCCCTTGCCAAACTTTAATATTTCCCCCTAGGGGTTGGAGTCAGAAAGGGTATTTGAAGTCCTTATTCAGAAGAAGGATGCTTATTCCCCTTGAACAGTTACAGTTTTCAAATTCAGTTTTCTGCAATACAGAAGGGTCCTGAAGTGGGGTGAAAAACATTCAAGAATTTCTCTCTCTCTCTCTCCCTCCCTCCCCCCCTTCTCTCCCTCTCTCTCTCTCTCTCTCTCTCTCTCTCTCTCTCTCCAGCTCCCTCTCCCTCTCCATCTCCCTCTCCTCCCCCTTTCCCTCTCCTTCTCTCACTCTCACTCTCTCCCTCTCCCTCTCCATATACTCTCAATATATTTCTTTTTTATTATAATTCTTTAGATGAAAGTATTCAGTATGACCAGAGCTACTTCTGGGGAAGGGGGTCTGACCATTTCACATTAGTGCTCTCTTATCTCTTCCTCTTTTGTACAGTTGAAATCAGGACATGCTTAAAGAGGAAAACAAGCCCAGAAAAGGCAAAGTGCAGCCGGAACAATATGTATCGAGGGTAGTCTTACCCTTTTACCTGTCTGAATGGAAGGGAAGGTTAATTGTGTGAATCTAGTAATATTTGTATAATGCTTTAAGGCTTGCACAACATTCCTATCACAACAAGTCTGCAAGATAAGTAATCCAGGTAGTAGTATCCCTTTCAATTTAGAGATGAGAAAACAGAGGTTCAGAGAATTTAAGTGACTTGCTTATAATTACCTAGCTAGTAAATGTAGCAAGGAGCCTACAACCCAGTTCTAGTACTGGTTCTATAATTCCATGCTATGCCAAAGAACTTTTAATTCCATTTGAAGGAATAATCTCGCACATGGGTTGCTTGTTCCTTGACTCCTCCTCGGAACCCTTCAAAGATCAACCTGGATAAATATGTTAATGGGGCATATCCTAAGGATAGCTATTGGCTTGATCCATTTACTTCCAAGTCAATTACCTAAAGACCTTTCAGTCCCCTAAATAATACCCTCCCACCTGATACTCCCTTATCATCCTGTTACCAACCTCCACCCACTCACAATGCTGGAAATTCCAGGTTGTGATTTAATAGTATGAGCATTGAATTTGGAGTTGACATCTGGGTTTCAATCTTGGCTCTGTTGTAGACGGCCATTGACTAAGTCACTTAACTTCCCTGGGACTTAGTTTTCTGATCTGGAAAATAAGGGCAATAGACCGACACCAATTTAGGGTACTTTGTCAATTTTATAGATGTTTTACAATTCTCCTGGCCTCTATCTCCCCAACCCCCATCATAACCATTCTACCAACAAAGAAGCTGGGGCAATAAAAAATTGAGTGAATTCCTATTAAAAGGCCACCCTGGAATTCAGGATCTTTTTATTATTTGTAATGTTTTCTCTCTTACACTGTTCTAAAGAGCTACTTCAGGCATCCATGATGATAGAGGACATCAGGATACATTATTTCCAATGGTGTCCAACACTAAATTCCACACTGAGTTATAGTGAGATATTTCTGGGATTTGTTGTTTTAGTCTAGACAGAGCTCCAATGGTAAAAGCAAAAAATGACATTTTTTTTTCCTTTTCTAGGCTAGATGCCAGTTGTATCATAGTTGGGAATTTCTGGGTGATAGGCAACAAGGCCTGCCCAAGACAAGTGTAAGATTGGGGAAGTTTGCTTTCTTGCCTCTGGAGCCCTAGCTTGGGAGACAAGACTCTTCTTTCTTATTCCAGGTCTATGACCAACTAATTCTCTTTGTCATCATTGAAAAGTCGCTTCACCTCTGGGGCCTCAGTTTCCTCATCTGTCCAATGAGAGAATTATGTAAGAGATTTCTAAGTGACCCTCCATCTTGAGAATTACCTGACTCTAGATCTTAGCCACTCTCCTGTGGTGTACCTTGTCCCTCCCTATTCTTCCCCAGGCTCTAGTGCTCCCTTGCTGTTTCTACCTTCAAAAACTGTTGCACTGAAAAAAGATCAGGTGTCAGTAATTTACACTTTAGTGGGAAATGAAGTCCTTGTATTACCTTTTCCAGGGCTATTTGCATTTTCTTCATTTTCTTGCATTCCAGGATAAAAAGCTTTTTATTAAAGAGAATTTCAAGCGTCAGTTGGTGGGAAAGGTATTCTGATGAGCCAAACCTCCTCCCTTCTCCTCAGTCCTTTGAAAGCATGTCTTAAGGCAGTCATTATCCAGTTAAGCTGGCAGTTATTTTATTCCTGGGACAGTGGGTACAAGTCTTAGTTTCTATTGGATCTAGGAATCCTTAGAAAGAGGAACAGAGTGGGATAGGAAAGGAATTGATCCCAAGTTCTATCAAGTGGTTTCCTATTTTAACCAATTAGAATTGCTACCTTTTCAGCAATAAGCTTTGCTGTTTCTGCTCTTGAAAGACTCCAAGTACTCTCTCTGCCCTGTATATTTAGTACCCTGGGGCAAAGGCCTGGTTGTTCCAGCTTATTCTTGGCTCTGTAGGTTGTCCTTGATTGCCAGCACACATTACTGAGGTCTGACCAGATTGTAGCTGGCGAATTGTTTACTGGACCTTAGACCTCATGTCATAGTAAGAATTGACCAGGAGAGGGAGCATTTCTTCAGGAATTGAAAGCTGCTCTTGGAAAAAAAAAAACAAACTTTATGAAGGAACTTCAGCAAAATGCACATTACCATTTTAATTACATGATGAGACTGTTAACTGAATGGAACAATGAGATTTTCATTAACTCCAGGTCTTGAGTTCAGATCAATCCTAATTCTAAAAGGAGATGATACTCTTTGGAATGGAGAGTAGGTATAATGTCAATTATTTGTAATTGGCAGCTTTAGATTTCAGTGGGCAAACAGAAGGTATGTTTATTAAAATCTCAATGAAAGCATATAGTATTTAGTTTATAGTGACAGTGACAACAAGCTCTCATTATGTGAAGAGACTTTCTGTTTTTGATTAGAAAAATAAAAGAAAAATGGACTTAATAGAAGTAATAAGATATAATATTAATTTGAAGAGACTGTTTCTCTAGGGTGGTGATGTCAAACTCAAATAGAAACAGATCCTGGCCAGCACATCAACTTAGAAAACCAAAAATTAACATTATCTATATTGTATTAATTTTTATTTATCTTGTTAAACACTTCCTGATTATATTTTAATCTGGTTTGGGAGGTGCTCAGGAATTATATATATATATTTCTTGCCTTTACAGGCAAGAAAAACCTGTGGTCTAAAAGTTGGGCACCATTAAATATGCACCCAAGCAGCAGTATCTTGTAGAATATCTTGTATATTGTAGAAAATCTTGTAGATTGATTGAGGAGTCCTTTTGAATAACAATGGTTGTTTTCTGTTGGCCTTTCATTCTCTTTGCTAGTTATTTGTCCTTGGATTCATACAAAATTAGTATACAATGTAGTGTAACATGATATGATATGTTATAATATATAATAGTGTGTTTACCATAATAACAGCCACTAAATATCTACTATATGTAAGGTCTTATGCTCATAGGCGTTTGTGACACAAAGATAAAAATGAAGTAGTCCTTAACCTCAAGGAGTTTATATTCTATGGTGTATCTGTGTGTGTGTATGTGTATGTAATGCCAGAGATGAGTAATTCAAAGCACAATGCAAAGTGATGGGGTTTTTGACGGGGAAAGGAGAGCATTAACAATTAAGAGCAGGAGAGAATATCTGAGCTGAACCTTGAATAAAGCCAAGGATGCTCTTAGGTAGACGTGAGGTGAGAGAGCATTATAAACATGGGGGGCGACCTTTGAAAAGACTTGGAGGTGGGAGATGAGATGTCATACATGGGATAGAGTACAAAGGCCAGTTTGGGTCAGGATGCAGAGTGAGTAAGGCAGTGGGTTGGGAGGAGAGAGTAATATGAAATCAGTCTGGAAGACATATTGTCACCAGATTATGGAGGACTCTAAATGCTAGACTGAGAAGTTTGTATTTTCTCCCAGAGGTAATAGAGAAGTGCTGAAATTTAAAGAGTGGGAACAGCATGTAGTCCAATCTGTGCTTTAGGAATATAAATTTGGCATCTGTATGGAAGATGTTAGGGGAGAAACTGGAGGCAGAGACACCAAATTAGAAGTTGTTAGAATAGCAGAAGTGACTGGTCATGATAACCTGAACTAGCATAGAGACTATGTGAATAGAAAGATGGAGACAAAGTCAAGAGGTGTTGTGGAGGAGAATTTGCCAGATTTGTCAATGAACTAGATAAGGAGAGGTTTGATACATGTTAAGTATTATATACAGATAGCTGTATATTTGTCTATGTACATATATGCATATTATTTATATATCTATCATCTATCATCTATGATCATCATCTATCATCATCATCATCATCGAGGCAGCTGGGTGGTGAAGGGGAAAGAGCATGGGGTCTGGAGTCAGGAAGACCTGCCTTTAAAGGTGGTCTCAGGTGCTTCCTATCTGTATGACCCTAAGGAAGTCACTTCACCTATCTTTGCCTCAGTTTCCTCAGCTGTAAAATGGTAATAATAGCACTTCCCTCACAGGGTTGTGTGAGGATCCATTGAAATAATATTTAGCAGTGCTGGGTGCATGGTAGGTACTCTTTAATACTCATTCCCTTCTCTTTTTGCTTCCCCTTTCCCTTTAATCTTTAATACCTTAAAACTATACTAAGACCACCTTTGGAACTATATATAATCATATTAATGTATAAGTAAATCGATACTTTTAAAATATTGATTTAATAATTATAATATGATAATATATTAATATATCACATACATGAAAATTTTGGTTGTTATCACCACATGTTAAGGCTATTCAGTGCCCAACAAAGTATAGTTCATATACTATGCAATTAACATTTGTTGAGTGAATGAATGAATGGATGGAATCGAATGAATGGTAAACTGGAGCACATTCAAAAGAGGACAACTAGGGTAAAGACAGGCCTAGAAATAATGCCATATGAAGGAATTGGAATGTTGTTTGTCTTTCATTTTTGAAGAGAACCAATGAGATCATGGGGTGATTTCTTGACATGCTAATGAATTTGATTTAAGTGAGACGGAGTTGCACAAAGTCATCAGCCTCATTCTCTCTTCTTGAGTAATTGTAGCCCAGTGGCAGGACAAAAGTCAAGATGACTGTCAATGGCCTGGGATATGGTGGATGACCTTGGTGTCTTCAATATCTGATTAAGGTCTAAGTGCTCCATATCACCTGCTTTAGCTGCCTTCATGGCTATTGGAACAAATTATTCTCATCTACCTATTCCAAGAGAGGAGGTCTTCAAAAACTTGGGCCAGATATCCCCCAACTCACAAACAGGTTTGAGGTCTGTTGGTTGCCCTCAACTTGGTTTAGCCTGTTTGCCAAGACTTTTTTTAACCAGAATGTGTCTGCTGTACATGCTACAGCTTCTTGAAGCTGCAGGTGGGAGTTGGGTGAATCAGGTGGACACCAAAGATTGATGAGCAGCTCTAAAAAGGGCTCAGCAAGTCCTCACACCAGAATTGCTAGTCCTCCTGAACACCCCAAATTAGAATATATATTACCCTGAAGCAGAGAAGATTCTGGAGAAATACAATCCTGTCTTTATGTATTTGAAGGGATTTTGGGTCAAAAAGTGATTAAGTTTATTCTCTGCAGCTTCAGTGTGAAGGACTGAGACAAGTGATCAGAAATTATGGAGAGGCAGATTTCACCTTAATATAATTCATGCCAATTGAACAAAAATTTATTCAGTGCCTAATGCTTGCTTGGCATTGTGAATGGCATGAAAATGGTGTACATGGTTTCCCTTTTCCCCTCAAATAAAGACTTTCAAAGAATCAGAGCTGTTCGATAGTCTGCTTTATCAACTAGTGACCCCCAGACATATTTAAGTTCAGAGTGGATGACCACTAGGTAACACTGGAGAGGGGATATCTGCAATGAGCAGGAAATAAAATTGGATGAGTTCTGAGGTCCTTTTTTTACTCTAAATAATAATAAATAGCTTTATATAGGTCTTCAAGATTAATGAAATTATTTCTTCACAGTGTCTGCCTTTGAGTCTCTTCTTTCTCTACGTCCTCTTTTTGTACTCTTATTGGCCTCCAACCAATTTTCATCTTTATGCAGAAAGCTGCCAGATCTACATGTACACTCTGAATCTCCCTTTTGAACTCTTATATTGCCAGCTATCTGTTCCATAGCCTCTCAAATCCAGCATGTCTAAAATGGAATTCATTTTTCCTCTGAAACTTCATCCTCCTCCAAATTTCTTTATTTCTGATGAGACCACACCTATCCTTCCAATCCTCCAGCATCACAAATTCAGGGTCATTCTTAATTCTTTCCTCTCCATCATGCCCCATATTCAAGCAGCTTCCAAGTCTTGTTGAGTCTAGCTCTACCCCTTCTTTCCCACACATCCCCTTCTCTTCACTAATATGACCACTACTCTTATTAGGGTCCTCTTCACTACTTGTTTGAATTATTGTAATAGCCTTTTTCTTTCATTCTCTCTCCTCATACAATCAACCCTTCAGAAACTGCTAAAGTAATCTTCCTCAAGCACAGGTCTGACCATGTTACTTGCCTGCCAAGAAACTTTGGTAGACCTCTTATTGGCTCTGCAATAAAATAGAAACCTGCCACAGTTTGCTTAGCTAAACTTACTTTACCTGCAACTTGTATTTTAGTCATATGGGCCTACTGGATGTTCCTCAACCTTGGCATTCCATTTTTTTTTATCTCTAGGCTTTTGCATAGGCTACTACTTATGCCTAGAATGCATGTCCTTCTTGCCTGTTCCTCTTAGAATTCTCATCTTTCTTTAAGGTATAGCTCAGGCTTCACCTTCTACAGGAAGCTGCTTTCATCCCCTCAATTAGTAAGGTTCTACCTCTCAGATTATCTTGCATTTTCTTATCTATGTGCATGTTATTGACCTCAGGGTACTATGTCATTATCTGCACATTTTTTGGTTTTGCTTTTCCCTTTCCTAACAATCTACATATTCTGAATGGTTTACCGATTACCATTGGATTTGTCCAGTTAGGTCATGTAATTTTTAAAAAGTGGAGCATAGTCATGTAAAAGTTTTTTGCTCATAGTACCAACAGATTCACATATCTCTAAAAAATAGAGGAAATGTTAGGGCAGCACCTTTTTTTTTGTTTTCCTATATATTCCTAGTGCCTATCATAGTAGGTATGCCCTTCACAAAGTAGTTGGTTGAAATATGTTTGTATAATTGAATTTTGAAACAACCCTTTGAGGTAGGTAGTACAAACATCATTGTTGTTGTTTTATGGATGTCCAAACTAATGTTCTGATAATAGTTAAACAATTATTAGGCATTAGATTCAGGTTTCAAACCCATTCTAATACCCCTAAGTATCATTGCTATTCCTACAACATTACACTGTAATGCCTTAGAGTCTGTGATTATATGATAACATTAAAAAAGAAGAAAAATTCCCCAATAGCAGATTCAAGTCAAGAGGAATAGGTAATTGTGAAAGAATCCTATATTTATAGCTTCTCCTTTTCACTTTCTTCAGGTCAACAAAAGATTTGCTTATGCATTCTTGTGATTTTTTTATTGAGTAAAAATTAAATCCAAAAAATTTGTGAAGAACATAAAATTATAAGCCAGGAAATACTTCAGAATTTCAAATAGGAAATTATAAGTGCCATAAATAGAATGAATGTGCAAGATTGAGTTAATGCAAACATTTATATTATGACCCATTAGCACCAGGACCTAGGTCAATGAACTTCCTGGGGAAATAAAATCTCCTAATATGCTTCAGATAAGGCCACAGAACATAGCTCTGCTTTAACTCTCTGATACCACCAATATCACTGATTTCCTGGGTGGATATGAATTGCTCCTCAGGTCAAGAATATCAGCTGGAGACACCCCCCTCCCACCTTTTTTGCCAAAAATATTTTATGTAGGAGGTAAGATCAGGCTGGATTGGGTCCAGAATGAAGGCTTCCAGAAGAAGCAGAGTCCAAGGGTAGTTTCAAGTGTATCACCTGCCTCTTTTGTGCAATACTTATGAAAAGGAAGTATCTGTGGTGCTATGGACAAGTGGCTAGAATCTGATTTATAATTACTGTGCTTCTGATTTTTTTTGTTGGCTTTTTGTTAGATTTTGAGTCCTGAGCTATCTCCTTTCTTCCCTCCCAACTCCAACACCACACTAGAGAAGGCCAACATCTGACACAAATAATACATTTGCATATGTACATATATAAGTATATGTATATTTCATATGTATATGTATGTGAAATCATACAGTACATACTTTCATATATGAGTTCTGCTCTTGAGATGGATAGAATCTTCTTTCATAGGTCATTTTCATTGAGTTGAGTATTCATATTATTCAGAATAGCTTAGTCACTCACAATCACTCTATGAATAATATTGCTATTACTTCATGCAATGTTCTCTTGGTTCTGCTCATTTCAGTCTTCATTATTTCATGAAATTCTTTCCACATTTTTCTAAAAATCATCCTGTTCATCATTTCTTGCAGCACAGTAGTATTCCACCACAATCATATTCCACAATTTATTCAGCCATTCCTCAGTTAATGGGCAGCCCCTCGATTTCTAATTCTTTGTCACCACAAAGAGAGCTGCTATATTTAAAACATATGTTTTTTTTTTTACTTTTCCCCTAATCAACTTGAGAAACCAACCTAATAATGTTATTGCTGGTTCAAAATGTATACATACTTTTATAACTCTTTGGGCATAATTTCAAATTACTCTCTAAAATAGTTGGATCAGTTCACAGTTCCAAAAACAGTACATTAGTGTCTGCCTTTTTCCGTATCCCCTCCAACATTTTTCCCTTATATAATTTTATTATATCTAATAGGGTCCTCAAAGTTGTTTTAATTTGTATTTCTCTAATCAATAATGATTCAGAGAATTTTTTAAATGTAACTACATACATCTTTGATTTATTCATCAAAAACTGCCTGTTCACATCTCTAAAGGCAATCAGTGGATGGGAAGATCTTCCCAGCCCATTTGAGTGCGCTTTGGGGGCAGGGCTCCCAGGGTCCTTGGGGGAGTGGCTAGGACTGGAGCCAATGGAAGCCTGTGGTGGGAGGAGCTTGCTGAACGGTTGGAGCAGAACTGAGAGGCAGTTAGAGAGGCAATTGGTGAGCACAGTTAAGAGCTAAAGGAGAGAGGAAGCAGTCAGCTAGCTGGAACACAGCTTGGAGATTGCGGCGGAAGCAGCGGCGATGGTGGCAGGTGCTACAAAAAGGCAGGACTGACCCTCATGGAGATGGAGAGTGCTGAGCAGGGGCTTTAGGCCAGTGAGTGGTTTTCTTGCTGGAGGACCCTGGAATTGGGGTGGGGGGAGCACCAGTATGGCTTGGCTTGTTGCCATAATGTTTTTCTGTGGCCTCCTGGTCACTATTGTGAGATGGGCATACTGGTTTTGGAAGATTCTTGCCAGGATGTCGAATTGGGGACACTGGTCCATGGGTCTGCTACTTTTGAGTTTCAATAAATGTTTTAACTCCTCTTCCTTCTACTTAGAGAATTCCTTATATCCTGTGATTCTGGACCATTCAGGCATATTCATGATTATCTTTGAAGTCATGAATTCTGCCTTACTAATATAACATCCTTTGACCATTTATCAATTGGAGAATGACTCCTATTCTTATACATTTGACAAATTTCTTTGTATATTTGACATATGAGGCCTCTGTCTGAGAAACTGTATTTTTTCTGCTTTCATTCTAATCTTGGCTACATTAGTTTTATTTGTATAAAACATTTTAATTTGTTGTAATCAAAATGATCAAATTTACATTAAAATGCTCTCTCTTATACATAAACTCTCCTACCCAAATCCCTCGTTCTGTGAAGTTTGCAATCAGTCAAAGGGCCACGCTTGAGGACCTAGAGGGCCACAGGTTCCACACCCCTGTGCTAGACCTACTTTACTTTTTTTATTCATTCTTTTGAAATTCCTGACTCTTTGTTCTTCCAAATGAATTTTTTTATTAATTTTCTAGTTTAATAAAATAATTTCTGGTAATTTCTTTGGGATGGCATTGAATAATTAGATCAGTTTAGGTAGAATTATCATTTATACTATATTGGCTTGGCCCACCCATGAACAATTAATTTTTCTTCAATTACTTAAATCTGACTTTATTTGTATAAAAACAATTTCTGTGTTTGTCTTGGCAAGTATGCTCCCAGGTAGTTTATATTGATTATGGTTATTTTAAATGAAATATCTTTTACTGTCTCTTCTTGCAGGGCTTTGTTGGTGATATATAGAAATGCCAATCATTTATGTGGGTTTATTTTATATTCTGCTACTTTGCTAAATTTTTAAATTGATTTAGTTAATTTTTTAGTTGAATCTCTAGGATTTCCCAAGTGTACCATCATATCATCTGCAAAAGAGATAATTTTATTGCCCATTCTGATTCCTTCAATTTGTTTTTCTTCTATTATTGTAATTACTAGCATTTCTAGTACAATACTGAGCAATATTGATGACAATGGGCATCCTTGTTTCACTTCTGATCTTCTTGGAAAGGCTTCTAGTTTATCCCTATTACAGGTTATACTTATTAATGATTATAGGTAGATACTTAAAGGAAAAATCCATTTATGCCTATGTTTTCAAGGTTTTTTTTTAATTTTTTAAAAATTTTTTTTATTTTTTATTTTTATTTTTTATTTATTTTTTATTTTTTTAATTTTTTTTAATTTTTTTTAATTTTTTTTAAATTTTTTTAAGATTTTTTTTAAAAATAGGAACAAGCATTATACTTTATTAAAAGCCTTTTCTGCATCTCATGATATAATCACATGATTTTTGTTACTTTTGTTAGTTATATAATCAATTATGATAATAATTTTCCTTGTATTGAATTAGCTTTTTGTTCCTGATATAAATCCCATTTGGTCATGGTGTATAATCTTTGTGATTCGTTGTTTTAGTCTTCTAGCTAGTATTTTATTTAGATTTTTGGCATCAATATTCATTAGTGAAATTGGTCTATACTTTTTCTGTTTTTGCTCTTCCTGGTTTAGGTGTTAGCACCATATTTATTTCATAAAAGGAGTTTGGTAGGAGTCCTTCATTGCCTGTTATTCCAAATAATTTATTTAATAGTGGGATTAGTTGATCCTTAAATATTTAGTAGAATTCATTTGTAAATGCATCTGGTCCTGATGTTTTTTCCCCTCTTAGGAAACTCATTTATGGCCTGTTCAATTTCTTTTTCTAACATAGGCTTATGTAGACATTCTATTTCTTCTTCTGTTAATCTGGGAAATTGGTGTTTTTGTAAATAGTCTTCCATTTCACTTAAACTTTTAAATTTATTGGCATATAATTGGGCAAAATAGCTCCTAATCATTGCTTTAATTTTGTCTTCATTAGTGGTGTATTTACTCTTTTTGTTTTTGATATTAGTGATTTTGTTTTCTTCTCTCTTTTTAAAAAATCATATTAATCAATAGTTTACCTATTTTGTTATTTTTTCATAATATCAACTCCTAGTTTTATTTACTAATTCGATGGCTTTTTTTACATCCAATTTTATTAATCTCACCTTTAATTTTTAGGATTTCCAGTTTGGTATTTGTGGATCTTTAATTTGTTCTTTTTCTAGTTTTTTTAATTGCATACCCAATTCATTGAACTACTCTTTATTTTATTACTGTAAACATTTAGAAATATAAATTTCCCTCTGATTACTGCTTTTGCTGCATCCTTTAAGTTTTGGTATTTTGTCTCATTATTATAATTTTCTTTAATAAAATTGTTTCTCTGATTTGTTCTTTAATTTACTTATTCTTTAAGGTTAGGTTATTTGGTCTTCAATTAATTTTTAATTTGTGTTTCTAAGGTCCTTTATTAAATGTAATTTTTATTGTGTTGTAATTCCTTTAAATTGATTATTGTCTATTTTTTGCTAGCTTGAATCATGTTAACTATCCTGTCTGATTTAGCCTATTTTCTGGCCCCTATTCCTGTCTTGATCCTGGCTGACCTCAGTCTGAATGATGTAGTCTCTTGCCTGATCCACAAGTTTACCTTGCTCCTTTGCTGTCTGAGGTTTCCAATTACCTAGCTTAGTCCAGAGAAACCTTAAGACCTACAGAATATTTGTGGGTTGATTTTTTTTGTCAGATGGAAAACTAAAATTTGGGCTCATCTTGCTTAATTTAGCATATCCAGTCACTTTTAGCGATGCTTCCCTCCCACCTTTTTTTAAAGGAGATAACCTGTCAAATAGACAATTTTATGACCTAGTAGACCATAAAAAGAAATGTTACTATAGATGATTTCATAGTGGGACAGTACAAAATATAAGATCTATTCAGGATAGCACCTTTCATGTAGGGCAACCAATGTCTAATACAGGTTTTCCCAAAAATCTTACTGCCTTGCCCAAATTAAGCATTTAGGAAATATGTGTAGAATTAATGGTCAACTTGGAGCACATTGAACAGAATACCACTAAGACACTGAAGGGTCTAAAAGCAAGTCATATGAAAGAACTAGGAGAGTTTAGCCGAGCTAACAGAAAGGTATTTATTGTTCCTCGCGTCTTGGAAATGTCAGTCAATATGGTTTGCCAATGGAGCTAAGTGACAGTAGTTGAGAAGGCTGGTTGAAAATCTTTATATACACTGTAGAGTATAGTTGGAGTCAGAAGAATTGCCTTTGAGTCCAGATTCATCACCTTCTAGCTGTGTCCTTTGATCAAGTAATTTTATCTTTCTGCACCTTAGTTTTTCTTATCTACAAAATTGGGACAATAATACTTTTATGACCTCACATGTTTATTGTGAAAACAGAGCTCAAAACAATATATAAATGTGAGGGGTTGTTATTGCTCCATGGATCCCATCATAAACCACTTGTTCTAGCTAAGGTTTAGTCTAGTAAATTTTGAAGAGGCTTCTCAATAGTTTGGCTTCAGGATAATTATTTTGTTTGCTATGGTATGCCAAAATAACCATCTACTAAACTGCAGAGGGGCTGCAATATATGTTGATGAATAGAGTACACACAAGTAATGTAATCACAAATCCTTAGAGTATTTAAGTATTATTACTATTAATCTAGTTGAGGACAAAAAGCAAAATCAAATGAGAGAATGTGCTAGAAAGTTTTGCAAACTTTAAAATGCCACGTCAATGTTGGCCTGTTTTTTTTTTGTGGCAGTGTTTTGTAGTAAAGGGGACATTGTTCTTGGAAGTCAAGGGGACTCATTCATTGGGATGTTTCAAGTACAAGATGGATGACCTCATAGGACCTTGCACATAGTGGGAACCTGATAAACTTTTGTTCAATTTAATAGATTTCTAGGCAAAATGAAATTAGATTACCAAAAAAATGGGTAATCAAATTTTCATGACTATTTTTGGCATAGATGTCTCTTGATTAGGTGAAAATATGGTCATTAAACTAATTCAATTCAATGAGCAGTTATGAAGTGCCTACTATGTGGCAGGTGCTGCTAAATATTATGGATGCAATTAAGAAAAAGAAAGACAGTCCCTGCCCTCAATCTTTTTTTAATTCAAAAAATAATAAACATACATTTGTTCAGTAAATACAATTATTAAAGAGTAGCTGGTGTTTCAAATGATTTTTCCACATTATAAAATATTCACAACTCTGTTCTTTTTAAATCCACATCAAGTCACACATATTCCATTTCTTTGAGTTATCATCACCATTTTTTCTATCAAACAAGTAGCTAACGATCTAATGCACAAAAGGAAATTGGAAGGCAGGGATTAAGCCAAAACCACCATGGGGTAAATGGTGTGTGAGCATCATGTTCCTTGGGGTTCAAACTAGGCAGAACTGAAGATGGAAAATGAAGACTTACCTGGAGAGCTTTAGGAGAAGTTCAGTGCTCCAGGCCTCCAAAGGGGAGTGGAGGCTGAGAGAGTTATGAAGATGTTGAGAACCCAAAACTGAATTAAGTTTTGTGATGAGATTTTAGGTGATCAGGTTATCCTGGTTGGGGAGTCATGTTCCTTGGACTTCAATCCAAATATAGCTTTTTATTTTCCCAAGAAAAAAATCATTCTGAAATCTATAATCTAACAGTTTTTCTGTTGGCAAATTTCTTTTTGTTTCATGAGGAAAATTAGGGCTATCCATCGGACAACTTGCTTAGTCCATTTGGTTGTCAGATATGTTGAAGTAGGGATTTTTTATGTGTGGGTTAGATCAGATAACCACTAAGGTGTCTTCCATCCCTCAATTCTGTGAATCTGTGAGTTCAAGAATGGAAATATCAGAATCATCTGCTATCACCTTTGGGTTGTGCTTTAAGGGGCCAAGTCTCCAGGGATTAGCGGTTTAGTGGGGACTATAAGATAACTTTGAATGTTCTCTGGAATCAGATCTTTTTGTTTTTGTGGATAATTCCATGGCAAGTGAATAAGTCTTTGATTGGAAGTCGACAGTTCTCTTTGTTCATGGCTGCATCAATTTCTTTCTGTAAACTTAGAAAACAGCAGTATAGAAATTCCAGCTAAAGCCTGTTTTTCACAGTGAAAAAATTTGTACATGTTGTTATTTAAGGATAATAAACAGTGAATTCAATATAAACCACTATTCTACCTTGAACTGTCATGAAATTTTAAAATATCCAGTTTTGGGAGCTTCACTAATGACCTTGCTATGAATTAACTTTATCATCTCTGCATATCTTTCTGGATATTTTGTGTGTATCTTTTTTGTGGGGTTGATTTTTAAAGCAAACATTCACTTAACAAGGAGTGTTTGTTTAATAACTCAAAGCAATATTTCCCATTTATTTTGGGATCTCTTAGATAAAACAATCAAAACTCCCACATATGGGGTGATGTTTTTCATTCTTCAAAATGACAACCAAAAGAAGGCACAATAAATCTCTTTTCTAATGAACTTGCATTTTGGAACCTGTAGCAAAAGAAATAGCATATTTAAAAAAGCATTTAACTTTACATCGTTAGTGAAAGTACTGTATGCACTCCCCAGGCTTTCTTTTGTGTTGAGGTTAAGAAGCAAAGATACAAACTAAAATGTATAGGATTTTCTGAGTACCTATATTGTTCCCAACACTAGAATAAGTGAGAGGCAGGATACAGAGTTTCAGACAGTCTCTGCCATCATCAAGCTTTCTGTCTTTTGGAGGCAGACAATATATACACAGTTTGAACTATTAAACTATAGTAACATTAATTCTCTAATAGTCTCTTATATAAGTAAATGAGGAAAGCTATCTTACCCTTCTTAAGTCTTTTCTTCAAGTTAAACATTCTGAGTTTCTTCAGTTGATCTTTGTTGTTCTTTACTTGTTTTTAGTCATATCTGACTCTTTCTGGGATGGGATTTTCTTGGCAAAGATGCTAGAGTGGTTTGCCATTTCCTCCTCCAGCTCATTTTACAAATGAGAAAACAGTGTTAAGTGACCTGCCCAGGGTCACACAGCTAATAAGTGTCTGAAGCCAAATTTGAACTCAGGAAGATGAGTCTTCCTGACTCCAGATCCAGTGCTTTACCCACTGCACCACCTGGGAGCATGCTTACATAACATAAACTGGAGGCCCTTTATCGATATGGTTACCTCTTCTGGACACTCTTCACCAGCTCAGTGGTTACTAAACTTTTTATTTACCCCATTACCTAAAAAAACGTTTTGAGCTCACATCCTCAATAAATGTATATTTACTTATTTTAAAATTATATAATATATTACTGTACTTATAATTGTTAATATTATAACACTCACACAATAGTATAAATTTAAAAGATGAGATAAAGATGAAATAATATTGATTCTAGAGGTAATAGAGGACACTAGAGTTTAAGTAGGGAAGCGACATGTGCTTTAGAAAAATCAATTTGTCAGCTATATTGAGGATAGTATGGAATGGGGAGACCAATTAGAAAGCTATTCAACAGTCCAGACAAGATATCCTGAGGGTCTGAACTAGAGTGATCACTTAGAGAGTAGAGATGGAGATGTAGAGACAGGACCAACTTGATGTAGCAACTGATTGGATATATGGGTCTGGAGTAAGTAACAATGAAGAACTGAGGATGACATTAAGCTTATGAAAACCTTGGTGTCTAGCAAGATGGTGCTACATTTGCAGGTAACAGGAAAGCTTTGAAGAATAGTAGGTTGAGTGAGAGGGGAGAAGGAAACAAAATATAATGTTAGATTTGTGTGTATATATATGTGTATGTGTATAAAATATATTTATGTATTAGATATATAGTTCCAAATCAAAATCTATCTAGTGCTGGGTAATCCTGTATGACTCATTCTTTTCCTCCCAGAATGAAAATTGAGGAGTCAGGGTTTATACTCACTAAGTCAGTGTTTCCAAGTGCAGATCCCATATTCCAAGGCATACCTCCTGTAGGCACCAGGTGATCTGGGGGAGGAATTGGAGGTGTATTTTTTCTGCAGCACCTACACAATTGCTGGGGAAATCAATTCCTTTTGAAGTGACCTAAGACTTGATACCTGCCTCAGAAGGGGGTAGGTTGGGAGCTTCCAGGGAAGTAGAGGGAATAAGGTGAGGAGGAAGTAGTGGTAATGACAGTAGGCTCACTAAAAAACATCCTTGGAATATTCTAGTAGCAGAAATTACAATAAGAATGACATGAATCTCATCCTGTTCCAATGAGATTTTGATTTCCTTGACCATGCCGCTATGTACCTTGAAAGTTTTTCATTCCATGTGACTTGTAGATTATTTACTGACATGGTGACTTTTATCACAAACGTTGTTATTTAGTTTTTATGGATAGGTGTTATATGTAGGAGATTGTGGACAATTGTGGTCTGTGATGATGGTCCAGTTTCTGTTCAGTTTATTGGCTAGTTTCTTAAGCATATCATGAAGGCTGTATGGATTTCTTTTTGTGTTTAAGCCTATGAAAAATACTAAGCTCCTGCTTGATAAAAAGCTACTGGGTCATATCCTGCTAGATATTTGCTAGGTGCTAAATTTTTACAACCTGCAGTGATATGTTGTACAGTTTCCACTATTTCCTTGCATAAACTAGGTGGATCACTGCCTAAGCTCTTTAAACATAACCTTTCTGTTGTTTGACCTGGTCCTGAATTGCCATTTAAACTCCATTTCCATAAATAAATATTTATGACTTAGTCATACTTCTGACAAATTTTTGTCGACATATTGTTGGCAAGGTTCATAAAGGGCCGCTAGGTGATGCAGTAGATAGAGTACTGGGCCTGGAGTCAGGAAGACCTGAGTTCAAATCTAGCCCCATGCATTTACTAGCTGTGTAATGGTAGGCAAGTCCGGTTTGCCTCAGTTTCCTTGTCTGTAAAATTAGCTGGAGGAGAAAATGACAAACCACTCTGGTATCTTTACCAAGAAAACCCCAAATGGGGTCACAAAAAGATTTGGACACTACTGAATTTGCATGAACAGCAACAACAAGGTTCCATAAACGTTTTGGCTGTGGAATGTTTTTTGATTCTACTTTTGGTTCTTGGGCAATTCCCCAGTTCCTTCCAAAGGTAAGTCTCTTTCAGACAAATTAGACAAATCCTATAGTATACAACTGTCATCAGCTTTTATCATTCCTCTGGGAAATGATATTTACTTATAATAACATATTCATAGATTTTTGTCCTATTTATCATGTTCTTTATGAATGTTTAGCAATCATTTTCTTCTTTGGCATGGGTGTATTAATCCTTCTATAGCTGCCTTAGAGTGATGGAACCTACATTTTGTTAATAATGTAAGTCTTTTTGTTATGGTCCATTTTATAATTCCAAAGGGTATCCATTAAAACTGATATTGCATAAATGTTATTTACTTATGATGGTGATGTCTGTGAATCCTGGGCTAGGGTTTATAATTAAGTCCCTTAATTTTTCTAGAAAGTAAGACAAGTAGAGGGGCTTGCTTGTTTAACCTATGGCTGAACTGCTTTTATTTTCAAAGATATGGAAGCTACCTAAGGGTGCTCTCTTATACCCCACAGCATTTTCATGCATAAAGGTAGGCAGGGGGGCTGTCCTTGAATCCAACTGACTGGGCAGAGTGGGATTTAGCTTAGGTGGGATGTCCATTACCCAGGTTGGAATTTTGAAAAAGTACTAGAGGAGATGATCATTCCTCATTAATACTTGTTCCTTACTTCAAGAGATGTTAAATAGCTAGAAAAAGTGGAAGCCAAGTAATAGAAGCCAAGCAGCAATAATGTAATAACTGCAATAAATAATGTTCAGAGAAACTTTTAATCTGAAGAGAATTAGAACGGAGAACAGAAGATTCCTTACAGGGATGCAGATCCTTTATTGATTCATTCAGATGAGTTCTGCATTTATGTAGTTGGCAGAATGAGTCTGACATGGAGAGACCATTGCAATGGTAGTAGCTGGGAAGAATTTTTCACATAATATGCTCTGTGAAAATCCTGGCTTTTCTTCCTGCTATATGGTATGCAGTTTGGGTAGCTATTCAAAAGTACATCTTAGGTACTGTAAAAGCTAGACTCAGAGTAGTGGATATGTCTGGCTTTTATGATGTGTTGAGTTATCTTTAGAAGCCAAACAAATAGGGCTAAGCTGGGAAATGGCTTAGGAGGTGATCTCTTCTCTTGCTTTGCTGCTTCCAAGGCATGCCAAATTTTCACTGATATTCATCCATCCTGAAAAGTTTCCTAAGTTTCTAACAGTTACTCTTCAGTTCTGTATCATTAAATTAGAGGCTTGAAACCATTTGCTATCTCTATGCCATTAAGTGTCACTTTGTGATGTGGCACTGAACACAAGCTTTACCTGACCTCTCAATATATTCAGTTTAATTAAGTAAACATCTATTGCCCTTGTGGGGCAACTGCAAGGCTTCATACTGAAGATACAAACTCAAAGAAAAAATGGTCCCTGGGCTCGAGGACCATACATTATACTGGATGAATGGAATACAACAAGCACAGATGAGGATAAAAAATAACTTTGAGAGGGAAACACTACCAACTGGGAGACAACCGTAGGGCAGGGTGTTAGGGGAGACCAGAAGAGGCAGCACAATACAGAGGGACAATACTGTATCAATCAGGAGCCAGAGGAACTGGGATTAAATCGCAGATGTGTTACCAACTGTGGGAACTTGGCTAATCAGTCAATTTCTTTGGACCTCAGTTCTTCATTCTGTAAAATGAGAGAGTTGAACTCAAAGGCCTCCAAGTTTCCTTCCAGCTCTAAATTTAAGAAAGGCTTCAACAACATGAATTGTTTTGAAGAAAGGTAGGGTTTCTAAGAAGCACAAGTGAAGAGGGTGCTCACTCAGGCATGGGGGAACATTCCCTCTGTAAAAGTGAGAAAGTTGGTAGAAATGGTTTCTGAGGTCCCTTCTGGTTCTAGGTCTAGAATCTCTTTAAAGGAAGAAGGGTGATGGGGTGAGATGGAATTCCCTGAAGAGGGAAAAGCTAGAGGGCCGCATTGACTGGAACAGAAAATTCATGAAGGAAGAAAATAACTTCACTATAGGCTTAAAGTTGAAAAGATAAATGGAAACTTATTGTGGAGAACTCTAAATATTTGGATAATGATTTTGCATCTTGTTCTAGAGGCAGTAGGGAGCCTCTGAAGATTTTTGAGAAGGAGGGTGACATGATTAGAACTATATTTTAGGAATATTAATATCAGGTGTATGGAGGTTAGATTGGAGAAGAGAGAGGTTAGGAACAGTTATTGAGATGTTATAAGATGCTGAACTAGAATAACTACCTAAAGGTGCTCTACAATATCCCATTTTCATGCACAAAAATAGGCAGAGGGGTTGTCCTTGAATAAAACTGACTGGACAGAATGGGAATCTCACTATATGGTACTTTGGCTTATGAAATTATGGGAAATAAGAAACATATGAAATTGTATGTCATGTTTCTATGCCTCTTCCTCTTTATTTTGGGTAATCTCTAATCAAAAAGAATAAGGATGCAATAACGAATAATTTGCGGACTATGTTTAAAAAGCAGGAAAAAGAAGACGGCACAAGATATAGAAGCAATGGGAATACAGTGGAACCCATTTATAAGGCTTCTTTTGGGAAAACAAAACTGATACCCACCTATGTTATAGCCTAACCATGCCTCATCAAGACCATCTTCATCATTGTGAATCAAGAGCACTTATAAGTTATGCATAGAGCTCTGTGTTCTGTGCTGGCAATATCAAGATAAATGGTATAGTCTTTACCCTCAAGGAATTTATAGTATGTTTAGGAAGCATGAAATAGGTACATAAAGAAGGAAATACAAAAGATCTTGTTTTGACACTATGGTTTAGCTGAACCATGTTATTATAATATGATTTTAGTGGGTGCTCTTTTAGTGTATGGTATACAAGAGAAAATGAAAGGAAATCTCTCGTGTTTATCAGAAGAGGACAGAAAGCTCTCATCAGCTGATACTCAAAAGCAGATGCTTTTAATAGGTTGAATTTTTTCACCTTTCTTTAACTTTTGTCTTCACTGAAGTGAGAGTCAATGTGATCTTCTAGAGCAAACCACACTTAGCATGAGAGGATAGAAAGCCTCTTTGAACTTGGGAAGGATCTATTGAAAGAACACCTTGCCAAATTGAATGTGTTCACATTGACAAATGCTGATGAATTAAAAGATGTAGCATATTGAAAGAATTGCCTAATGTCTCTCTGCAGAGTCAAGAATAGCTATCTAGTATTGGTCAGTTAAATCAGGCAGTTAGAGACCTGTGCTAATGAGGCCAAGTCCACAAGTTTGATCCCCCTATGGACTAGTTGGCTTTCTTTAGAGGGAAAAATGCTCTATGGCCAAATATTTCAGCCAACCACCTTGCACTTATATGATTAGCCAAAAACAGGACTTAAGAACACAACCCCACCAACAGTATTGGGAAGCCATATACTGTGGTAGTTTGGTAGCATGCTTTTTCTATCTTTGTCTCTCTCTCTCTCTGTCTGTCTGTCTGTCTCTCTCTCTCTCTCCTTACGATTATGAGATAGCTCACCCATTTATAGAACTTCAAAGTTTGCAAAGCCTTTTATCTGATCCTTATCATAACCCTGTGAGATAACTGTTATTTTTAATCCTTGTTTTACAAATGGAGACTCTGAGGTTTAGAAAATTTAAAATACCATCTCAGAGTCACTGAGGCAGAATCTGAATCCAGCTCTTCCTGACTTCAAGTCTAGCACTAGATCTACTATACTTCATTGCCTCTTGAAATGTCATCATGGTGTAATGGAAAGGCTATTGGTCTAGGATTTTAACCTAGAGAAGAAAAGATCTTGCCATACTCCAAGTAGGAGTAGGGTAGGGTAGAGGATCGGAGAGAGGGCACATGCCAAAATGGTGTCCCAAAGAATGTGACTTCTACTTCCCTACTGCTTGGAGCCTCAAATTCCACTGTTAGAACTCCATCCATTTAGCTTATGCCTCCATTTCCCATTAAAATTGTTTAGGTAGGTTAGCCTCACTACTTACTAAGTTGTGTTGAATTTTTTGATGACTTTTTAAAAATAATACTAAAGAGAACCTGTTCTTTAAATGTTCACTTTCATGAGGCTGGAATAAATTGGCTGGCACTTTAAGCAATCACAGCAATTTCTCAAATGACCATGAAAATGTATACAAATGGGTCATATGAACAGAAGGAAGCTCACCAAAGATAGCTACTCAATTAATCAATTGACAAGCACTTATTCAGTACCTCCTATGTGGTAGACACTATGCTTGTTAGGTGCTTGGGATACAAAGAATGACACAATCTCCCCTCATATGGTAGACAACAAGTACATACAAAAATGTATACACATTTTGATTGTTAGTAACAGCTATATTTACTTTTAAAAAGGCAATAGAGTTATGGATTGATGAATTTTGTGTGCATTTTTGGGACATCCTATAAATAGTTTTATGGAAAATAAAGAGAATTCAAATACATAGCTGAATAATGTATAAGACAATCTGAGAGGGAGGGTACTAGCACTTCAGAGGGTGGGAGAGATCAAGAAAGGTTTCATGTAGAAGGTGCTGCTAGAACTATGTCCTGAAAGAAGAGGGGGATTCTATGAGGCAAAGATGAGGAGTTCATTGTAGAGAAAATGATTTATGGACTTAAGAGAATGAAAAATTACATAATACCTCAGCCCTGACTAAAGGGGCATGGTTCTGATCACTAGGGAGTGGGTGTTCAACAGGAGCCAGTCACAGAGTGCTGAAGATGTGATCCTCAGCACAGTATGGAGCATTGGAACATTGAGAAGGGTAAACCCTCTTCACAGCGTAGCTTGTTAGCACATTACTTTAGTTTGGGGCTCTGCCAACTGAAGTATGTAAGAAGGTCTACGGAAGAGCAGCTGAAGCCTTTACAAAGATGAGGCAATGAACCTAAGGAAATGAACCTAATTTCCTTGAAGAGTCAATGGGAGATGGTACATTTTAGTGGAAGGAGCCCTGGATTTAGTCAGAGGGCATGAGTCCTAATCCTGACTCTGTTGTTTCCTGTCTATGTTGACTAGGGTAACCATTCATCTCTCTCATTCTGAGTTTTCTCCTTTGAAAATGAAAGAGGTGGGATAGATCACCACTAAGTTCTCCAATTCTTCATATGATTATCTGGAGTTTTCACTGGGGTGTCCTTTATGGTTCAAACTACTTGTAAATCAGGGTAGTCATGGGAAGACTTGGTGCCTCCAGAGTTAACCACTTGGCCATTCTCCCGGAAAGGGGGAAGAGATCCGATTCATTCAGTCTTTCTGTCATCATATCTGTGTTTTAAAGCTCAGTTATTCTAGAGTTGATAGGTTTTACTAGATAAGGTTGAGCTATGGTAAAAGTGGGTAGGTGGGATCACAGAGGTCTACCACCCAACTATGGGACAAGTAGATCTAGGAAGACCATAGTTGACTCTTCAAGTCTGAGGGTTTCTTGTATACTTATGGAGTTTCTTTTTCTGCAAAACATTTATTGAGCACCTATTTTGTACTGATGGGGCTACAAAGAAGCACAGTACATAGTCCTTTCCCTCAAGCAACTTAAAATTTGGTTGAAAAGAGCTATATAAGAGACCAACATGGCATAGTTGATAAAACACTGTCCTTGGACTTAGGAAGACCTCAGGAAGACGTTGACTATCAGTGTGTGATCCTGGGCAAGTTACTTAATCTCTCAGAGTTTCCTTTTGATCATCTGTAAAATGAGGGTCATAGTCATAGCTGCTTTTTATCACTTTTGTGAGGATCAATGCATACATATATATGTACACACATACATGCATAAATATATACATAATTATGCATTTTATATATATATATGTATATCACTTTGTAACTTTCAAGTATTATATAAAGACAGTTGTGATGTTGGAGATGATGGTGGGGGTGGGTAGGATAGCATGCTATGCTGGTAATAGTTGCTCTGGACTGGATGGACGGGTAGAATGAGAACTCATTCTTCTAAACAAATTTAAGATCAATTCTATATGTTACCCATATGACTCAATAAATGGCTGAGCAAAGTGGAAGAAGCTCAAACTAAAGCTCAGCCTATTAAAGAGGTAATTAGAAATAGTTAATTTGATTCATGCTGAAGAATTTCCAGTTCAGCAAGATGTACCCTGACCATTGAAATAATACTGGACTCATCCTGGAAGCAGTTTGGGGGAATTTAACCTCTTGTCATATTTCTAGGTTTTGGAAGGGACTCTGCTCAAGTCTGTCTCTTTGTAATCATTGACCTTGTTATCCTTTTATTCTTCTAAATTTTATTTTTTATTCTACTATCATAGTAGCTATCCTCTAGAAAAATAATTTGGCTCAGGGAGGGAAAACCTTCCCCAGTGATCTTGATATGGCAAGAGTAGCTGCTGATTCTTATTCTAAGCAGGTTGAGAAAATATCTCTCAGTGGTTGAATGAGGAGAGAAATGCTAGATAAGAGGGCTTCCCTCCCCTCTCTCCCAATGAGCACATTTAGTGAAAAGACTTTATTGGTTTTTTCATTATTTTTTGGTTCCTGATTCATAGAATCATAGATTTAAAACTGGAAAAGACCTTAGAGCTATGAGATATTACCTCTCTCATTTTGTAGAAGAGAAAACTGAGGTTGAGAGAGTTTAAATGACTTGTCTGGGGGGCACGTGGCTATCAATTTACATAAACTGCAGCCTAACCATTTCACATGGGATTCATCATCTGGAATATAAGGACTGTGTATCCATTTAAAGGGGTGTATGAATATTTTGATAACTGTTTCAATATAATTGGTTTCCCTTGTAGTCCTACATATTTTATGCATATAGAGACAATTTTTGGAGAGGAGCGTTGACTTACACGGCAGCAGGAAAGTTCACTGGACTTGAGGATTTCTGACTGTTCACACATGGGGAATTTATGTGTAAATTCAGTAGTTTGAGATTTGGTCTAGGATCAATTAAATCTCAAAAATGATTTCATTGTCTTTTTTTATGGGGGAAACAAACCTAGCAGGGAACTTCCAGCTTTACTAGTTCCTATCAGAGAAGAAGTAGATGACATCTCATTCACAGCCCTCCATCACCGCACGTGGAACTTGTGTCCCTTCTAGGGGCATTGACAGATGGCTCCTGGATGGGTTGCCATGTCAGTGCTCTCTGAAAGAATAGGCCCCATCTGTGTAGCTCTATCCTTGCTAAGGAATACTCAATTCATTCTACTGTTAAGTCTTAGAAGTAGAAGTACATATAACATATGTATGTAAATATATAGCATGGGTACCATATTGGAATTGTCTGAGACAGCTGTTTTCACTTGGTTACCAGATCACCAAACTCTTGAGCAACTGAAATCCCAGTAACATATTGTGACATGAGTCAAATGAGACCACAGAAGAACATTGAAATGTGACTTCATTTAGACTCCTATAAAGAATGTCAAGAATATTGCAGCTCAGGATGAGATAGATTTTGAGATAAATGCTTAGGAGAGTGAAAAGCGACTTTAAAGGGATGTTGGGGATAAGAAGAATATCAAAGGAGGGATAGAACTGCTACTTAGGGATGGATGGGGCAATGATAACGGATCACAGGATAAAACTGTAACTAGGCTAGTGCCATTGGGGCTTTCTCTATGGTACAAACATATATATGTATCTCCACATACATGATCATATATGCATATTTCTGTGTCAAATGTGAATTGTGAGAGGTAGTATGGTATAGTGGCATGAGTACTACATCCAGACTCAGGAGACCTCAGTTCAAAATGCACCCTTACCATCCACTACCTGAATGACTTTAGGCAAGTCACTTAAAGTGGAAAGTTTATGTGTGTGGAGGCATGATGGTAGAGTGGAAAATTGACTGTATTTTGAGTAATTGGACCTAGGTTCAAATCCCAGATCTGTCACTTATTATCTATGTGACCTTGGTCAAATCATTTTACCTTTATAATCTTTCATTTTCTCATTGGGGAAAATGAGGGAATTGGCCTCATTTACCCCTAAGATCTTTGCTTGCTCTCAGGCTTATCCAAGGACCTTATGCAATGAATGAAATTAAAACTGAATATCCAGCTGCTCATAAGTGTTTCCATCTTAAATCATTGTTAAAGAGCCATGCTCAGCAGGGGCTTCAGATTTTTTCTTGAATTATGTCATCTTTATTGGAAATCAATACTGCAGTAAGTTAAAGATGGCTTAATTATTTCAATATGCTTCAAGTAGTATAGAATATATGAGTCACAGGATATGTTTTGATTAAAGGTCGTGAAAATGAGCAATGGAGTGAACTCCTTTAACACAATTCTTATTTAAGAGGAGAGGTCTATTTTAATAGACTGGTTCATAGTGTGTCATATGGAGACAGAATTTCATTATCCTCTGGTCCATATTTTGTGTCCATCAGATGCAATAGTATTGTCTTTGATCATTTCTAGCCAAATTAAAAGCCTCTCTCTGATTTTGAGATTTCTAAAACTATCCCAAATGGCAAGTATTACTTTGTGTGTTTGGGACAGGGGAGTAATAAAAGAAATAGAGACAAAGAGGGAGGAAATAAAAAAAAAACTTTACTAAACAGTGCAAAACAATGAAGACAAATAATAGTAATTAAATAAAAGATTACAAGCAAGGTTAGTCTTTTTAAAAATTTTTTATAATTTATTAATTTTTAGTTTTCAACATTCATTTCCATAAGATTTTGAGTTTTAAATCTTCTCCCCCTTCTTTTCCTCCCCCTTCCCCAAGATGGCATGCAATCTGATATAGTTCCTACTTATGCATTCATATTAAACATATTTTCATGCTACTCATGATGTAAAGGAGAATCAGAACCAATGGGAAGAACCACAAGAAAGAAGAAACGGAACAAAACAACAAAAGGAAAGGAGAGCAAATAGTATGCTTCCATCTGCATTCAGATTCCAACGTGCTTTCTCTGCATATGGATAGCATTTTCCGTCATGAGTCTTTTGGAGTTGTCTTAGATCCTGGCATTGCTGAGACATTAGTCAGCACACAATGTGGCTGTTACTGTGTGCAATATTTCATTGATTCTGCTTCTTTCACTCAGCATCATTTCATATAAGTCTTTCCAGGTTTTTCTGAAGTACATTTGCTCATCATTTCTAATAGCACAATAGTATTCCAATACATTCATATACCACAACTTGTTCAGTCATTCCCAACTTGATGGACATCTCCTCAATTTCCAATTCTTGGTCACCACAAAAAGAGCTGCTATAAATATTTTTGTCATATGGGTCCTTTTTGCATTTTTATGATCTCTTGGGAATACAGACCTAGAAGTAGTATTGCTGGGTCAAAGGGTATGCACAGTTTTATAGCCCTTTGAGCATAGTTCCAAATTGCTCTCTGGAGTGGTTGGATCAGTTCACAATCCCACCAACAATGCATTAGTGCTCTAAGTTTCCCACATCTTCTCTAACATTATCATTTTCCTGTTTTGTCATGCATGTTAGCCAGTCTGAGAGGTGTGATGTGGTCCTTGGGAGTTGTTTTGATTTGTGTTTCTCTAGTCAATAATGATTGGAACATTTTTTCATATGCCTATAGATAGCTTTAAATTCTTCCTCTGTAAACTGCCTGTTCATATCATTTGACCATTTATCAATTGGAGAATGACTTGTATTCTTATAAGTTTGACTCAATTCTCTATATATTTTAGAAATGAGGCCTTTGTTGAAAACACTGGCTATAAAAGTTGTTTCCCAGCTTTCTGCTTCTTTTCTAATCTTAGTTGCATTGGCTTTGCTTGTGCCAAAACTTTAGAATTTAATGTAATCAAAATCATCCATTTTGCATTTCATAATGTTCTCTATCTCTTGTTTAGTCATAAATTCTTCCCTTCTCCATAGATCTGACAGGTAAATGATTCCTTGCTCTCACAGTTTGCTTATAGTATCAGCCTTTATATCTAAATCATGTATCCATTTTGACTTTATCTTGGCATACGGTATAAAATGTTGGTCTATGCGTAGTTTCTGCTGTACAATTTACCAGTTTTCCCAGAAGTTTTTGTTAAATATTGAGTTCTTATCCCAGAAGCTGGAGTCTTTGGATTTATCAAATAGAAGATTACTATAGTTGTTGACTATTGTTGCTATTCTGGACCTTTTGTTCTTCCAGATGAATTTTGTTATCGTTTTTTTCTAGCTCTATAAAATAATTTTTGGTAGTTTGATTGGTATGGCACTGAATAAGTAAATTAATTTAGGTAGGATTGTCATTTTATTATATTAACTGGCTTGCTGGGATGCCTCCTGTCCTGTGCTGCTCCCCCTCACCCAGAGCAAGATGAGCCTTTCCCATAATCCCCCAAGCTTCCTGGACTACAATACTGCTGCTCCCCATTTTTCTGCCACCTTAGCTGTTCCAGGGTTTTTCCTGGGGCAATATTTTCTGGGCTTTCAGAGGTCCATAAGAGAAAGTGAGAGAGACTTATTTCTTATCCTGCCGTCTTGGCTCCCAGAAGTCAAATCCTATCTACCTCAAGGCTAGTCTTTAAAAATGAATTTAAATGGTCTCTAAAAAATTTAAAAACAAATTTATAGGTGTAAGTTTAATATTTTTAGTTTACAGTAAGTAAATAACTTACCCCAGGTCATGAAGGTAGCAAGTGGAAGAGGCAGAATTTGAGCCCAGGTCCTCTAAATCTAAACTAACTATTTTCTTCACTATATTCCTTTTAGAGGGGAAGGGAAAGGAATAAGCATTTATATGGTACCCACTACATGATAAGTGATTTTTTTCAAGTATTAACTTGCGATCCTTACATCAAGCTTGTGAAGGTCAGCACTATTATTATCATCCTCATTTTAGAGTTGAAGAAATTGAGGCCAACAGACTTGTCCAGCTTAGCTAGTGTCTAAGGCCAAATTTGAACTTAGGTCTTCCTATCTCCAGGTCCACTGCTCTATCCACTACATCACTAGCTGCCCTCTAGTTCAGTAAGGTATATATGCTTTGTTATTTAGAAGAGGAACTTTGGAAACAAAACCGAGAAGCATATCTTTCTGATATACAAAATCACCTATATGCTACCAAGCCTTGAAGGATGAACCTGGACTTGTTTTCTGAGACTCAATGAATCACTACTAGGCAAAACCTTTAAGCAAGAGAATTTTGTGACAAATGAACAATGTAGTATTAATTCTTATCATTGGTACTCAGTTTATGGGATTTAATAAATCAAGACTTAGTTTACACTGAAAACAGATACAAAAAAAGAATTTAGGCAAATTTGTGGTTGATAGATGCATCATTTAGGAGAAACTAGTATGCATAGGGTTGTCTCTAACAGTTTTGAAGTTGATATCCAGGAGGACAAACCATTCATAATGTTACTGAGTACTCATATTTTTCCTGTAAGAAGAAAAATATTCTAGGATCTGGTAGCATGAGGAATAGGAATTATAGTTCTGATGGACAGTATGAATGCCCCCTTCCCTCTTCCCTACCTCCCCTATTCCCATCCAATAAGGAGAAGAATCATTAGGTTCTGGAGAACTCTGAGCTGAAGCAGCTGAGCACAAAGTGCAACTTGGTTTTGGAGAAGAGTAATAGGGTGTCAGCAGCCCAGTGCTGTCTGGGAAGCCTGTGGTTGAGGGAAGATAGAGATGTTGCAGTTAGCACTTTGAATGGAGCCAAAAGCTGTAGATATTCATGTGGCTCTTGCTTGCTGCTGTGCCTCTTCAGCATCTTTTAATTGCATACAAAGGGATTACACTGGAGGAAGCCAGTGAATACTTGGAATGCACAGAATTAAACAGGTATGAGGGTCTAAACTCAATCTAAAATAGCTCAGGCTGCATTCTGACTTTGGAGGTTCTAAGCTTTAATTGTGAGAGATTCTTATGGTTTGGGTCTTTTTGTTAATAATTCATAAGCTTCATTAGAAGTCAAACCATTTGACTTGGTGCTATTCACCCCCTACAAGCCATGTGTAAGCAAGGCTTAGGTAACACAGAGTGGGTAATGAAGCTGCTGGTCTCTGGAGTAAGGGAGAGAATAAAAATGTAAATTAAGAAAAATGTATGCTCCCAGGCAACCCAGTGGAATTAAAAAAGGTATGGTTTTGGAGGAATGGCCAAAAGCCCACTTCCAAAGATAGAGTTTCCTCTCTCACCTATAAAACTAACCTTGCCAGGTCGTGCCACCTAGTGGTTAGAAGAGCATAATAGAATTTCACAACTGGAAGGAAATTTGGAGATTGTCTAATGCCTCAATTTAGAAATAAAGGCCTAAAAATATGAAGCAATTTGTTCAAGATCACACCATACCTGAATTGATGGGATTTGAACCTAGTTCCCCTGACACCCAAACCACTTTGGGTTAGAGACTAGGAAGATCACAAGTCTGGCCATTTGCTAGTTTAAGTGTGAAGTATCAGAAGGGTACTAAGACATTACAACAGTTATAAAATAATAAGTTAGATTTGAAGTGAACTTAGAGACCATGAATTCCAACACCCTCATTTTACAAAGATTTCTGTAACTCACTGGAACTCATTGGGATTTCAAATGTTGATAACACTTGTCCAGGACTGCAAAACTAGTTAGCTACCGAACAGAGCTAGAACTAGAACTCACCTATTCTTACTCTTAATGTAGTATTCTTTCTTCTCCCTCAGAAATATTCATATTGCTGGTATAGTGAGTAACAAGTAATCTAGATATTTAAGAAAACACCTGGATAATTAGGTCCATGAACGGGAACTAACAACAACAATATATATGCATGTGTATATGTGTATAAAGACATATTCAGTTACCAAAATCTTTGTTCATGTTAAAAACTTTAATCTTTTAAAACTTTACTACATCTTTTGGAACTCTAGGTGGCACAGTGCCAGACCTGGAGTCAGGAAGACTCATCTTCATGAGTTCAAATCCAGCCTTAGACACTTCCTAGCCATGATCCAGCTATGGATTTGTTGGCCAAAACCCAAACATTTGGCTGCCTTTCCTGAAGAAATGTTTTATGTTCATGGAAAATAGTCCCTTTTGGTAGCCTGAAAAAAATACATTTAAGTAAAATGGATATGTTTTGTTTGTAGTAAGATTTTTTAAAAAAGAGACTGAACTTATTTTTTGAAAATTTTACTTCGAAAAAAATTACTTTTGAAAAAAAAAAACACAAACATTAAAAAAATTCTCAAAGTTCTTCCTCTACCAAGAAAACAAACAAACAAACAAATAAAAGTATTGCAACATTCATCATATTCTTTTGTATAGTGATTTTAAAATAGGTTATGATTGCTACTTTTTTTGAAGATAGACTTTTCCGGAGTCTTGAATCTGTACAGTGGCATAATAATTTCAAATTACATTTAAGATATAGGTTGCCATTTCCTACTTCTTCTCCCTCTCTTGAACTGAGTTTCCTGGGTACAATGTCACCTCCTGTTTATACAAAGGAACATATTTGAATGACTGAGTTAAAAGCCCTAAAAATGGTGTACCATAGAAATGCTGTCATGGCCTCTATTCTATGGTAGTTCTTAGAGAAATGATTGTAATGTCATTAGACTTTATTGTGGAAATTGAGCTTCCTAATGTCAGTAGAGGTAGGGAAAAGGAGGCAGAGAAGAAGCATCTCTCAGCCTTTGATGTATAATGACATTCAGAATATTCTTTAGTACTTGGCTGATAAACAACTCAAGTCAGAGTCTACAGAGATCCTTGTTTGATTTTAAATTTGTAAGCTGGCCATGTGATCTCCTTTGACTCTACAGCATTCTAATGTGATCCATTTATCTAATGTCATTAACATTGTAGTTTGAATATACAATTAAGAAGAAACTGTCAGTGCCAGTGGCTGTTGAAGGGGATGGAATAAAAAAAAGAAAGAGAAGAGGAACTGCAGTTTTTAATATGCATCTGTGTAGCTTTTAAGTTGAGATTTTTAAAAAATCAGTGAGTTTCCATATTGTTCTGTCTTTATTGAGAGAGTAATTCAATAAATATGTTAATTAACTGTTCTAAAATGAAAAGGGAGTGAAAGATTTCTTTGTGTCATTTATTTTTGTCAAATTTTTCTTTGTGTTTTTTTCCTGCTAAGAAATTTCCTGTCCTTTTATTTTGGGCATCATATTCCAGTGATGCCCTAGTAACGTGGAACACTGGCTCCTACATTTTTCCCCTTCCCCTTCCCCTTCTTTTACCTTTCCCTCTGCCTCTCCCTTTTCCCTTCCCCTTCCCTCTTTTCTTCCTGTTATTTCCTACTCTATGTTCTTAATCTGATACTGTTCCACTTCTATGGTGACATAAAAAGTCATGAATAGAAACATGTCAGGGTTCCATGTGATGGAGAGGCCAATATCACTTGTTTTCAAAACAACCCTCTGTTCCTTGGTGAGGTGGGGGGAGGGACAGGGCTCAAACATTGACAAATGTCTTAGGACCTTTGAAACTCATTACACAATGGGCAGAAGACTTTCTTCCTGTCTCTGACAGGTCCTCTCTGCTTATGACCTCTAGTGTGAGCACTGATAGTTCAGCAGATGCCATTCTTAGATGGACACATCTCCTCTTTTGGTCTTCCTAATATTTTTCTTACTGGGGATATGTTTAGTTAAATTTACAAGTTATTTTTGGTTGTTGTTTTAGTCCCGCCCGACAATTTGTGACCCTGTGGGCCTGTGCCCATGGGGGTTTTCTTTTTAGAGATGCTAGAATGATTTATCATTTCTTTCTCCAGTGGCAAACAAAGGTTAAGTGACTTGTCCAGGGTCACACAGCTAGTACGTGTCTGAGGCCAGATTTGAACTCAGGAAGCTGAGTCTTCCTGACTCTGGGGCCAGCACTCTATCCACTATCCACCTAGTGGCACTGCCTATATAACCTTGGGAAAGTCCTTTAACTTCTCTAGGTCTTGGTACCTGCATCTGTAGGAGGGCTTGAACTAGAGGGCCTCTGAGCTCCCTTCCAGCTCTAAATCAATGATCCTGACTTGATGCAGTCCACTACTGCCTTTTTGTTAAACTGCTGTGACCCCATATATCCTTTATTTACTGTGACATAACCATGGCACCAGTTTTGCTGTCTTTTTGGCCTAGCGAACTAGAAAAGGAACTTAGCAAATAAATATTGGGAAATCAGGTGTTGCAGAGGACTTGTCTATCCCCTAAGGCTTTGGCATTCTGCTTCTTCCCTGAGCTATGTTTTGCAATGTACTTTATGGTAGCTCCTCTAGATTTCAATTGATTTAAGATGTCCACCTAATTTTATTCATGAATACTAAATTTAGGCCAAATAATGTTCTTGATTATTTAAACTCCTGGGAAGCAGAATCTCTTCCATTGTTGAACTTAAACAATTTGACAATGGGTATCTGAGGCTTAGTCTCCTTCAGAGCTGAGTTCATTTATATTTAACTCTTGATGATACATGTTGTTTCTTCAGATTCTTGCATAAAGTGAATTTCATAAGATTTCTACAAGTTTTATGACATCTGGCTGTAGCGGGAACTGTGTAATTGGTTGATATCCTTGGCTCTGTGGCTGCTTATTGGTTATGATAGTATTCTGCTATCATTTAGTTTAAAATGAGAAGGCTTGGAGGTGGGAAGAGTACATATCTTTCTCAGAACAAAACACAGAAGGTGACTCATTATTGTCACCGATATATGGAGTTTGGAGGCCATAGTGGATTAATGGAAAATATAGAAACTGAGTATCTGGCCTACCAATTATTAATGGTTGGAGTTAATTGTGGCCACTTTAATTCAACAAACATTTATTAATTGTTCCAGAGGCTGAGGCTGCAAAGACAAAACTGAAATGACCTCTGGCCCCAATAAGCTTATGTGTTATCGCTGCATAGAGCCGTGAGAAGCTGAACATACTTCTATTGATCTATTCCTTAATAGAATCTTATGCATCATACAAGTGAAGCCCACCATTTGTCCCCAGTTTGTCTGTATTTAAATTCTTCTATGTTGTGTGGAGAAGTAATCCCAAAAATGTATGAAATTTAAACTATCACAAATTGAATTATATAAATAAAACACTTAGTCTAGAAAAGAATCCTGTTTAATTTTTTTTACAATATGAAGACACTTTTGAAGTTTGACTTTTTAGTATCTAATTCATTTTCTTAATTTAAATTTTCATATATTGGGTTTTTGGGCTTCTTTGTTTTACTTTTTTCATTTGACCATACACAACTTAGCTAAACAAAACTTTTAAAAAGATGTCTTGCATTGTACACTTTGCCTTGGTTTTTCAAATGCTGAAGAAATTGCAAGACCCTTCAATGACAGATTAATGGTAAATACTTCATTGAGATACTAAGGAAAAAATCTGGCTATGCTTGTTGGGGCTCGTGTTGTTTGCATGTGTTTTACTCCCTTGAATTTTTTAGATCTACTTCCCAGAGGGAGTTCTCCAGAAATGGAATCGCAGGATCTCAGAGATAGAAGACACCTCAAAGTTTCTAGGCTTATTCTTACCTGAACAGGAATGGCTTCTTCAGCATCTCTGACAAAACTCACTATGTAAATCTGTGGAGCCTAGTGTGAAAAAGCCTTAGACTTGGCATGAGAGACCTTCCCTGATTGAGAAAGCTAGTCAAATCTTGATGTTTCTTCTTTCAGACCATGTGCTAGCTGATTCAGATGTGTGCAAAGCTTACTTTCAATAAGAGGAAACAGTACAACATGATACATACACACATTGACACACACACAAACAGACATACATATACATACACAAATATATGCACAATATCAGACGGGTAGCTTTTTAAAAACAAGGGCTTAAATAATAGGTCCTTGGTCCAACGACTAAGTCTTATGTGACGAGAGATTTTTGAGTTTATGATAATTATCATGTTGTAATGAAGGCATGGAGAGCTGACCTTGGAAAAAGCCCTAGATTCAAGCCCCATCTTTGCCATATACTGTTTGCAGCTCCCTAGGTCTTTAGGTTGCCAGAGATGGTGCTTATCAGCAGTCATGCAGGGATTTTCCTCATTGGAAGCTCCCTATTCTGTTTGAATGAAATTATAAGCTCAGTACAAAAAAAGACAGATCACAAAGTATAAACTTTTAATAGCTTGTCCTGTTTTACTTGTTAGCATTCATTTGCTCTGAGAACATAGAAATACACCTCATGTTATGTAACTTTGGTCCACATGTGTAGCTGCCTTTGGAGTCTGTGGTAGATCCATTAACCAAGAACAAAGGCAGAAGCTTTTCCAGCCTTTGACTACAAATCTATACTTGTCTTTTCCTGACTTTTGAAAGTTATTTCTTTGTTGGCCTTCTGTTGTCTTGATGGCTATGATTATAATATCCGCTCAGCTTTTGAACTCCAATTAAAAACCTTGATACTCTTTTGCTGGTTCAGTTTTTGAATCACCTCCTGGGATTTCTGTGGGATATTTAGAGTCTTTTCTTGATTTCAGGCTATTAGAGGAAAAATTGTTTAAGGGCATATTCAGATGTGAAGCTATGTGTTCTCTGTATCCACAGTGGTGGTAGGGGGTTGGAAGCTTTCTTCCCAGGGAAGCATTAGACTCTAAAGATCTGGAATGCATGTTCCTTTGAAATTTTGTTTCTAAAGGAAGCATAAATGTGTGTACTTTGCTTTGAAGTTAAGTCATGGTTCATTGAATAAGTACTGAAACAGTTGTCTTAGGTAACAGGAGCAGAATTGCCCTAATTTTTCAGTGTTCCTCCCTCTATTCATCTTTTAATCACAAAGTTCCATGAAGTCAATTTGCTTTACTCAAAGATATTTGTTTAAAATTTATGTTTGGTTAGGCTTTTGAGTTCTCTGCTAGTTTTGGAAATATTTTCTTTGTGCCCCATGCTGCTCATTCTGTAGATTGTAGATTCTATAGCTTCTATAGATTGAGGTTTAGATTTGGAGTAGGAACATCTGGGCTTAAATATTGTTCCATATACTTACTAGTGTCATGAGTAAAATTCAACAAAGGTAGACTGAGGCAATTCTCTCTGAGAAAGATAACATTTTACTAATATGGGCTCTACCTGACAATAGTTGTGTCAATGCTTTTGCCTCAGTTGGCCAGACACCCAAAGATGAGGACTTAACTAATTTTTACAAGGTTAGAACAAAGAACAGAAAAGGGTAGGCGAATTATGGAGTTGAGGACAACATGATTGATTACAAGGCTGATTAGTTACAAGGCATAGAGGACAGTATGATTGGTTGGAAGTTGGGAATGAGGGCTACCAACAGTCTTCTGCCTTTTCCCTCCTGTGACCAAGAAAATTTCCTTGAGTCCACCTGCAAGGTCAAAGACATTGGCCCAGATTTCTTTGGACAGAAAACCAGACATCCTTAAAGGATAACTTGGTGGTGTAAAGATACTGGACCGGACTCTCTGCTGTCTATCCACATTCCCAAGGATAATATATTTCTTTGAGGCAGGAATAGTAGAGTGATTAGCAGGAGAGCGGGGTATCTAAACTTAATTCATTACAGGCCAGCTGAGTTTCAGCACTAAGTTTAGAGACAAAGAACCATGATTTAGGATGTTACAGAACAAAATTAGTTAACTGTAAATAGGATCAATAAAAACGATACAGAATCAATTTAATCTTTTCACTATCTAGGTGATCCTGTGCAAATTACTTAGCCTTCCTTCCTGAGCTTCCTCATCTATAAATTAGGAGTGGTAATATCCTACCTACTTCAGAAGGCTGTTGTGTGGAGAGTCAGCCTTGAAGAGTACTTTGAGTTATTATTATCTCTTGACATATTATTCAAATGTAGATGTGGATAAAAGACCCATATCATGTGGCCTGTCCTTTATTTTGTAGCTAGTGATGCCAGTTGTCCATTTTAGGAGCTCCGTCCCTTCATCTTATGGACTGCATAAAGACTTTGCTATGTAAGAGCTACTGCATTTTTGATGCCTGACAACTTGTTCTTTGTATTTCTGGGTCCTGAAACTTCTGATGTAGGCTTGCCTGCCAGAATAAGGAAGGGCTCAGAGAGTGATGTGGATATAATTGTCACTAAACATAAGGATGCAGGGCAAACTTGCAATCCACAACCACTCTTTGTTCTCAAAGTCAAGCTGTCTTCAAATCTGGACATTCAGATGAACTAGGAGGTGGAGGGGAATGGCAATACATGAAAATTACAAGATCTAAGATGTGTGTTCCATGTACTGCTATGATCCCCACTTTACCCTCAAGCACCACAAATATTTCATCTTTCCAGCCCTCATCTATAAAATTAAGAGGTTGGAGTAGATAATCTATAAGGTCCTTTCTATCTCTTAAGCTTTGATCTTATGATCCATTTCCCTTAGCTAGGGCATTTGCCTCTCTTAGATAAAATTCTAGGGCCTTTCCTTTGTTGATCATTCCCTATTTATTTTGTACATAGCTTATTTGTATATATCTATTTGCATCTTGTCTCCCCCATTAGATTGTGAGTTTATCAAGGGCAGAGTGTCTTTTTCCTTTTTCTGTATCCTCAGCACTTAGTACAGTGTCTGACACATAGTAGTCACTTAGAATTGATAAATAGATATATAGAATGATTTTACATTTACCCACAGACACACACACACACACACACACACACACACACACACACTCTTACACTTCTAAAAAGGCTTTGACTCAATGCAATTGCTCCTGTCACTATAATTATATTTGTTAGTGTTTGTACAATTCATTGTATGTTTCTTTCTGCTTACACTTAGAGCTTTGGAAGGTTACTTGATGTCATAGGAAAAGCACTGGACTCTGAATGTGCTAAGGGGAAAGTTCCTTGATGTCAGGGACTGCCATTTTCCTCTTCATATCCCTACTTGTTAACATGGGGAATGGCACATTGTTGTTGTTTTTCAGTCATTTCAGTTGTATCCGACTCTTTGTGATCCCACTGGGGTTTTCTTTGAAAAGATAGTGGAGTAGTTGGCCATTTCTTTATCTAGCTAATTGTACAGATGAAGAAACTGAGGCAAACAAGTTTAAGTGACTTGCCCAAGGTCATGCAGGTAGTAAGTGTCTGAGGCAAGATTTGAACTCATAAAGATCAATCTTCCTGACTCCAAACCTGCTACTTTATCCATCGTACCACCTAGCTGCTCCATAGCACGTACTTAATGAACTCTTGCTGAATTGAAATGGAAAGATGCTCTCAGTACCCATTGTAGATGAAAAACCAGAAAGTAGAACACAAGTATTCCTGCTCTGGCTTTCACTTAAGATCATGGAAATATAGCCAAAAGGAAACTCAAAAGCTGTCTAGTCTGGCCCCCTCATTCTGTAGATAAGGAAAATGAGGCCTGGGGTGGTTAAATATGTCCAAGATCACATAGGCAATAAATTGGCATAAGCAGGATTTGGACACATGTCCTCTGACTCTATTGTACTGTGCTGAGTCCCAGGAGCAGCGGCTGCTGTTATGGCTTTTGTCAAGATGTATTTGTCGACATTCTCCCTCTCATTGAGCTGGCCGTAGGTCACAAGGGTGAGCATCCTCATACAGAAAACATGACCATAGTTATTTATTGGAAAGCTCCACACTCCTGTTCATTTTTCAACCTTGATTTGAAGAGAATTGCCTACACTGCAATATAATTGTTCATTCACAAGATGGATGCATCATATCAATTCAGAGTGGGGGTGAGAGGAAAGCAATCCCCAAACAACAACAAAAAAATAACCAAACCTCTGTGCCAGGAGAAAAGATCCATCTGACTTGGTGGCAGCTAATGCACTCCTTCCAAAGAGATTAAGAGAAGGAGTTCGTGGGAAATATGAGGTGTGTCCCTCAAGCTGCTCTCCCAGACCCTGTAGGCTATAGTGTGATGTACTAGTTTACTAAAGAGAATTAAAAAAAAATTAAGATCAATATTATTTCAGTCCCCAAATATAAATGTATTTAAGAACATTCTGGGTAATGTTGCAAAATTAATGTTATTCTTACTCTGTTGAAATAGAAATGCCTTCAACCTTTTAGGAAAAAGCAATAGCAAATTATAGCAAAAAAATTCATTTTAGAAGTCATCTCCATCTAAAATAAGCTGGGCCCCAAGGTCAAGTCATCAATTTGGCATTCCATTTCCATAATGCGATTCCGTGGTGTATTTCCTTATTATTGGAGCCACATTTGCTTTCCTGTTAGGTTTATAAATGGCTCAGTTAATATGCCTTTACGGACAAAACCACCTTTGGTTAATAGCTGAACAGGTTTCTTTTGCATGAAAATAAGAAGTTTAAAAGGCCATTGGTTTGATCTCTGTGGCTGCTTTGCTTTTTGGTTGACACAATCTTTCTTGCTTCTCCTCAGATGGTCCAGGCTTAGCCATTGTGTTGTTGTGAACTTACCTGGTAACTGACACACTGACTTTCTAAGGAATACAAATAAAAAACAATGGACTTGTTCAAAAAGACCCAAGTTCAAATGAGGCTTCAAACTCTTTGTGATAATGGGGAGGTCACTTAATGTCTCCTGGTCTCAGTTTTCTCATCTGTAAAATGGTGGAAATAGCATCTGTTGCACCTCCCCTAAAGGATTATTGGGAGGCTCAAATCAGATAATATACAAAAGAGGCTTTACAAACTTTAAAGTGTTTCAAATATAATTTATTATTATCATTGTATACTCTTTCTTTTCTATTAGATTGTAAGCTCCTTGAGGGCATGGACTGTCTTTTGCCTCTTTTGCATCCCCAGAACTTAGTACAGCGCCTGGCACATAGTAGATACTTAATAAATGTTAATGGATTGAGTGACTATTCTTATTCAGTAGAATCCTAATAGAAATTATACTGAATGTTCTTTGGGATATTATGCAAGGGGATAACATTTACCTTACTGTAGTTGAATAAAAGGATTAGACTCTGCCTTTATTTTACCTTGGTTCACTGAAAGATCTTCAGGACGGTTCCAGTAGCAGAGAGGAAAACAGAAGAGATAAGGACCTCATTCTCTTTCCACATGGATTTCTCCCACGAGGTCTATATACTTTAAGAGCTTTTTGTTTATTACATCTTTAGGATTGAGTGCTTGGTATGGTGACATCTGTTAAAACCATTGTTTTAAAGTTTTAATGGATCAGTGTTATATCCAGTGAATTGTGGGCAGTAGGTTGGTCTCTGGTAATGCTATGGTTCTTGAACAGGTTATTGGTTGGATTCTCTCAATTATTTTCAGGTATGTATTTCAAGTGTGGGAATTTGTTATCTGTCAGTTTATGAAAGAGATTGAACTTCGGACATATAATTCCAGCCACCAGATAATTTTTTGCTGGGAATATGGCAGGTACCAAATTTTTGTAGCCTCAAGTAATATATTGTATCATTTGTGCCATTCTGTGCATAATTTGCATTGGTTACTTAGTTGGGGATTCTTTTTATAAAACATTTTTATTTAAAGTTGAGTTCCAAATTCTATTCCTCTTTCCCTTCCCTGTCCCATCCCTGAGAGACTAAGCAATTAGATATAGGTTATACACGTGCAATTATGTAAAACATTTCCATATTAATCATTTTGTACCAGAAGACTTGAACAAAATAAAAAAATGAAAGAGAGTGAAAAATAGCATGCTTCAGTCTGTATTCAAACATTATCAGTTCTTTCTCTGGAGGAGGACAGTATGCTTTATCATGAGTCCTTTGGGATTGTCTTGCTGAGAATAGCTGTCATTCACAGTTGATTACTATACAGTATTGCTGTTACTATGTACAACATTCTCTAGGTTCTATTCACTTCACTATGCATCAGTTCATGTAATTCTTTCCAGGTTTTTCTGAAATCATCTTGCTCATCATTTTTTATAGCACAATGATATTTCATTACAATCATGGAACACAGCTCGTTTAGCCATTCCCCAATTGATGGGCATCCCTTTGATTTCCAATTTTTAACCACCACAAAAAGAGCTACTATAGCTTTGTGCAAATAGGTCATTTTCCTTTTTGGGGATGTCTTTGGGATATAGCAGTGGTATTGATGGATTAAAGGGTATGAAGTTTTATAACTCTTTGGGCATAGTTCTAAATTGCTCTCCAGAATGGTTGGATCAATTTGCAACTCCACTAGCAGTGCATCAGTGTCTTAGTTTTCTAATTTTGGGATTCTTAAGGATAATCCTTTATAATTTCTGGTGGCTATATTCTGGTTCTTAACATAAACCCTTCTATTTCCGTTTTAAACAAAAACAATTAATCATTTGTTTGACACTTCTTTATTTACATACTGTTTGCTGAGTTAATGGGGAGAAGGCCTTTTGATTCCACCCTGAAGGTTTAACTGTTTTGTAGGCTCCCACTAGAAGCAAGCCACTTTTGATTATATTGGACAAATCCAATAGTGTTTACTTGTTATCATTTGTTACTATTGCTTTGTGGGGGAATGTTTGCTGGTTCCAGGAGTAATTCTCCTGGGTTCTGACCCATTCATCATATTCTCTGAGAATGTTCATCAATTCTTTGGTGAGGACGTTTTGATCTTTTTAAAATTTGTAAAATTCTCAAACCTGAAACTGCTATATAAATGCTATTATCATTATGATTGTCTTTCTAAATTTGCCTTAGGGTGATAGGGCCTGCGTTTTGTTAATATTGTACAGGGCTTCTTTAGGGCACCTTCTAGATCTGTTATGGCCTGTTTTTACATTGCCAAAACTGTGCATTACAAGTGGTAATGCATAGGCACTTTAATATAATTATCTTCTTCCTTCTTGGATGGAATTCAGAAAGAAAAGACCTAGAGGCAAGTTGTTATCCTTCTCTCATTCTTTTCTATACACACTATTCTACAGACTACTGTACCAGTAGAGAAAACAACTGCTTTTTTAATTGAATAAAAGCTTCCAATGCAAACTCATTCTCTGTAGACTCACTAAAAGCATCCTCAGGGCAACTAGGATTATTATTATTTTTTAGGAATTTTAAGTCACAGAAATTCTAGTTCTTGACTATCATTAATGAAAGCAAAGGCGTAAATAGAAATTGGCCTTTAAGAAAGCCTGTGTTATTAAGAGAGGAATTAAGAAAGTTATTGGCCTAAGAAAGATAGTAAGCTTATCTTCTATTTCATTAGATTTAGCCTCCTCGAGGCTGTTCTTATTAGAATGGTTTGAATCCTGGTAAGCTTCTTGGCTAGGCCACACATCGGAAGGAGGTGTGGAAATCTGCTTAGGGAACTTGTGTGTAAATGCCAGACCAATGAAACCATGGTAAAAGAGAGACTGATTAGCAATAGAAAAAGATCAGGAGGAGGTGCAGCAGTCCTTCACTTAGGTGTAGTAAAGGACATTCCCTATCTGTTTGCCTATCATTCTCTTGTTCTAGATATTCTCTCCTCCCAAAGTTTTTGTGTTTCCATTTCCTCTTGGCTTCTAGTCAGTTCATCAGTGAACTTGCATTTATTTGTTTTTTTGTTTGCTTGTTTGTTTGTTTTTGGAGGGGGGAGGGCAGGGTAAACAGGGTTAATTGACTTGTCCAAGGTCACACAGCTAGTAAGTGTGTCAAGTGTCTGAGGCTGGATTTGAACTCAGGTCCTCCTGACTCCAGGGCTGGTGCTCTACTCACTGCACCACCTAGCTGCCCCTGAACTTGCATTTATTAAGTCTTTCTTATATGCCAGCCACTGTGTTAAGCTTTGGGGATTCAAAACCAGTTCCTATCCTCAGAAAGCTTACATTCTGATGCCCGAGGTAGCATGTAAATGTCTTCCCCTTGTACCTTTTCAGTCTCCTTTGCCCCTTAGTGTGACTGTATCTAAGATCTGGTTCTACCTCCTACAGGAGATTTATCCCGATGCCCCAGTTTCAAATATCCTTCTGAAATTGCTTGGTAGATACAAAGTACCTTGATACGTACACACACATATGATGTCAGATGTGGTATTTGTATAATCAGAACCCAGCACAGTGTCATGTTCCCAATGATAGTTTTAAAATGTCGGCTAACTGAATGCATAGCAAGATAAGTGTCTTTTATTTACCCTTAGATATGAACAGTACAAGCTAATGGTGTGCTTTTGGGAATCTTTGGAGTAGAACATGTGATTCCTAGGGGTTGACTTTAGGTCTAGGAATTTGGAAGAGCCTGTGACCTTTTCCCTGGGGCCTGCTTTTGTTGTGGTTTTGGAGTTCTGGAGAAGTCAGGGGTGAGGGCCAAAAAAGTAGTTTTTCTTAGCTGGTAGTTGTCAAAATCCAGCCCTTTCAAGGGTTCTTATAAGGTCAAATCAATTTTCGTGCTACTCGTACTGAGATCTTTTCTAATTTGGTAATGATCAACAGCTATAATCCATACGAACAAAAGCTCTTGGAGAGGTGCTCCTCAATGATTTTTAATAATTTAAAGGGATTTTGAGATCAAAAAGTTTGAGAACTGTTATTCCAGGCTATAGGTTTAAAGAAAAGGAGCAATGGCACCCTTCATATTTCTTTCTAGATTGTTCATCCTGTTTTGTTGGGATCAGAAAGGAGAAAGGCATTGAAGGTCCACATTTCTTCCAGGAAATAAGGATTATGTTTTTGGCTGGAATTTTCCATTTGCTAGACATCTTGGGACCCTGCATCTAGTAGATATAGAGTCTAAGAGTAGGAGAACCCCTAATAGATATGTAGTATCCCTTTTATGGTGTGGTAGATAGTGAGAGAAAGGTTTTATAGAGACTCATGCATTTCTTCTTGTTAATAAACTAATGGGATTCATTATCCTCTAGGGAGGTACAAAGCAAAAATATGAATGGATTGCAAAAGTGTTTGTTTAAATTTAGAAATGAGATGGCTACTAAGAGAAGCTGATAGATACTCAACTTGTGCATTCAACACCAACAAGACAGCTAGGGCCTACTATGATATTCTTCTGGGGTCCAAAACAGAACACTACATTGGTTAAACTATCAACCAAATAATAGATCTGTTATTTTTATAGTGCCTGCTACATTTTAGAGTGCCTACTACATACTATTAGGCAGTTAGATGCTGCAGTGTATAGAGTGCTGAACCTAGAATCAGGAAAACTTACCTCCTTGAGTTCAAATCTGAACTCAGACTCTGTGTGACCCTGGGCAAGTCACTTAACCCTGTTTGCCTCACTTCCTCATCTGTAAAATGAGCTGGAGAAGGAAATGGCAAACCAGTCCAGTATCTCTGCCAAGAAAAGCCCACATGGAGCCACAACGAGTTGGACATGACTGAAACAACTGAACTAAGGATTATGGGTTGGTGGGGGGAGAGGAGGAGGAAGGCTGAATAATAGTAGGAAGATCCTCTCTGCCAGACCGTATTCTCAGCTAAACTCTATTCCTTATTACAGTCCTTTCAGGCTGTCTTACACAAGTGAAAGTCACACCTTGTAACTCATCACTTAAAAATAAGAGCTCCAGTTCCATCTGCAGCAGTTCCTTGCTTCAGGTGGATAAAGGTGCTTCATTTCCAAATGCTGTTTTCAGGAGCATCAAAGCTCTAAAAAGTTCTGGCACAATGGTTCACATAATTAAACCTTTCCAAAATGCTTCCATTATTTGCAGTGTTGCATTTCAGTGGAAGATGTTGAAACATTCAGATGGGTCTCTCTCTGCAAAATATCGAATTGCTGCACTTCAACTCCTGATACCACATAATGAAAAGGAGCAAGAAAGTTACTGTATCCAAGAGGAGATTTTCCAAACACTCCGCAAAGATGCTTAACAGGACTTGTCTCGGAGACACTGAGGCTGGGCTCAAAGGCTGCAGCTATGAGCGTCCACGTTTTCCCACATTCTGTTTTTTTTCTTTCTCTTTTTTGTATCCCTTAAATCTCCTGGACCATTTTATGAGGACACTGACTTGACATAGGTCATTCAGTTAGTCTGTATTTATAAAGCACATATTCTGCACTACAAAAATGAAACAGTTCTCCTTCTTAAGGAACTTACATTCCCTTGGAGGATTCATATATCTTACTCTATTCAGAACAAAGATAAAATGCAATGCTCTAAAACAGAAGATAGTTAGGGAAGGAAGACACTAGCAGAACACTTAGCAGGACTGGGGACCAGGCTGGGCGTTTGGCCCAACTCACCATCTTTGTCACCATGATCACTTGGAGGCTTTGCTCCTTCCTTGTCGTGTGTCTCCGCAGGCCAGAATTTCTTCCGTTTTTGTGCCCTTCCTTTGGTCACATGGACCATCAGCTGTAGATATTTGAATTTAGAGCTAGAGGTGATCTGCACTCCATCTGGTGTCATCTCCAGTTGTCCTGACCTATGTCTTGTAACTGGACTCCTTTGACCCTGAAGGAGAGAGTATGGCTGATGGCTCAGCACAGTCCTGCCTCACTTAAATCCAATTAACTTACAAGTCAAGACATCATCCTCCCGATACCATCATCAGTCCTCTACGAGAATGAAGGACAAACAACAACCAAAAGGGTCTCAGGGGTCCTTGTATTTGACACTGGCACTTTTTAGATGAAAGGCAGTGTAGGAAGAGGCCCAGAGAGCTTAGGGGAGTTGCCCAAGGTCATACAGCTATTAGGATTTGAACCCACTATCACTGATTCCAATTCAAGTGCTATTAGTACAACACCACATAGACCGTGGTTTCATGTTCAGTCCTTCAGTAAACCCAAGGGTTTCCTTATAAATAGAAAACCAGAGATAAGGTCTTCTCCTTTGTCACAGAAACTTTAGGAGTTTTAAGGCTGCCCAGTGGCTTGTGTTTAGTCTATAGGGCCTGAATTGATGTCACAGTATTTCTCTTGGCTGCACCAGCACTGGCACTCACAGGTAATATAATGTAGTCCTCTCATCAAGTCTGACCTAGCTAGTACCCATAAATCCTGCTCTCTACCTTCCCCCAAACCGTGTGATACAAAGCAAGAAAAAAGGAGAAACCCAAAGCAAGGGGATTCTCCTGAACCTTTTGACTCTCTAGGACATTAATTCAGTCTTTTTTCACCTAGTAGCACATTGCTAACTCACCAGAGGCACTAACTATACCAAGACTAGTCTTGGTCATTCATCTCATCATGTACAATATACAAGTGAGTACTTTAATGGTAACATATATCCTAGCAAACCTAAATATCCTGGTAGAATTACAGGAAGTTGCTCAGTGAAAGGGTCTTTCTCTCACTGTATCTACATGCCTCTCCCTTAAAGATTGTATCCCTATATGGTACTGCCAAGCTTGGTCTCTGGTGACATTATGATAGGAACTAGAGCTGGAAAGGACCACAGAGAGGATTTAGACCAAGCCCATCATGCATTGTGGCATTAGGGGTAGAGAACTGGCCTGAAAGCCAACAACATCTGGGTTCAGGTCCTGCTTCTGGCACCTATTGGTGTGACTGACTCTAGGTGAGTCATTTAACTACAGTGTTTTAGGTAATTCTCTAAGACCATAAGTTGCCAAGAAGGTACCCATCTGTATTGGTAGCATTTCCTTACCCTGGAGTTCCTTATACCAATGAAACCACAAGTTCAGTCACTGTCCCTATCTCCTTGTTTGACAGATGAGGAAGCTGATGGTTAGAGAGAGGAGAAATGCCTCCTTGCCCAGGGTCACACAGAGCTGGAATTTGTACCTCAGTCCTTTGGCTCCACATCCTTCTCTTTCCACTGTTGCATGTTGCTTTTTCCTCTTGAATGAATTTCTAAAGCTTTACTCTTTCTATCCTAAATATAAGAGAATATAGTAGTTAAGAAATGATAAATTTTCATCACCAGAAAAAAAAACTAGAGAAGGAACTACCTTGATATTTTGTGTCCTCTCTTGCCTTACTTGAGACCCTTACCATTATTTTTAATATCCTTTGTCATCATGAAAGTTTGTCCAATTCCGGAGTCAGTCAAATGACAGCAGACTTTGGATTTGGGGAGAACAGGAAGACAAAGCCCCAAGTTTGGTGACTGGAAGAAAGTGGGGGGTCTGTAAATGACAGTCAGAGATAAGAAGATTCACTCCCAGAGCTGGCAGAAGAGCCATCTCATGGTTTTGTTGCTTCATCGTGGCCATTAAAAAAAGCCATATATCTGAGGAGCTGGTGATTTTTGTCTTGGCAATGTCTTCAGCAAAACAGGAAGAGATGTCGATGCTTGTGGAAGGGTTGCCATGGTAATTTCTCATTATTCCTGAGTTATCAGGAAGACTTAGGCTAGTCTTTCTGCAATATACGCAGGCTGTTTCTGCTAGTAGACATGTCTGTGTGTGCTGGGCTCATAAAAAATTGGTTTCACTCACCACCACTTCTAATGGGCTTTCAGCTGCCTATATGTAACCTGCCAGACCCTACGCCATTTTCTATTGGTGTGAAAGTGTTTTCCTGTCACTTCCATTGATTGGTGAGCATTCAGTCATAGGGATTAGATTTAAAATGATTTCTTTCAGAGAAAGGGAAAGACTTTACACCTTTTTTTTCCAGTGTCGGGGCTCCAGGTAAAGAAAGTCACAGCTTACAGAAGTGCCAATTAGGGCTAGTTATAATTTGGCTGACCTTCTGGGGCTCTGAAAGCCTCTTTGAATGACTCTCTTCTCACAAGGAGGAGATTTTATTTCCCTCTCCTGCGGACGTAGAATGTGTGAGGTTGGTTTTGCGCATACGTCTTTGCTTCTCAGCACTGTCTGGATCTTAGGGGCAGGATTTTTGATTCTTGTATCATATAGTTCAAGTCTAGGGAGAAAAGGAGGTTTTCTGTGACAGCTTGAACACAATGATCAATAAACTATCCCCCAAATTAATTTTTGCTTTATGACTGGTGTGTATGTGTGTGTGGTGTGGTGTGAATTAAAAATAAAGAATCAACAGACCAGGGGGCCGTCAGGGATTTGCTTAGGCATTTTCACTTTGCCTTCTTTTTACTGTCTTAGAAACCTCTACCACTGCAAAGGCATAGATAGATAGAAGTCCCCGGCACTTGTGTATATTTAAAGATAAATAGACCCGTATGATCTTTGTGGATGAAGTCAGAGGAGATAGTAGAAACAGCATGGGTTAGTGATAAAGCAATATAAACACATCAAGGAGCATCGATGACAACTTTCTAGCCCTTACAGCAAATCTCCAGTGATTTTATGTCTGAGAAGAGCATTATACATGCAGAACCTGGTGCATCATTTTTCAATGTGGAGTTTGATGTTTAATTAAACACCCAAGGTTTAATAAGTGGTTCTTTATTAAACTTACATGTGACTCTCTTCTGTCTCTTTACCTGCCTTTTAGATCTGGGAGGCTCCTTAGCTCTTCTTTTCTTTAAAAAAACCCCAAAATAACAGCACTAGTATACCATTAGGAATAAGAAGCACATTTGGCTGAGATGCTTAACCTTTTTGTGCCTCGATTTCCATAGCTATAAAATGAAAGCAGCAGCCAGGTCACAGTGTCTAGAGGGCTGGACTTAGAAGTCAGGCATTTATTGGTTCTTAAACACCATAGGCCTTAGTTTCCTCATCTATAAAAATCAGTTGTTTTCAAAGGCCTCTAAGATCCCATCCAGCTCTAATTCAATGACAACCAAGGTTTCTTCCAGCTCTAACATTCTACGTTTTTATAACCAGGATTCTATTTGACTGTGGCAGTTCAGAACAAGTTTCTGCCGGCTAGATGGGTTTGGAATGCTTTGAAATGCTTAAAGAAAGCAGGCTCATTTTGGCTGTGGTCTCTCTGTGTAGCTGTCCTAGTTCCATTGCCTGGGTTGGCATCAAGGAGATTTTCCTTCTTTCACTGTGAGATGGTTTGTGCATCCTGTGTCAGACATGATGTTGGGTTCAGATAAGAGCATGTCTGCATGCTTACTATATATACTTAATCATCGAAATTAATAGCTGTGAATAATATTAATATCAATAATGATAATAATGATGATAATGGTAGCCCACAATGCTTTTATCATTCCTTCAGATATTGTCACAAGGATAATGCATATACCCTGACTTGGTATCTACCTGGTGCATCTTTAAGTGTTTGGTAAGGGCCAGAATGGAGCACAGTATTCTCTCTCCTTGATTTGCTGAACCACATGTGCTTGGTCATCTCACAAATACATAACTGGAGGCTACTCAAAATTTCTCCTTCCTGTCTTCCCACATTTGCATGTGTCTCCCTTCTAGCCTCTCCCTCCTTTTTCTTCTCACCCCGCTCCCCAATATTCCCCCTCCCTCTTCCCTTGAAACCAGCTGTGCCACCAGTTCTTGATTATTGACTTTGATGGGAGAAAGGCCCCCCTGGCATATTTAAAACAATTTACATATGCTATTACCTAATATGCATATGTGATTTGATATCCAGGAGGGAGATCTGAATAATGGAGAGTAGGCTTAGTCTTTTTCCCCTAAAAGAAACACCAAACAATCGTTGGTGTCCCTAAGAATGGGCATTTTATAGGCGCGTCTGACTGCTTGCAATGTAGATTAGTAAATCTAGACAAGATGGGCTAGATTTTTTTTTTTCCATTTTCGGTTTGCTGAGCAAGGTACCCAGCTTTTAAGTGTGGGCTGGGCGTTATGTTATTATCGTTGCTCTCAGTCAACAAACAAATTTATTGAATTGTCACTATGTGCCAGGCACTCTAAATATTGAGGATACAAAGAAAAGCAAAAATGTAGTACCTGCCCTCAAGGAGGTCACATTCAATGGAGGAGAGAACATGCACACATACATGCACATGAACACGCACATACATACATATAATATATACACATATATACATACATATATGTGTTTATGTATGTGTGTAATATGTAGATGGAAGATCATCTCATGGAAAGCACTAGTAGGAAAGGAGAGACTGAAGAAGTCAAGGAAGCCAAGGGGCAGAGGACAGGAGTTGGGTTTTTTTTTTGTTGTTATTTTTATTTGGACATGTATTCACTTCCAGTTGGATATGTTTCAATTTCACAGAAGTTTAATAAGGACAAATTTTCCCAGAAGACCTCATTTTGAAAAGAGGGGTGTGTGTGTGTGTGTGTGTGTGTGTGTGTGTGTGTGTGTGAGTGATAGAGACAGAGACAGTGAGACAGACAGACAGACACACACACACAGTGTGAAAATATTAATGAGTTTGGCCTAATGATGATGCCTACCAGAGCAGTCTGTACCGACTAAAACCAAGAAGATATTCCTTGTTATAAGTTTCTTCTATTGAAAAAATGTAAAGCATCTATATCAGATTCATCCCTATAATGTCTGAGACTGCTCTCATCCTTTGTTAGTTCATAGTTAGGGCACCAGTTACTGAATAAAAGTCAATATTTCCTTAATGTTTATATTATATATTAACAGAATCTCAAAATATTATAAATGTTAGAGATCTTAGAAACCTCTTCTCCCAATTCAGTCATTTTACAAATGAGGAAACTGAGACCCTAAGTGGAAGAGCTGGCTATTTCTTTCACTCAGTGGTACCTTGGAAATTGAAATGGTCTGTGACTTTCACCAATTCAGGCTTTTTTTGATGAGAGGAAAAAAGATCCTCTCTTCCATCCTTCCTAACATGGATTTCTAGGTTCAGTTAGGCAAGGCAAAGGAAAGGAGAACTTTTTCTAGGGCTTTCTTTGAGGTACCTAGCTCAATCGTTTTCACACAGAGCCTTCAAATATGCAAAAAACAATGAGAGAATAAGTTGGGAATGGGTACACAATACACATAGATGATAGTGAGAAACAGGATTCTGGGTTATTTTTGTTCCATCTACATCTAGGTACGTTCAAGGCAAATTGAAATGGCAAATGAGAGCCAGTTGTTAAATTTTCAGCCTGTTAAATTTGTTAAATTTTACACCTCAGAAATCAGCCAGTGGTAAAGATCAGGACTTGGATTATTGTTTCATTGATTTCTAGACTTAAGAAAGTTAATAATAAATTTTAAAATTTGTCTTATGTGCATTCCCCCCACCCCCACCATGAAAGTCAGTTATTAACATTACATTTACCAATACACTACTGGAGGAAAATGTTTCTTGAACCTTGAGGCCCTATATAAATTTGTCATCACTTTCTAAATCTCATCTTTTTGGGGGGAGGAGGGAGGTATTTCAGCTAGAAATAGTCCTGGGACAAATTTCTATCCCACAGTTATTCTTTTGATATTTGATGTTTTGTGGGTGATTGGGCAGGTGTGTATGACTAATTTCTGTAATTAACTGAGCAGAAGTTATGGGCAAGCTCATTTTCTATAGGCTCACTGAAAATATCTTTGGGACAACTCCAATAGCAGATAAGACAATAAGGGTGACAAGTTTTTCTTTCTTTTCCTCTATAATTTTGAATTCTTCTGCAGTGTCTCCTTACTTGACAACTTTTCCCATAGCTTGGAGATTCTGAACACTTGGGATGGAGATGTTCGTTTGTAAATTTTTCTGAAGTTTAGATGTAAATGTCTGGAAGCCAAGTTATTGTCCCTCAATTATTCTCTTTTACTTCATGTTGTGTGGGCAATTGTACAAGTGGTTGGATGACTTTTTCTTATAATTGAATAAGAGCAATAGGCTGTAGGCTTATCTCCAGACTTGCTGAAACCATCTTAATGAGAACACTAGCAGCAGAAGGTTCATAGAGATGGCAAGCACCTTGTACTATTCCTACATGCTTTCAATTTCTTTCACTAGGAGTCTGTATTTTGAGAACTTTTCATTTTATATAGTTGAAAGATTTGGATTATTTGATATGGTGACAGCTATTTAAAATGTTATTCTTAAGTCTGTCTGGATAAGTGTTTTGTCTAGGGAGTTGTATGTATTTATTCTATCTAATGCTGTTCTGTTTCCAGGACAGTTTATTTTTTGAATTTTCAAAGATATTTGGGGGTTTGTATTTATAGCATGGCGATTTGCCATCTGTTGGCTTATAGTGGATATTGAATTCTCGTATATAATACTTGTTACACATTCATGACTTTTAAGGTATTAGATAGATGCTATATATTTTTTGAATCCTATGGTGATACGCTTCATTGCATAATCTACATCAATAAAAGAAAGTCTGAACTGCCTAAAAATAACTTTCTGGTCATTCCTGTTGACTATGACCTGATCCTGAACAGCTCTCTTAAACTTTTTCTTTTCTATCAACAAATTCTCTTGATTCATCCATTTGTTTTCCTCTTTGTTTACATGTAGTTGACTCAGTTCATGTGAATGTTGCCCATGGAGCATGTTTTCATTCTGCTCTTAGAATTTAGCCATTTTTATAGGATCCATATGTTGATAAATACTATTTAGTTTCTTTTGTCAAATCCAATTGCATGTAGTTGTTGTCAGCCTTTGTTACTGCCAATGGACAAGTATATGTGTCCATTTTGAACCCACTTATCATGTGCTTTTAGAATACCTATCCTCTTTTTCTTTTTTGATTGGAAATATTACACTTCTTATAGGTGTCTTGAGGTGATGAGGCCTGAGCTTCATTGACATTGTATGGATTTTGGTTTGGATATTATGTAGATTCATTGTCCATTTTACTGGGAAACAAAAGTATTTATTAATATTACATAGGTATTAATTATTTTAAATTGTATTGTTCCTGTAAAACTTCCTCCTTTTTAGCTATCTGTTTAATATATCCTGCCTTGAAAAGACCAGATATTTTAATACATTATTAATTACTAATTAATTCACCAATCTATAGCAATTTTTACTTTACTAAAATTATTTAAAATAAAATTTAATTCATATAAATTAAATTATATCAATTTAATAGAAAACAATAATTTTACATTTATTAATTCCACATGACATTTTGATAGTATTTGAGTGAATTTCTACAAGGTGAGGTAACTGTTTAATGTGCTTTTAACAAATAAATAAAACCATATAACTTGATGTCATCCATGTATATCAAGTGATTGATACATTATTTTGGTATGACTTCCTTCTTCCCTTGAAAACCATATTCAGTCTTGTTCAGAGGTGATGATAATGGATTTAAGTTAAGTAGAACCATATTGTACTTAAACGGTCTCCTTGGAAGATGCCACATTTTATTTCACTTGTTGTTGACATCATTGTGTTGGTAGCATATATTAGAGAAGAATTGTCCATGTGGGTATCAAATCCTCTTGATTAACTGCCATTCATGGATGCATAAAATGCATCCATTTTACATATTTGTAATACATGTCTAAGCCATAAGTGCAGAACGGGATGAAAAACTCTGCACTAATCAATCAATGGGGTGCAACTGTCAGGTGGCTTGCTCAATTATCCCCATATTGATAAGGAGTTGCTCTTTGCACTCCTCACATGGCAGTTTTGACAGGCCCTTTTTGCTCCTTATCTACACTATCATTTTCCATCAGTTTTTTTTAAGAGATACAAACTATACAGTTTTGTACATGGTATGCATAAACATGTAACTGATCTATATTTTGAGGAGCCCCTGGTGTTCTCATCATTTGGTAATAAATATGGGATCCGTTTTATTAAGAAAGATAGAATCAAGCTTACTTCAGGAAGAGGAAGGTAAAGTGTTTTGTTGGTAATTTCTGCAGCATCACTGTAAAAATTTAATCTAGCAGTTATGGAATTTATCTGAATATGCCACTTTCCAATTTTTCAGAGAAATTAATTTCGGCTACCTCTCTATCTGCTACCTATAACTGTACTGTCATTCTTTATTTCGAGGGTCTGCAAGCTCTTAGATTCACATTTGAGCCAACTTGTGCTTTCTTTGTATTGTACTTGGTTAGACCCTGTAGACAAACAGGAACTTTCCAGATCAACGTCTTCTGGGGATTCTCTTTTAGTTTCTGTGCTTCTCAAGCATATGTAGTATAGTTTTGGATTGATGTTGAATTGGAAATATTCTTCTTTCTTTTCTCTGATTGCTCATTTTGCCTTAATCTTCTGACTTTTGCTTTCAATATTAATCAAGTATATCCAGAATTTATAATATACTTTTCTTTTGGAGAATTCCATTCTAGTCAGACAATGGAACACTCCACTTTTTATGCTGTGTGAACTGGCTAGATTTTTATGTCATATTTGGATGCCTTTCCACATGTCTTAAGTGGCTTTTTCAAGCCACTTCTTCCATATCCTTAGATAATTCCTAGATAGCTCTTACCATGGTAAGTCATTGGGTATACTGCTGTGTAAATGTACTGAAATGTCTGCACACTTTTTGTCAAATGTTATAGAAGAATGGTTTTTAAACCTTCCTTTAGAATGGTTTTTAAAAACCTTCTCTTTGATATATTTGCGTTTAATTTGTCTTGAGAAGACCAAGGTAGGGAGCAGAATCAAGATGGTAAAGTGATAAGACCAAGGTATTTATAAATATAACCTTCATCTTTTGGTCCAATTTGATGACCAGATTCAAACTTAAAATCTCTAATATCTTTCTTTGGTGAACATTAGGAAGTTTATACTTACCAAGCCTAAATGATATTTTGATGTCATTAGAGAAAGATTCCATGAGATGAAAGAGCTGTCTAATGTGTTTTTCAGTGGAACCATATAACATAATGTGGTTTGTGTACATCAGGGGATTAATAAGATAATTTGGATTGGTTTTGTCTTTAATTTGGAAGTCATAATTCTATTTAAGGGACATAATAATGAATTCAAGGCTAGGTGGAACCATAATGTTTTTAAACCATCTCCTTGAAAAATGCCACTTTCTACTGTATTCTCTCTGTCTTTCAGTCTGTTTTATATATTAGCAGTATGGGAATAAGCTATGAGTGTGGAATTGAGTCAGATGACTTGTAGAAGTCAACAAAGGGAGTAGAAATATTATGGAGCTTTTGTACCACTCATCCAATAATTAATGAATCAGAAAGGCAGTCTTGGGACTTTTTAGCAATCCTCTTTGCACCTTGGTCAGTATGTTGTTTTTTGCATGTTTATAAATTTTTTTTTGCTTTTACATCTTTAGTGATATTTTATTATTGTTATTTTTATGTTTTTTTATATTCTAATACTTATCTACACTGTGCTGATGAGAAACATCTTTAAGTGTAGAGGTTTATCTTTACACAATCCTACTTTCCTCTCTAATTCACTTGTTATCCCAAGAAACATGTTTGGCCAGGTCTAAACTGTATGGAGGGGGAGGGGATGACCTAAAGTCATGTTTATGGCAACAACTACATTATTGCCTCCCAAGATCTTGCAAATTATTTTGACCTATACTTTTGTTCAATTGGTTTGTATTTTGTTCTATAAAGAACTGCTTGCATTGAAGCCCATTATCCTGGGTTTGTTCTCTCTCTCTGTCTCTCTCATATGTGGAATATATATATATATATATATATACATACATACATATACACATTATATGTAGTATATATGTCATATATAAAATATGTGTATTACGTAGAATATAATATGTATATAATATGTATGTATGTATACATGTACCATATATGTATATATTGGACCTAGATGGGGATTAATTTGTTTTTTACTTTCTTTGTGTGTAAACAATTGTAAATGAATGTTTTACTCTGAGATTAAAATGAATCAACCTATCTGGCCAGGTGGTTTGAATTTTATGTTGGTCACTAGTTCTATCACCTTAGTAAGTCATTCAACCTCTGTGTGCCTTGGGTTCCTCATCTGTAAAATGAGGGACCTTTGCAAAATTGTTGTGAGAATAAAACAAGATAATACTTGTAAAGCACTTTACAAACTTTAAAGCACTGTGTATTAGCAATGATGATGATGATGATGAGGATGAGGAGGAGGAGGAGGAGGAAGAAAATACTGTTCATGCTTCTGAAATATCTGAATTCATAGAGGATCACATAATACAGTGTTTCAGCAGAATTTAGATTATTTGGATATTGAAGGAGCCTTGCTATACTTTTCAGTGATTTAACCCGTCATCCGTTTATCTGATGAAAGTCACTTGGATGGTAACACAGAGTACATTTTTCCATTCTTTGGCCCCTTTGGAGGAATACCCTAGGTTACAACAAGACCATGGAAATTTTTCCTGAATGGGGTTCGTGCTTTGGATATTCCATTTTTTTCTAAACATCTCCAAAGGTCTTGGGGCTTCCAGGGTCCATACGCTGTCTATTAGTTAAGTTACTTTATATTAAAAACTGTCAAAGAAAGGAAAGCAATTTCATAAGGTCCCTAAATTAATGAGAGTCTGGTTGCACATCGGTTGCTTTCTTTAGGCATCTGGGCCCTCGTACAGGCTGCCATTCTTAATCATATTTTAATTTTCAAATAAATTGCTTTCATTATCCTTTCATTTACAATACCATGTGTGCATTACTGCTCATTAATGTTTGTCATCTACTTTGCTGAGAGTTGGTTTTTAAATAGCCATGGTTGTGATGCAGTAATTAAAGATGATCCATGTTAGTTTTACAGAAATTATTATTTTAGTCTCCAAAAAAAAAAGAAAGCAACCCAGAGTGGTGCTGAAATTGGTCCTTCAGATAGGAATCCTTGAATGCCTCATAAGTACTCGTGTGAGTACTTTATTTTTGTCTGGAAACGGGCACTGACTGCCTTGGTGCTTGTCCAAAGACACCATTGTAATTATGTGACATCAGAAGTGAAAGTGGTATTTCTTGAGGTGAAATTACTGCCCTCTGAAGTCTTCTGAGATGATCTCTTGGGATCTCTGGCTTCCTTTAAGCTCTGCCCCCTTCACCAAAGCCTCCTGCTTTCCCTGGCTTCCCTCAAGACTCAGGTCAAGTACAGTTTTTTTGCATGAGGCCTTTCTGTGTCCCCACAGTTGTTGCTGCCTTCCTTTCTTAGATTACCTTCCAATTACTTTGTTTACATGTTGCATGTTGACTCCCTAATGCAATATATACTCCTTGAGGGGAGGGGCTATCTTGCTTTCTTTGTATTCTTAACACTTAACACCATGCCTAGCCTTTGATAAATATTTGATAAATGCTTGTTCACTTACACAATCTGCTCCTTTATGTACTATATGTTCCTTGGAAAGCCTTTCATGATCTTCCAACTTGTTAGAGCTCTTTCCTACTCAAATAATCCTTTGCATACTCATCTGTTTACATTTGGGGTTCCCCTGGCCGAATGTGAGGTCCTTGAGGGCAATAACTGTTGGTTTACTTTTGTTTCCCCACTGCCCCACCCAGTGTTTTCCACACAATCATTTCTTAATCAGTGCTTATAGGATTGGCTTTCTACACAGGATTGATTTTTGTTAAAAATCTTTTTACCTCCTGCTTATTTGGTTATTGCTTTATGAAAAAGAATTGCTACCAGCCCTAAACAACAAGCTCCTCTTCGAGTTTTGTTGTTTTAAATGAAATATGCAAATAGTGAGAGCATTGATTTCCATCTGGGCTCAGATTAGGTTGGGACCACATCACAGGTTCAAATCTACCTTGTTGGCATATTCCTTTAATCCAGTCAAGGTTGAATGATTTGTATTTGATCATAAAAAACAACTTTCAAATGAGATCTTAAAAGGAAATACCACTGGTTTTATTGGACACATGATTGAGCTTGGTCTCTTTGGCCTTGGCCTATATTTCTGGAGACCTGTCAGAAAATTTGGAACCATGAAATTTCCATTGCGCACTTTAACTTCCTTTTGCAATTGTGTGTTGTCACTGGGAAGAATTGGGATGCAATAAATAGCTTTGAGACCAGTCGGCAAAGTAAAAAAAACCAAAAAACCAAACCAAAAACAGAGTAGGAAAAACACTTCCATGTCTGTAATGAAATGGAGAAGAAGGACTGCAGCATTTTGTGTATCATAATCACTCACATACATGTACCTAACATTTTTAAATGTACAGAATGCTCCCTGCATAAGAAACATTGCAGTATAGCGGGCCAAGTACTGGATTTGGAGTGAATGACCTGGGTCCAGATCTGAGCTCTTTCATTCTCTACTTCTGTGACCTTGGGCTTCAGCTTTCTGGGCCTCATTTTCCTCATGTGACCTGGAAGGCCCCTTCTAGCTCTCAGTCTCTGATGTGTTGAGCCCTATACTGATTACCATCCCCTTTGCACATCAGGAAGGTGGAGCCCTAAGACTTATTTGTCCATGAGCACACTTGGAGCTCAAATTGAATCCCAGCCTCACTCTTAAGTCTAGTGTCCTCTTCTGTATCCAGTGCTAGCTCTCATTATGCCAAACATTGTCACAAACTTTAGTTCTCTGTTGATAGTTTTTTATAAATATTTAATTGAAGTGATTCTCCATCACCTGCCTTGGCAAACTCAGTTGTATCCAGCCTAGATATGCAGAGGGTATGGTTTTGCACTTAGAAAATCTGCTTTCAAGCCAGGGCTTCTCAAAAGAATCCTTGTAGACCAGGCAATGGTGATCAGATCACTTGGAGTATAGGTTGTCTAAAAATACACTTAGATTAGTTTTGGGGAACTACTTTTTCCCCTCCTTTCTTTTTAAAAATTTATTACAGAGGATAGTTCATTGGATAAGGAAAAGTAAATTGTTTATTAGGAAATGAATGCGATATAAAAAGAATATCAATAAAATAATGCAAAATTAATTTAAAATAAAGGAATGTGTCTAGCATTTTTTCTTCCTTGGCCTTCAGGACTGTGAAGGGAAATTGCCTGTTAGGTCTGAGTTTTGTGGACCACATGGCCTATTTCTGCTCTAGGGTACTGGATTCTATGACCCATGGGTCCTGTGGATAGGAGCTTGGTGGCAATGTGTTACTGTTATGTTTTCCTTGTCCCTACTTGTACAGCTCAGTTGGAGGCGCCACCTCCAACTTTTGATTACTCAAAGCATTTATAAAGCATTTTATTATTACGTGAGAAATTAGCACTGGCTCCCTGTTGAAATTTGTTTGTAATACTTTGTACATGCTTTGTATTTATTAACCTATGTACCCTTTCCTCGTAATGTGTTATAACTTCCCAGTATATTTCCCTCTAGTGCCTTGGGGTACACCGTTTAAAGGACCCACCGAATCCTGGAGTTGTAAGGAAGTGCCAAGCTCCCCTCATCATGGGGATGCGTTTACAGAGCTGCAGGGGGCCTCAGAAGTCACATAGTCCAGCCCCTTCATCTTACAGATGAGGGAACTTAGGCTCAGAAAGTTCACATGATAGAGTAAGGTCCTCTGACTTAGAGGTCATGCCACGCACTGTCTCAAATAGACATCATTCCCTCCTTACAAAAAACAGAAATACCCAAAATACTTCACAGTCAGTATAGCCCTTTGAAAGCCTAGGTTGATGAAGAGGTTCCTGGTGTTCCGGGTGGAAGAAGTACCTTTACGGGGCAAAGGCCCCTCAGGCTGCCATAGCCGCTCATAGGAACTGACCGAAGGACTTGTGGTTCCTGGGCTCTAGGTGGAATCACTGTGGGGCTTATGAGGGGCTGCTGTGTCTCTGAGGAGCCTCAATGAGGGCAGCTGCCAGGTGTGGGCCTTTAATGAGAGAGGAGCCATCATGTCTACCCGCTCTCATGTCCTCCTTCTCCACTGGGTTGACGCTGGGTTTCTGGGGACTGGGAGGTGGTGGGGGGTGGGGCGGCTCTGAGGTGCAGTTTAGTTCACAGAATAAAAATGAGTAGAGAAGCAGCAAATGATCGATGGGTGTTTTTTGAGTAACTGTCACTGTCCAGATAAGGTCAGGGCTAAAAGATTTCTCTTTCTTTCTTTCTTTTTTTTTCTCCCAGAGCACATAATGTGCCGTTTTCATTTCACACTGCTTATAACCCTAAGTGTCACGGCTTTCTATTCTTGTCTGAATAGTCAACGAAACATTATGAAGCTGATAAGAGAAGCTGGCCACTGTTACTTGGCAACGGCTGCTGAGTAGAACTAGGGCTGTTGATTGAGGAGATTAGCTGCCACAGATAAATCTCCTTTCCCCCTCCTCTTCTCCTCTCCTCTTCTCTCTTCTCCTCTCTTCTCTTCTCCTCTCCTCTCCTCTCCTCTCCTCTTCTCTTCTCTTCTCTTCTTTCTCTTTCCCTCCCTCACCCCCCCGTTTCTCTCTGTGTCTCACTCTCTTCCTCTCCCTATCTTCCTATTCTCTGCCTGTTTCTCTCTCCCTCCTTCCCCCCTCTTTTTTCCCTTTTTCCCTTCTGTCCTCATTTCTCTCTTTCTCTCCATCTTCTCATGCTTCTTCTTCTCTTTCCCCTCCCTTTCTTTCTGTTCCTCTGTCCTCATTCTCTCTCTCTCCTTACTCTTTTCTCTCTGTCTCTTTCTCCCCTCCCCATTTTCCTTCTGTTTCCTTCTCTCCCTTTCTTTCTCTCTGCCTCTCTTCTGTTGCTCCCTCTCATTTTCTCACATCCTCCCTCCCATTAGTATGGCTGTCTCTCTCTCCCATCCTTCTCACTCTCCCCTCCTTTCCTCATTCTCCCTTTCTCTTCATCTCTTCTTTTTCTCCCTCTCGCCCTTTCTCCCTCTGCCTTTTCTTTTTCTTCTCTTTGCCTTCCTTTTTCTCTCCCTTCTCTTTCCCCTGTCATCTTTCTGTCTTCTTTTCTCCCATTCTTTTTGTCTCTGTATCTGTTTTTCTTTTCTCTATCTCTGTCATCCCTCCTGCTTATTTTTACCCTATAACAGAGTGCATTAGAGGTGACAGCCCTCAGTCTTTTAGGGTGTGAGCTGTGTAGCAAATGAAATTTGCCGAAACGATTTGCCTGGAGATCCCTAACAGTCCCTCCAATCAGTCCCTTCCTCCACCTCTAACTAAGCCTCCTCTTGGGCCTTCCTGAGCTGCCCTGGATTTCTGGCAGTGCTTTAGACTGTGTTAAAAACGCTCCAGATGTTGCCATGAAAGGCATTGCCTGAGCCTGTATTGCCCACTTACAAATGCTGAAGGCACGAAGCAAAGGCCTATAAGAAATGATTGAGGTTCCTGCTGTCCTCAGCCCAAAATGAATGGGAAAATACATTGTAGAATTACTGAAATGTTGCTAAATATACTCTGTACAGCTCAAAGGGTAACAAATAACAGAACAATTGTGGTGACTGCCTGTCAGGAAAATGGCCTAGGTAGCCGATAAGCCAAAACATACACAGCTGGGGGTGGGGGGAGAAATGTGGCTAGTCATGAGTGAGTTGTTTTGCTTTTGCTCCCATGTAATTTGCTTTAACTGTAGTTTTGTTGAAGCAAAGCTAACTGTGGAATGAGATCTGCCATCCTAATGCATTTAATTGTCTGTCATAAATCAGAACTGAATGTTACTGATCATCTCATTAAGTCATTGTCCCCAGGGGGCTTAATTTTTTTAAAGTGTGGTTTGTTGTTGTTATTTTAACTTTGCTTTGTTTTGTCTTCATAGAATGTCAAAGCTAGGGAGATGTACTGGATAGATTGCTGGTCTTGGATTTAGGCAGACCTGGGCTCACATCCTACCTCTGACATTTGTTCTGTGGGCCCCTTAATCCTATGGCTATAAGATTACAGAAGCATAGGTTTTCATTTGGAAGGGACCTTAGAAGCCACCTAGTTGAACTCCCTCATTTTGGGAGTAAGGAAACTGAGGCCCGGATAGATTAAGTGGCAGGGTCACCTCTATTTGCCTTGGACAATTCCCTAAGACTTTTTGTATTAAGTCCTACATTCTTTTGATCTGTTCTCCATGCTGAGGAAAGCATACCTCTTTTCCATTTTTGGTTAAAGTCTAGCTCTTGGGGTGAGAAGAAACCTTAGGAATCATCTCATTCAGGGATTCTTAATAATTTTTGTGTCATGGACCACTTTACCAATCTGATGAAGGCTGTGGACCCCTTTCTGATAATGATGTTTTTAAATAATTGAAGCACAAGCAAAATTTTAATTAGAGACTAGTAAAAAATAAAGATGTGCACACACACACACATGCACGCTTATGTGTGTGTGTGTATGAAAGAGAGAGAGAGAGAGAGAGAGAGAGAGAGAGAGAGAGAGAGAGAGAGAGATCGAGTTCTTTTTATCCAGGTTCATGGATCCCTTCAAATCAAGGAGTCTATGGCCTGCAAAGTAAGAACCCCTGGTCCAGGTCGGTTGCATTGTTTCACAGGTGAATTCATTGTGGACTGGTTTCAGAAGTTGCTGGGACCAAAGAAAACCTCTTCTCCAGACTGCCAAGCTTTTGGTGATAAGCTGTCTCCCACGCCTAGATTCTCAACCGCCTTATCTCTACTTCGAAATTTTCTGACTTCCTTAAAGTCACAGCTAAAATCTTACTTTCTGCAAGAAGCTTTTCCTGATCCCTATGAATGCTAGTGCCTTCCTTCTGTTAATTTTCTCCAGTTAATTCTGTATGTATTTTGTTTATATGTAGTTGTTTACATGTTGCGTCTGCCACTAGACTGTAAGCTCCTGGAGGGCAGGGACTGTCTTTTGCCTCACTTTGTAACTCTAGTACTTAGTAGAGTGCATAGAATGTATTGGAGCCTACTAATGGTTTCTGACTTCAATCCATCGTCTCATCTCTCTCTCCCCTTCTTATCTAGGCTAGTCATGGGAGGAAATGAAACACACCTATTTAAGCGCATCCCCGATGAGGTCAGCAAGGACCTTGAGCTTCAGTCATCTGGTCTTTGAAGACTTGGGGTCTCTTACGTGCCATGAGGTAGCAGGAGAGCAAACAGTATGTTCCAGTCAAAGAGAAGTTCCTTTTCTGGGCACCCGGTTTCCAAACTGGCCGCTGATCCTGCTGTTTTACCTCGTGGAAATCACTGAAACATTCCAGGCCTCAGTTTCCCCCTTGGTAAAATAAAAGCATGGGTCTAGATGGCCTCTAGTTCAGCTTCTTCATTCTCCAGATGAGGAGATTGAGGCTGAGAGGAATGAGGTCATTTGCCCAAAGGCACCTCCACTTCTTTATTAATGATCCTCTTTGACTCTTGTGGAGGAAACCAATATGGGGTATTGCCTTGTTCAGCTCCGCCCACAATCTTGCTTATGTCCTACACCATGGAGGCATATAAGTGTGTATATTCACACACACACATGCACATACAAACTCACACACCTTTTACTTTTTAAGATGTTGCTGCCTTGTTGCTATATGCACGTAGGTCGTGATGACAGGTGCTGAAAAGTCTAATCTATGCCTAGGGCACATTCTGTACATCCTAAGACTAAGACACTAGGTAAGTTTGTAATCAAGAGAGTCTGCAGAACTTGCTGCTTTTGGCTGACTGTCCTTAGATTAGCATCAGTTCTAGATGTAGACTAATCTACTAATAAAAAGATACTAATATTTTTTTTTCCAGTGCTTCGCAACCCAAAGGGAGACAGTCAGGGAGCTCAGTGGATAGAGAGCAAGATTTGGACTCAGGAAGACCTGGGTTTGAATCCTGTCTCAGACACTTAGCTGTGTGACCCTGGACAAAATACTTAACCTCCCTCAGTCAGTTTCCTTATCTCTAAAATGGGGATAATAATATCACCTACTTCAGGGCTGTCCAATCTTAGGTTATCTTAGGGCTGCATTAAAATAAAATAATTATTCGAGGGCTGCACCCAGAATAAAAAAACACACTACACTAATAGATGGTGGGGGAACGCACGTCATCAGTACAACAGGCAAGGCGTGAAACACGAGAGTAAACACAAAACAACAAAGCAACAGCACAGCAGTATAAAGGTAGGTGCATACTGACTAGTCTGCGTTGTACAGACAAAATGCATCCCACAGATCGAATGAAGACTCCTTGCGATATGTTCCCTCCGTAATACTGCTTAAAAACACCAAAGAAAATTAACATCAACGAGATTATTTATTAGTGATGGGATTAAAAAATCTAATACGCATTCCATGCAAGTTATTATTTTATTTTTTCGCTTGTGAAAATTGAAACCCACAAACAGGCTACATAAAATTGCACTGTGGGCTGCATGCGGCCCACAGGCCATATTTTGGACAGCCCTGACCTACTTCACAGGATTGTCGTTAAGGCTCAAATGAAATAAAACATGTAAAGAGCTTTGTAATCCTTAAAGGTCTATTTCAGTGACTTGTTTAAAGCAAGCTCATGGCTAGGTTGTGGAGAAGCTTGTATAAGAACCTGGATTTTTTGATTTCCAGGATAGTGTAGTCTCTGTCTCTCTCACTGTCTCTGTCTCTCTCTCTGTCTCTCTATCCCCCTATCTCTCTCTCTTTGTCTCTGTCTCTCTCCCTCTCCCTCTCTACCACTTTGGTTCTCTTGAATTGGACCTATAGAACTGCACCTGATCCACTTATCTCTGTGGAAAATATGAAGTCCCTGAGGTCTAAATAAACTTTGAGTTACTTAATCGATAAATCTTTTTCAAATGTATATTATATGGAGCACATTGCACTAAGGAGCTTAGGGCAATGTCAAGGTTGGTTGACTAAAATAAGGCATGTTCCCTGCCTTCACAAAGCATACTACATAGTATACACCTTTGCCAATCCAGGAAAAGAGAGACAATTTCTGTCTTTTTTCCCCTCTGAACATGACTTGGAATTTCATTAGTACAGGGAAATACCAAGTGAGAAAATGTACAAGCTTGCAATGCTGTCTCTGTCTTAGCTCTAAGGGCCTTTTCAGCTCTGACAGACAAACCCAATAGTGTCTCTGAGTCTCAATTTCTTTGTCAAATGAAGAAGAGTCTGCATTCAGGTGATTTCCTTCATAGGATTTAGAGCTGGGAAAATCATAGAACCCCAGAATCTCAGAGTTGGAAGAGACCTCAAAGGCCACTCCTACTAAGACTTTCCAATTTGACAGACGACATCTACTGGAGTCTTTATTTATTTCCTCCAGAGGTAGCTCATTCCAGTTTTGGGTAATTACTAATTAGGGTGGTTTTTCTCACAACAAATTCAGCTTTTTGTAATTCTTTCTTGTTGTGTTCCCCTTGCAGAAGAAATCTAATCCCTCTTCGATAGGTATGGAAATACTTGAAAACAATTTGTTGTTGCTTGGTCATTTCAGTTGTGTCCAACTCTTCATGACCCCTTTTGAGGTTTACTTGGTGGAGATACTGGAGAGGTTTTCCATTTCCTTCTTCAGTTCATTTTACAAAAGAGGAAACTGAGGCAACCAGGGTTTAATGACTTGCCCAGGGTCACACAGCTATTAAGTGTTTGAGGCCAGATTTGAACTCAGGAAGATCAGTCTTCCACACTCAGGCTGGACACCATCCATTTCACCACCTAGCTGCCCTGAAAACAGCAAGAGATCATCTAACCTTTAATTTTAATAGATGAGGAAATCGAGGCCTGCAAAGATGAAATAAATTGTCCAAGGTCACATTAATAGAAAATAGCAAAACTAGGGTTAAACCCAGGTCTTCTGATTTCCAAATTCTGTGCTTTTTCTATAATATGATGTTTCAGGTTCTTTCTATGTCTAAAGAGTCTGTCGTATCTTAGGCGTAAATAGGTGACATAAATGAACCTGTATAAAGACCAAGTCTGTGCATTAGTGAAGTGGTTCATAATGAGGTTTTATTGTTTATTTACCATAGTTGCTGTGTTTTCGCACCCTTGCCTAATGTCTACAGATCATTTTGAAATGATTGCACCTGAGGAATTGAGTAGGAGGGCAGGTAGAGTCATTCTGAGATGAAGAAAAACAGTTCAACAGGGTTAATGTCTCAATTTGAAAATCTATTACTGCTCTCCCCTAAAACATTTAGATTAAAGTGATTGAAAGCCATATTTGATAACATTAAGAGATGAAATTTCTTTTCAGGGTAAGACTAAGGTTGTTGGAGGCTCAGGTGTGGTTCATTTTTGCCAATCAATAAGGAGCTGAAGAATACCAATACCACTCAACCTGAATCATTTCTTCCTTGCAAAGTGGCAGGACCCCAAATTTTCCATTCCTTGAATCCTCCTGCACTTTAAACATTCTTACTTCATTTTTAGGAGTTAGAAGTCAATGAAAGTTTAAATAAAACCTTGTATCAGTCATATGTTTTGACAATCCTAATCTCTCTTCAGTATTTAGCAATTATACAAGAGGGGATGAAATGGACATTTAAAGAACCATTCAAATATCGTGGGGTAGTATGAAATGCAGAACACTGGCTCATTGAGAGAGGTAGCAGTTTGGCAAGGTTAACTTCACACTCTTGTAAACAGGCATATAGGGACATGATAGTATATCCATATTTTCAAATTGTGACACTTAGATGCCTTAATTCTTAACAAATACTACTTCCCATCTCCATATCTCTTGAGTTGCAGATGAGTGATACCAACTCAAGTAATGCAAAGGATGTCTTCTGCTGGGAGCGAAAGTATACCTGGATGATAAGTATGCTACAACTAGGAATAGCAAAGGAAGTTGTCTGTCAGAGTCTGTTTGCAGTTTAGAAATTATTTTTTTAAATATCAAGCATTTATTACCCTTCACTCCTACCTCCCACTCCCTTCCCCAGATAAAATATCAAAAAAAAAAACCCAAACCCTTGTAAGAGGTATACATGGTCAAGCAGAACAGATTCCTGACTTGGCCATGTAAAAAAAGAATCTCGTTTTTTTTTACAGTAAGTCTATCACCTCTCTATCAGGAGATGGTTTGGATGTTTCATCATGAGTTCCTTGGAATCATGATTGGTCCTTGTGTTGATCAGAATTATTAAGTATTTCTAAGTTGTTTTTCATTACATTGCTGTTGTTATTGTCTAAATTATTCTGATCCTGGTCACTTGATTCTACATGGGTTCATACAAGTCTTCCCAGCTTTCTCTGAAACCATCCCTTTCATAATTTCTCACAGTACAATGATATTCCATTATATTCACATGCTATAATTTGTTCAGACATTCCCCAATTGATAGACACCCCTTTAGTTTCTAGTTCTTTGCCACCACACAAAGAATTCCTTGAAATATTTTTTGTACATATGCGTCATTTTCTACTTTTTTTGAGGCTATCAGGGTTTGGTGCCCAGGATCACATAGCTAGTAAGTGTCTGAGGCTGGATTTGAAGTAAGGTCCTCCTAACTCCAGGGCCAATGCTCTATTTACTGTGCCACCTAGCTGCCCACCTTTTCCACTTTCTTTGATCTCTTTGAGGTGTAGTCCATGGAGCATATTTCATTTGGTAATGCACAAAAATTTATTCTTACTGGGCTCTCCCAAATGGAGGTCTGCTTCCCTTTATAGTAATACTACTCAATCCATTTCTAATTTTTTTAATCCTTTTTTGAGGGGGGGAGGCAGGGCAATTGGGGTTAAGTGACTTGCTGTATCAGGAGGATCAAGTTTATAATCTCAAAGAGGATCATAAACATGTCTGAAAGGTTCGGAATCGCCGGATATAAGAAACTCTCAAAGTAGAAGGCAGAAGAATCAAAACATTTATTTAGGCTCAACAGTAACCAACCCATGAACCAGCAACCCCATTTTGATATGTTGATCATAATCTTCCAGGCCCAATAAGTACGCCTTGAAAGAGTAACCAGGAGGCTACAGAGAAGCATGATTGCGTAAAGCAAAATCATGCTTCCCCCTCGATGGTAATAAGATTACCCACTGGCCTGAAGTCTTTGTTCAGCTTCCTCCCGTAGATCAGCTCTGCTACTGGCAGCTCCTGCCTCAGCTGTGTCTGGCTGTGGCTGTAACTGACGTAACTGCCGTAACTGCCTCTGTAACTGCCTCTGGCTCCAACTGTCGCTGTAACTGTCGCTGTAATGGCCTGAAGTCTTTGTTCAGCTTTCTCCCGTAGGTTAGCTCTGCTACTGGCAGCTCCTGCTTCAGCTGTGGCTGTAACTGACGTAACTGTCGTAACTGCCTCTGTAACTGTCGTTGTAACTGTCGCTGGCTCCAACCGGAAAAGGAAAAGAGAATCTTCAAGCTGTCCTCTCCCCTCTTATAGGGTCTCTGACATCATCAAGCTCCGCCCGAATGACCAGGGCCGATTGGTTCCTGAGTTGGCCCCTCCCCCTAGCATAGACATTAACACCTCCCCTCAGCCAGCCCCATGACTCATCACACAGGAAGTTGTCTGCTTCCCGGCATGCTCCCCGGGCCTCCTGCCCCGGAAGAGCAAGCCACAGTGTCCAGAGGCTCAATGAGGTAAGCTGAGTCATTCAAAGAAAACAAAGGCCATTCTGGTTACACTCCACCCCTTGTTATAGGATACATAATCTAATCAGCCATGTATCCTAGAACATACATTGTGATCCAATTACAAAGGAAACTAAAACATATCATTCATTATAAAGCAAAACATATCATTCAGTAACATTCCCAAACATTGGTTAACGATTCAAATGCGATCCACCCCTAGATCCCAGCAAAATAATCTCTTCAATCAATCATCCCCAAAATAATTATTAATAATTCAAATGTCCATCCCTAAATCCTTGTATCCATTACATAGGATCAATAATATCATAACAATAAAACAACACAGCAAGGATAACACAAAATAAGTAAACAGAACACTATCATCATTTCCACCCCCCTCCCTTGAACGATTGGGGCTCAAAATCTTGGGGTGAGGGGTGAAGGTCTCATTTTCCATAGCTTCTTCATGCTGAAATTGGATGTAGAGATGGCCCTGCCCCCAAAAAGTCCCATTCCAGAGGTCATTTCTTTAACAAGCTGGCAGGAATTCCAAGAATGCTACATGCTTAGGCAGTCACCGGAAAGTGCAGGGTGCTTAAGCCTGAAGGAAACAAAACTAGCAACAAGGTTAGCCAAAACAAAGGACAAAAAGAATAGTCTGTGAATCTATTATTATAACCTATTCACGGTAAAATATATGGTTCAGGGGTACGATTTGGTAATTATTTTCCCCTGAATAGACAACTGTTACAGTGTTGTCCTTCCCATGGGCTATAACTTCTGCAGCCTTTGGAATATCATCTGGCTTCCGTTTTACCCATACCTTAGCTCCTGACTTTATTCTATCAATGGAGCAAGACCCTTTTGCCCCTCTAGTAGTTATTTTGGGAGGAGGGTTAGTTTTCACAAAGGGTATTTTTTCACAGGGGATAATAATGACTTGAACCATCCTATCATTTCTACAAAATTGTACAGGTTTTTTACCCATATTCTGGAGTGTCACAACAATTTCTTTTTGATAATTAGAATCTATCACTCCAGCCAATACATGTATTCCTTGAGCCGCTAATCCTGGTTTAGGTAATATCCATCCAAGATGATTCTTGGGGATTCTCATACATACTCCAGTAGGGGTTTTTCTTATCTCTTTCCTATTTAACCTAAAATTCTCTATACAATGTAAATCATATCCTGCTGAACCAGGTGTTCCTGGACTTGGTAGTGGGACATCTTCCCTCACAGTCCAAAATTCAATGTTTTGGATCTCACATGTTTGCTGTTCTCTGATCTGCAGATTTGGGGTCATCATTCTGGCCAGAGGTGTACTCCCCCCTAAGGGCCTATTATTCAAATTACGTAAGGCAATAGACAAATTATCCTTCCAATGTCGATATGAATTATTTGAGCTTAATTTTCTCAGCTGTTCTTTCAACAATCCATTCATTCTTTCAATTAGCCCAGATGCTTGTGGGTAATATGGAATATGATATATCCATTCTATATTATTCAACACACAATATCTTTTCACTTCTTTGCCCTTGAAATGTGACCCATTGTCACTTTGAATCTGCATTGGGGTTCCATAATATAAACTTACAATATCTAGAGTTTTACAGGTGTTTTTCTGAGTTGCGTCTTTATAAGGACAAGCCACTAGTACACCGGAATAGGTGTCAACACACGTACATACATATTTACATCCTTTATCCTGGGGTAGTGGGCCAATATAATCTATCTGCCAAATTTGGGCTGGAACTTTTCCCCTTGCTATTTCTCCAGTAACTATCCTAGGAAGAGTTCGTTCTTTTTCTAATTGGCATATACAACACTCCTCTGTTATTTGTTTTAACAACGCATGAGAAATACTGATACCTCGATCCTGTGCCCATCGATGGGTGGCCTGGACCCCTAAATGGCCAGCAGTCTGGTGGACCCATCTTGCTAAGGCTGGGTCATCAGTTGGAGTCGGAGTAGGGACAATACATTCAGTAGCAATCTTTGCTAGTCGATCCGCATGTGCATTGTACTCACGTTCTGGTGTGGTCAGGGTTGCATGAGCATCAACATGAAAAACTGACAGATCTGTAACCAAAGACATGTCCCATATATTTTCCCATAAATCTTTACCCCAAACTTGTTTGCCATGAATCTCCCAATTCTGATTCCTCCATATAGGCATCCACGTAGCTAATCCATTAGCTACCGCCCACGAGTCAGTAAATATATGACATTGTCCTCCTTTCTCTGCTCTGATGGCCTGATGCACTGCCATCAGTTCAGCATATTGGCTACTTCCACCTATCCCAGAACTTTCCAGAGTTCTCCTTGTACAGGGGTTATAGGCTACTGCTTTCCAATGTCTCTTCTGTCCTAAATATTTTGCTGTCCCATCAGTAAACCAAGCATGTTTCTTCTGTTCTTCATTTAGTCCGTCATATCCATTATTCCATTTCACTAAGGATGGTACCATCTGTTGCCTAGATTCAAGGGGCTTTTCATTGCTCTCAGTATCAATGTTCGCCACAGATTCATGTAGAGCAGAAACTCCATTTTTGCCTGCTCTGGACCTATTCTGAATATACCACTTCCATTTGATTATGCTTGCCTCTTGTGCATGTCCAATTCTGTGAGAAGCTGGGGTACTCATTACCCAAGTCATAATTGGAATTCCAGGCCTTAATACCACTTCATGACCCAGAGTTAGTTGCTCAGTTTCTACTAAAGCCCAATATGCAGCTAACAGCTGCTTCTCAAAAGGTGTATATTGCACTCCAGATGAGGGCAGTTTCCTTGACCAAAAGCCTAAAGGTACACTTCGGCTTTGTTGTTTTTGCCACAGACTCCAATTTGCATAGTCATCTTGTACAGTCACTTGTAACTCCACTGGCCCATTTTGCATAGGCCATAAGTCTAGAGCTAATTGAATAGCAGCCTTTGCTTCCTCAAAAGCTCTACTTTGTTCAAGTCCCCAGTCAAATTCATATTTCTTTCTGGTGACTTTATACAAGGGTTTTAAAATCTGTCCCAAATGTGGGATGTGGTGTCTCCAATAACCAAACAGCCCTATGAACTTTTGGGCCTCTTTCTTATTGGTAGGGGTGGGAAAATCCTGGATTTTTTGTCGAGCTTGTGGGAGAATTTCTCGCAGTCCTCTATTCCACTGTATCCCCAAGAATTTTACAGTTTGAGCTGGCCCTTGAACCTTTGCGGGGTTGATTTCCCATCCTTTGCTTTTCATATGGTCAATTAATAATACTAAACTCTCCTCCACCTCCTTTATATTCTTTCCCTGTATCATGATGTCATCTATGTAATGTGTAAGCTGTACACCAGGTAACTTTAATTCATCCAAATGTTCAGCTACAATCCTGTGGCAAATAGTTGGGCTATGAATATATCCTTGCGGCAGGCGTGTAAATGTATACTGTCGGCCTTGCCAAGTAAAAGCAAACTGATTCCATTGCTTGGGGTCTATTGGGATCGTAAAGAAGGCATTGGCCAAATCAATAACTGCATACCAAGTCCCTTCATGTTTTTGTATTCTCTCTATTAAAGTAACCGTGTCTGGAACAGCAGCATACAAGGGAGGAGTCACTTTGTTCAGCTGTCTATAATCTACTGTCATCCTCCATGTTCCATCTGATTTTCGGACTGGCCAGACAGGGTTGTTCCATTGAGTAGTTGTAGGGACTAACACTCCTGCCTCAACACATTCTCTTATAGTGTTGGCAATTTCATCTTGCCCACCTGGCACACGATATTGCCTCAAAGTAATTACTTCAGAAGGTTCGGGCAAAGTGATTGGATCCATCTTGATTTTCCCCACTAAGACTGCATTAATGCCTATTTTCCTCACAGCAAATTGGTATTTCCCTTCGGGTAAATTTAAGGTCATACCCTTCAATATGTCTATTCCAATGATGTATTCGGGAATAGGCACAATAACCACACTATATTCTTTCTTGGGCAACTGTCCAATTTTCATCATCAATTTAACTTGTCTGGCTGATATTTCAGTCCCTCCTAGTCCTGTAATGGTAATAGGAGTTCCATGGCTGAACTTGTCTGGATTTCCATAAATAAGGGTGGCCTCGGCCCCAGTATCTATTAATGCCTCAGTTACCGTACTTGACCCATTTTTCCAATATATGGTCAAGTTAATGTGAGGTCTACAATCCAGCCTGTGTATTTCCTTAATTTGGGCTGGGGCCTGGCCTGTTCCCTAGTATTCCCTTTCATGTGATTCACTTGGGTATGAAGGTTCAACATCTGTAGCATTTGCAGGAGCAGTTCTGATTTCCCTATCTCTCCTGTTATCAAGGCCTTTATCTCTGTACATTCTATATAATTCATTGGTTGGAATTCCATCTATCATTTCAAAACCTACCCCTGCTCTCAATAAAGCAGTAAACATTTCTTTCCTTGTTACTCTCCTTTGGCGCCAAGTTTGCTGGTTATTCACCCTTCTCTCTCGAGGAGATCTATCCCCTCCCCAGTCACCTAAGTCATATAACTGTAAAATCTTATTTATCACTGTTGTAAGACGGCTCCCTACTTCTCCAAGTAATAAATTCAAAATTAGTTGTTTATAAGCAGGGGGAGCTGTCCTAATTATTAAATTCCTATGAGGCAGTTCCATTGAATCATTGTAATATTTGTCTGCAGTTCCTGTCATAATGGCAGTCTTCATTACCTCCTCCTTTAGTCTCATGATACAATCTCTAAGTGAATACCAGGGTCTGTGCTCAGTGGGCCACAGAGAATCAGTAACATATCTCTTATTGCATCCCACAGCGGCTAATGCCAACAGAGTAGTCCTGCTATCACCATCTCCTTGCTGATGATGTTCCCTAAAAGCTTGTTGAACTAGAGGATCATGGCTGATACCTATGAATCTCATGCAGTCTGTCCCATCTACTGATATTCCACCGGCCCCTTGATCACTGAGTCTTACCATCCAAGATATCAATGGTTCTCCTATTCTTTGGCTGAATCTACTCAAAATATCTGTGACCTCTTGCGGTGAGAAATCTTCCTGAATTTCCCTTGTAACTGAATCTTCACCTCGGGTTTCTGTCTTCCTCCTTTGTATGGGTCGAGCCCTTGTCTGATCATTTAACCATCTCCTATTCTCTGTGTGAGGCACATCCTGAACCCCAGTAGTGTTTTGTGCCTCAGCCCCTAACATTGTCTCATTCTCTCCCCACTCACTTCCTCTGCCACCATGGCTAGGACGAAGCAGGCAGTCAGGCTCTTTCTGGGCTGGGTTGAAATGCACTCTGGGCTTTTTTGGTCTCCTGTTGCTCTTAGCCACATTAATAGAAAAGTTCTCATTTGAGTCAGTTTGGTCTCCTGCTATCTGAGATTCCTCTTCTTCCTGTGGGGTAGGAGTGCCCCCATGTCTTTCACTTAATCTCAATCTTTCGTATACTAGCCGGTAGGCTGATAACACTATCCAGCTTTGCCTAGATAGTGATGCCCCTGACTGAATCCCAACTTCTCGTAAACACTTTTCCAAATCCCTAGGATCTCCTCTCCGTAGCCTTGGTTCCCAGTTTTCACAGGGTCCAGCTTTTTTAGTCAATTCTTTTGCTAGGGAGGAATAAAATGGATCCTCCCATCCTGGGATATTCATCTCTTCCTCTGGAATTGTTCTGCTTCTAAATAGAGATCTTATACCTAGCGATCCTGTTCGTGACGCCAAATGTATCAGGAGGATCAAGTTTATAATCTCAAAGAGGATCATAAACATGTCTGAAAGGTTCGGAATCGCCGGATATAAGAAACTCTCAAAGTAGAAGGCAGAAGAATCAAAACATTTATTTAGGCTCAACAGTAACCAACCCATGAACCAGCAACCCCATTTTGATATGTTGATCATAATCTTCCAGGCCCAATAAGTACGCCTTGAAAGAGTAACCAGGAGGCTACAGAGAAGCATGATTGCGTAAAGCAAAATCATGCTTCCCCCTCGATGGTAATAAGATTACCCACTGGCCTGAAGTCTTTGTTCAGCTTCCTCCCGTAGATCAGCTCTGCTACTGGCAGCTCCTGCCTCAGCTGTGTCTGGCTGTGGCTGTAACTGACGTAACTGCCGTAACTGCCTCTGTAACTGCCTCTGGCTCCAACTGTCGCTGTAACTGTCGCTGTAATGGCCTGAAGTCTTTGTTCAGCTTTCTCCCGTAGGTTAGCTCTGCTACTGGCAGCTCCTGCTTCAGCTGTGGCTGTAACTGACGTAACTGTCGTAACTGCCTCTGTAACTGTCGTTGTAACTGTCGCTGGCTCCAACCGGAAAAGGAAAAGAGAATCTTCAAGCTGTCCTCTCCCCTCTTATAGGGTCTCTGACATCATCAAGCTCCGCCCGAATGACCAGGGCCGATTGGTTCCTGAGTTGGCCCCTCCCCCTAGCATAGACATTAACACCTCCCCTCAGCCAGCCCCATGACTCATCACACAGGAAGTTGTCTGCTTCCCGGCATGCTCCCCGGGCCTCCTGCCCCGGAAGAGCAAGCCACAGTGTCCAGAGGCTCAATGAGGTAAGCTGAGTCATTCAAAGAAAACAAAGGCCATTCTGGTTACACTCCACCCCTTGTTATAGGATACATAATCTAATCAGCCATGTATCCTAGAACATACATTGTGATCCAATTACAAAGGAAACTAAAACATATCATTCATTATAAAGCAAAACATATCATTCAGTAACATTCCCAAACATTGGTTAACGATTCAAATGCGATCCACCCCTAGATCCCAGCAAAATAATCTCTTCAATCAATCATCCCCAAAATAATTATTAATAATTCAAATGTCCACCCCTAAATCCTTGTATCCATTACATAGGATCAATAATATCATAACAATAAAACAACACAGCAAGGATAACACAAAATAAGTAAACAGAACACTATCATCATTTCCACCCCCCTCTTTGAACGATTGGGGCTCAAAATCTTGGGGTGAGGGGTGAAGGTCTCATTTTCCATAGCTTCTTCATGCTGAAATTGGATGTAGAGATGGCCCTGCCCCCAAAAAGTCCCATTCCAGAGGTCATTTCTTTAACAAGCTGGCAGGAATTCCAAGAATGCTACATGCTTAGGCAGTCACCGGAAAGTGCAGGGTGCTTAAGCCTGAAGGAAACAAAACTAGCAACAAGGTTAGCCAAAACAAAGGACAAAAAGAATAGTCTGTGAATCTATTATTATAACCTATTCACGGTAAAATATATGGTTCAGGGGTACGATTTGGTAATTATTTTCCCCTGAATAGACAACTGTTACAGTGTTGTCCTTCCCATGGGCTATAACTTCTGCAGCCTTTGGAATATCATCTGGCTTCCGTTTTACCCATACCTTAGCTCCTGACTTTATTCTATCAATGGAGCAAGACCCTTTTGCCCCTCTAGTAGTTATTTTGGGAGGAGGGTTAGTTTTCACAAAGGGTATTTTTTCACAGGGGATAATAATGACTTGAACCATCCTATCATTTCTACAAAATTGTACAGGTTTTTTACCCATATTCTGGAGTGTCACAACAATTTCTTTTTGATAATTAGAATCTATCACTCCAGCCAATACATGTATTCCTTGAGCCGCTAATCCTGGTTTAGGTAATATCCATCCAAGATGATTCTTGGGGATTCTCATACATACTCCAGTAGGGGTTTTTCTTATCTCTTTCCTATTTAACCTAAAATTCTCTATACAATGTAAATCATATCCTGCTGAACCAGGTGTTCCTGGACTTGGTAGTGGGACATCTTCCCTCACAGTCCAAAATTCAATGTTTTGGATCTCACATGTTTGCTGTTCTCTGATCTGCAGATTTGGGGTCATCATTCTGGCCAGAGGTGTACTCCCCCCTAAGGGCCTATTATTCAAATTACGTAAGGCAATAGACAAATTATCCTTCCAATGTCGATATGAATTATTTGAGCTTAATTTTCTCAGCTGTTCTTTCAACAATCCATTCATTCTTTCAATTAGCCCAGATGCTTGTGGGTAATATGGAATATGATATATCCATTCTATATTATTCAACACACAATATCTTTTCACTTCTTTGCCCTTGAAATGTGACCCATTGTCACTTTGAATCTGCATTGGGGTTCCATAATATAAACTTACAATATCTAGAGTTTTACAGGTGTTTTTCTGAGTTGCGTCTTTATAAGGACAAGCCACTAGTACACCGGAATAGGTGTCAACACACGTACATACATATTTACATCCTTTATCCTGGGGTAGTGGGCCAATATAATCTATCTGCCAAATTTGGGCTGGAACTTTTCCCCTTGCTATTTCTCCAGTAACTATCCTAGGAAGAGTTCGTTCTTTTTCTAATTGGCATATACAACACTCCTCTGTTATTTGTTTTAACAACGCATGAGAAATACTGATACCTCGATCCTGTGCCCATCGATGGGTGGCCTGGACCCCTAAATGGCCAGCAGTCTGGTGGACCCATCTTGCTAAGGCTGGGTCATCAGTTGGAGTCGGAGTAGGGACAATACATTCAGTAGCAATCTTTGCTAGTCGATCCGCATGTGCATTGTACTCACGTTCTGGTGTGGTCAGGGTTGCATGAGCATCAACATGAAAAACTGACAGATCTGTAACCAAAGACATGTCCCATATATTTTCCCATAAATCTTTACCCCAAACTTGTTTGCCATGAATCTCCCAATTCTGATTCCTCCATATAGGCATCCACGTAGCTAATCCATTAGCTACCGCCCACGAGTCAGTAAATATATGACATTGTCCTCCTTTCTCTGCTCTGATGGCCTGATGCACTGCCATCAGTTCAGCATATTGGCTACTTCCACCTATCCCAGAACTTTCCAGAGTTCTCCTTGTACAGGGGTTATAGGCTACTGCTTTCCAATGTCTCTTCTGTCCTAAATATTTTGCTGTCCCATCAGTAAACCAAGCATGTTTCTTCTGTTCTTCATTTAGTCCGTCATATCCATTATTCCATTTCACTAAGGATGGTACCATCTGTTGCCTAGATTCAAGGGGCTTTTCATTGCTCTCAGTATCAATGTTCGCCACAGATTCATGTAGAGCAGAAACTCCATTTTTGCCTGCTCTGGACCTATTCTGAATATACCACTTCCATTTGATTATGCTTGCCTCTTGTGCATGTCCAATTCTGTGAGAAGCTGGGGTACTCATTACCCAAGTCATAATTGGAATTCCAGGCCTTAATACCACTTCATGACCCAGAGTTAGTTGCTCAGTTTCTACTAAAGCCCAATATGCAGCTAACAGCTGCTTCTCAAAAGGTGTATATTGCACTCCAGATGAGGGCAGTTTCCTTGACCAAAAGCCTAAAGGTACACTTCGGCTTTGTTGTTTTTGCCACAGACTCCAATTTGCATAGTCATCTTGTACAGTCACTTGTAACTCCACTGGCCCATTTTGCATAGGCCATAAGTCTAGAGCTAATTGAATAGCAGCCTTTGCTTCCTCAAAAGCTCTACTTTGTTCAAGTCCCCAGTCAAATTCATATTTCTTTCTGGTGACTTTATACAAGGGTTTTAAAATCTGTCCCAAATGTGGGATGTGGTGTCTCCAATAACCAAACAGCCCTATGAACTTTTGGGCCTCTTTCTTATTGGTAGGGGTGGGAAAATCCTGGATTTTTTGTCGAGCTTGTGGGAGAATTTCTCGCAGTCCTCTATTCCACTGTATCCCCAAGAATTTTACAGTTTGAGCTGGCCCTTGAACCTTTGCGGGGTTGATTTCCCATCCTTTGCTTTTCATATGGTCAATTAATAATACTAAACTCTCCTCCACCTCCTTTATATTCTTTCCCTGTATCATGATGTCATCTATGTAATGTGTAAGCTGTACACCAGGTAACTTTAATTCATCCAAATGTTCAGCTACAATCCTGTGGCAAATAGTTGGGCTATGAATATATCCTTGCGGCAGGCGTGTAAATGTATACTGTCGGCCTTGCCAAGTAAAAGCAAACTGATTCCATTGCTTGGGGTCTATTGGGATCGTAAAGAAGGCATTGGCCAAATCAATAACTGCATACCAAGTCCCTTCATGTTTTTGTATTCTCTCTATTAAAGTAACCGTGTCTGGAACAGCAGCATACAAGGGAGGAGTCACTTTGTTCAGCTGTCTATAATCTACTGTCATCCTCCATGTTCCATCTGATTTTCGGACTGGCCAGACAGGGTTGTTCCATTGAGTAGTTGTAGGGACTAACACTCCTGCCTCAACACATTCTCTTATAGTGTTGGCAATTTCATCTTGCCCACCTGGCACACGATATTGCCTCAAAGTAATTACTTCAGAAGGTTCGGGCAAAGTGATTGGATCCATCTTGATTTTCCCCACTAAGACTGCATTAATGCCTATTTTCCTCACAGCAAATTGGTATTTCCCTTCGGGTAAATTTAAGGTCATACCCTTCAATATGTCTATTCCAATGATGTATTCGGGAATAGGCACAATAACCACACTATATCTTTCTTGGGCAACTGTCCAATTTTCATCATCAATTTAACTTGTCTGGCTGATATTTCAGTCCCTCCTAGTCCTGTAATGGTAATAGGAGTTCCATGGCTGAACTTGTCTGGATTTCCATAAATAAGGGTGGCCTCGGCCCCAGTATCTATTAATGCCTCAGTTACCGTACTTGACCCATTTTTCCAATATATGGTCAAGTTAATGTGAGGTCTACAATCCAGCCTGTGTATTTCCTTAATTTGGGCTGGGGCCTGGCCTGTTCCCTAGTATTCCCTTTCATGTGATTCACTTGGGTATGAAGGTTCAACATCTGTAGCATTTGCAGGAGCAGTTCTGATTTCCCTATCTCTCCTGTTATCAAGGCCTTTATCTCTGTACATTCTATATAATTCATTGGTTGGAATTCCATCTATCATTTCAAAACCTACCCCTGCTCTCAATAAAGCAGTAAACATTTCTTTCCTTGTTACTCTCCTTTGGCGCCAAGTTTGCTGGTTATTCACCCTTCTCTCTCGAGGAGATCTATCCCCTCCCCAGTCACCTAAGTCATATAACTGTAAAATCTTATTTATCACTGTTGTAAGACGGCTCCCTACTTCTCCAAGTAATAAATTCAAAATTAGTTGTTTATAAGCAGGGGGAGCTGTCCTAATTATTAAATTCCTATGAGGCAGTTCCATTGAATCATTGTAATATTTGTCTGCAGTTCCTGTCATAATGGCAGTCTTCATTACCTCCTCCTTTAGTCTCATGATACAATCTCTAAGTGAATACCAGGGTCTGTGCTCAGTGGGCCACAGAGAATCAGTAACATATCTCTTATTGCATCCCACAGCGGCTAATGCCAACAGAGTAGTCCTGCTATCACCATCTCCTTGCTGATGATGTTCCCTAAAAGCTTGTTGAACTAGAGGATCATGGCTGATACCTATGAATCTCATGCAGTCTGTCCCATCTACTGATATTCCACCGGCCCCTTGATCACTGAGTCTTACCATCCAAGATATCAATGGTTCTCCTATTCTTTGGCTGAATCTACTCAAAATATCTGTGACCTCTTGCGGTGAGAAATCTTCCTGAATTTCCCTTGTAACTGAATCTTCACCTCGGGTTTCTGTCTTCCTCCTTTGTATGGGTCGAGCCCTTGTCTGATCATTTAACCATCTCCTATTCTCTGTGTGAGGCACATCCTGAACCCCAGTAGTGTTTTGTGCCTCAGCCCCTAACATTGTCTCATTCTCTCCCCACTCACTTCCTCTGCCACCATGGCTAGGACGAAGCAGGCAGTCAGGCTCTTTCTGGGCTGGGTTGAAATGCACTCTGGGCTTTTTTGGTCTCCTGTTGCTCTTAGCCACATTAATAGAAAAGTTCTCATTTGAGTCAGTTTGGTCTCCTGCTATCTGAGATTCCTCTTCTTCCTGTGGGGTAGGAGTGCCCCCATGTCTTTCACTTAATCTCAATCTTTCGTATACTAGCCGGTAGGCTGATAACACTATCCAGCTTTGCCTAGATAGTGATGCCCCTGACTGAATCCCAACTTCTCGTAAACACTTTTCCAAATCCCTAGGATCTCCTCTCCGTAGCCTTGGTTCCCAGTTTTCACAGGGTCCAGCTTTTTTAGTCAATTCTTTTGCTAGGGAGGAATAAAATGGATCCTCCCATCCTGGGATATTCATCTCTTCCTCTGGAATTGTTCTGCTTCTAAATAGAGATCTTATACCTAGCGATCCTGTTCGTGACGCCAAATGTATCAGGAGGATCAAGTTTATAATCTCAAAGAGGATCATAAACATGTCTGAAAGGTTCGGAATCGCCGGATATAAGAAACTCTCAAAGTAGAAGGCAGAAGAATCAAAACATTTATTTAGGCTCAACAGTAACCAACCCATGAACCAGCAACCCCATTTTGATATGTTGATCATAATCTTCCAGGCCCAATAAGTACGCCTTGAAAGAGTAACCAGGAGGCTACAGAGAAGCATGATTGCGTAAAGCAAAATCATGCTTCCCCCTCGATGGTAATAAGATTACCCACTGGCCTGAAGTCTTTGTTCAGCTTCCTCCCGTAGATCAGCTCTGCTACTGGCAGCTCCTGCCTCAGCTGTGTCTGGCTGTGGCTGTAACTGACGTAACTGCCGTAACTGCCTCTGTAACTGCCTCTGGCTCCAACTGTCGCTGTAACTGTCGCTGTAATGGCCTGAAGTCTTTGTTCAGCTTTCTCCCGTAGGTTAGCTCTGCTACTGGCAGCTCCTGCTTCAGCTGTGGCTGTAACTGACGTAACTGTCGTAACTGCCTCTGTAACTGTCGTTGTAACTGTCGCTGGCTCCAACCGGAAAAGGAAAAGAGAATCTTCAAGCTGTCCTCTCCCCTCTTATAGGGTCTCTGACATCATCAAGCTCCGCCCGAATGACCAGGGCCGATTGGTTCCTGAGTTGGCCCCTCCCCCTAGCATAGACATTAACACCTCCCCTCAGCCAGCCCCATGACTCATCACACAGGAAGTTGTCTGCTTCCCGGCATGCTCCCCGGGCCTCCTGCCCCGGAAGAGCAAGCCACAGTGTCCAGAGGCTCAATGAGGTAAGCTGAGTCATTCAAAGAAAACAAAGGCCATTCTGGTTACACTTGCCCAAGGTCACACAGCTAGTAAGTGTGTGTCAAGTGTCTGAGGTCACATTCAAACTCAGGTCCTCCTGACTCCAGGGTTGGTGCTCTAGTCACTGGGCCAACTAACTGCCCCCTCTACTTCTAATTTAAGGCAAGTTTAAAGTTAATCTAGATTATAACTCCCTACTCCTTGAATGATACCCTTCAAACTTATGGTGAAAATGTTCTTGGGACCACTTAGAAAATAAAATTGTAAACCATTCGCATTGTACACATTAGGCTCATTTTAAGGGTTTTTTTGGGGGGGAGGTGTGAAGAGTAATTCATACTGTTCTCTTATTGATTAGCATCCATTCATGATAATGAATCATCCTCATTTATCCATCTTTTTTGGTCCAGTAATTTTTTAATTGTGTCCAACTCTTTGTGACCCCATTTGGGGTTTTCTTGGCAAAGATAATGGAGTGCTCTGCCATTTCCTTTTCCAGCTCATTTTACAGATGAGGAAACTGAGGCAAACTTGCCTAGCGTCACACAACTAGTAAATGTTTGAGGCCAGATTTGAACTGGGAAAAATGAGTCTTCCTGACTTCAGGCCCAGCCCTCTATGCATTGCTCTACCTAGCTGTCCATCTGTCCATCTATTGCATGTTAGTTACACGTCTGGCTTAAGGGAGCAATGAGCTAAATTAGATGGAAAGTTGTGTCATGTAATGCAAGGAAGAACAATCTGGGAATCTTGAGCTTAGGTTCTAATAGCCCTGTGGCCCAACTAGTTGTATAACTTTGGAAAAACTCTGTGCCTCAGTCTCATCAGCTATAAAGTGGAGACAGTAATACATATATGGCAGGATGATAGAGAAGGTTCTAATTAAATTAATAGATGGCTACGTTTATCTGTTTATGGTAAAATAAAAGTTCTTTGAGGACAGGGATCATTTTTTTTTTCATTTTTGTTGTTGCCAGTACCTAGCTCAGGACCTTGCCCACAGGGGGTAGTTTATAAATTCTTGTTGAAGTAATTATGAGTAAATATGAAGGAGTCACAGGAAGTTTGTAATATATAGGTGAACAAAGTGGGCTAATCAGGAAAAGTTTCCTGGAAAAAGTGTACAAATAGTAATTTTAAAGAAAAGGGAGAGACATGATATAGTATTTTCCCGATTTATTGTAACTCGGGAAGTTATTGTAGGCCCTAATGTTTACTTTTTTGTTTCGTGGTAAGTAGCTTAACCCTTCAGCATGAGTGGTATATGAAAAGTATTCAGGAGATCTATGTTCTTAATTGTGGCTAAGCTCACTTTTTGGTCTTGGACAAATTACCTCTTTGGGTCTCAGTTGCCTCTTCTCCAAAATGAAGGCATTAATTAGATATTCTGTACCATCCCTTCTGGGGCAGCTAGATGGCACGATGGATAAAGTGCCAGGACTGCAGTCAGAAAGATCTGAGTTCAAATCCAGCCTCAGACACTTGCTAGCTATGTGTCTCTGGACAAGTCACTTAACCTCATTTGCCTCAATTTCCTCATTGATAAAATGTACTGGAAAAGGAAATGACAAACCACTCCAATATCTTTGCCAAAAAAAACCCCAAAATGGGGTTACAAAGAGATGAACATGACTGAACAGCAACAACCATCTCTTCCAGCTTTAAAATTTGGAGATGAATTGTACATCTGAAACATTTCTCTTCTTCTACTCTAGTTTGTTATTTGCCCTTTCTTGGTGGGCTCTTTTTTTAAAATGATGAAATGTGGACCTCTGTTTCAGATGCAAGATCTATTCAATATGTTTCAGCTTTAAAAATAATTTCACTTACCTCCCCCCCTTTAGTTCTATTGTGGTCTCTTGGAAAATCCATTTAAGGAGACGTTTCTCTCTCTGCTGTGAGCTCACAGAGTGTACATTGATAGCTGTCGAAGTTTTGATAGCCTTTTCCGTCCCTTGCCCTTCAAAAAGCTTTCTGTCTCCCTTATCAGACATTCCATTCCCCTCGCTCTTGGCTCTGATTAAGATATCATAAGAAAACCCCAAAGTTAAGCAACTATAATTTATTAGATGGGGCTGGGGCTGGGCCACAGGGTTGTTTTTTCTCATTAACCTCTAGCTACTCCGATCGTGTTTCTGGTTTGGGGAAGCATTGCTAATAAGGGCTCTTCATTTCAGAGACAGAGCAGCACAGGCACACTAAGCTTCTGAACCCAATCAGAACCAGTCATGCATACAGCAACTGAAAGTCACATACACATGCCCTTCTGAATGTTTCCCCTCTAGGCTGTTTTCTGTGATACCCAGGGTCCCTGGATGGCCAAGATTACCGCTAGCAACAATTTTGCTAGAAGAGAAATTTCGATCTTGTTATTTTTAGTGTCATTGAAGCTTGGCATTTTAATGACTTAATTATTATTATTTTTTTAAAAATCCTTTGACTCTTTCTTTCTCTCCTTTACAGCAGAGTATGTGGATCCCAACCCCCTCTTAATCATACTAATGACTTAGATGTGAGGTCTTGTGAGGCTCTGATGTTTTGTCAGGATATCTTCTGTAACTCACAAATGCTTATTTCTCAAAGAAAGTGTGAATGTGCTTGTTCAGTGAGTGGTACTGGGGAAGGGGGGGTGGTGGGGTTGTGATTTAGCTGTAGGTTGGACCAGATGGTTTCTAAGGTCCCTTCCAACTATGGGATCCTATGTGTTTCTGTGATGGCCATTCCATAAGAAAGTAGAAATATAGTAGGTGAAATCTTGTGCAAATAATAATGAAATAGATAGAAAATAATGGTTCTTTTTGTTTGTTTTTGTCAAGGTCACTGAGTGAACCGGGGACAAGTGATTTTACCTACTTGTGCCTCAAGATACCCACCTATTGAATAAGAACAATAACATTTGCCCTCCTACCTCACGTGGTTGTCATGAGGAACCCTATGTTGTGTTGCTACCAACAGTAGATGACATAAAAAAAACAAAAAAAAGACTCAATAAAAGTTATTTCCAGTAGAAGAATACATAAAACAAGAGTATATCTGATTAGCCTAAAAATGTAAAGTTTATCCTGTGCCCTTCTTTCTTTAGGTGCTGCCCCATGTGTCTGTTCCAGTGGGCCCCAAATTCTTGGCCTTAAGCTTATCATTTCTATTTCAAACTTGAAGGAAAATAATTCACCTCCTGGCAATACCACTGGATGTTCTCTCTTTTTATGTGGTTTATATTTGGTGCCTGAATGGTGTTACAATATCCCTTTCTCTTTGAGGGGGAGGATTTCCTTATTTATAAGCAATTCCAAATTCCTGCGTGGAGTGTCATTTAAAGTAATTCTTCTGAGTTTATTACCTTGGAGGTCAGATACTTTGATGATCCAATAGGATGAATTTGAGAAATTAAAGTACTTTGGGCTAGAAGGGACCTTAGGGCTCATGCAGACCAATACCCTCCTTTAACAGATAAAAAAACCAAGCCTTAAAGAGGTGAAAGGTCACAAAGTTTCTGAGTTGTATTTTTATAATTAGAACCTTTTTTGTAGATGTTAGTCCAGCTATAAGGTGAAATGAGTATCCTTGGGTTTAAAAGAAGTTAGATTAGGCCTAATGAAAAGTAGTCAGTCTATGAATAATAATATACTAAGTTTCTAGGTTGATTTTTTTTCATGTAAATTGTTTGTGGGGGAATTAATTGGGCAGAAGATGCTTCTGAAATGACTAATAATTAAATAAATGATAATTAAAGCTCTGAGGTTCTACTTCATACCCATCAGATTGGCAAAGATGACAAATGAGGAAAATGACAAATGGTAGGCTGCAAGAAAACAGGTGTGTTAACACATTGTATGGAGCTGTGGACTGGTTCAGACATTCTGGAAAACCATCCAGAACTATGCCCTCAAAGCCCTTTGACTTAATAGTATCACTAATAAGCATATATTTCCGTGACGCAAGAGAAAGAAGAAGAGGACCCATTGGTGCAGAAAATATTTATAGAAACTCTTTTCATAATAGCAAACAACTGGAAAGTAAGGGTATATCTATTGGAAAACTGCTAAACAAATTATGATGGATGAATATAAAGAACTATAAGAAAGAAAGAAATGGATATTTTCAGAGGAAACAGAGAAGCCCTCTAGGAAATGGTGTAAGGTGAACTTCGAACCAAGGGAACCATTTCTAAAATGACATTATAAAGAAAAACAACTTTGAAAGTCTTTAGGACCATGATTAACACATTAACAAGCCATGAATCCAGAAGGCTAAAAATGTAGCATGCTATCTACCTCATGAGAGAGAAAATTGGTAGACTCAAAATGCAAGAACAAAAAAAAAACATTTTTGGATGTGGTCAATGAAAGAATTTATTTGAATTGGCTTGGAATATTTATATTGAAGGTTTTCTTTTTTCTTCTTCTCCCTCTATTCCTCCCTTCTTCTCTCCTTCCCTCCCTTCCTTCTTTCCTTCCTTCCTAGTTGATGAGGGGATGGATAGAAGAAAAATGTTAATATTTGTTCACTGGGAAGGTAGGAAAAACCAAATTTTTAAAAAGAAGATGCTGCTATTGTAATAATCTAGTGATGTGACAATGTTATATAAAGCGGCTTGGGATAATAGCTGAATTTGGAAGACTGGGTATTGAAAATGCCTTTAGACACTTAGTAGCTGTGTGACCCTGGTCAAGTTACTTAACATCTTTGAGCCTAGGTTCCCTATCTGTAAAAAGGGGATGAAATAATGTGCCTCCCTCAACAGGGTTGTGAGGAGAAATAATATTTGTGAAGTGCTTAGAAAACCTTAATTCCTGTATACAAGTAGACAAAAGGAAAAAAAGTAAAGAGAGGTAATGCTGGGAAATATGATATAATTGTCTCAGGTTTGGAAGATAAAATAAAACTTCTGGAGTGAGGGCAGTGAAAAAGTAGGATGTTAATGAATCTTGAAAACTATCTGCAAGGCTGGTTGATCCTTAAAATGATAAACAATATAAAGGAAAGCTTAATAACATATTTATATAGTTATTTTTAATCTTTTAAAATACCTTTACAACTGTTATGTCTTTTCCCCCTCAATTATTGCCTCCATCTGATAAATGAGTCATAGGGAGGTGAAATACCTTGTCCCATGTGACTCAGTGAACCTGACAATAAAAACAACATTCTTTCGCTATTCCCCTATTTCTTGTGTAGGGTTTGCCTTGCCTTTATAAATTTGAGGTACAAAGGCACTATATTTCCATAGTTCTCTTTCAGAATGTCCATCAGAAAATTCTGAAAATTCTCATAGTTGGAAAGGACCTCAGAGGTCATCTCATGCAACCTAATAGAAGATTTAACTCCCCCATTCTCACCCTAGTACAACACACCCAACAAGTATTTCATTATGAATACAGGCAAAATTCACCCTTTGGCTGAAACCCTCAATTTTACCCACACTAGCTTTCTAGAAGTTTCTACATTCCACCCTTACTGCTCTAATTCTGAACCTTGCCCCAAGTCATCTCTTTTGGGTAGAGCAATTTTCTTACTTTCCTGTCCTTACAACTTGTTAGTTACCTTAATGGGTTGAGGTGTATGGATTACCCCTCTTACACAGGGAAAAACATCAGAATGCCAGGGAATCTATTAGATGAAACTAGCCCAGCCCAGTGAAGGTTCCTTAGTAAATATTACCTCTTTCTCTGTCTCTCCCTCTCTCCCTCTCCATCTCCCCCCCCCACACATACATATATATGTGTGTATACACACATATATATCTATATGTACACACACATACATATACTTCACTAAGTTCTATAATTGTTCATCCTATTGTAAATCATAGTTTAGATGATACACATTCTTTATCTACTTGGATTTTCTTGTACAAAAGTATGTGCAAAATATAAATTAATTTTCAGGGTGGGTGGAAAGAGCACTGATAAGACGGAGTGGGAGGGAGAGTGACAGGGATAAAGAAATGCCTCTCTTATGAGGTAGCACCTACTTCTTTCTTTCTGCCTTTCCTCCCTCTCCCGCTCCCTCACTTCTTTTCTCCATTTTCCTTCCTTCCTTCCTTCCTTCCTTCCTTCCTTCCTTCCTTCCTTCCTTCCTTCCTTCCTTCCTTCCTTCCTTCCTTCCTTTCTTCCTTCCTTCCTTCCTTCCTTCCTTCCTTCCTCTTGTCTATGAATGTAGTGCGTAGTACTTCCTTGGCATCCCCAAAGACGTCAGGCTACTGGAGATGCATACTAAATGTTTACTGGTCTCAGTCAAAAGTCACCCCATTTTTCTCCTGCTTAGCACCCTGGAGAGTTTGCCCTGCCGTATAACTGCTGAGATGAGACTTAGATTGACAAACTAGCCCCTCTTATAATAAGGAATTTTGAGAAAATGAAAGAGCCCAGAAGTGAAGTGGTAAAGTAGCTAAAAAGAATTGAAAAGCCCTGCATATTGGAAGATCAGGCCTAGATTATTCAGGTTATAAGAAACACACATGGACAGACACCCCTGATAGAGTTAACAGGGTGAACAAAGTCACAAAAAAGAGGTCATGGGTGGCATAGCAAAAAAGAGCCACAAGGATTCAGAGGACCTGAGTTTAATTCTATTTAATTCAATAAACTTTATAAAGAAATTGTGATATGTAGGTTTGCCCTGACCATCCACACATGAAAGATCAAATGGATTAAAGCCTATTGGTCTTCAAGAAACTGCAAAGACCTTAAGTGACCCCAAGCTTCTCCCAGAAACAACAACTTACCTTATAAAATCCCAAATTTTACCAGCATTATATAACTACAAGACACAAAACACAATAGTCCTTTAAGAATTCAAAAATAATCATACACAGAACAACTGAAAGGAACATGGCAGACATGATCAGACTGTAACATGGAACCAGTGAGGAACTTCAAACAGAAACTGGAATAAAAGATACTACTAGGAAAATGGATGGTGAAAGGAGGAGATGAGCCAGCAATGAATTGAGGGTGAGATGTGGTGGATAGACAACCCTAGTGCACCCTTGTGATGTCATGAAAAGTCAAGGGAGGCTATAAGTACATTGGATGGTATACTTAGTGAACTCAGGGAGGACCTTGGATGAGGGTCCTGTGGAATGGTCAGGCATGAGTGGAATGTGCTATGCTCCCCTGTAGAGCATCCAAAATCAATGAGATCACAGATACATTTAGTATATTTTGAGAGTGTTATATGTGCAAGTCCTATGTTTGGTGCTAGGGATAAGGATACAACACAGAGCCTGTTCTCAATTTTCAGAAGTATGAAACATTTAAATTTTTTTTTATTGTAGCCTTCACAGACATTGACAAACATGAACATTTTTGTCAACAAAGAATAGAAAAAGACATTTAATATGGTAGTACTAACATTGTTCTGTTTGTGTTCCCTTTTCGACAGCCTTCTGTTCACTTTAGCATAGTGCCTATCACATAGTTGAGTTGGCACTTAATAAATGTTTACTGATTGATTGTGGTGGGGGGTGGGGCAGGGGAAAGAAGTAGCACCTGAGCTGATTCACTTGAAATGGAACTAGGAATTCCAAGAACTGGAGGTGAAGAGGGAGAACATTCCAGACATGAAGGGGGGGAGGGGATTTGCCTGGGAAAAGGCATAGAGATAGGAGATAGAGTGTTGTGTATATGGAATAACAAGAAAGCCAGTATGAATGGAGCATAGAGTGTATAAGGACACATCATGTGAAATGTCTAAGCGTAGAGATTGGAGACAGATCAGGAAAAGTGCCAAAAATGCCCAAAAGAAGAATCTTATTGTAATAGAATGCATCTATAAAGATGAACATCACATACCTATATACTGCTAAATATACACTATGGCTACATACAGTACACCTTGATGAAGTTTGAATTATTATTCTTGTATCTGATTCTTTGACATTAAGTTTATGCTAGCTTTTAGTACACAATGAAAAGAAGATGAAATTTTATCCTTTTGTCTTATGTGGAAAATAAATCACTTTTAGATTTGCCTAACAGTCATTCCTGTGACTCTTCTTCATCATGATCCATAATATCTGTTAATTAAAGCCAACATTTTGGGAATTACCCAGTCTCTCAAAAGGGTCACCCTTCCACCACTGTGGAAGCAGAATGACTGCATTTTAGGCTCGGAATCCTTAAAGTGTTTAGCCAGAGGAAGTCTTCAGATAACTTAGGCTTTTCTCCTTACCTCCTGAAGACCTCCCTTCAGCTTGATTAGGATACCAGCTCTGAGAACTGGAATGAATTTAAGATGCCATCTAGTCCACTTTATGTCTAATCAAGAATCTCTTCTATAATAGTTCCGATAAACAGTTCTGTAACTTCTCTTTGGAAATCTCCAGTGAGGCAACCTCGGCAAATTTTGGACAATATTAACCGTTAGGAAGCTTTCCATTTCCTTAAGCTGAAATCTTCCTCTCTTCTACTTTCACCCATTGTTACTTTATTCAACCTTCTTGGGCCACAAAGATATAAAGACTGTATCTGTGATTTCACTGCTATAAGGAACTCCTGGATAAGGGAAATCCATTTATCAGTTGTCAGTCAATAAACACTTATGTACCTACCATGTGCCAGGTACTCTGTTATGGACTGAGATGCAAAGAAAGGCAAAAGACATCTTTTTTGCTACCAAAATATTATAGAGCCCCAAGAAATTAGATGCCTTGTTGAGGGTCACTTACTCAGTATGGTTCAGAGGTAGGCCCCGAACCTGGGTGTTTCTCACCCCAAGGCTAGCTTTCTATCCACTACTTTAGGCTGCCTTGCCTCCCCCATGACAACCCTTTCACTACTTATCATTGAATCGTGAATAGGATAATGGGTCAGGTAGGCAGTTGAGTACTGGGTACTGAGATCAATAAGATCTGAGTTTAAATGAGGCCTCCGACCCTTAATAGCTATGGGACCCTGGGCAAGTCACTTAACCTCTTCTGCAAAATGGAAGTAATGATAACATCTACCTCCTAGGGTTGTTGTGAGGATCATATGAAATAATAGTTGCAAAGTGCTTTGCAAACTTAAAGCACTATGTGAAAGCTAGATACTTTTAATTTGATGAAATTACAGTTATGAATTCATAGGTCCAGAGGGAAAAAAGGAAATACTGAAACTTGATCACCATGACTCTTGAGGAATTTAAAATCCAGTTATGTGACAAGCCACTCAACAAATTAGAAAACAAAAGCAAGCAACATATAATTAAGTACTAAATGATGTAGTCCAGACAATAAGTTCAGTAGGAGTTCAGATAATGGAGAGTTTGCTCTGTTTATCCACAGTCTTAGCATCATGAATTAAGGATGAGCTTTTTCTTTTTAATTAACTACAGTTATCCAACAGTAGAAGGATCCGTTTCAAGATGGAACAAAGTCATCGCCCCTGAAAACCTTCAGAAACCCAATGTCCATTCCGGTATATTGTTGATGAGTTTCCTCTATTCAGTAGGGAGTTGGACTAGGTGACCACTAAGGTCTCCTCTGGTTCTGATATTCTGTGATTTTTTGACAGACCTCAAACAGCCCAGCATTGAATGTGGGTCAGTCTTTGCAAACTGTAGCTCTCTCTGCATTGAACCTCTCTGCCAGCAGCTAATTAACCGATCAGACTGAAAACAGTGATTTAACTGATCCCCTTTCAGCCTCCAGTGAGGCAGCCTTGTAACTGTTATGCAGTTGGATTCATCTTCTTAGACATTATTATATCACTTGGATGATGGGATGAAACAAAGATCATGTTATTCACAGGGAGGAAGAGTCGTTACATTTGGAATCAGAAGCTCTCAGCCAGCTGGTTAGCAGAGCGCTTGGAACCTCAGCCCCTTTTGTTTGCCATTGATCTACCATGTTGCTAATGCATAGGTGGTGTAGGGACATTATTACTACCTTTCCAGAAGGAACCTCATATTGTTCTTTAGAATAGAAGTGTTTTGCTGGCCTGGAAACTGCACCAGGGTTGTCTGTGCTCTGCTCATGAAAGCATCGGTCAGGCCAGGAGAGCACCTCCCTTCTGCTGTTTATCAATGTGCTGCTCCCCAGCTATAATGAAATAGTTGAAAAAGTCTATGAATTTCCAAGTAAATAGGGCACCAGCTTATCTACAGGTTTCATTAAGGGCTAAGCTGCTCCAATTCCACCCTCAATCACTCTACCTCTGAAAAGGTGCACAGGCTGAATGACTTATTAAAACTGGCCTGGGAGTTGTTTGAGCCACGCGCCTGCTTCCTTTGGCCTTAGAAACCACTGCTTTCTTACAGGATCTGCCTTTGACTTTCTGGCATTTGCAGGAGCTGCCTGGATAAGGAATAGGAGTAGCGGGAGAAGAGGGAAGTAAATAGACAAATAGTCCTGAAGGTTTGGGAAATTACAAATTTGCCTTGGCCACAGGGACCTTTCTGTATCTTTAAAATATGACTAGATTTACATGACAATTAATAGGATTTGGTCCCCCTCCCCCAACCCACAGTATAGAGAGACTATTTGGGGGAAATAACCTGTTTCAGTGGCTCAGATGACATTTGCATCTTCTACACCACTTTTCCAAATGGAGAGTTAATTGTAAAACACTGAAAATTCCTATCATCTGTTTTTTATTTCAAAATTTAAAGGACAATTCTATCCCTAGCTTCCTTTTCCTTTCCAAACACCTCTCCCGGCAAAAAACAAAGAAAACACAATCCTTGTAACAAATAAGCATAATAAAACCCCCAAATCCATACATTTGCACTTGACATAAACACATCTCTGATTTAAAGAAACAAGGCTAGCCTGAGGTTTCACTTCATACCCTTCCAGTTGGCAAATGTGACAAAATGTAAATGGTCAAGTATCTGAGGGCATGCAGGAAAGTAGACCCTGAATGCAGTGACTAAACTTTTACTCTTTGCCCTATGATCTCCCTGGGCATATACCTGAAGAAAATAAAGGATTAAAAGAAAGGTCCCACTTATATGTGTGTATACATATATGTCCACATATATACGTATGCGTATAGTTTCTATGAAACTTTTGATATATATGAATATTTATATTTGTCAAACTATTTGTAGCAATATTTTTATTGTAGCAAAGAAGTAGAAACAAAGTGGGTGCCCATCAGGTGAGGACTGGCTAAAGAAAACTGTAGTATATGAATGCAATATGATATTATTATACCATAAGAGATGGCACGTGTAAGGAATTTGGAGAAGTATGGAAGATTTACGTGGAACAATACTGAGTGAAGTAAGAGGAGTCAAAAAAGATGTATAATGGCATTGCAGTATAGATGGAAAGATCACTTAGATGCCAAACCCTAAGTAACTGAAAAAAACAGTGATGGTACTGGACAAATGTGGTGACATACCTCCTCCCTCCTGGCAGAGAGGCAGGCACAAAAACTGGGGCAGAATATTGCATGTATTGTCAGATGCAGTCACTAGGCATTTTTACCTGATACTTTTTCTGTGTTATAGGAGAGAGTTCAGCATTAGGGGAGTATTAATTGCTTTTTCAAAAAATGACCATGATAAAAATAAAATATGGGTGTGTCTCACATATTTTAGGCAGACAGAGCAATGAGAACAGTGACATGGAGACCCCACAGTGTGTGCGACAGACTGGAAAGAGTCCAGTTTGTCTGGAGCACAGAGAATTTCGAAGTGGGGAATATGAGATAAAACTATGAAGGTAAGAAGAGCCAGATAATGTAGGGCCTTGGGTGTGTGTATATGCACATACATATACATGTATGTATTCATATATATATATATACATATATATATACATACGTGTACACATATCCATTTATATTTAAAGATAAAGAAGGGTAGGCATGGTTTTTTTTACTGAAATAGTCCATTGTGACATCTTTCACAGAGCCAGCCAAGGACCCTTGCTGGGATGCAGTGAACCTGATAGTTACCCCTCTTGTCCAGGGGGAATAATATTATAGTTCAGGGTAGAGGGTGGGGTAAGAAGGGGGAGTATAAATAGAGCTTCTCTTCCTTGAGTGAACTTCAAAAGAAGATGATGGTTCTCTAGAAGCAAGAACGCTTCCAAAGAGGAAAGTCACACTTGGAGTTCCTAGGAAAGTGGGACTCTCACAGAAAGGAAGAGATTGAGGGTGTGAGGTGTGAGGGAAAGGACATCGTGGAAGAATACTTGAAGGCCATAGGTAAGGCTGACTGGGCTGAAGAAGTATGTCAGGTAACATTTGAGAAGTCATTCTGGGCCCCCTTGCCAGAAGACTGTGTATGTCAAAAGGTTTGTGAAGCTATTGCAGTAGACTCATGATAGGTTTTCCTGCTTCTTTCCTCTCTGATTCTTCACTTCTTGTGACTGCCAAACAAATCTATCTTTTACATAGATTTGGCCGTATCATCATTCAAAATCTTTCACTGCCTGCTGAGGAAAGTTCAAGTTCTTTTGCTTGGCATCCAAAGCTCTCCATTATCTGCCTCTATCTTATCATTCTGGTTTTATATTATGTCCTTCAATATTTCCCAGGCTTCAGCCAAACTGGACTCTTTCCAGTCCCTCCCATGCACCCTGAGGTCTACGTATCTTTGTTCACATTGTTCCGTGTGTCTAAAGTATTCTCCCTTTTCTTTACCCGCTGAATCACTAGTGATTTTTTAAAACCCAGATCACATGCCATTTCCTCTATGAAATATTTCCCCACTTGAGAGTAAGCAATATTCCTCAAAGATTAGTTTGCCAGCCTCTTAATTTACTTGTCATGTAATAATAATAATGATAGCATTTACGTAGCCCTTGGAGACTTTTTAAAGGATTTTTCCTATGTTCTCTCATTTGATCCTCACAACAGCCCTATCAGATGAGGAAGCAGACTGAGAGGGACTAAGTGATTTGGCCAGGGGCACAAAGCTAGAACTTGACTGGGGCTGACTTAAAACTCTTACAGACTTTTCTTCTCTATCACTGTATCTCTTATACCATCGGGACAGCTCCTTGGCTGGATGCCCCCCCCAGCTACCTTTCTAAAGGCATGTTGTGTGGCTCATAGAAAGCTAGCCCCAGAACTAGAAAGGCCAGGAGTTAAGTTATGTTGCTGAAACACCTCCTGGCTGTGTGACCCTGGGAAAGTCACTTAGTTTTTCAGCATTTCAGGCAACTGTCTAAGATTATAGGTTGCAGACTATATCTTGTACAGTAACTTACCAGTTATTGTATCTTATACTTACTACACTGTATCCTATGTTTATCTGTGCTTGTGTCTTACCTTCCACTAGACTGTGAGTTCCAAGAAGGCAGTTGCTATATCCAGACTTTATAGATGCGCAGCTTTAGTGTTGTCCATATAGATTTTGCTAAATTTGTTGAATACCTCTAAGCCACGATAAAAGGGCAGGGGAGAATCTAATATTTTTAAAAGGCATTTTTAGGAGAACAGTGCCTCCCAAGGCTTGCCTTTTGAGCTGTTTTCCACAGTCAGAATGAGGTGAGAGGTTGCCCATATGAGGAAGCTATGGATATGATTTGGCAACAGGAAAATACTACCGTTCATAGAATATGGGTGCTTAGCAAATGCTTTTTGGTTGTCTGACTAATACACAGGAGTAAGAAGGCAAAGAAAGGCATTTGTATTAGAAGTGCTGGGATGTAATTAGATTATTCCCCCATAATAAATAGGTTGTCAGTTTTTGATCAGTAATGCCACTTGTCTTTCAAGGAGTTTTGCTGTAGAATTTTTTTCTAATTAAAAAGGACAGAGAGAAACTAAGGGCTCTTAATTTCGTCTGCTAGGTAGATGCATTAGTCAACATGGTGAATAAGATATTACAATAATAGTAACCTAAGTGGTACAGTGGATAGACTATTGGATTCACAGTGGGGAAAATCTAAGTCTGAATCCTGTCTCAGATACTTATTGGCTATGAGACCCTATGCAAGTAACTGAGCTCTCAGCCTCAGTTTCCTCATCTATAAAACTGGAAAAAAATAACCCAACCTCACAGAGTCATTCATAGGATCAAATAAGATAACATATGGAAAATGCTTTGCAAATCTTAAAGTGATATATAAATACTGTTGTTATTATTAGCAGCAGCATCATATTATAGTAATTGAGAATAATTGTTTTGGAGAAACACCCTTTCGAAACAATATTCTTGTTTACATTGTGGAAAGCACTCCTCCTCATGTATGTGGAACAATGTAATAATCCATTGAACAAGATCTAAGTCATAATTTGTGTTTCAGAGTAATATTGAAATCATCTATATTCATTGGCCAATGAATGTTCAGGAAGCCAGACGTTCCAGGTTTAACTGGCTTATATGGGCATTAACTGCTTAGCTGAGATTCCCATTTGGTTAATATCACAATAGACCTTTGATGCATATTATTTTGCCTCACATCAATATTCCTTATTTGCAGATGTTATTTAGAATCCTTGTAAACCTCAAAACTGCTCAGCGGTCGGGAGACGCCTAAGTGGGGTGCCCACTAGGGGTCACTGTTGTTGCTTATTACATACATCTCTCTAAACTGCTGTTTCGGAAACTGACCAAGGCTGAATGCAAGGGAAGGAGTAAATGAACCCGTTTTAAAAAATATAATCCAGTGAGATTGTTTCCTAGGAAGCAGCTACCCTCCATGGGCTGATGAATGCTTAAAATGCTGCAGGTATGGCATAAGCTTCCATTATTACAAGCCTCGGTTTCTCCCAGAAATGCTGCTCTGAGGTTTGTCAGCATTTGCTGTTTCAAAGCACTGAGTTAAATTTTCAAACCATTCCCCAGGAGGTCCAGTTGTCAAACCTATTATTACTTAACAAGTTTCCCATGCACGTTCCCAGGGAGCTGCTTTAAAATGGTCTCACATGTTCTCTTTTGTTGGGGCAGGGATTGGGGGGGAGGGAGAAGGGGGTCAGCTGGCTTTTGCATAAATAGAATGGATGCATGTACATATGTCGGTTGACTGATACAGCGCCTTGCAAACTTGAATGCCTGCCCTGGGCTCATTGTCCCTGGAATTGTAGAAAGAAATAAAGTTGGTAGCTTGTATCAGAAACAGAGAATGTGTTCTAGGTATCTATCTTTGAGTAGTTCTGCCTTGCTACCCAGGTAACTTAACTGCCCCTGCTTACTCTGGAATCATTTTAGTAGAAATGGGGCCCACCCTCCTTTGCAGAGATTTTAAAAGTGGGCTTGCTCAAATCTTGAAGCCTTCCATAATTGGCCTTGCCCTATCCCCATGTAACAGTTTCTCTCTAAGATTTACCCTGAATATATCTTGCAATACCTGGATGTTCGTATGTTGTCTCAACCATTAGAATACAGGCTCTTTGAAGGTAAGGACCCAGTTTTGGCCTTTCTTTTTATTCCTAGAACTTAGCACAGTGCCTAACACATGAATGATGGCTGACTAATTGCTCTTCCTGCTATATTCTTCTTGCCAAATAAATAACAGAAACAATTTTACATCTGAATTCCTGTAATGTGCCCATGAATGGTCAACCCATAAATGCTATTTTTAATATTGATATCAACAATAGCTAGAGTTCGTAGAATGCTTTAAGTTTACAGAGCACTTCACAATAAAATAATAATAAATAGCTAGCATTTATATAGTATTTTAAGGCTTGCAAAGTACTTTATAAATATCTTATTTTATCCTCATAACAACCCTGGGTGTCCTACTAATACCAGGCCTCACACCTAGCCAGTATGCCAACTAACTGACTTTACTTCCTATAATTTGCTGGAGCTCCCTGAAAAAAATTGGAGTAGTGGGAAAGGAAGGAGGTAGATAATTAGTCCTGAAAGTTTGGGATAGATACTTATGGATAAATAATAGAGCTCTGAAACAAATTAACTACACATTGCAACTATTCCAAAATAATGCCTATAAGCTAAAAATTAGCTGGAGGGAATCCACAAAATGTACACATGTTTTAACAGGTCTCAATCTTACTGAACCTTTCTGGGATGCTTCCTGGAGCTCAGCAGTTATTCTAAGGCTGCAACAGCTTGAACACTGGGGATTTGGCATCACTAGGTAATGGAGGTTAATCTAAACTTCAGTTTTATCAGAAAGCATGGGTATACCTGCTTTCTAAGGTGGAGGTCATTACCCAGGGACTGATTGAACCTTATGAAAAGTGAACCAACAAAAGCGAAGGGGAATCATACGCTCAAACAGATGAGAAAAAAAGTCCTGGGATGCATATAGTTATATATACACACACATGTGTATGTGTGTATGTACGTATGTACACACATATATGTGCATATGTGTATACACAAGCATATACATACAAAATATAATGTATGCATCTATATATTTGAATTTATTATATATTAAAATATTCATATGTATATCTGTATGTATCTATATATAAATGTATATATATACATATGTGTGTGTGTGTGTGTGTGTGTGTGTGTGTGTGTGTGGATACATATACATATACATCCAGAGAGAGAGGGAGGGAGGGAGGGAGAAAGTGTGAGTTTCGAAGGTCCCTCTCCTACTTTTCTCTGCTAATTTAGTTTCTCTGTTGGCTGTTGTGATTTTCACCTGTGTTCTAGTGTGTACTTGAAAAAGAGAGAACACGTAAACACCATAGAGATTCAAGGGCAAATTAAATTCTCATCAGTTGTCTTCCTTATTTTCCATGTGCTTTTAGTATTCTTTTAAGCACCAGCAATAGCAGCATTTAATAAATTTAAAAAAAAATTTGAATTAACCCACGTTATGTTTAAGGCAGTGGTTTAGGCTCCCTAAGGGACACAAAGAAGTTCTTTCATGTCCCTGCCTTCAGATAACTTACAGTTTAGTTTTGAAGTTGTTGTAGGTATATAAAAGTTAGATAATGATGAATGTGGTACAAATAGGAGAAGAATGAGTTGGTAATGTCAGCAAAAGAAAGGAGCAGCAAGAGATCAGGAATACATTTGAGGGGGCATGGGATTGTGCTGAACCTCAATAAGGAGGTTGTATGAGTATGGAAGAGAAGGGGGAAAGGCAATTAGCATTTCTATGGCACCTACTATGTGCCAGAAACTATGCTAAGCCCTTTACAGATATTTCATTTGAGTAGAGTAGTATAAGCAAAGACACAGAAATAGGGCTGGATTGGTTGGGTTGGAAGGATAGTGGCATTTGCTAATGGGAAATGACTTTTGTTTTTTTACTTATAAAGATGATGTACCAACCAAATGACTTTCCTCATTTATATATAAATTCACAAATCTAGTGGAAAACTCAACATCTTGATCTTGATCTTCTAATAAGAGAAACTAGCCTGGCAAACTCCAGATCAGCTTCTGAAAAAGATTCTTTAAACTCTAATTCTGCAAATAAGTTAATTGTTTCTATTGTATCTGATTTTATAAAGTCCTTTTCTCAGAAATAATGGAAACATTTCTACCTTGAGTTATTTTCTATAACAATTATAAATAGCTACCTCTTCATCAGTTGGAGACTGATAATTCACTTTATTTGTGTGGTCTAAACTTGCCTCTCTTACTTCTGATCTGAAGGCACTTTGCTGTTGGCGACACCACCAGAGGGAGTGAAGGGAAGGTCCAAGAAAATGAAAAAAAATCAGGATATATTACCATACTAGTATTTTGGGGACTTGGACTGTGTTGTTTGAGAGAATGAATCATTCTAGAATTCAATTCTGTCCAGATAGTTCTGAGGTAACTTGACCTAGATCACACAAATGAATAAAATAAATAAGTAAATAAAAAACAAATTCTCACCATGTGCAGGGGAGTCCATGCAACATAAGATAATCCATGTTTTTTTTTTAAGAATCAACATTTAATCCTGGTTTGGAAAAACAGATGAGTACAGAGAAGGGTGGATGAATATAGTGGTATCTCCCTAATTTCTAATGAGTCACTGAGGGTATGATTTATGATCATTCCAGGGAAGGCTGAATTGGGTCTGACCTCTTGTTTTGTTTTTTGGCTCTGATTTTACAGGCTAATTTCCAAAAGCGCCAGCTTCACCTTACAGGCCTCCTTGGTTAATGGTTCTCAAAGTCAATGAAGGATATTGTATTAAGTGAGGTTTAAGACAAAAGTAAATAGTCATTAAATGTCTGACAGGAACAATTAATTTTGATTGGATGGTGGGGCTAAGGATATAGTAACAGGGCACAACATTTAATGATGACTTCTGTTAATGTACTCCTAGAGTACATTATGAGAGTTATACTAGGAGGTGATGTTTTGGCTATCCTCTGCCCTCTTCAGACTATAAACAGGCACAAAGAGGATGGAAACCATCCCTAGAAGGCCAATCAACATGAGGAAGAGTCTTTATTTAGTTCATGCCAAATAAGGTTTAGTAGGAGAAAGTGGGAATATTAGTCTGGACAATGCTAATACTAATAATAACTAATATTTACATTGGATTTTAAAGCTTGCAAAGTGCTTTACACAAGCCAATTTTAGAGATAGGCAAGGTGAAGCTGAGTGTTATTAAATAATTTGCCCAAGGTAGCATAGCTAATAAGTATGTGATGTAGAATTTGACCTACATCTTCTTGATTTTAAGATGAATACTCTTCACCTTAGTAAAGCCATGATGACTGTTTTAAAATATTTGAAGAATCTTTTCCTGAAAGAAAGATGAGATTTGCTCTGCTTGGTTCCTGAGGGCACAAATTGGAGTAGTAGACAGAAGTTCTGAAGGGGCAAATTTGCATTTCCAAAATTTCTTAACTTGCCCAAAAGGGAAATGGGTTTCCTTGGGGGACAGTGGATTCTCTCTAACTAGGGATGTTTAGCAAAAGCTGGATCCATTTATTTGTTGGGTATATTGGAGAGAAGACTCTTGTTAAGATATTGGTTTGACAATATGGCACCTAAAGTGCCCTCCAGTGTTGTTTGTATACAGCTCATTCCTAGGGTGAAAGGACCACAGATTTATTCCTGAGGACCTTAGAAGTTCTCTAGTCCAATCCCATCATTTTATAAATGAGCATGCCAAGGCCTAACTTGTCCAGGATCCCAGAAGTTGTAAGTGACATAGGCTTTGAACTGAGGTCCTTTGACTCTAAAGTCACTGCTTTATTATTATACTCGTCTGCTTCCAGCTCCAGAATTCAGTGGTTCAAATACATATCCCAAGGTGAAGCATGGTTACTACTTATCCCTGGCATCATTATTAATGAAAAAAAGTTGGTGATTATTTTTTAAAATGTTAAATTCTGCAAAGATTTGTATTGGTAGTGTATGGGTTGTCCATCAATGGTAACTGGGTATTTTTCTTTATAAAGGAAAAGGTAGAACCCAAGTTAATTTAGTGTGATCTGTTTACTGGCTTCTCAAGAACAGACTTGCTGGAGAAGATTGAAGGTTGGGGGAGACAGGGTTACCTCTGGGATTTTATTGTCTCACCTGCCCTGCATAGATAGCCATTGCACTGTAACCAGGGAAACACTCCTAGGATGTCAAGCTTTATACTTTGGGGCTGAGCTCTTACAGTTTTAGGTTGTGTTTCCTGAGCTGAGCCCTTCAAAATTATATATCTGTAAATAGATATAGATATCTATGGATAAAGATTGTCTCTTTGTGTATACATATGCACACACACACACATACAATGAATTTATAAAATAGTAAAGGGCCTTATAAAGAACATAGGAACTTTTGATGCCAAGAATTATATAGGTGCCAACTAGCAAGGACACAAATTTTTCTAGCAATGAATGGTAGAAGGCAGTTAGGGATGTGTTCTATATTAAGGAGCAAATTAGAATAATTCATTAGGAGTTTGAGATTCATGGTATAGGCTAGGGATGTCTGAGAGAAAGATTAGTGAGGAGTTCCCTTGCTTCTTAATAATAGCGCTATCATAAGAACATGAATTAAGAACTGGAAGGAACTCCATATATCATCAAACTAACACCCTTAGGTTATAGGTGAGGAAACTGAGGCTGAGAGGCTAAATGATGTGCAATGATACATAATCCTAGTCAGATGTAGGATTCAAAACCACATGAATTGATGGGAAATCCACCATTTTTTCCACTGTACCATGGTGCCTCCCTGTTCAAAAGGACTAGGGAGAGGTAAAGGTAGGTTGTCTTCTATGTCAGAATGGTAAAGGGATGGGGGGAAAGGGCTGTGTACCAGAGAAATCTGCTACAGTAGAAAGAACTCTGCTGCTTCTTGTATACAGCACTTCATTTCCCATCTCAGTACTTTTGCATTGACTCTTCCTCTTGCCTGGAATGCTCTCCCTCCCAACCTCTGACCCTTAGAGTCTCTGGCTCCCTTTAAGATTCAGCTCAAATGCCACCTTTTCCAGGGGGGAGAAGGGAAAGAAAATAAACATATATATAGTTCTTACTATGTGCCAGGCACTGTGCTAACATTTTTTTACTCTTGTTTGATCCTCACAACAATCCTGAAAGGTAAGTGCTATTATTATCCCTATTTTACAGTTGAGTAAACTGAGACAAGCAGAGGCTAAATAGTTTGACAGGGTTACAAAATAAATAATTGTCTGAGATTGGATCTGAAGTCAAGTTTTCCTGACTTCAGGCCCAACATTCTACTACTGTGCCACCTTGCTACTAATGCTGAACCCTTCAAATCAGACCTTCAGAGGCTTTGCCCTGGAAAAGCTAAGCTACTGAGTTAAGATCTTTGCAGAACATTGTGAGGTGAGACATACTAATTTGATAGAAGGAGCAGTCCTTGTTCCCAAATAACTATGATATGTCATAATATATATGAGAAAAGCTCTACATGAAGTCCAAGAAGAGAAATGTTGTTGCACACTTTAGGAATCAGAGAAGTCTTCTAGAAGATTTGACATTCAAGTGTGGCTCTAAAGGACAGGTAGAAATTTGAAAGGGGAAGGGAAAGTAGGACCTTTAGGCAGAAGGAACAGCAGAAACAAAGACAAAGAGGTAGGAAGGGGAAGGATAAGTGCTGTAGATGGCAAATAGTTCAGTTTGATGGAAACGTAGAGTTTGTGGAGGGGAATAGTTTATTGTGGGGAGGTACCAGGTTATAGAAGCCTGGATGAAATGGGATTTTTACCCAGTAGACAGTAGTGAGCAATTAAAGGGTTTTTGAGTGAGTGGAGTAGCCTGACCAGATCTCTACACAAGGAAGATCTGGAGTCAACTGGAAGGATGGTTTGGAGGGGCATAAATGCTTAATGGAAAAATAATCGATTGGACTCAGAGGACCTGAGTTTATATCTTTCCTCCTTCTACTTGATGCCTTTGTGATCTCAGGCAAGTCAATTAACTAAAGATATTAACATCTGTAAAGAACTTTGCAAACCTAAAAGTATTTATAAATGTTAACAATCATCCTCCTTCCCTTCTTCCTCATCCTCAACAGAAACCATTCTTGACCCAGTTTCTTCATCTGTAAAATAAGGGGGTTTATTTAGATGGCTTCTGAAGTACTGTCTAGCTCTAAATTTATGATCCTATGACCTGATAGGAAGCAATTGCCACTGGACAGATTGTATGAGCACTTTTTCTGTGGTTGCAGCTATGGCAATGGGGGAACGGTGACAAATATGAGAGTTTATAGGAGATGGAATTGAGAACACTTGGTAAATAATTGGATATGAGAGGCAAAAGAGGGGGAAAGAAAACATCAAGGCTTCAGGTAAAAGGGAATGGGTGAATGACAGCAATGATGGGAATAGAGTAGGCAGAAGGAGGAACAGGTTTTCCTACAGCGATAATAAATTGAATTTAGGGCAAGCTGAGTTGTAGGTTCAGGTACGGCATCCAGAAGGGAAACCTGTAGGCAGCTGGAAATCTGGGTGTAGGGTAGTATTTCTCAACTATTTTTTGCTCATGGAAAAGTATTCTTTGCCATAAGGAGTTGTGGAATGCTGAATATTTAAATTGGCAATAGTATGGAAGCATCAGGAGACTCATATTCTTGCAGTTTTCCTTCAATAAGAATAACCAGCTTTGTTGAAAGATCTTTTCAAATTCAAAGGTTGATATATTTTGAGGTTAGCAAATATAGGTAATAATCAGATTTTGTTAAATTTGTGACTGTCATACTACGTGGAAATGAAATCATCTTATCCCGATCCCTAGCCCTGGAATAGCATAACAATTCAAAATTTCATGACAGGCCTCATGAAATTGATGACATTCATTTGAGAATAACTATTTCTCTAATACAGGTCTGATTCATCTGCTTCTTTTTGTTACATATTTTTCTTTTAAAGAATGAAAAATGTGTGACATTTATTTCCATTCATGCTTTGTTGTTGTTGTTTAGTCATGTCCAATTCTTTGCGACCCAATGGATGATTAAAAATTACATTACACAAAACTAACTAGAGATTTTTCTTGATCTGTTAAAGCTTTAGATGAAGCATGGCATAGTGGATAGAAAGGCAGTCTCAAAGCCAAGAGGACCCATTTTCACAGCCCTCTCTTACGTATACAAGATGTTTGACCTTGAGCAACTGGCTCAACTTCTCTGGTCTCTAGGCAACTCTTTAAGACCATATGTTGCAGAGAAGGTGCTGACCTACATTGGCAGAGGCTGTAGACTATGGGGATGCAATAAGGAAGGTATTTACTAGGATGGTAGCAATGGAAATTGGAGCTGAACAGATATAAGATGTTTTAGAAATCACCAAGTGTTTGCATGTGAGAGGCAAAAGAGAAGGAAAAGTCAGAGAAAACATGAAGTTTTCAGGCACAGGAGAATGGCTAAATGATAATATCACCTATGGGGTTTGTATAGCCAGAAGGCTTTTCCTATACAAATGAAATCACTTTATCCCAATCCCAAGCCCTGGAATAGCATAACAATTTAAAATTTCATGACAGGCCTAGTGAAATCATTGATGACATTCATTGGAGAATTACTATTTCTCTTAATACGGGTCTGATTCATCTGCTTCTTTTTTGTTAAAATTTTGCTTTTAAAGAATGAAAAATGTGTGATATATTTGTTTATTTCCATTCATGTTTTGTCATTGTTGTCATTCAGTAATGTCCCATTCTTTGTGACCCCATGGATGATTAGTGTCCATAGGGTTTTCTCGGCTAAGATACTAGAGTGGTTTGTCATTTCCTTCTGCAGTGGATTAAAGCAAACAGAGGTTAAATGACTTGGCTAGCTAGAGTCACCCAGCTAGTAAGTGTCTGAGGCCACATTTCTGACTCCAGCCCCAGTTCTCTATCCATTGAGTAGCCTGTCTTACTGCCCCATTCATGCTTTAGCAGAGACTTATTAGAAATCCAATAACCTTCCCCCGCCCCTGAAATATTCACTGTATTATTTAGAGCAACCATGGTCAAAGGGGTGTAGTCAGAGTTAGAGAAAGGAGCAAATTAATGAACAAATACTTTATATATTTTGGTAGGCAAATTGTGATGGTTTGGAATGTTTTCTTTGAAAAAGGTTCTTAAATGGGATGAGGGAACATCTTTCAAAATAGTGGCCACATTGCTTTCCACTTTTTTTTCTTTGTTTAAAACAACATTTTTGCTCTGATTTATCCTATGACTATTGTGCATGCTATATACATAGTAATTGTGATCCAGTTTCTAGGCTGGTCAATGTAGCACCAAGCTTAAAGAGGTGACTGGATCGCTAATGAAGACTGATTTAAATTGAAAGGTTCTTCACAGAGTAAGCTTTTGATGGTAATCACAAAGAAAAACTATTTTTTGAAAGCCTAAAGCATTATATGATCATCAGTTATTATCTTTCTTATCTGGGAAAATAAATTCAAATATTTTGGTGAAATTTAAGTTGTTTCTAACAACAACATGCATGAATATATTTAAATACAACTATAGATTAGCTCTTTCCCATACAAAGGGGGTGGGGTAGGGGAGGAACCCAACTAAGAAATTAATTTTGTATATGCATGCTCACCAGGCTGTGTAGCTCACTAGGGATGGGGAGAAAAATAGGCCCTGCGCGTGCTGTGTCTGTCTGTCTGTCCGTCTGTCTCTCTCTCTCTCCCTCTCTCCCTCCTTCCCTCTCTCCTTCTTTCTTTGCCTCCTCCCCTCAAAGTGCTATTGGCAAATATTCTGTTTTTATTTAGCTGTTGCATTAATTTCAATGAGGCACTTGTATGAATCGAACAATGCTGTGCAACCCTGCATGGAAAAAGGAAATGGCACTAGGTTTATCTTCTAGTGCATGACCATTGTCTGCCTTCTTTGAGCAGCTGGGCCAGTTGTCTTCCCATATTCTTTAGGCTCTGCAAAGTCCCATAGAAATCAATGAGATGCTTGCAGTACTTAAGGCTATTTTCTGCTAATCAGATGGAGCCTTGGTCTTAAGCATATATGTGATATCAGACCAGTAATTACTGAGTCAACCTGGCACTAGGCAGAATGTGTTTCTGCTAATTAAACTTGTTGCATTTGAATGGCTTTCTTTGGCTACACTGTATGTAGTAAAACTAGGGTGAACAATAAAAGGAAACCATTTCCCCCCTCCCTTCCTACCCAAGACCTAAAACTGCAGATGGCCGCACTGTGTGTGAAGCACCTAGTCACTGAATTAGCCTTTTGTGTGCAAGAAAGGAAGGTAATTTGAATGTTTGAACCCCCCACAGGAAGCTTGTCTCAAAATGAACAATTCGCCAAATAAAGACTAATTAGGGCCTAAATTAATTAGAAGGTGTGGTTTGAAAGGACGTTGATGAGAAGGGTCTGTCATTTTAGACAAATGGAATAGAGCTAAATAAATTAGGCCCCATTAATATCTCATTGTTCTGTGAGCAGCTTTCTTTTATTGCATTCATTAGAAAGCCTACTTGAATAAGCCTTCACTGGCCATTACTGATTCAGCCCTCATTTACCAGAGCCTAACACACAGTGTATGCATTAAAAATATTTCAACAAATCCTCACGGCTTCTGCAAATTAATATTTATATTTTCTGGGTGCTCTGCTTTTTATTTGAGACACAGGCACTGGATGGTATTGCCTTTTCTTTCTCTTTCCTTCCTTTTTTGATCACCAAATTGTCAGAAGTGAAAATTCACATTAAAAAAAGAAAAAAAGTCAGAGAAAGGAAATTACACAAAGAATGGGGAAAGGAAGAAAGAAAGCAAAATGAAAGTGGGAGAAGTTAAAAAAAAACAAATCTTAATGGATTAGTAAATTGTATTTTCTCTTCCAACTTCATCCTTTCCATGACACATTATTGTATTATTTTATATTTTAAAGAGGCTTCTAGCTACTTCAGAATGCTAATTGTTCTTTGATGACTTTTTCAAGCCAGATTCCAAAGCCTTATTACTGTCTATAATTAGATATAATGCACGTGTAGGTATATGTTTCTTCCTTTCAGTAAATGAAATGTCTTTTTCTCTTTCTCCCTTCCCTCTTATTTTTCTCCTACAGATGGAGTATTTGGAAGATGCCAGCAGGGGCCTGTGATAGACATATACCAATATGAAGTTTCACCCCCAGTTCTTGAGCATCTAAGGACCATCTTGCAAAAGCTCTCCCACAGAGGTACAGTGTGGGTCAAATAGAAGACTTGGTTCATGGATTTAGGCCAATAGGTGATGCATTGATAAGCCCTGCAACATTGAGTTTTTTAGCAAATGATTGTTACTTTAAAAAAATAACCCAGTGAATCTCATAGTGTTTTTGTCTTGGTTACCTTAGAAATTACCTTTGCCTTGAATCATGGTGGCCAAGATCAGCAAAAGTTTTTTGGCAAACAGAATAGAATGCCAACCTGAAAGCAGAGCATTTAACAGAAATTTGTTTACATTACCAAGAAGAGCCTAAGACTACAGACCAGAAAAAGTGTGTGGCCTTTTTTTTTCATTGTCTTGCAAAGTGAGTGAATAAATATCAATGAAGAGCAGAAGTACGGGCATGGTAACTTTGGGGATGGATAGCTCAGTTTCAGTTGGGAAGCAAGAACTGAGCTAGTTCCAGTTCAGCAGCTGAAAAATTTTATGACCTTGATTGAGTTATGAAACCCTGCTGTCTTTTGTTCTTTCTGTAAAATTGAAGTAATAACATCTGACTGTTTACCTCATAGGGATATTAGGAGAAAGGTAATCTCTGGAAAAAGTTGTTTGTAGCAATTGGAATCTAAGACAAATTTTGTATTTTTATTACTATTAATAATATCAAAATGAAATATTTCTGTACTCAGAAGCTTTATAATGGACTCATTTCTATATTTAATATACAGAAATAACATGAAGCTTTTGAAGAGCTAATTACATAGTTTCTTGACAGAAAGCATATGGCCACTGAATTAGGTGACCAAGATGTGGCTGGTAAGGGACAGATAGGCATTTTAAAAGTGCTGATGTATATTTTAGTATCAAAGTATACAAGGGTCTCATATCAGTGGGAGAGATAACATTTAATTCATTCTGATATTTCTTCTCTTTTGTGCGACCATTTTATTTCTAATTCTTGGCATCGCTGAATCTGCTCTAGGATAAATCTTGCTTTTCAAAATGTGACCCAGTTTATCAGAAAGTCTCCTCTAGCATGATGGGCCAAGTTTGTATTGTGGGGATTCTCAATAATTAATAACCTGTATGGCTCCCATTGCCCCAACCCAGATAACTTAGTGATCCTTTTCAGTTCTGAAATCCTGTGATCCATGGTAGAGATGAAGAAAAGACAGAGTGTTTGACCTAGAGCCATGAGAACTAACTTTGAATTCCAGCTCCAGCACCATGGACAAGTCTTTTGACTTCTCTAAGATTCAGTTTGCTTGGTATAAAGTGGTGGTAATATTAGGCTTAGAACCTACTTCATAGGAGGTTATATGAAGAAAGTGTTTTGTAATCCTTAAGACGCTATATCAATGTGAGTATTGGTGTGGTAAGGCTGAAAAGTATTGAAGGCTATTTATTTGAACTCTTGAGCTTTCATATATCTGTCTACACAGAGAGAGATATGTTGCATGTCTTAATGTGTTGTTGAAGTCATAGAAAATGAATGAATGAATGCATGAATCGAAAAGCGTTTGAGGAATTACAATTTACCAGACTCTGTGCTAAGTGATGGGTATACAAATATCTACGGGAGGAAATAACAAAAGTTTAGTCCTTGACCTCAAGGAATTTATATTCTAATGGGGAAAATAACACACACACAAGAGAGTGGTGGCCTGGGGAAAGTATTTTAGTTTGGGAAGTCACAGAGATGGTGAATGAAAGAGTCAGGCACTCAGTTGAAATACCCTTTACTGATAAAATGGAAATGTTGATTTGATTAATCTTCCCAGTGCAAGAAATGGAAAATGTGGGATGGGGGCAGGAAGTGCTCGGGGAGAATGTCTAGAAGAATGTCATGAATCATGGTTGGATCTGAGGCTGCCTAAATAGAGTGGACTCTTGCCAATCAGGACAATGGGCTCCTAGGGTAGGAGGTCCAAACTTAATAGTTTAACGTGTCCAAGGGATAGTCGTAGGAGGTCTCGTTTAGAAGGTGCAGCATTGACAAGGTGAATGGCAAAAATATGGCCTATAGTGGGAATGGACTACAGAGGTCAACCTGGTCTAATTTTTGAAAACTGAGGTCCAGAACAATTAAGGGATTGGCTCACTGGTATATAGTTAATAAGTGACAGCTAAAATTTGAAGCTAAGTTCTCTAACTGCAAATCCCTTTTCATAAATATATTATCAAATTGTTGTATAAAAGCTAGTCCTTTTTAATTCTTCTTATAACTAATCTTTCAAACTGCAAAGGATAGCCTCTTATTTAGCCCTATTTCCAATAGCCATGTGCTAACCTTTGCCACTCCTAGCTATGGAGCTATAGGAAATGGGCTTTGATAGTCTAATGTCAGTAAGACAATGGCATGTTTCTGACCTTCTGGGACTTGCCACCTGCTCAGACAGGAATGGCAGGTCTCTAGACTCATTTTGTTAGCATATTTTGTGAGAGACCACCCAGTACTCAAGAATGATATGAAAAGCCATTCATTATGTGAAACCAGCACTTCTGACTAGAAGGAAAAAGGGTCTGTGAATGAAAGCTCCAACTTTGTTCTTGGTAATTTCTTCTGAGGGAGGATGGTGGAGGAAGTAGATGGAATAATTCACATGGCACCTGTTAATGCCACAATAACTGGATAAATAGTATCTAGCTTGAAAAAAATTGAAGTTTGCCTGAGCTCATATTGTAGTGTGACTTGGCCACAGCATAGAACAGCAGCTTCTTGTCTTCCTTGTTGATAAGCAATTGATATACAGTATAATTATTTTACATTTTGCGTCTTGAAGTTCTTTTATATCTGCTATCTAATTCTAGCTTCATAACACCCTAGTGAGGCTATGGGATTATAGATTTTAGAACTAGACAAGACCTTCCAAGTCATGCAGCCAAAACCTATCACTTTTCAGATGAGGACACTTGAGGCCCAGAGAGATTGTGACTTTGCCTAAACTTAGGTAGTAAGGGGTAGAACTGGGATTTGAATTCAGATCTCCTGTCTTTACATCCAGCTGTCTTTATACTGCTTGTTGTCACTGTTACTTAGATTTTAGAGGTGAATCAGAGAGAGGTGAATGATTTAGCCAGAATAAATAACTTGAATTTTGAGATTTACATTCCAGTGTTTAGTATGCCAGACTATACAGTTTATATTTCATTTTCTTTACTAGTGGTTCTGCTCTTGAATGTGAAAGGATGAATTAAAACTATTTTCTAGGAAGCAAAAAAATAGAATGATATATATTTGTGGGAAGAATACTACCTGGGGAATCAGGAAACTACCTCTCTATTCCAGGATAGCCCTGCCATCATCTAGCAGAATTAATTTGAGCAATTTATATGCCTTTGCTGGGCCTCAGCTTTGCCCATCTCAAATGGGATTAACTCCTGTGTCACTTATTTAAAGTATTTTATGATGATACAGTTTGATCATAGATAGAAAAGCACTTTGACATGTTAAAAATAGTATGCACACTTTCAGACTCCGGATTCAGAAATTAAACTGCCAAACATAGGGTAGGGGCGGATGTGACTAGAAATCAATTTACAAGAAAAAGACCTGGGAGTCCTAGTGGACTGCAAATATAGGAACTGTTATGGCTATCTATAAAGCAGATCAGACCTTGATGGTATTAAAAGAAGAATATCATTTATAGTGATAGAGAATTGACCTTAGAGTCAGGAAGCTCTGGCTTCAGGGCCTTCCTGATGCTTTTTGGCTGTGTGATCCTGGCAAGTCACTTAACCTCTCAGTACCTCAAGCAAAACTCTCATATTTTAAGTTATGGAAAGATTGCTGATCTACATTGGGAGAGGGAGTTTCCTCAGCAGGAGTCCCCTACATCATTGAAATCTCAGGTCAAGAAACACTTTTTGTCTTGTATGGTACCTAGGTGCCCCCTCCTCCCAAAGCTGGGAGGAAAGAAAGTAACAATTTTGTCTTAGAACTACTCTCTTTTAGAAGAAAAAATAATAAAGGAAGAGAAATTAAAAATACAAGATTGTAAAAGAGCTTAGCTCTTTCTGCAAAGGGGCTAGGGTAAGCTTTACCCAGGCTAACTGCTAGAAGAATGCTCACCTGGAGAGGAGGTAATGAATGCCTTCCGTTAAAGGAGAACTAAATTCTGGATAGCAGCAAAGCAGATATGTGTAATGCCACCTGAGAGAGAGGACTAGGAGAGAGAGAAGGTATCAAGACCTATAATACCTGCTTGTGGAGCTATAGCAAGGCAGTGAAGTCCAGTAGAAGAGACCTACAAGCAGAACAGGTTCTTAGACAAAGTGCCTTCAGAGGAATATGCTACCTTAGAGGAACAGACCTTTGCCTCTTACCTTGATGTGGCACAACCCAGGACAGAAAATAACATACATGTCCCTTTGGATAAGTGGTCCATTTGTCAGTAAGGAAAGGTTCTCTTGACTCTATAAGCTAAAATGTGAGTCCTTTTTAGTATTTTTCAATTTATAAATATGTCTATTTTGTGATTTGAGCCTTGTGAGAGTGAATGCTTTTAAGGGGAGCTGAAGAATCCCTTTGGGAGGAGCACCAATGCCACATGTCAATGTTCCCAGAATGGTAATTTGTATTGGTATGAGAGAAAAGTAGCAGTTTCCTTTGTGTATGTATCCAGGCCCTTTGTTCCAGGAGGCAGCCTCTGACATGGGTTACCCACAACTTACATCATAGTTTTGTGTATTTGTCTTGTTGCCTTCCATTAGATTATACATTCCTTGAGGGCAAGGACTGTGATTACTATAGTGCATTGCCAAAAGGCATTTAATAAGTGGTTGAGATAGTAGCCCTGTCATTCTTGCCTCCAGAGGGCAGGGCTAAGAACAGTGCATTATAGAAGGAAAATCTGGGGTAAACACCAGAAAAAAATCCTTAGAGCTTTTCCTACATGGAACAGGCTGCCCCTAGAAGTAGTGAGTTCCTTTTCAGTGGATGTCACCAAAAAGGGACTGGAAACCACTTCTTAGAAACCTTATAGATGGGATTAAATAAGCCGTAGGCCAAATTATTTCTAAAATCTCTTCTTTGTCTGCATCTGTGATTTTCTTTTTGAAACAGAACTGAATCTGATACAACCATCTTATTCCCAATGGCCTTAGCTAAGTTTATTACCATTGATTGAATAAAGATCTTGTGAAGTATGACATTCTTAGAAATGTTTCTTTTTGAATTGTTACCAAAATGCTGCCTAATTCCCTAAAATCTTCAATGAATTTACTTGTAACTACCCTAGTTATAAAGTTAATTTTAATATTTTGTAGTTTCTGTATTTTAAAATTTAGCTTAATTAATACTTTAATTCATTGTTATTCATTTACAAGTACTTATTGAGAATCTACTGTGTTTGAGTCACTGCAAGGCATTTATTATAACCCCTCTGCCAGGTCTACAGATTTTTTAAAAAAAAAAGTCATTGAAAATAAATTCCAAGCTTTCCCAATACTAAATAGAAACAAGTTTCTTTTTTGTTTGTTTTTCATCAGCTTTATCAAAGAGCTGTATTCATTCACCAGGAATTATTGGGGCACTTATAATAATGAATTGTTATTCATAAAATTCTTGAATAGCAAGTTACCCAATGAAGTCTCAGTGCCTCAGTAAGATGAATTTTCTTTATAGAGATGAGCATTTCACACACAGAGACACTGTCCTCACACTGACTGATCATCAATTTGGGCTGAATGCTTGGGGTGTGAGTTGGAATAGATGCCCTAACACTCTACCATCCTTGTCTGGGCACCACGTAGCTAATGGGAATCAGAGCTTATTTTCTCATCAGTAAAATCAGCTACTCAGGGAGAAGGCCTGGTGACTAATATGTTACAGTTTTTCACTTTCTCACTTTTCCAGGTCATAACAGAGCTTTAAGCTCCTGGTTATCTCTTCTTATAAGACCATAAATAAGAGAAGAGGTTTAGTGAGAATGGAGTGACCCATAACCTCTACAAAGGTGACTTTGGTAGGGGAGAAAAGGGGGAACAGAACAGGTAGGGATGAGAAATGTAAGGACCAAGCAGGAGGCCTGCCAGGGTCTACATTTGATTCTTGTTATGGAGTTCTCTAAACAAATAGGGCTTCTCCACTGCTCTTCTCCACCCCACTCTAACTTAGCTACAATGCAACAACAATAACAAAACCTAGAGACAATTGGCAATATTTTCAAATGAATAATAAAACAAAAACTAGCCCAGATTACTTCAGAATTATTTATTGAATACCTAGAGTACGTCCAGCAGTGGGGGTCAAGCACTGATCGCTTAATCAACATATACTAAGTGCTCACTATATGCTAAGCACTGTATTGGCCATACAAAGGAAAAATTGAAAGGCCCTGCCTTTAAGGATCTTACTATTGGGGAAGATAGCATATGCAAATGTAGGTAGATATATAATAAACACAAGGTCATTTTATCTTATTTTATATTTAATAATTAAAGAGTACAAGACACAATCTCTACTTACAAGGAGCCTATCAAATCCAAAACAAATCAAATCCCTAGTCAGAGGGATCTGAAATTGGTTCTTTAGATGAATCAAAATAAAATTTGTTCTTTCGTTCTCTTGGATAGTAGACTATCACTACTTATTTGCCTAAAATTGTGTTGGGTATGCAACAAAAAGGGCTGATATGATTCCTTCCTATTAAGAGTTACAATATAGAGCAGTCCTGTTAATGTCATTGCATAATATCCAGATGAAATGTAATTCTTCTTTCTGTATCCTTAGGGACTTTGTCTCTTGGTAGGCAACAACAGACTCATTGAATTTTTTTCATCCCTCATTTTTTATTTATTGTATGGGAAAGAAATGCTATGGACTTTCTTTCTGTAGCTTGTTTTGATAGTGGGTCTACTGCACAGGAGAAATAGCGCAAAGCTTTAGTCACAGTTGTCTGGAAGAATGGAAACTTCTTAAGGGCAGTATCGTTATGTCTAACACGTGATAAATGTGAGTGGAATTGAATGGGCATGTTCATTCTTGCTACTCTGGAATCCATTTTGATCTAACTATGGATATCCACAGAATGTTGACTTATGGGACATCCTGCATCAATAATTTGCCTTTCATTCCTCGAACCAGAGTTACTTTGTGACCTGGGGCAAGACATTTGATCTCCCTTTAATCCAGTTTCTTCTGTAAAGTTACATTGGACTAGATGAAATTAAATATCCCTTCCATCTTTACATTCCCTTTACATTTACATTTGGATTATGAGTCCAAGGAGGGCAGCTGTGTGCAGTACTTGGTACACAGTAAGTGCTTAACAAACGCTTATTGACTGAGGTAAAAACTGAGGCCAATTTTCCTTTAGCCCCTGATTTGGAGGAGGTGAGAGTTAGGGTGTTTATTTTCCATTCTCTCCTTCTTAACACCACCATACTCTCATCTTCCTCATGCTAGAACTTGCAGGTTCCAGACAGGATGATGAGAGGAGCCTGGGGTTGCCAGTCAAGGCTCAGGAACATGTATAACAACTTTCTTGTGAACCATTTAATAGCAAAGTCCAAGGATTGAATTCATTCCATGTTTTGGAGTTATGAATCTTGCTTGCCTCTGATGTCTTGATAATACCCTTTGGAAAGCTGAAAACATTTAATGGTCTCTACTTACTGAATATCAAATAGTGTTTTCTAGGGTATTGACACTCCTTCCCTGGAGTTGTTGAATCTCTTTTTCTTTGTCTCCCCCTCTCTCCTTTTCCCTTCTCTTTCTGTTTCTCTCCCCATATTTCTGCCTCTCTCTTTTTTCTTTCTTCCTTTTCCTCTTTCTTTTTCTTCCTTCCTCCCTCTCTTCCTTCCTTCCTTCTTTGGGACACAGAAGAAGCTTCAAAAATACTTCTCATAACACCCCCCCACACACACACCATACCACACCACATGCACACACAATGCAAACAATGCATCAGGGAGGTTTTCTAAACAATGCTGGAGGCCACTGTTGTAAAGAAGACATTTCTGTCAGGTCACTGCTACTTTAATTAGACAGTGTTGCCTCCAACACCTCGCCCCAGTGGTTGTACTTTTCAAACAGCAGGTTTCACCAGTGACACCAGAAGACTGGCCGCAGTTTTGATGCAGCAGGGGGAAAAAGAGAGAGCACATTTAATAGACTTGCACAGAAGCCATTACCTTAATGAGGATTTTTCATGATCTGCTCCTTTTAACCCTAGAGCTTGCAATTGGAAGAGAGGTGGAAGCTCTGACATTTGAAAATCTGTAATACACCTTTGGGGTTGAGCTCATGACTCCCTATCTAACCTTGAGACATACCATTGGTTCAGAATCCTGAACTAGGCTATTGTTCCACTAAGTTTCACTCACTACCCTGTGTGCCATCATAGAAATAGACAGGATCTGATGTCATTTGCATTTGAATAAGTTTATGAGGTTTTTTTTTTCTTCCCACGCCAAGAGAAATTTAGCTTATTTTGCTAGAAAATTTTTTGGGCAGAGAATTATTTTATATGTGTGAGAGTTGGGGCAGATAGGGGGGGATGTATTGTTTGTTATTCCTGATTAATTTCTATCTGTACTCAAATTTTGTATTGGGGGGACGGGAATCATGTGTTTCTTTTTGAGGTAGCCATTATGATATTCTAGCATCTGGGTCTGAAAGTTCCCTGGACAGCCTTGGTTGAATAGGAAAAAGAGAGGGAGTCCTGGGGCTAGAAAAGCAGGGTCACACCTCACTCCCCAATGAACTTCCTGTAGCCAATCCTGAAGTAGGGTTAATGGGATCCAGAGGGAGCCATGTGTATGCCTGCTGGCTAGGCTGGGAGCATGGCTCTGCTTGGTGTGGGGTCTTAGAGTTGGAAATAATAGGGCCAGCCCCTGCCCCTGCCCCTCAATGATTGTTTGCCTCTTTAGAAAGGCCCAAGAGAATGTGTAAGAAAGATCAGAATAAGCTTACAAATGTAATGATCAATTAGTGTGTACATATAAAAAGGAAAGCTTCACTTTCCCCTTTCTTTTGGAGGCACCATTGAATGAGAAGCTACAGATAGTGTAAGTAAGTATGAAAAGGGATTTTGAAACTAGTTTAGTAAGGGGCGGAAAATGAGTTTGTGCACAATGCCAGGGCCAGACCACACTGATTCTGACTGTCCCTTCTGAAAACCACACAGATGCCTCTTCCTGTGTAGAGACTGTCCCCAAGGGCAGCCTCATCGACCATGTCCTTTATTTCCCATTTCACCACATGGAGCGGCCTGTTCAGGGAGTCTCATTCACCAGTTGGCCCCTGACTGATAGGTCCTCACCCTGATTCTTTCTTCCCCTGCACCTCTTGCCTCAAGCTACCTTTCCCCTCTCTTCCCACCCTCTTTCTTTTCTATCTCAAGCTCAGCCTATTCAGTGAATGCATATGTTAAAACAGCTTAGAAAATGACAGTTCAGGTCACTCCATTTACTCCCAGGTTCTTAACCTTTATTGTGTCATGGACCCCTTTGGCAGTCCAGTATAGTCAATGGATAGCTTCTCAGAGTAATGTTATTAAACGCATAAAATGAAATCCATAAAATTACAGAGGAAATTATTTATACCTAAAATGCAGATGCCAAAATATTAAAAACAAGAATGAGTTCATGGACCTCAGGGTAAAAAACCCCTACAATTTTAGTCTGGAATCTCATTGTGCCACTCTTGTGCTCAGAAACCATCAGTGGTTCTCTTCTTACTGAAGAAGGTCCCAATTTTCTTAGTCTGGAATTCAGATGCCTCCCAAATCTGCTACTTTCCCATATGGCAGCCTTATCTTATACCAGTCCCACCACATGTACAATGCTGTAACGATGAGAAGAATGTTGATGACAGCCAGCATTTATCAAGTGCTTTAAGATTTGCAAAGTACTATCTATACCCATCTCTCTATGTGTTTGCTGGTTATTTTTCCCCATGCCATGCCTGAAATTCCTTTGTTCCCTGGTCTCTGCTTTTGGAAATCCCAGGTGTGTCCTCCAAGTAGGGTACAAATTTGGTTCAAGGAAGCACAAGTGTTTTAAGGTTTGCAAAGTGTTTGACATGTCATCTTATTTGTTCCTCAAAACAACCCTGTGAAATACAGGCTGTTGTTATTCCCATTTTACCAGTGAGGAACCTGAGTCTGAGAGAGGTTAAGTGATTTGCTTTGCTTTGAGCCATGCAGCTAATAAGTATATGCTGCCACAAAATAATGTGGATAAGTGTAAATCGTGTATAGACAAAAAAATGATAGAATCGCAAATTGAGTTGGTAGGGATGAATCTTAGGTGTCACTAAGTCCAACTCCTTGTTTTATAGATGAGGAAACTGAGGCAAACAGGGTGAAATGACTTGCCTAGGGTCATACAAATAGTAAATGTTTGAGGCCAGATTTGAACTGGGGAAAATGAGTCTTCCTAACTTCAGGCCCAGCCACCTAGCTGTCCATCTATCCATCTATGGTGAGTTAATTAGATGTCTGGCTTAAGGAAGCAGTGAGCTAAATTAGATGGAAGGCTGTGTGATGTAATGCAAGGAAGAACAATCTGGGAATCTTGAGCTTAGGTTCTAATAGCCCTGTGCTCCCAACTAGTTATATAACTTTGGAAAAACTCTGTGCCTCAGTCTCATCAGCTCTAAAGTGGAGATCCTGAACTGTTTCTCCATCTGCAAACTGATGATGATGTTGATCATAATTGTTAATAGAAATATGACAGGACCTCACAAGGATATTATAAAAATAAAGTAAGATAATATATTCTTATTAAGATAAACTAAGACAATGTGTTATCTTATAAGGATAAAGTAAGAGAATGTGTTATAAGGATAAAGTAAGATAATGTGTTATCTTATAAAGATAAAGTAAGATAATATGGGGGGCAAACGGTGGTGCAGTGGATACAGCACTGGGTTTGGAATCAGGAAGACTCATCTTCCTGAATTCAAACCTGGCCTCATATAGTTACTAGCTGTGTGACCCTGGGCAGATCACTTAACCTTGTTTACCTCAGTTTCTTCATCTGTAAAAATGAGCTGGAGAAGGAATTGGCAAAGCACTCCAGTATCTTTGCCCAGAAAACCCCAAATTGGGTCATGAATAGTCAGACATGACTGAAACAACTGAACAACAACAAAAAGATAATATATATACAGTATCTTTATCACAATGAAATTATATCATCACTAATCTTAAACATACATTCGTATTAGACTGTTTGATGGCAGGCAGTGACATAATGTATCCCAGGAGTATTTACACTTTAAAAAGGGGGCTTAGGAGACTTAATACCTTGACCCAAAGAAATGAATCTTTAATGGTGGGAATTTTGATTACCCTAGAAGGGTAGTGGCATTGGAGGATAAGGGTGGATTTTATCTTCAAACAACAACAGTAATGGCTAACATATAGCATTTTATGGTTTGCTAAGTACTTTACATATATTACCTTATTTGATCCATACAATAACCTTCTGAGGTGGGTATTAGTCATATCTCCATTGACAGATGAGGAATCTGATATTCATAGACATTAAGTGACTAGCCTAGCATTACACAACTCATAAATGTCAGTTGGGATTTAAGCTCAAGTCCGTCTGACTTTAAGTCTAGAATTCTTTTGGCTGTATAGCACATGCCAGATAGTGCAGTTATATACCCAGATACTTGTCTGAACTTTTAAAGGTTGTCTGTACATATGTATGTATGTGTGTGTGTGTGTGTGTGTGTATGTGTGTGAAAGATAGAAAGAGAGAGAATCAAGAATTCTGGGTTCTAATCCTGATATCTCTAGCTGTGTGACCTTGGCCATACTTGCACAAATCTCTGGAACTCTTTCCTTATATTCAGCAGTATACTAGATGGTCTTGAAGGTCCTTTTCAGTTCTCATATTCTGTGATTTTAGAAAGATTTTTTTTCTTTGTGGTCTCAGAGAAATGTCTGGGCAGAGAGAAAATTTTCAGTTGGTACTAGCATGATAGAATCTGCACTGTGGACAAGGAAGGGTAGCTGTGAATTAATTGTGTGTTTTTTTCTCTATGAAGATACACTTATAAGTTCATGTTGTATTTACCATCCTTGTCTACTACAAGCAGCATTATTTCACAGGCAGAGACATTGTTCTCTTGCGTATTAAATTTTTTAAAATACATTTCACTTCTTCTGACAAGCCATTAAAATTCAGCATTTAAATGTCATTCTTTGGCATGTAATTTGCTGTCATGAAAACAACTATGGATTTATTTCCTGGCAAGAATCTCCTGAAGTATTGAGCTATATGTCAAAAGTAGGGGCGGGAAGAAGAATAAGAAAAAAAAAGTGTCATAATTCCTTAAAGGGGAATGAAAAGAAATACCCCCTAAACAATATGGAATAGAACACAGAAAATCAATATTGACTTCAGCAATTGTTAAGAATACATGACAGCCATTGGGTGATTTGGTTGTTTGGTAGGGAAGTGTAGCATGTTTATTCTGAATAGGTTCGATGATGATGTTTCTGCAGCTCACTCAAAGCTTAGTTTTGCTGTGTGTGTGTGTGTGCGTGTGTGTGTGTGTGTGTGTGTGTGTGTGTGTGTGTTACATTTCAATCCACCCCTTCCCACCTCTTGTCTCTGCTTACAGCTGGCCTCCCTATAGGCACCAGTCCTTTTTTGCTCTAACTTTGTAAGTATTATTTTGAGTAAGTATTATCTCCAGGACTCCTCTGAAGAATGCCAGACATTTCCTATAGCCAGGATCTAGTTAATGTTTCTTGCTCTCTGAGGTGGATCATGCTGGATTGCTGGGAAAAGAGAAAAATTATTTAGAGCTAAAACCTAGATTGCACTCCTTTATGCAGCGGCAGGCTATGGTCTTAGAATATTGCATCAGACTCAGTTTATGAACTAGTTAGTCACTGAAGTGCTTTCTCTCTTTGCCTTTCTTTTTTGTTATTTGTTACAAGAGACAGTCTTTGACCCGATGGTGAGCAAGGGAGGATTACAGGCAGAATTTAAAGTGATATAAAAACACAAGTTATCCATGATTTTTCATAAAAATGCTGTAGTGCAATTTTGGGGGTGTTGTCAAACCCCAAGTTCTTTTCAAGGACGGGGGAGAGGGCAGGCAGCATGTAGAGGTGCTATATGTCAGCAGTAACTATATAGGTCCCTGGTCAAAAAGATGTTTTTGCCAATATATGGCTGTGAGAACTGGTCTGTAAGGAAAGTTGAGTTTGCAAATCTACAGGCATCTACATCCCAAATGTTCTAATGGCCTACTTGTGCCAGAGTTGTGGTTGAGCACTACAAGCTCATATTGGACTGATCAGCAACATCCAAATACACTATACCTTAACCTCAACATTGTGATGTCATTGGTTCTCTTCAACAACAACCACCTACATCACTCATGTGACAGTGCAGTAATGGGGAATATTACCTCCCATTTCTATAGAGATTTATACTTTTTTAAAAAATTGAAAATATTTTGTTTTGACCCAATGGATACTTCCCTTCTAACACCCACCTGTCATCTCCTAAGTGCATGCTGGGAATGTTAAGCACAACTGTAGAGTGCTTAGGACTGGTGGTGCCTGGCATTTTCTGCTTTTGTGGTTTATTGATTATTACTAGAAGAGAAGGATGTTGGTTTCAGCTTCATCAACTTGTTATCAGCATTGGCTTTGCATTGCTTCATTTAATATTTCTTTAAAATCTTCATATTGGTTTTTCCTTAGAGCACAGTAGTAGTCCAAGTCAGTCGTAGATTGTGGTTTGTTCAACTATTCCCCAATCATTGGACATATGCCTTATCTCACACATTAAACCCTTCAAAACACTTTTACATTGATTATATCATTTGAGCCTCACAAAATCTTCATGAAGTAGGTGGGGAAGCCATTACTTTTCCTGTTTTATGGACTGGGATGCTGAAACCTGGAAAGATTTCAGTTACTTGCCCTTCTCTCCACTTATACAATCACCATCTTAGTTTAGGCCCTAATCACTTCTTCCTTAGACTATTGAAATAGCTTCCTAATTTGTCTCCATGACTCTAGGCTATTTGCTCTCCAATCCATCTTCCACATAGCTACCAAATTGATATTCTTAAAAGTAAAGTTCTGACTATACCACTCCACTACGTGAGAAGCTCCAGTGAATCCCTCTTGCCTCCAAGATGAAAAAAACTCATTTATTTTGATTTCAAAGATTTTTAACAATCTGGATCCTATCTTCCTTTCCAGGTTTATTTTAATAGTGCTTTCATTTACATGCTACTTTTTAGCCAAATTTACCTATTTGCCATTCCTTGTACAGGTGTTACTGTATATTTAAGAGGGAAGACAATCTTGGTGAACTGACAGGTAACTGTCATGCTTAAGAGAAAGTATTAAAGGCACAGAAAGGACTAAGAGAACTTCCTTCCTGAGAGACTGAGTGAGCTGTCATCTTTGAAAGTTGCTGAAGAGACATTGTCAGGGAACTATTTAATTTTTATCCAGTGGAGAAAACAATGTTCTAAGTAAGATAACCTGAAGAAAATTCTAGAAAGATTGTGACTGCCATTTTGAGGGAGCTGAATGGTGGGACTGAATGGTTCCAGTGTTCCTGGAGAAGTCAGCAGTTGGAGTTGATAGTTAGAGGTGACTTTGACTCTGATGTTTGTTGTTACTGATGCATTATTGAAACATTTAAACGTGTCCTTGTACTGTATATAATGCTTGTAATCACCCTCGGCTAGGGTAGGGTGCTCTTTCACCAAAGGCCTGTGCTTATAGCTCCAATGTTTTGAGACTCAGCAGCAACCTCATGCCCTTTGCCCTGATGGTGATATTTGAAAAAAAACTGCTCAGAGGAGAAGATGACTACCACTGGGGACATTTCTGTTTTGGTTTTGTATCTCTAGTGCCTATCTCAGTACCTGGCACATGGTAGGTATTTAATAAGTGCTTGTTGAATATATTAATGAATGAATGGTTCATAATGACCAAGCTAGAATCAAAGTTTTCTGACTCCTAATTTATATTCTCTCCACTCTTATTTATCACACTTCCTCCCTTAGTGAGGTGATTAGGAAAGGGGGAGGGGACTATTGAGTACAGCCATAGAAATAAGAAGGATGATTCACATTTTTATAACAGGACAGAATCTTAGTTGGATATGAGGAGGCAGAGCTTGGAAATTGATTATTTCTATCAGGATACAATTTTGGGCAAAGTAATGCAAATAGCTCAGGGATATTGCTCTTGATATGACTGTGTAATCTTGTTGCAGAACCTCTTTATGAAATGAAATTTTGCAAAGTAAATGTCCCTTTTTAATTGCCCCATGTTATAATTTCAGAGGTGTGTTCCCAGTGGACAAAGGATGCTTCAAAGCCATATAAAATTTTTCTTGCTGCTAAAATATCTCAGCTGGCAGATAGGCAGAAAAAAATTCATCTACTCAGACGTTAGCAAAATTTTATTCATTTTTGTGTAGTTTTTTTTAGTATCTCCTTCAGTGCCTACCTTCCCACAGTAGACACTTTGTTATAAATTTTTGTTAGCTGGATGAGTGAGCAAATGAATGAATGAATAGTAATAATAGATAAAATTGACACAGTTCTTACTATATGCCAAGCACTGTGCTGAGTGCTTTATAATTATTATCTCATTTGATCCTCACAATGACCCTAGGAGGTAGGTGCTATTGTCATCCCCTTTTTACTAATGAGGAAACTGAGGCAAACAGAGATTAAGTGACTAGCCCAGGGTCACACAGCTTGGAGATCTCTGAGTCAGGATTCAAACTCAGGTCTTCCTGAATCCAAGAATGGCATGTTTTCTTCTATACCACCAGATTAGGTTTACTTTTCCTTGAAAAGCCTCGCTTGACAGTCTCCTGGCCTGGGAACTTCTTAAAGCCCTTTATGTTTTTAAATTCCTCAAGGAGAGAGGGGTTTTGAGATGCAGTAGGTAGAGACCTGGTGGTTTGGTGAGCAGACCAGAGTTTGAATCCTGGCCCTATTACTTGTTGTGAGATGTTAGGCAGGTCCCTTCACCTTTCTGGGTCCCCATTCTTAAAAATGAGAGGGTTATACTAAATGATCTTTAATCCCTTTCAGAGTTCCCCATATACCTAGAGCCATCCAGGTAGTGCAGTGGGTTGAGAACTGGACATGGAGTCATAAAACCTGAGTTAAAATTTTGCCTTGGACACTTACTAGCTGTGTGATCATAGATAAATCACCTAATCCTTCTATGCTTCATTTGTAAAATGGGGAGAATAATTATATATACCTTGTAGGACTGTCAAATGACATAATACATGTAAAACACTTGGAAAACTTTAAAACACTTTAATGTTATTTTATTATCATGATTATTATTTCAGCTCTGAATCCCTTAACCTATGACTTTGACTTTTTAAGGAGAGGAGGCCTGAATTAATCTAGAAAAGGGTTCAGAATTCTTCTAAATTGAAATGAGTGAGTAGAAAAGCAGGAATGTAGGAAACCTCATATCACATAAGTAGGGTGGGGGCAGTAGCTAACAGATCTACTTAGCTGGAATGGCATCTTTATCACAGAATGATGAGAAATGAGGTTGGTGAAATTGGGGTGCAGAGACCAGAAGAAGCAAAGCTAATACAAGGCGTTGAAGCTCAAGTAGATAAGTATCGGTTTGATATGGTTGATGATAAAGGGTCACTGTAGATACTTGAGCAAGGGAATGATGTGATAAAAACAATATTTTAGGAAGATAATTTTTACCAGCTATGTGTAGAGTAGGTTAGAGTAGTGAGAAACTCAAAGGGGGAATATTGGACAGGAGTCACTTTAAACAGTCCAGGTGTAAGGCACAGAATGGCAACAGTTGATGCAGATACCAGGGAAAATCATCGTCTCAGAGAGTTAGAAATCGAAAAAGTTTTCAAGCAATTATTTGCCACTTTACCTTTTAAAACTAATTAACCACTAAATAGGGGGATACTGGCAATCCTCCATCAGTAAAAGAGTTCTGATCTTGGGACTTGGATTTAAATCCTAGTTTTGTCATTTATTACCTGTGTGATTTTGGACGAGTCATAACTTTTCTGGGTTTTAATTTCCTTATCTGCAAAATAAAGTGGCTGGCTTTTGAGGTCTCTTTCTATTTTTTAAATTATTTTTTTTGGTTATTATGAGACTAGACATAGAAAAGAGCATTCTTATATACACAGCAGAATATGAAAGCAAGGTTGTATATGAAATTGTTAGTTTCTATTTTTCTACTTTAAAAACATAATAATTCTAAATATAATTTTCAAATTTGTTCTGCTTTTCTGTACTTCTTTTCTGAGTTTTATTCTATTCCCTTTTGTGCCTTAAAATGTTTCAACAGCCCTCTTTTTAAAAAATTAAATAAAAAAATTACATGTAACATTAATTTTTAACTTTTGGTTTTTTTTTAAAACTCCGAGTTACAATTCTCTTATTTTCTTCCTGACCTCCCTCCTCCCTGAAGTAGCAGAAGTGTGCATTCATGCAAATATGTGCATTCATGAAAATATATTGCAAAAGAAAAACCAAACCAACAATAACAACAACAAGAAAAATAAAGCAAGTTAAAATCATGCTTCTGTTTATATTCAGACTCCATCAGTTCTTTCTATGGAGATGGATAGCATTTTTCATCATAAGTCCTTCAGGATTGTTTTGGATCACTGTATTGCTGAGAATACCTGTCATTCAAAGTTGATCATTGTATCATATTGCTGTTACTGTGTAGAGTGTTCTGGGATCTCCTCATCTCACTTTGTTTTAGTTTATGTAGGTCTTTCCAGGTTTTTCTGAAAGCATCCTGCTCATCAAATAGTATTCTATGACAGCAATATGACACAACTTATTCAGCTATTCCTCAATTGATGGGCATCCCCTCAATTTCCAGTTCTTTGCCATCTCAAAAAGAGCTGCTTTAAATGTTTTTGTATACGCAGGTCCTTTTCCTTTTTGTTTTTGGTCTCATCGGAATATAGACCTATTAGTGCTGTTACTGGGTCAAATGGTATGCACAATTTTATAGCCCTTTGGGCATAGTTTTAAATTATTTTCCAGAATGATTGGATCAGTTTACAACCCCACCAATAGTTCTTTAGTTTCCCAATTTTTCCATATCTCCTCCAACATTGGTAGTTTTCTTTTTCTGTCATATTACCCAATCTGATAGGTATGAAGTGGTACCTCTAAGTTGTTCTAATTTGCACTTCTCTAATCAATAGTGATTTAAAGCATTTTTTTCATTTTACTATAGATAGCTTTGATTTCTTCTTCTGAAAACTGCCTGTTCATATCCTTTGATCATTTGTCAATTGGAGAATGACTCATATACTTATAAATTTGACTCAGTTTTCTATATATTGGAGAAATTAGATTTTTGCCAGAGAAACTTGGTAAGAATCTCCCCCAAGTTTTACGCTTTCCTTCTAATCTTGGCTGCATTGGTTTTATTTGTGTGAAACCTATTTTAATGTAATCAAAATTATCCATTTTATGTTTTGTAATGCTCTCTGTTTCTGGCTTGGTCATAATTTCTTCCCTTATTTTAGATCTGACAGGCAAAATATTCCATGATCCCCAAATTTGCTTTTGGTATCACCCTTCATGTCTAAATCATATACCCATTTTCACCTTATCTTGATATTTGGTGTGTGATATCAGTCTGTTCCTAGTTTCTACCAAACTGCTTTCCAATTTTCCTGGCAATTTTTGTCAAATAATGATTTCTTGTCAGAAAATCTTGTATCTTTGGGTTGATCAAACACTAGATTATTATGGTCATTTACTACCATTTATTGTTTATTTCATCTATTCCACTGATCCACTACTCTATTTCATAGCCAATACCAGATTGTTTTGATTACCACTTTGCAATACAGTTTGAGATCTGCTGCTCCTCCCCACCTTTTTCCCATTGATTCCCTAAATATTCTTTACCTTTTTGTTCTTCCAGATGAATTTTACTATTTTTTCTTATTCTATAAACATTTTTTGTAGTTTGTTTAGTATCACACTGAGTAAGTAAAATAATTTATGTCAAATTGTCATTTTTATTGTATTGGCTCAGTCTACCTATGAGCAATTGGTATTTCTCCACTTGTTTAGATCTGACTTTATTCATGTGAAAAGTGTTCTGTAATTGTGTTCATGTAGTTCCTGTGTTTGTCTTGTCGGGTAGACTCCCAAGTATTTCATATTGTCTATAGTTTTTTTTTAAATGGAATTTCTCTGTCTCTTGCCACTGAATTTTGTTGGTAATATGTAGAGATGCTGATGACTTATGTAGCTTTGTTTTATATCCTACAACTCTGCTGAAGTTGTTAATTATTTCAAGTATTTTTTTGTTGATTCTCTAGGATTCTCTAAGATACCATCATATCATCTGCAAAGAGTGGTAGTTTTGTTTCCTCATCACCTATCCCAATTCCTTCAGTTTCTTTTTCTTCTCTTATTACTGTAGCTTTCATTTTTAGTACAATATTGAATAATAGTGGTGATGGAGCAGCTAGGTGGCACAGTGAGTAGAGCACCAGCCCTGGAGTCAGTCAAATCTGACCTCAGACACTTGGCACACTTACTAGCTATGTGACCTTGGGCAAGTCACTTAACCCCAATTGCCCTGCCTTCCCCCTCCAAAAAAAAGATTATTTTACTTACTCAGTGTGATACTAACCAAACTACAAAAAAAATTTATAGAATAAGAAAAATAGTAATGGATATCCTCGCTTCACCCTTGATCTTACTGGGAAGACTTCTAGCTTACTCTCATTAAAGATAATGCTTGCTGATAGTTTTAGATAGATAGTACTTGCCATTTTAAGGAAAACTCTATTTATTCCTATGATTTCTAGAGTTTTTTAAAATAGGAATGAGTGTTGTCTTTTCTAAAAAGCTTTTTCTGCATCTATAGAGATAATGATGATTTTTGTTGGTTTTATTATTTGTTGGTTATGCTGATAGTTTTCCTAAAACCCTACTTTTTGCATGACTATTGCTAAAACCTTTTATTCCTCTCCTAGATTAAAAACAGAAAGAAAATAAACTCTTCTACCAAACAATCGTAGTCAAGCAAAATAGTTACATGATGATCTTGTCCAAAAATATATATCTTTTTCTGCATTTTGAGTCCCAAACTTCTGCCAGGAGTTGGGTAAAATGCTTCATTATAGGTTCTCTGGAGACATAGTTGGTCATTGCATTGATTAGAGTTCTTAAGACTTTTAAAGTTGTTTTTCTTTACAATGTTGCTGTGCTTATATATTCTATTCTCCTGGTTCTTCTCGTTTCACTCTATATCAGTTCTTACCATCCATTATTTTCTGAAATTATCTTATTTCTTCCAGCACAATAATATTCTATTACATTCATATATCACAATTTGTTCAACAATTCCCCAGGTGATGGGCATTCTTAGAGATTCTAGTTCTTTGCTCTTTATTTTTTCCTTTTAATCCCTGTTTCTGGATCAGGAATTTTGTTTTCCTTCCAGCTATTCACGATCCACTATTATCTTCCCCTTTTATCCACACCCTCTATCCCATCCCTGCTTGTTTTCTTGCTGACTTTGATATCTTTCTATGCTAAATTGCGTATATGTTCAATTCTCCTTTGTCCATTTCAGATACAAGGGATATTTGTCAACTGTTTGCTCCTTCCATAACCTTCTTTCATGTTCATATGCTCTTCTTCTCACATACTCCAATTATGAGAAATAAAATTTCCTCATTTATACACTGGTGCATTCCTTTTACATTCCTTTCATTTTTCTTTTATCAAAACACTCAGAATAGAACCAATACATCTTCATTTCCTTTGTTTTTCTTAAACTTCCTCACATTTAAAAGACAAAAAGATTCAAAAGCAATACTTGCTTCTTCTCCCCGCTATTAGGATATAAGCATTGTATTATTGTAGATCCTGTCTAGTTATTCAAATCACCATTTCTATGATTCTCTATATTCTGGTGTTAATATTTCAAATTTTCCTACTCATTTCTGGTCTTTTCATCAAAAATATTTAAAAGTCCACTATTCCATGAAAATCACATTTTACCACCCTATAGTATTATATTCAGTTTTGCAGGGTAAGTTATTCTTGGTTGTGTAAGCTTCTATCTTTTGCCTTTCAGAAAAATAAGTATTCTAAGAGCTCCTCTTTGTAGTAAAAACCACAGTCTCTTGTGTTCTTTTGACTGTGGATCCTTGGTATTTGGATTCCTACCTTCTGGATGCTTACGTTATTTTTGCCACAAAAGGTCTGGCATTATGACATTATTGAGATTTTTACATTTTTTTCAGGAAATAATCAATGCATTGTTTCTATCTTCAATCCTTTGTTTCTAATATATCTGAGAAGTTTTAATTTGTGAGATCTTAAAATATAATATACAGATTTTTAAAAAATCTCAGTTTTCAGAGAGTCAAATGATTGTTAAATTCTCTCTTCTTGGTCTGTTTCCATGTTAGTTGTTTTGGATAGAGTTTTTCATTGTCTTAACTTTGTTCTAATATTTCTTGATGTCTCACAGAATTAGTACTATTTTGTCATCTATTTTAGTTTTCAGAGCATTCATTACTTAGTTAAGGCTTATCATTTTTCTCTCTTCCAAGCTATTTATTTTTCCATTTTTTTCCTTGAAAGCTCTTATTTCATGTTTTATCTACTTCTTCATTTCTTCTAGGCATTCATTTAGTTCTTGTGGAAAAACCATTCCCACCACCCCTCTTTTCAGTTGTTATGGATCTCCATACTTGGTCCTTCTTTTGGGGGGAATCTCTGGATCTATGGTAAATGTTTATACTAGTTAGGGTTTTATTTTATTTATGCATCTCTTCAGTTGAATAGAAGGAATACTTGGGTGCTTTTGCTGATGTTAATCTCCTGGAGTTATTGCCCCCTCACCCACTGATCTTTGAGGTTCAGAGGGTTGGATCTCTCATGACAGCTTCTTGGGATTTCAGATGGCCTGGACACCTGAGATGTCCCAGTTTCAGTTCTACAGGACCATACCGGTCTCAGCTACTCCCAGAGGACTTTTAAAGTGTCTACCTTGGGCCTTTCTGAGTATGGGAGAGAGATCTCTGCCCTTGCTACCTCCAAACACTTATAGGCTTCATGTACCTTTGTCTTATATCTGGCCAAGCTGAGAGGCTGAGCTTTTTTGGCCTGTATTAGTGCTGCCTTTGCTAGCAATTTCCTTTCCTATTGCCTGATTGTTTCTAGTTGGCTTTTTGTGCAGTTCAGGTATGGAAGAAGTTACTTACTATAATATCTTGTTGGATTTCTTGATCATTTTTCAATCTATTGTAAATTTCCAGTTTTTGCTGGAGTATATGTATAGGAACTGAGTTTTCCTCCCATTCAAGTACCTCTCTTGGTCAGAGAATCTATCCCTTTCTAAGTGTATGATCCTATGATGCTGAAATTTCATAAAAGCTATATTTAGCATAGTTATAAGTGTATTCCAGTTTGGGAAGCCTTGAGAGGAGAGAAAGCTACTCTTAGTACTGGGCAGGGTTTTTTTTTTTTAGTAACCAAAGTAATTTCTTTTCAGAAACATTCCTTCTCCCTTTCCCCTTCCCTATACCATGAAGCTAGTTTCTTCCCTACTTCCCTCCCTCTCTCCTTCCTTCCTTCTCTCCCTCCCTTCCTTTCCTCCTTTCCTTCCTCCTTCCCTCCCTCCCTTCCTTCCTTCATTCCTTCCTTCCTCCCTTCCTTCCTTTCCTCTTTCCTTCCTCCCTCCCTCCCTCCTTCCTTCTTTCCTTCCTTCTCTCCCTCCTTTCCTTTCCTCCTTTCTTCCCTCCCTCCCTCCCTTCCTTCCTTTTTTCTTTCTTTCTCTCTCTCTTTCCTTCCTTCCTTTCTTCTTTCTTTCTTTCTTTTTCTTTCTTTCTCTCTTTCTTCCTCTTTCTTTCTCTCTCTTTCTCTCCTTCCTTCCTTCTTTCCTTCTCTCTCTCTCTCTCTCTCCCTCCCTCCCTCCCTCCCTCCCTCCTTTTTATTTTGCTCAGCACTTTTAGAAACATTATTTCATCTGATATTGAGAAGCTTTCAGTGACTCGTCATCAGAAGAGAAGAATGGCAGGCCGCTAAGAAGAAACCCATGATGAAAACCAACGTTGATTTAAGGAAAAAAATAACCAGTTCAGCTGAACTTTAAATTTATAGCTCTGTAAATTGGTTGGAGGGGGGACAGAGAATAGCTAGGAAAACAGAAAGGGGAGGAAAGAGAAAGAGAAAAATCTGAAAAAATAGATTTCAAGTATTCCATCATTTCATTAATATACAATTAATTTAATGGTTTTGAAATGAAGGATTAATAATATTCTCAGCCAAAGTCAGAAATTCAAGATGTAAGGGTAGGCATGGTAGATAGCTATTTAAAGGGTAACACTCAGTGGGACACAATGCAATCTTTAAATATGACTTAAAAATAAATATACACAATTTCATGCTGGAAAATCCTGCTCTCCTTGGCACATAACAATTAATTTTTTTTTTATTTATTTTTTATTTATTTTTAGTTTACCACACACGGTTCTACATAGTTTTGAGTTCCAGTTTTTCTCCCCTCCCTCCCCCCTCCCTCCCCAAGACGGCATGAAGTCTCATATAACTGTCATGTATAACTTCGCATTGAATTAATTTATGCTCTAGTCAAGTCGTGGAGAAGAATTTTGACCAATGGAATGAATCATGAGAAAGAAGAAACAGAACCAAAAAAAAAAACAAAAAAAAAAAACCCCAAAACCAAAAACAAAAGAGAAGCAGAAAAGGCGAGCATGTAGTAGTGTGCCTCAGTCTATATTCAAACTTCGCAGTTCTTTCTCTGAATGAAGATAGCATTCTCCATCGTGAGTCCCCTGGAGTTGTCCTTGCCCCTTAGGTTGCTGAGAGAAGCGCAGTATGTCAGGGTTGGTCCTCACGGAATCCACATATCTGTGGCTGTGCACAACGTTCTCCTGGCTCTGCTCCGCTCACTCAGCATTATGTCGTGTAGGTTTTTCCAGGTTGTTATGAAGTCTGCATCATCCCCATTTCTTATGGCACAATAGTATTCCATCACCTTCATATACCACAGCTTGTTCAGCCATTCCCCAATTGATGGGCATCCCTTTGCTTTCCAATTCTTGGCTACCACAAAGAGAGCTGCTATAAATATTCTTGTACATATGGGTCCTTTTCCCGCTTGCGTGATTTCTTTGGGATACAACCCTAGAAGTGGTATTACTGGGTCAAAGGGTATGAACATTTCTATAGCCCTTTGGGCATAGTTCCACACCGCCCTCCAAAATGGCTGGATCAGCTCGCAACTCCACCAGCAATGCAACAATGTTCCAATTTCCCCACATCCTTTCCAGCATTTATCATTCTCCTGATTTGTTATTTTAGCCAATCTGACAGGAGAGATGTGGTATCTAAGAGTTGTTTTGATTTGCATTTCTCTAATCAGCAGCGATCCAGAGCATTTTTCCATATGCCTGTAGATAGCTTTAATTTCTTCCTCTGAAAACTGCCTGTTCATATCCTTTGACCATTTCTCAATTGGGGAATGGCTTGTATTCCTATATATTTGGCTTAGCTCCCTGTATATTTTAGAAATGAGGCCTTTATCAGAGATACTAGTTGCAAAGATTTTCTCCCAATTTTCTGCTTCCCTCCTAATTCTTGTTGCATTGGCTTTTTTTGTACAAAAACATTTCAATTTGACATAATCAAAATTATCCACTTTGCATTTTGTAATGCTCTCTATCTCTTGTTGGGTCATGAATTCTTTACTTTTCCACAGATCTGATAAGTAAACTATTCCTTGCTTTCCCAAATTACTTAGAGTATCAACTTTTACTCCTAAATCATGAACCCATTTTGACTTTATTTTGGTATATGGTGTAAGATATTGGTCTATGCCCAGTTTTTGCCCTACCATTTTCCAATTTTCCCAACAGTTTTTGTGAAATAGTGAATTATTAGCCCAGAAACTGGCTTCTTTGGGTTTATCAAAGAGTAGATTGCTAAACTTGTTGATTTCACCTACTTGTGTACCTATCCTATACCACTGATCCACACCCCTGTTTCTTAACCAGTACCAGGCAGTTTTGATGACTGCTGCTGTGTAGTACAGTTTAATATCTGGTGTAGCTAAACCACCATCCCTAGCATGTCTTTTCATTAATATCCTAGATACTCTAGACCTCTTGTTTTTCCAAATGAATTTTGTTATTATTTTGTCCAGCTCAGTAAAAAAAAATTTTGGTAGTTCGATTGGTATGGCACTGAATAGATAGATTAATTTAGGTAGAATTGTCATTTTTATTATATTAGCTCGGCCTAACCATGAGCAACTGATATTTCTCCATTTATTTAGATCTGATTTTATTCGCGTGAAAAGTGTTTCATAGTTATGTTCATATAGGCCCTGGGTTTGTCTTGGCAAATAGACTCCCAAATATTTTATAGTGCCTTCAGTAACTTTGAATGGAATTTCTCTTTCTATCTCTTGCTGTTGGGCTTTGTCAGTAATGTATAGGAATGCTGAGGATTTATGTGGGTTTATTTTATATCCTGCAACTTTGCTAAAGTTGTTTATTATTTCAAGTAGTTTTTTACTTGATTCTCTAGGATTCTCTAGATAAATCATCATATCATCTGCAAAAAGTGATAATTTAGTTTCTTCTTTTCCTATTCTAATTCCTTCAATTTCTTTTTCTTCTCTTATTGCTACAGCTAATGTTTCTAGAACCAAATTGAATAATAGGGGTGATAATGGACATCCTTGTTTCACCCCTGTTCTTATTGGGAATGCATCTAGTTTATCCCCATTACAAATAATGCTTGTTGATGGTTTTAGGTAGATGCTATTTATAATTTTGAGGAAGGTTCCCCTTATTCCTATGCTTTCTAGTGTTTTTAATAGGAATGGGTGTTGTACTTTGTCAAAGGCTTTTTCTGCGTCTATTGAGATGATCATATGGTTTTTGCTAGTTTTGTTGTTGATATGATCAATTATGCTAATAGTTTTCCTAATATTGAACCAGCCTTGCATTCCTGGAATAAATCCTACCTGGTCATGGTGTATTATTCTCGTAATGAGTTGCTGCAATCTTTTTGCTAATATTTTATTTAAAATTTTTGCATCAATATTCATTAGAGAAATTGGTCTATAATTTTCTTTCTCTGTTTTAACTCTACCTGGTTTAGGTATTAGTACCATATTTGTGTCATAAAAAGAATTTGGTAGGACTCCTTCTTCCCCTATTTTCCCAAATAGTCTGCAAAGTATTGGAATTAGTTGTTCTTTAAATGTTTGATAGAATTCACATGTAAAACCATCTGGCCCTGGAGATTTTTTCCTAGGGAGTTCGTTGATGGCCTGCTCAATTTCTTTTTCTGATATGGGGTCATTAAGAAATTTCACTTCCTTCTCTGTTAGTCTGGGCAGTTTATGTTTTTGTAGATATTCATCCATATCTCTAAGGTTGTCAAATTTATGGGCATACAGTTGGGCAAAATAATTCCTAATTATTGTTTTGATTTCCTCTTCATTAGAGGTGACCTCACCCTTTTCATTTTTTATACTGGTAATTTGATTTTCTTCTTTCTTTTTTTAATCAAATTGGCCAAAGGTTTGTCAATTTTATTGGTTTTTTCATAAAACCAGCTCTTTGTTTTATTTATTAATTCAATAGTTTTCTTGGTTTCAATTTTATTAATCTCTCCTTTGATTTTCAGTATTTCTAATTTGGTATTTAATTGGGGGTTTTCAATTTGCTCTTTTTCTAGCTTTTTCAGCTGTATGCCCAGATCATTGATCTCCTCTTTCCCTATTTTATTCATGTAGGCATTTAGAGATATAAAACTTCCCCTAAGAACTGCTTTTGCTGCATCCCATAAGTTTTGGTATGTTGTTTCATTATTGTCATTCTCTTGAATGAAATTATTGATTGTTTCTCTGATTTGATCTTTGGCCCACTCACTCTTTAGAATTAAATTATTTAGTTTCCAATTAGTTTTTAGCTTATTTTTCCATGGTGCTTTATTAAAAATGATTCTTATTGCATCATGATCTGAAAAGGATGCATTGACTACTTCTGCTTTTCTGCACTGGATTGTGAGGTTTTTATGCCCAAGTACATGGTCAATTTTTGAGTATGTGCCATGTACTTTTGAGAAGAAAGTATATTCCTTTTTATCCCCATTCAGTTTTCTCCAGAGGTCTATCATATGTGCCTTTTCTAAAATTCTGTTTACCTCCTTAACTTTTTTCTTATTTATTTTGAGGTTAGATTTATCAAGTTCAGAAAGGGGGAGGTTGAGGTCTCCCAATATTATAGTTTTGCTGTCTATTTCTTCCTGTAACTCCCTTAACCTCTCCTCTAAGAATTTGTATGCCTTACCACTTGGTGCATATATGTTAAGCAATGATATTGCTTCATTGTTTATGGTGCCTTTTAGCAGGATATAATGTCCTTCCTTATCTCTTCTAATTAGATCTATCTTTACTTTTGCTTTGTCTGAGATTAGGATTGCTACACCTGCTTTTTTTACTTTAGCTGAGGCACAATATATTTTACTCCAGCCTTTTACCTTAACCCTATGTGTATCCCCCTGTTTCAGATGTGTTTCTTGTAAACAGCATATTGTAGGATTATGGTTTTTAATCCATTCTGCTATCTGCTTCTGTTTTGTGAGAATGTTCATCCCCTGCACGTTCAGGGTTATGATTTCTATCTGTGTCTTTTTCTCCATCCTAATTCCCCCTGTTTATGCTTTTATTTCTCCCTTTCCCCTTCTCCTCCCCAACAAAGTTTTGCTTTTGACCGCCGCTTTCCTCAGTTAACCCTCCCTCTTTATTCCCCTCCCTTATCTAACCGTTACCCACTTGCTACTTCTCCTCTTCCTTCTGCCCTCCCCCCTCCCTTTTTCCCCCCTTTCCCTCCCACTTCCCGTAGGACAAGTTAGATTTCTAAACTTATCAGAGTATGTTATTCCCTTCTTGAACTAGATCAGATGACAGTAAAGCTCAAATACTGCTCTTCTCCCTCCCATCTTTCCCTCTACTATAATATGTTTTTTTGCCACTTCCTTTGGTGTAATTTACCCTTTTCTACAACCTTCTTACCACTTCCCTCATAGCCCTCCCTTTATATCTCTTATTTATATTTTATATCTTTACATCAGTTAATTTATACAGGCATTCACAACCTATGTATATCCCTTTCATTTGTCACAATAGTTGTACCATTCACAAGAATGACTTATATATGTATATGTATATATATACATAAAAAACATACATAAGATGATATAATCCCACATAAAGATGTAAACAACCTAAGCTTATTGGTTAATGAAGTTTGTGGGGTTTTTCCCCCGGTTACCTTTTTATGTCTCTCTTGAGGTTTGTATTTGGAGATCAAATTTTCCATTGAGTTCTGGCCTTTTCATCAGGAAGGTCTGGAATTCCCTTATTTCATTGAATGTCCATCGCCTTGCCTGGAAAATTATGCTTAGTTTTGCTGGGTAGTTGATCCTTGGTTGTAGTCCCAACTCCTTTGCCCTTCGGAATATCATATTCCAATTTCTCCTGTCTTTTAATGTGGAAGCTGAGAGATCCTGCGTGATCCTGACTGTAGTTCCACGATATTTGAATTGCTTCTTTTTGGCTGCTTGCAGTATTTTCTCCTTAAGTTTATAGCTCTGAAATTTGGCTATAATATTTCTTGGTGTTTTCAGTTTGGGATCTCTTTCAGGGGGTGATCGGTGAATTCTTTCAATGACTATTTTGCCCTCTGGTTCTAGGACCTCTGGGCAGTTGTCTTTGATAATTTCTTCGAAGATACTGTCAAGGCTCCTTTTTTCATCGTGGATTTCCGGTAGACCAATAACTCTCAAATTGACTCTCCTGGATCTATTTTCCAGGTCAGTTGTTTTGCCAATCAGATATTTCACATTTTTTTCTATTTTTTCATTCTTTACATTTTGTTTTATTACTTCTTGATGCCTCATAGATTCATTAGCTTCCACTTGCTCAAGTCTAATTTTAAATGAGTTAGTGTTTACATTTTGCTTTTGAGCCTCCATTTTCAATTGGTTGATTTCACCTCTCAGGGTGTCCTTTTCTCTCTCTAGATTCTGAATCTCCATAGCCATTTCGCCAATCTTATTCTTTAGGGACTTGATTTCGTCAGTGGATTTTTTCTCCCTTTTTTCCATTTTTTCCATATTTTCTTTTAGCTCCCTAATTTGGTTTTTAAAATCCTCTTTTAGCTCTTCCAGCAGTGCTTTTTGGGCTGGAGACCAGATCATATTAGCTTTTGAGGTATCTGATGTATCTACCGTGTCATTGCTATCTTCTTCTATGTCGATATTTTGATCCTGCCTGTCTCCATAAAAAGAATCTATTGTCCTCGGTTTTTTTGTGTTCTTCTTCATGTTGGATTGCCTTTTGCTGGCGTTAGAACGAATTTCTATCTGTGAGTCTCAGGGCTTTCTGTCCCAGCTTTCTTATTCTGGGGGTTGTGAGTCTAAAATTATAACCTTCAGTTTCCTGAGGTGTGGGGGAGGGGTCTGGCTCCCTGGCGTCTCACTCCCTATGGGTGCTCTCCAGCACTTGCTTTTCAGCAATGGTCTCAGCTGTTTGTTGTTTGAGCTGATGACTGGCGCTTCCCCTGGGGGAGCAAGGTTACGTCTGGGCTCCTGGCTTGGCCCCCTGCTGACTCTTCCCCTCTGGGACTAATGAGCTTCTAGTATTTGTCCTGTGAAGCCCCGCTACTCTCTCCTCTGTTTCAGTTTTTTTTTTTTTTTTCCCGAGGAATTCTCTGGGTGAGGGGGGGAGGGGTTAGAGCCGCTTACCTAGCCATTGAGTCTTCCGGAAGTTCAAGAGGCCAAGATCCTGGGTTTTGCAAGCGTCAGAACTGGGTGTTTTCGCGGCTGTTGGCGTTGCGCTGCCTCTCGTCGCTCCCAGAGACTGCCGTCCTGTGTTGGGAGGCCTGGGGATCTCTGCCGGTTTCGGGCGCCCAGCTTTCTCCCAGCCTGTCTCCCACGTGGATTTCCCGGCCGGCCGCTTCCGCCTTGGTCTGGAGCAGCTCCGCACGGAGCACTCTCCGCGCCTGCAGGTTCGTTCCTCTGGCCTTTCAGACTCTCCCGGCTCGGAAATTTGCCCCACGCAGACTGCTCGCGGTTTCTGACTCTCTCAAATCTGCTCAAATTCACTTTTTTATGGGAATCTGACAGACCTTGTGAGAGAGCTCCGGTAAGAGGCTGCCTTCATGCGGCCATCTTGGCTCCGCCCCCCTCATAACAATTAATTTTGCATTATGTTGTGGTATATTTCTCCTAAAGAAGCCTTGGGCTTGGGAGGGGCAACTAGAGAGGGTCGATTTTCATATCTTGTCTAGGATGAATAAAAATATCTTGTCCCAGTTCTGTTGTCAGCACTTCAAAGCATACATGGGGAAGGGTATATCCCTGTATGGATTCCACCTTCTCTTTGGACTATGACTTCTAGAAGCCTATTTGCCTCTCAAACCCCATGTATCATCATCCTTCCCCCACTCCCAAAGTGATTCCTATCTTCTATCTTTTTAAAAACTCTTGACCCACATTGTTTGTTTTATTTTGTTTTTCAAAGCCCAAATGCAGACTTCTGGGTGTGTGTGTGCGTGTGTGAGGTAGTCCAAAGACAACATGGAGTCCATGAAAGAATACATCTCCAATTCTTTATAATTTCTGATCTCATCATTGGTAAACTAATACAATTTTGATTTTTGTTGCCTCAGAATTATGTATAATGCTTTCAAATATATTAGATTTATGACCCATATCTATTATTCTTTATCTCCCAGTTATCAAAAATTTTTTAAAAAGGCAGATATTCTTTACACATATGAACCGAAGAAGTCTTACTGAGCCACTATTTATTTACCTAATGGAGCAGAGATAGGGTGATAAATGGATTAAATAATGAGAAGAGCTTTGTCTTAGCTTTGCAGCATATAACCAAGGATGAGTAGTAGGAGAACACTGAATTCTGTGCTCAAATCCTGTTTCTGTTACTACTGCCTGTAAAACCTTAGGAAAGTCACTTTACCTCTCCTTGACTCAGTTTCCTCATCTAAAAAAATAGAAGGTTGGGCCAAAAATAGTAAAATAGTAACTTCATCATGACTTCAAGCAAAGGTTTTTTTCCAATCTCAAAATAATTTTGAAATTATTGCATTCCTTTATATCTGGCTTCAAGTTTCCAAATCCTTTGTGATACTTAAACAACAAGTGGTTCACTAACTGCATAAAGGGAGGTCAGTATACTTGCCCAGATTTGCTAGAAGACCCTCTTCAGAGGTCTCCCCTCCCCTTCTTCTTTCTTTTCCAGAGTCAAAGGTGTTTCTCATTCTCAAGGATGGGCATCTTTGTTGTTTTGGATTTTAGAAGGGAGACCAAACTCCATTGTGGGTTACACTTAGGTATCTTTGATATCTCTTTGGTGTTTGCTACTCTCCATCCAGGAATATAAGCTATGCCAAGCTTTAATTATATTGATGGTCAGCATAGCAAATAGGTATAGCGCTGGGGACATGATCTAGGACTACTAAAATGGGCAGAGAAATACCAAACTATTTAAAGCAACCCAAAACACTCTCATTTGTCTAGGGTTTGTTAATGAGCTGAGAGGGACTGCATTTTGAGAGACAATGCATTCTGCACCAAGATCAAACAGATCTGCCTCTATTGAAGACCTCCCAAGTGGGCACTGAGCCTTTGATATTTATAGGTATGGTCACTTATTTGGTCAGAAGTCTTAATTCTTTATAACAATAGGACAGAAATGAGGTGTGGCATGAAGTAGGAAGAGAAGGGGATTAACATCTAACACTTACCTTCAGTTTAAGAATATGTTGGCATTAGTGGTTACTAGAGAGCCGTAATGCTTACACTATACTCATTAATTTTTACCAAGGGATGGAGAAAAATGTCTCTGAAGACAAGAAGGCTATGGATATCTGTGATGACTACTCTTTCTTAAGTAAAATCAGGGAAAACTCCTCATGTGTAGCCTTATTTTTAGATCATTCAAAAAATAGGCACACTGTTATACTAGCGGCATTCTGGGAGTATCATACTAAGATGCAATCATTCATGCCTTGGAGTCATGTAGGTTTTCTTGATATATAGCTGCTGCTTTTGTTTTTTTTTTTACCCTGAGGATGATTTTTTTAAACTTGTTGAAGACATAAGAAAACAAGGGGAGGAGGAAAATAGAACAAGAAAGTACAAGTGCAAACCAAAGCTTGGAGAACTCCATTGAGTTTTCTTTAAGAATGAGGCAACCCATCACTCCGGATATTCTTCCTCCTCTTGGTGCATTGTGCCGTTGTTATACTATTGTAAGTACATCATGTATTTCCATGATCATTTTTAGGAAGGCTCTTAAGATCACTTGAATATCTTGCCTTCTACCTATACTTTGAGAAATGGGCCAAACAAAGATTTTTTTAAGGTTTTTTTTTTCCAACTTGAAATAAATCGAGTTGCTCTTTGAAGCTGGAATATAAGTGGAATGACTAAAGAGACAGGAAACAGAATGGATAGCTGCTGCTTAGCTCAAGTATTTTTTTAGAGGACTCAGCCCAGAAACTGGAAAGGATTGAACTATCGAGCTAGCTCATGGCTCCAGAGCTCTCCAGCTCAGTGATTTTCAAAACTTCCTTGGCTTTGTTCCTATCTGTGCATCAGAAATGATGCTCTTTAGTAGAATAATGAATAATTCCTTACATGAAATTGAGGTTGTTGCAGGGACAGGCTTCTAATCGTTGTTATTCAGTTGAACCTGAATCTTCATGACCCTGCGTACCATACTGTACATGGGGTTTTCTTGGCAAAAACCCTAGAATGGTTTGCCATTTCCTTCTCCAGTTTGTTAAGGCAAACAGAGGTTGGGTGACTTGCCCTGGGTCACACAGCTAGTATGTATCTGAGTCTGGGTTGGAACTCTGGTCGTTCTGATTCCGTGTCGAGCAGTCTATCCACTGAGACATGTAACAGCATTTACTGTGTCTTACACATTAATCTGAGTTCAAATCTGGCCTCAGGCACTTACTAGCTCTGTGACCCTAGGCAAGTCACTTAACCCTATTTGCCTCAGTTTCCTCATCTGTAAAATGAGCTGGAGAAGGAAATGGGAAGCCACTCCAGTGTCTTTGTCAAGAAAACCCCAAATGGGGTTACAAAGAGTCAGACATGACTGAAAATAACTGAACAACAATGACAAACAATAACAAATTAACCTTTTGGGTAGAAGGAGATTATCCCTTACCTGAAAGGCATGGTATTGTCTTTGTTGATAGGAGTTACATGTACCTTAAGCCAATTCAGTGTGTACATGTGTGTGTCTATAAAGACACACATACATATATGTGTATGTATCTTATACATGTGTAGATGTATGCACATATATCACAGTTACATCTATGAATCTCATTGGATCTACAGAACCACCTTGGGAGGCAAGTAACACAAAGATTAATGCCATTTACAAATAAGAAAGTTGAGGCTTATACCATAACTGGCCTGAAGTCCCACAGTGATTAATTGGTAGAACACCCACTCAAACTAGGGTCTTCACACTATATGACCTAGGTTCTGCTGATTACACTGTACTGCCTATCAGCATTCCTTTAAATTAAAAAAAAATTAACAACTTCCAGTGGCATTGAAGCTGATTCAGTTTTCAAAAACCCTTTCAGAACATTGTGTAGCATGAAGCAAAGTACTTTGGTACCATATCCTCTGAGTTAAGGCAGCTACAACCAGTATGGTAGTTCAAATGCCTGTAAAAGGAAGAATAGCCATTTTAATGATGAGACAAGATGAATTGCCAAGCCATTAGTAATGGAACCCTCTTTATTTTTATATCCCCCCAAAGGGGGTAGTGTGTGTCTCCATAGCTCCAAGGATTTGGAGGTGGCATAAGATAAGAAGTGTACTTAAGACCTGGGAAAGAAAAATTCTCTTCTTGTAGGTTGTATCCAATCAACTCAAGGAATAGATCCTTAGGGCATGAAGCTATTTTCAGATGTTCCTCCCTAGTCCATAGTTCTTTAGGGATTACTCACTCAGGGCTATCCCTAGTTAGTATGGACCCTGAGGCAAATCACACAGTGTGCTTCTCCTGCTTGCCCCAGTGTTTTCACTCAGTTTCAGACTACAGTGAAGGTCAAGGGAAGAAAGGGATACGTGTTCACAGTGAAGTATTCATGTGACAGAGGGAGATCCACTTATCAACTTTGCCTTGGTTTTGGTGAGAAGGAAAGTGACATTATGGCTTAATTACATGTATGACCTGTTGTTATTGTTGTTTTGGTACCTGCTGGTAGGTCAGCTTCAAAATAATTTCTTAAACATTTTACTGATTTTTTTTAAACTACTGTCACTTCCCATGAGCCCCTCCCCCATGCATTTCCTTAAGTAAAGACAAACAGGTAAAACAGCCATGTTTGACAACACAGACAGCATTCTGCATCCTTAGTTTACCATTGACACATTTACTAGCTGTATGACCTTGGGCAAGTCACTTAACCCCAATTGCCCTGCCTTCCCACCTGCAAAAAAAAAAAAGAAAAAAAATAAGAGGAATGAAATGGCTTTCATAACCAGTCTTCTGGGGCAAGATTGGTTATTGTATTAAGCTTAATTCTCATTGCCCTGAGTTGTTATTCTTACATTATTTTGGTCACTGAATACATTGTCCCCCTTGGTTCTTCCTTCTTCATTGTGCAGTCATTAATTGAGGTCTTCCTGTGTTTCTGTGAATTCTTCATGTGCTTTGTTTTCTGTGGCAGACGTATTCCATCAATTCATTATGCATCAGTTGGTTCAGTTAATCCCTCTTTTGGAGCTATCTTCTTTGGTCCAGTGTGGGTTGTATCCTTGTGCCAGTTGCTACCCACTTCCCAGCATTGTGGAGCATGCCAAAGCTCTGGGCCTGCGAGAAGCAGTTAACTGTGCCCCTACCATAGTGATGATTCACCTTTTACTTTGACTTTTTCCTCTCCGTTACTTACCTTTTCACTGTTCATCAGTGTCTCCAAATGAGGGTTTGGAGACAGAAAAGAACTGTCAAGTAGATGTTGTTACTACATTAGTTAGAAGTTCTGGAGGCAGGTTTTTAATCAGCAAGAATGTCAAAACACCAGGTTATCTATCTGTCCTTATCTTTATCTCTACTCTCACAATCTTTTTACTTAGATGGTAGACAAGAGATAACCATAATTTGAAAGAAAGGTATTTCCTTTCAGCAGTGTCATAGAACAAGTAAGGTGTTCCATATTTGTTTTATTCTTCAGCTATCTAAAAGTTATTAAGCCAAAGCCATATATCTTCTCCAGAAAATAAAGGAATTCAGTCAATAAGAACTTGTCTACTTCTTACTCCTTGAAAGCTTTGAGAGGCAAAAAGAAAGAAAAGGGAAAAAATCCTAGAAAATTTTAATGAATCATTTATGCTTGTAGAAAAAAAATATTCTCCCATTTTATTTATTAATTAACTTATTTTTATTTATAAATTTACTTATACATTAAGGGGGGAGGGGGAACCAAATAAACCTTGAGGGAAGCCAAAGGAAGAAAAAAACATAGTTGGAGAGGATTGGGAAATTTTCCTCACAGCAAAAAAGGAAGAGGAATTAAAGGTGAACTAAACACAATGCAAGTATCAAGTCAGTGTGGGCATTCTCCTCATTTTTTTATCCCCCAGCATATAATCACTTATTCATGTGACTTTACTTCCAGAAAGCAGTGGGCACACATGTTTGACAGATGTCTCTACAGGTGATTCATGTTTACAATTAAATTTTTTTGGTCCCTTGCCATAATTTTTCACTCAAATAACTGTCCCTCAGTGAGTTAAACAGATGACATTGGTCTTGCCTTTGTAAACAACCAACCCAAACCATATCCACCCTACAGAATTAATCAGGGCTTCACTAAATATTATTTGTGGGTCTCTCTTAAATCAATAAAAAAGATCAAACCCCAAGTCTAAACCACATTAATTCTTAGGTCTTATGGTAGAATAGTGTGTGTTCAGAATGAATCTACTTAGAAAATTAAAAAAAAAAAACCATGGCTGCATCCTGCCTTCAAACCCTTGTCTCTTACTGATGGAGGTTGAGGTTAAGAATCTAGGGTTCTATTGTTGCATTGCTGGTGGAGTTGTGAGATGATCCAGCCATTTTGGAGAGTAATTTGGAACTATGCCCAAAGGGCCACAGGAATGTTCATACCCTTTGACCCAGCAATACCACTTCTAGGGTTGTATCCCAAAGAAATCACACAAGAGGGAAAGGGACCCATATGTACAAAAATATTTATAGTGGCTCTTTTTGTGGTAGCCAAGAATTGGAAATCAAAGGGATGCCCATCAATTGGGGAATGGCTGAACAAGCTGTGGTATATGAAGGTAATGGAATACTATTGTGCCATAAGAAATGGGGATGATACGGACTTCATAACAACCTGGAAAAACCTACATGACATAATGCTGAGTGAGCGGAGCAGAGCCAGGAGAACACTGTCCACAACCACAGATATATGGATTCCATGAGGACCAACCCTGACAGACTTCGCTCTTCTCAGCAACACAAGGTGCAGGCACAACTCCAAAGGACTAACGATGGAGAATGCTATCTACATCCAGAGAAAGAACTATGAAGTTTGAATGCAGATTGAGGCACACTTCATGCTCGCCTTTTTCTCTTCTCTTTTGTTTTTGTTTTTGGGTTGTTTTTTTTTGTTTTGGTTCTGTTTCTTCTTTCTCATGACTCATTCCATTGGTCATAATTCTTCTCCACAACTTGACTAGTGTATAAATTAATTCAATGTGAAGTTATTCGTGGTAGTTATATGAGATTCCATGCCATCTTCTGGACGGAGGGGGGAGGGAGGGGAGAAAATCTGGAACTCAAAATTATGTAGACCCGTCTGTTGTAAACTAAAAATAAAAATAAATATTTTTAAAAAAATAATCTAGGGTTCTTGTCATTGTTGTTGGCTTAGAACATGAACAGAGCCATCCCTAGGAATTTTTCACCCAGAGGAAGAACTGTTGTGCTGGAGGACAAAGGCAGTGACAAAATGTGGAGTGTGGTGATAAAGAAGATAGTTCAACTATGGATTTTGTCATGCTAGGAGAGGAAGCAACCTAGAGAGCTTTCCCCTTATGAAGGTCAGAGGAGGAAATGCTGTTCCTAGAGAGGAGACCTTGGGACTGGTTGCCTCTTTGTGGTTATGCTGCTCTCATAAAAGCTGGTGGGTGCGAAGTGCAGGAACATTTGGCAAGAGGGAGTATGCCTTACCTACTCAGAAGGGAGAAATTTTCTTTTGGATGTTGTCTCCCTGGTACAAAACCCCATTTTCCCTGGGCTAGTTACACATATGAACCATAATGTCATTCTTGATCTGGAAATCAATTGGTCAATGAGTATTATTAAACATTAACTGAATGGCAGGCATGCTACAAGGCACTAGAAAGTGTTAGTTTCTAATATTGATAGACTTTTGTCTTAACACACTTGTAGAGGAAGCATGCCTAGAGTTTATGGGAAAAATGACAACAAAAATCAGTTCTCAGAAACTTGGAAGTCAGACCTCACTGCTGATCACCAAAGGGATTGTTTGTGACATCATTTTACAAAATTCCTTATGTGGTCTGGGCTCTGAAGGCCAACAGTTAGGGAGACTGGGGCATTGCTTTGGTAACTCATCTCCTAGGGAGCTTTTTAGGAATTCCTCCTAAATGTGAAGAATGACAAGCTATGTGATATAGCTAAACCAACTCTGGGTGTCTTGTTGGACAAATGATAAGTTTAAAAAAAACACAGTTCAGAAATTGTGCTTTGGTGTTAGACTTTGTTTTGGTATATTCAGCTGCAACCTGTTACTTAATCCACAGAATCTTCCCACATAGGAATTTAGGTTTGGAGGACAATCTTTGAACCCAATTGGAAGCTGCAGAAATGCTTCCACTAAAAGCTTCTCAGTGTGCAGGGGAGGAAATGTGAGCTTTTAAAGTCTAGCTAAATTACAGAACAAAAACAAAGAATGTGAGATGAAAGAACAATGAGTGTGCGTGCTTGTGTGTGTGTGTGTGTGTGTGTGTGTATTTAACCATATACTCTGGGCCTTTAAAGGAGCAGACAGCAGCCCTAGGAGATCACCATCAATTGAGGGAACATGGTTACAACTTCTCTCCCACTTGGGACAGAACCTCTTTTTCCCCTGCCCCTATCTCTAGTCATCTCATGCCCAGAGTGATGCATCAGTATTTGGAAAAGTTACCCCCTCTAGCAAAGGACATTTCTTGATTTCTGAGGCAAATAGGACAGGAGAGTTAGTAGTCTGAAACAATCAAGCTCACCTGGGAAGTGGCCTTTTGGATGGAAAAGCCTCATCACCATTGAAAGACTGGAGGGAAACATGGTAGCATAGCACCTAGTGAAATCCATGCAATGAACCTCTCTTTAGGATCATAGATTTAGAGCCATAAGGGACCTTACAAATCATCTGCACCTTAGATACCATCTTATCTACCCATTACAGTTTAACAGATGAGGAAACTGAGGTCCAGAGACATTAAGTCACTTCCTTGAGGTGGCAGTTATTAAGAAACTTGCTTTCTAGTCTGTATACCTCTGTGGCCAAACTAGACAGTCAGGGGTTAGTCAGGAGTCCTAGAGTCCCTAAATGAACTGATTTGACAGCTCAGTTCTTGAAAATTACCTCTGGGATTGATGAAATCTGGTGAGGATTGCCAACCACTCAAGTTCCAGGGCTGACATTGGCAATTATTCCATCTCCTCCTGCCGATTATCTGCAGTTTTCTTCCATCTCTGTTGTCTGTTTCCTTTTTAATAACTTCTTGGCTGCCAATGTTCCAATCAATATTGGGCGGGGGGTGGTAGGGAGTAGAGTGAAAGAGGAGAGATGTAGGAAAGCTCCCAGTGACAAGAGATTATTTAGACAATAGAGATGTTCCAAGCTCTTTTTTGCTGGAGTCCTTTGTGCTCACATATTTGGATTTTATTCCAAGCTGTGGGTCTAGCTAGGGGTAAGAAGCTTCTGACAGGTTCATTGAACCACCCCATGAGAGAGAGAAGAAATGTTGTGTTTTCACTGTATCTTTGGTCATAAGAATGTCCAGCATTTTCAGGCTTAGCAAGAATTGAGCTTGAGACCTTCTGGGAAAGAAAACACCACTTCTTGTAAGTTTGAATCACAAGAAACTCAATGAACAGATCTGTAGGGTATGAGACTATGTTTAGATGGTCCTCCTCAGTACATAGTTCTTTAGGATTGTCTTTCTCAGGGCCATTCCTAGACAGTTCAGCCCTGAGGCAAGCCAGTACCTGTTTGGTGTAGCCAAGATCTTTCCTTTTTGTGAGTATTGATGGGGGGAGGGGGTGTGTGTGTGCGGGGCGGCTGTGGCGGGAAGGGGGTGGAGAGCAAAGCCCTATGAATATATTCGATTTTTCAATATGTGGTCCCTTAACAATCACAATAGAAAGTATTATATGCTAGCCATATGTCTTCCTTAAGATGGGGAATTCCATTTTATAGAATTCCTTTTTCCATGGTTGTTTTCCCAAACCATGAGTTCTGTTTGAGGAATTCAGATTTTATTGGTTTGAGGGATGGATTATGGATTTGAGATGTGAAAATTGCAGGAGAGATGAACACAGTATTATTTTTTTAAAAGGAGAAAGTCAAAGCACTGGGCTCTGGTTGGTGTGGTCAAGTGATTCAGAACATTTGGACACTTTTTGTGTAGGGGCTACACTGAATCAGCAAGGAAGAATTTTTCTTTGGCAGATTTCATTCCAGTAGGGATTTCTCTTTGATGGAGTCATAGATCATAGAACTAGAAGAGACCCCAGAAGCAAGCTAAACCCATCCCCTTCATTTTAAAGAAGAGAAAACTAGGGTCTCTGGCATGTTAGTTGACTTGCCCAGGGTCGTACCACTACTTACTATCTGAGGCAGACTTTGAACCCTAGTCTTCTGACTTCAGTTATTGAGTGATTTTTCCACTCTACCACTCTTATTAACCCCATGAGGGCTGTCATAATATCATAGATTTAAAGGTGGAAAGAACCTCATAGGTCTTTTAGTCCATCCCCCTCATTTTATATTTGAGGACACAGTAGCCCCATGAGGTTAAATGATTTGCTCAAAGTCCTACAGGTAGTTAGTATCAAAAATAGGATTTGAACATGGGGCCTTTGATCCCAGAGTGAGTACTCTTTCTGCTGTACCTCACTTCTTATTCATAATAGGGCTTTCTTCCACCATGAGTTCAAAGTATCTCACTGCTAAGAACACGGAGTTTTATAGAATTGTTTTAGGGTAATAAGGTGGCTTTTGGGGGAAGGGATGAGAAATGGGGGAGGGAGAGAAGGAAGGAGACTGTGTTTGGGAAAGAAGCGTTGGTGCCCATGGTTCTGTGTGCTGGGAATTTTCTTATCTGTTGTAAGAGTATCCATGCCCTTACCAATAAGGAGTACCTTCACTCCACATGGAAGTCTTAGGATTGCCAAATGTGGATGATAGAGGCAAAGGAAAATGAAGCAGGAGGAAGATACTAGCTTGAAAAATAGTGGCTGTAACTGACAATTTTTTGAAGACATAGCATGAATTTTTTTAAAAAATGTATTTCTTGCATACATCATTATTTCAATGGATGTAAAATTTTAGGTACAGACTCCCTGTATCAGCACTGATCAAAACCCATGTGTGTCTTCTTTTCCACTACAATTATTGACTGCATTTCCTCATAAGTCTTTAGGAAAGGTCTGCCTAGCAGAAGAGAACTTCTTCTAATTTTTGAAGTATTTTATGAATACATGTGAAACCCAGATGTGTGTTCCATTTATATTATGGACTCACCTTTTTTCTAGTTATATGTGGCCTTTGATGAGGCCTTGTGCAATACTTCATGGAAATGGGACATCTTGGGTCATATGCTGCTGTCTGCTTATCTACCCATCAACCCACTGTGCCTTTGAATTGCCCTTTGGGTCTCCTACAATTGTGATTCTTCTAAGATATTGTACACATGCATATATACACACATAAAGAACTGCTTTAACTCAGTTTCTGATTGATTTTTCAATTGGACATGGCTGCCAACGTTTTACTTTTAACACCTCTGTCAAGTAGCTAATGATCTGTAAACCAACACTTAAATTTAACAGGGGCACTCTCTCTTTACAGAGATCCAACAGTGATTCTTTTAGCAAAGTAAAGCAAGTTTTTGCTTTATGACTCCTCTTCGTCTTACCTTACTCATTTTGGAGGATCAGATTTCTGAGTGGCCTAGATCACTCCTCTCTCTGCTCTGGTTATGAGGGGAGGGGAATGACTCCTGACTGGAAAGTCATTCACTCAGCATGACCTATGCCTTCCTTTTCTCCTCTGTCAGAACTGATCAATAAAGGGGACCTGGCCACTTGACATAGGTAAAGATGCATTTAGGAAAATGCATCTAGTAGGAGCTACTGACCCCATGGTAAACAGTTAACATTTTAACTTACACTTTGGCATTTGTAACTTCCGGAATTATATGTATACATCTTTATGTGTATTTGTATATATGTAAATGCATGCATATGTAAAAAGGCAGGTCTATATAGGTATATATGTATGTATATATGCAGTATACATGTATACATATGCATATATGTATACATTCAGTGTATGTATGTGCATGTATGTAGATTTGTATATCTATATAAAATATATCTATATGTAATATATACATATATACAGATAGAAGTAACTATAATAAATAACATTTTATCTGCAAAGTACATAGATATGATATACATCTGTATGTTACATATGTAGGTAGGAAATACAACCATATATTACATGTGTAGATATGTTTCGCACATGCACGTCCATTTTATAACATGTATGTATTATATTTACGTTAGGGTTTACAAATAAATATATAATACACACATATACACATAAGGGTATATGTGTAGATAATATGTGTGTATATGTGAAGATTTAAAATAGCTCAGTGCTTAAATCATTAAGTCCACAGGAAAAAATTGTTTAATTTATAAGAACTCAGTTTACACATAACTGTTTAGGAACATAAACTACTATACTATGGAGCTCTATTCCCCTTGAACACTGCCTTGGGAAATTGACTCTGAGAGAACTGGTCTTTCAGTTTTCACACTCATTTCTATCAATATCTTTTAAGAAGCAGATTGTCTAATAAGGCATTCAACCTTGGATTTAAAGATCTCCTATTATCCAAGGAGTTAGAAGATTGTTCAGCTTACAATTGCTCACCTGGTCCAACATATAAAATGAAATCTAATTTTTTCCCCCTTGGCTAGAAACCATGAGTGTTGTCTATTCCCAATGAGCTTGTTTGGGTAGAGTATGATGATAATACATCCAATATTCCTGTTCCTTTAACTGAAGGGAGCCACTTTTGAAGGCTGCCTCAGATTGTCTCCCATCTGTTACAAATGTATGCCTTTACTCACCAGGAGTTCTGATCAACAGATTGGAGCTGCTTTACTATAAAGATAACCCCAGTATTAAAAAAAAACTGTTAGAGGAAAACCTTTGCACCTAAGTTGTATCAATAATCTTTGATTATGAAGACCAACATATTTAGTTGTATCAATGCAGTGAACATTTCTTATGTACTTACAACACACACAGTACTGTGCTAGTTAGACCAAGGGGATATACACTGTAAAATTAAAAACAGTCCCTACTTTCAAAAAGCTTATGTTTTACTAGAGGATACAACATGCAAATAGGCAGGTAAATATAAGGACGTTTGAGAAAGGAGAGACAACTATCAAGAAAGGTTTCTCTTAGGAGGTGGAAAATGAGCTGAGCTTTAAAGGAAATTGGTGACTCTGTGAGATGGAGGTAAGAGGGAGAGTTTTCCGTGTATGGGGCTGAAGTTAACGTACCAGGGGTGGGGAACCTGTGGCCTAGATGCTACATGTGGCCTCTAAGTGCTCAAAGGTGGCCCTTTGACTGTCTCCAAACTTCACAAAACAATTTGTTCAATTTAGTCAAAGGGCCACACTTGAGGACCTAGAGGGCCACATGTGTCCTTGAGGCCACAGGTTTCCCACCCTGGGCTAGAACATAGAGTGTGTGAAGGAGAGTGAGGTGAAATAGGTTGGGAAAGGTAGGTGGAGCCAGATTGTGAAGGACTTAAAATGCCAACCTTAAGAGTTTGTTTTTGATTTTCATGGTAATAAAGCAGGCTAATGACATGGTTAGGCTGTGCTTTGGGAAATTTATCTTGGCAACTGGATGAAGGGTGGATGGACAGCAGAAAGACTGAAGATGGGGGAACGTGACAGGAGATTTGAGATCTAGTCCTCATAAGAGATGTTGAGGTCCTTGGTTAGATGAGTCACCAGATGAGAACAGAGAAGTCTGCAAATGGGAGACTTCAGAGATGATTGTGTACTTCCGTACTTCTTAAACTATGAGTCACGACCTCATATGGGCTCAGGAAAAATTTGGCAACAGTAAAGGTTTCTGAACATGCAACAACGATAAATTAATTTAAAATTAACTAAAAAACTTGTAATGAATCCGAGGTATTTCTGGCAGCACTTACCCATATTTCACCATGGAACTTCACTGGATCCTTGGTTCTGAAAACATGACATGTGCACTTTGTACTGCGCATGCCCTCAGGCCATGCAACAACAAGGAGTTCTGCAGAAAGGGGGTCAGGAGTGGAAAAAAGTTTAAGAAGCCTTGATTTTTGGGACCGTGGTAAAGCAGAGGAATGTGTTTAGGATGACTACAAAATTGTGAACCTGGGTTGGTTGATGCCATGATAGTTTCCTCATCAGAAAGAAGCAAGTTTGGAGGGGAGGGGTTCAGATTTGGGAGTAAGACAATGAGCTACTTGAGATGCCCACAGGATATCAACATGGAAAGGTTCAGAAGGTAAATGATGATATGGTACTAGAGCACACCAGGGAGTTTAATGTTGGGCATCTGAATTTGAGGGCCATCAGCATTTTTTGCTGTAGAATTGTCCCAATTGTGTTTGACTCTTTGTGACCCCATTTGGGTTGTTTTGGGCAAAGATACTGGAGTGGTTTTTTCTTCCTTTCTCCAGCTCATTTTATAGATGAGACAAACAGAGTTAAATGACTTACTCAAGGTCACACAGCAAGTGTCAGAGGCTGGATTTTTATCTCATAAAGATGTCTTTCTGATTCCAGGCCCAGTTCTCTATCCATCGTGCCACCTAGTTGCTATCAGTATACATGATAATTAAACTGGTGGGAACTGATGAGATCACTATCAAATGAGACTTTTATAAATCGAGTTTTTTAGGGAAAGGGGAAAATTTTATATCATGAAAGGAAATACCAGGGAAAAATAGTATCACTTAAGAATTTTCATATCTTCATACATTAAAAAATGAGCATCACAAAGACTTAAAAGTATAATAAAAACCTATACGAGGCTGAAAACGGTAGAAATTTCTATATTTAGATCCCACAGGATAAAGAATGATCTAGATCCACAGAAATGTAGATTAGTCAAGAGTTTCTGTTTGGCCCTTCTGGCCCCCGTAGCTTTATTCTGATTTTTCTCCCTATTTTTAATTCCTTAAATTGTCTGAGCCAGCTTGTTCATCTCCCTCATTTGTTTCATCTAATTTTCTCTTTCTCTGTTCTAGATCTTGCTTTCTGCCGCCTTTGTAAATACTCGTCCCCTCTTACCCCATTTCCAAAAGGTTTGGATATGGTTCCAAGATTGTTAGATCTTCATAGAAAGGATGTATTTCCTTAGGCAGTGTTCCAGCATAGTACCCGTCATCCCTATAGGAATTAACAAAGGAAAATGCAGTGGTGCACACTTAGGCAGGGCAGAGTTACAGCTTGAAGCTCAACTTCTTATAACTCAGCCTGGTACCCTGTAAGTACACCAGTGCTACCAACTATAGCCAGCCTACAGTAGAGTTGTAAGCATTTCACTAGAAATCTGTGAAATAGTATAGGAAACAAAGCTTTTCTCTACTACGATTATATCCTGACATGTTTTAGTTTGGGCAGCTACCTGTCTGTCTCTGGTAAGATATTTGGAAGTTCTTATGGGTCTAAGAGTTTTGCTGAACTGCATAGTAAACCTTGGAAAAGCAATCAGTCTTTGCATTTTTTATTTGACCCCAGTGTCATGCTTTTGGAAGCTTTTCTTCATATGAACACGGATGTGTTCTTCTGGTACCCACTACATATTTCATTTATTAAATCTAAAAGTGAGGTCAGGTGGAACAGTTCTCTATTTAAAAATTTAAAAGCTAAAAGCTTGTTTTAGGACAGTATTTAGTTTTAATGGAAATGCCACATAGTGGGGGCAGGGTAGGTTTGGTGCCTGCTTTTGAACATGCTGGAGTGAGAGGGGGGAGTGGGTCTTTGTTCAAAAGAGGCTTCATCTCTCACACGATAGAACCTTCACCCTCAGGAGAATTAGGTGTATCAACAGAGGAAGAAATTGAGAGCTATCTAAATCTGGAAGCTTACCAGATGGAACAAAAACCCTGGCATTTTTAAAAGAAGGAGGGTGAAGAGAGGAGGGATCCATTTATGAGCTGTATAAAATGTAATTTTGTTTTAAACCTCACTAAAAGCTATATAGGTCACGGAGACAATCAGTCTTTTATTCTTTGAAATAATTCACATTACAGTCTTGTGTATTACTTGCCTTATCAAATAAAAGCCTTTAGACTTGTGTGGGCAGATAATTACAAATTGATTTCTGGACCTCTCATTTTGGGAATGGTTCTTACCCTCACCTCTTCTCTCTCTCTCTCTCTCTCTCTCTCTCTCTCTCTCTCTCTCTCTCTCTCTCCTTCCACTCTAAGCTTCTTACGGTTCCCCCTTCCCACATCCTATATAGATGGAGGACTAGTGAAATTAGCTGGTCAGATGAGGTAAACTGCAAAGCTATATGAAATAGCCATTTTTATTTGAAACTGGGAATTGAATTATCAAGGTGTTGGGTGTACATCCATCCAGACAGAGTATTTATTTAAAAACCATGTTCTACCTCTGTGGGCTTCAAACTGGAAAGAATGATCACAGACCGGAAGCAATAAGCCAGCAAGAAATGGCAATGAAGTCCCCAAGTATATATCCCAGTCTGTCTGCCTGTGTTTTACTTTCTTGCTGTGAAATCTGTCATGTGAAAGATGGAGAATTAGCTACCAGATAGCATCTTGGTTACTCACAAAAATATGGACTGATTTTAAGGTTGAAAAAGACTGGGCTTCAATAAATGGAGTATAGATCTGGTACTGAATTATATGAATTTATATCAGCATTAAAGCAAAGTCTATGCCATAAAAATCTTAAATTCCCTAAAGAAACACAGGATCTTGGATTTAGTGTTAGAAGAGACCTCAGAGGTGATTCAGTCCTCATTTTACATGTGATGAAACTACCCCCAGAGAGGTAAATGATCATAGTTGGCAGAGCAGTTAGAGCAGTAGAGTCAGGAAGACTTGAATTCAAATATTGTCTCAGACGTAAGCTAGGTACTTACTAGCTTCTACTAGTATGACCCTTGGAAAGTCACTTAACCTATCTGTGCCTTAGTTTTCTCATCTCTAAAATGAGGGGGTTGGATTTCTTAACATCTGAAGGCTCTTCCAGCTCTAAGTTTATGATGGAAATTTAAGGTCACCAAAATAGTAACCTATAGAGCTTGGATTTGAACCCAAGTCCCTGAGTCCAAATCTTTTGCTGATGTGTGTATGTATATGTATAAATATACATATATACACACATATGATACATATATACATACATACATACATATGTGGGTGTATATATTTTATACACACACGTGTGTGTGTGTGTGTGTGTGTGTGTACATGAATGTCCATCACCTAATGGAATAGGGAGCAGAAAAAGCATTTGAAATTCCTTTTTCTGATGAAAGTCTTTCTGGGCTTATTTGCAGTGACTGATGTTAATTATCTCCTTAACATCTCCCTGCTACTCTGAGAACATTAACTACTCTTAATTTCTGCCAAGGCTATCCTGGAGCTCCAAACCCTTTTGCCACATGGCTCAGAAATACCTTCAAAATAGAAACATTTTATGTTCTGTTCCCTTTTTACTCCTTTCTCTTATTTATACACTCCTGAGGAACATGTGATTTTTTTTCACCCCTTTGGGCCTGAGTCAAGAGCATTCTGTAGTGGAAAGTTAAGTTGCACTCACATTTCCATATATTGATTTCACATATGGATTAAGCATGTGTATGGTCATTGAATTAAGTTTTGGTCCAGTGTCAGGCATACCCCAGGTTTCCAGGGGGTGGCTAGGGGTTATTGACCTGGTTGTAAAGTGAGTTGTACAGAGTTCACATAGATATAACCTGCTTGCTTCTGGAAGGACACATGTATCACTCATTTGGACAGATCAGACATTACCACCAACTGGTGGCTGCTTCTAGCCATGTAATGACTCAATACTGAAAAAATCTGACATTTTGGTATGAGGTGGTAAACTCTAATTCTTCAATCTTCCCCCCAAATGGTGACAGAGTATCTATGTAAGGGAGAAGGAGGAGCAGTGGATTGGTTTCTTCTTTCAGTCCTTCAGGTGGTATAGAGTCTTTCAGTGAGGAATTCAGGATGGGTTGGCCTTTCCCTCCCCTACATTAGTGTGATGATTTTAACATGGCACCTATAGTAGGGAGACTTGACTAGGTAAGCTTGCACCTGGGTCCCCTGGTTGTCTTTTCTTCTTTTCCTTTCCTGAGAAGGTGACTGACCATTAACCTTGAGGTAGATATGACCAAGTTTGTAGGTGTCCATCGGAGTTCTAAAAGTCCAAAGGTCTTAGATTCATTAAGTACAGCTGGGGATGGCAAAGAAAATTTGTCATAGAAGATAGTTGAAGGTAGAAAGAGACCAAAACCTTAACTTGGCTTACTAGATAGAAGACATAGACCGTGAGGGAGACAGTAGAGAGCCAAAGTGAAATATAAAATTCCTAATCAATTCCTTTAAAATCATCTTATGTCTGATGAGGTTTAAGCATGAGCCTCCAAAGTATATTGTACCAGTAGTTACAGATGGTTATTGAATCCTCTTTTAAGTCATCATGTCAGTGTGCACTGGTGAGAGTCTTTTGTGTTAGTTTTTCTTTTGTGTGAAGGAAATACCTGTGCCATACTTGATTTATATTGTATGTTGATTACCTTCCCCCTTTTGGGATTCCTAGGTATTTTCCCCATAGTTTATGTTTTGGACGGTTTAATAAGACAAAGAACACGAAAAAAGGGTGCCAAGTCCCCCTCTTATTGGAGGAATTGCTTCCCTACTTTACTTTTTAAGTCCTAAAACTGAGACTCAAAAAATGATAGCATCTCCTAAGATATGCTGCTACTTAGTGGGAGATCCAGAACCAGAATCCAGTTCTCGTAACTCCCCTTAGGATGATATCATACTAGATACTTTTTATTAGACAAAAAATGTTTAATGAATGAATTAAAAGGCCTTTATTAAGCACTGTTAATTGCATTTATTATTATGTGCCATGTACTGTGCTTAGTGCTGGAAGTAAAAATTACCCAAAACAAGACAATCCCTGCCCAAGGAACTTGACATTCTGGTGGGTGTGGGGGGAGGGTAACATATCTACAGGAATGGTAGCCAGTGAGGGGTATGTGGGTTGGCTTTGGTGAGTGGATGGTGATTGGAGCCATAATTTGACACAATCTTTTGGGAGTAATGGGAACTTTGATTTGATTATGGTTCCAAAACTGGAAAGGGAAGAAATCACTGTAAAACCATCTCAGTGACAGGCTAAACCAGGGTGAGGGTAGCCTTAAACCTGTTTGTGAATTGGGAGATGCCTACCCCAAGCATGCAGACTTCTCACAGTAGAGCAAGTGGGTGAGAACAATTGTTCCACTGGCCATGAATACAGCTGAAGCAAGCCCTGTGGAGCACTTAGAGCTTGGTTGAGACATCAAAGACATCAAGGTCACCCACTGTATCCTGGGCTGTCACCAGTCATCCTGACTTTTGTCTTGCAACTGGACTTCTATGACTCTGAAAGAGAGAGTGAGGCTGCCTTCCAAAAATCCAACTCACTCGCAAGTCAATACATCACCCCAGTGATGTCACTGGTCTTCTTCAAAAACAAAAGAGGAACAACAGTGACAATTTTAGTGGCCAAACCCAATTCTTCTCTCTGTCTGCATGAAGTTTTACATCATATTCATGACCTGGGAGATAGAGTTGGGAAGTTGGGGAAGAAAAATTGATCAGATCATATGGAGAAATCCAAGGATGAAGTCTTGAAGTCTTCACACAGAAGCAAGGTAGCTAGTATAAAAATAGCTACGGAGTATTGTTGACTATGGCTATGGCCAGGCTGAAATTTTGGGGCCTTAAGAAATGCGTATTAATTTTTTTTGAAGAAAATTTTCTGAATCCTCTGAGGATCCATAGTTGGATCTTTTGTGTGGATACCCCCACCTCTGAAGCAGGGTAAAAAGCCCTCTATGTATTAGTATACCCTCTTTCTAAGCTCTTGTAATCAAGATAATTTAAAACTAAGCAATCATGCTTCTGATGATGAACCCCTATGGCCTTAGACTAGCCCTCAGTCATGTAATCTGTCATTGGGCCAGTATGCTAAGAGCTTCTAACTTAATAGTACCTCTTATAATTTTGAGAAGTCAGAGTCACCTCTGTTTCACAAGGAAATATAAGAGTAAAATTTTAATGGATATTAAAGTGTCCTTGTATTTTCACAAAGGAACAAACATATTGAAGCTTTCAATTCTTAGTTGTGTTAAATGATTTTTTTTTCGTGAGAGAAGAGTCCTCTTTCTTAGCCTCCAGTTTTGGGAGAATATATTTATTGTGTTGAGAAAGAATTCTGCAACTCCAGGGAAGGCATCCTAACTGGGTAGGATATTACTTGGACAGATGGTTCGTTTCTTCTGTTTAACTGCTTTTTTAAACCACTACTTCCTAGTGATAATTGGAGAGTTAAAGACAGTGACTCTATTATCATGCTCAATTAATCCTTGCTCTTTTGGCTCATCATGAGGACTCCTAAAGGCTTTATCAATCAGTGGTCAAAATTCCTTAGCTAAATGCAAAAATCTCTATTCATATCCCAAGGGAGTGAATCTGTCACCTAACGATGGTCTAAGGATTCTCAAAGGGTAGATACTTCGTGTAGCTGGATGGTTTCCTCAATGGTTTGTCCAGACATTGTGCCAATCCACAGAGGTGGTGCAATGAGGGAGTACCAATCTACTTTCCCAATACTTCAGTACTTTTAAAAATCATAATGAGGGACTCAAGCAGATGGCCCTTATATTTCCTTCCAATTCTAAATCAATGACCATATTCCAAAGCCTGATCATGGCATGAAAGTGACCCTGAGTTCTCAAAGGCTATGCTTTCCATGTTCCTAATATGCAGAGAAGACTTTAAGGATAGTCTTGGAGGTAAACTGAGTCTCCTGTATAGGGAGCAGCCTGACAAAGTACCGAGGGGCTCATCATCAGTAGGCTGGTCACAAAAGATGAATTCTTTCGTCATGGCAACCCATGAAACAAATAAAAATCTGAAATGACTTTCATTCTTGTGTAGTCTCCTTTTGCTTCCACAGATATATTGGTAGTGGTAGAAAAGAGAGATACACTTAGTGTACAATATCTGTCCAGGGACCAATGAATTGAATGATTGGATGAAAATAGATGGATAAAAAGCATTTACAAGCCCTTGTTTTTTGGAAGTAAACCACACTAGTAATGGTAATGACAAATAACATCAGGAGAGAAAAAAATGTTCTAGCTAAATGGATGGTTAGGTGACTTCCCCAGGGTCAAACAGTTAATAAGTGACAGAGACAGGATTTGAACCCAAGTTCTTGGACTTCAAATACCAGCAATAATTACAACAGACATTTTTGTTGTTTTGTCCAGTTTCAGTTGTGTCTGACTCTTTGTGACCCCATTTTGGAGTTTTCTTGGCAAAGATACTGGAATGGTTTGCCATTTGTTCTCCGGCTCATTTTATTGATGAAGAACTGAGACAAACAGCATTAAGTGATTTGCCCAGGGTCACACAGCTAGTGTTGGAAGCCAGTTTTGGAATCAGGAAGATGAGTCTTCCCAACTCCAGGTCCAGCCTTTATCCACTGCACCACCTAGCTGCGCCAACTAACAGTCAGTATAACACTTTAAAGTTTGCAAGGCATTTTATGCTTATCTTATCTGATTCTTACAACAACCCTGTCTTATTGGTGTTATGACTATGTCCATTTTAAAGATGTGGACATTGAGGTAGAAAGAGATTAAATAACTTGGCTAGGGTCACTTAGGTACAACAATGACAGAAATAGAATTTGGCTTCCATTTCCACTGCTTTGACTCTCTATCAACCTGAAACTGACCAGTGGAATCCCCCATTTCCACTCTTGAACTTGTTTGAGTTTTATTTCTCCCAATGCTTTCATTTTAGGAAGTCAAAAGCTGTTTGAAAATTTAATTCCTTCTAATATGACTCAGGGTTAGGGCATGTGAATCAAAGGAACTTGTTACTAATACTATTTTATATTTTGTATAGAATTGAGCTAATTGAAAATAATTATTTTCTGTTGAATTGGAGCTTCCGCCTGTAAAAGTCTATGCGATCCTATCATAAGCTCTCCCTGGGTCCATGGTATCCTTCCTCCAAAAGCCTCATCACAGAGAGCAGTGCAGCTTTCCCTGGGGTGTTGGTTGGCAGTCTAGTTCTCAGAGAATGAGGTTTGTGATTTTTTACTCCTTTTCAGTTAATGAATTGGGCCAGTGAGTCTACAATAGTAAGGCATCCAAAGATGTGCTTTGTGGTTGTGTCCCTTTTCTGTGCTGTTGGTGAATACTCTTTTTCTTTCACTACCTCACTCTATTTTTCTTCTTTTATCATTTCCCTGTGCCTTTCATCTTCCGTTTCTCTTTTCATCTGCTCTTCCCCCCTATCCCCTGTGCCCCAACTCTTTTCTCCCTTTATCTCAATGCTGTAATGAAAGTCCTAGTTTAAAAAAAAATCCCCCAGACAGGCCCAATTAAATATATAAAATATGGTTTGTGTGTGAAGATTGGAGTCTTTGGACTCATGAAAAGCAGGAGTCTACAGGTAGAGAATGAAAGTTAAGGAGGATTCTCCTTGTAATCTCACTCCAACTCCCCCTTTTCCTTGACAGATTATCTAACTAGTTAGGGACATTACTAGGGAATGAGCCTTTGGCAATTTGCCCTTCTCCCCTCTCCCAGCAGTGTATAGTTTGCCAAATAGTTACATTCTCTAGCAGTTGTCTCTGCATGTACTGCAGGAAATATAGCACTTTCTAAAGTTTTAAGAGAAACCAAGGCTTCTCTTTCTGTCCTCTGGTCTGCCCAGGTACGAGCAATCCCCTCCTCCCAAATCAGAGCTTTCCTACTGTTCTCTGAGTTTTCTTATGTACTAATCATAGTCTAACTTATATTTTAGTTATCTGTGTAAATGTATTTTCTTTGCCCCATCCTTGTTGATTGTACATTTCTAGAGGCCAGGGAATGTATTGTTGCCCATTTTTGTAACTCTGGCACCTAGTAAGCATTAACTCTATTATTATTGCTATGATTATGATCATCAGAAGCAGCAATAACAACATTATTATATTTAGGAGAAAGAGAAAAACTGCAGCACTTGATAGAGCAAAACTTCAAAAATTCCAAATTTGTAATAATTTGAATAAAGACAAAATATGAGTTGTGCTGCTTATGAAGACAGAATTTGCTAAGCAAATTAATTGCTGGTTTAAAAAAGGTGAGATTTTAAAGTTAATTTAAAAACTACTGGCGGGCAGATTTTGAAAGCACCTCCAAATGGCATAGAAGAGCTACATAGCATAAACATACAAATTATATATTAATTAGGAATCATTGTAACCTACTTATTAAAGCAAGTGCTCTAAGACCCTCTACTAGTCAACACTTGGTAAGCCTAATTCTATTTAATGAATAATATAAATCATAGACCACTTTGACATAGTGCTTAAGGTTTACATGATGTTTGCCTTACAGCAACCCTCTGTGTTAGTATTAATTCTCCCATTTTACACAAGAAGAAACCAAGGCTCTGGATTTGAAGTGGCTTATCTGAGGTCACACACAGATAGTTGTAGGGCCTGGACCAGAACCTAAATTTTCTGACACCAAATACATGTTCTTTCTGCTTTCCTTATGTTATAGTTGAAGGTAATGAAATGGCATTTTTGGAAAAAAAATGCATACTTTAGCTTTCACTAATTCAGAGTGACCTTTTCTATCAGCTCAAGAATGAAGTTGTCAGGGGTGGAGCCAAGATGGCGGCTGGAAAGCAGGGACTTGCATGAGCTCCCTCCCAGGTCCCTCCAAACACCTATAAAAATGGCTCTGAACAAATTCTAGAACTGCAGAAACCACAAAATAGCAGAGGGAAGCAGGGTTCCAACCCAGGACAGCCTGGATGGTCGCAGGGTAAGGTCTATCCCGCACAGAGCTGGGAGGGAGTGGAGTGGAGCAGAGCCCAGCATGACTTGCGCCTGGACCCTAGTGCCCTGAATCAGTGAGCTGTGGCAGTTACCAGACTTCTCAACCCACAAACACCATGAGAAGGTTAGTGGGAAAAGCTGCTAAGACAGAGTAAAAGGAGTTCCCAGTTCAGCCACTGCCCGAGGGCAGCTGAAGTGATGCACCTCTGAGGCTGCTTACAGAGCTACAGCTGCAGTTGCTTCCAGGCCCACCTGGGGGGAGGAATTAAGTGGCAGATCTGAGCGGGAGTGCAGAGCCAGCTTAGATCTGAGTCTGGTCCGGGTTGGCGGTTCTAGTGGGAGGAGTAGCGCTGGTGTGACAGAGCTTGCTGTGTAGAAATAGCTCTGAAAACAACAGCACAGCCCCTCAAGCTTGGGACAAAGTACTCTCTACTCTACAAGCAGTCATACCCAGACAAAAAACTCAAGAGTCAAGTACGTTGGCTGGGAACACGGCCAGGCAGTGAAAATGGACTCAGATTCTGACTCAGACTTTGGAATCTTTCTTTGGTGACAGAGAAGACCAAAACGTACAGCCAGAAGAAGTCAACAAAGTCAAAGAGCCTACATCAAAAGCCTCCAAGAAAAACATGAACTGGTCTCAGGCCATGGAAGAGCTCAAAATGGATTTGGAAAAGCAAGTTAGAGAAGTAGGGGAAAAATTGGGAAGAGAAATGAGAGTGATGTGAGAAAACCATTAAAAACAAGTCAATGACTTGCTAAAGGAGACTCAAAAAAATACTGAAGAAAATATTGAAGAAAACAACACCTTAAAAAATAGACTAACTGAAATGGCAAAAGAGCTCCAAAAAACCAATGAGGAGAAGACCACTGAAGAAAATAGTACCTTAAAAATGAGATTGGAGCAAGTGGAAGCTAGTGACTTTATGATAAATCAAGATATTATCAAAAAGAATCAAAGGAATGAAAAAATGGAAGACAATATGACATATCTCACTGGAAAAACCACTGACCTGGACAATAGATCCAGGAGAGATAATTTAAAAATTATTGGGCTACTTGAAAGCCATGATAAAAAAAGAGCCTAGATATCATCTTTCAAGAAATTATCAAAGCGAACTGCCCTGATATTCTAGAGCCAGAGAGTAAAATAAAAATTGAAAGAATCCACTGATCGCCTCCTGAAAAAGATCCCAAAAAGATAACTCCTACGAATATTGTCACCAAACTCCAGAGCTCCCAGATCAAGGAGAAAATACTGTAAGCAGCCAGAAATAAACAATTTGAGTATTGTGGAAACACAATCAGGATAATACAAGATCTAGCAGCTTCTACATTAAGGGATTGAAGGGCGTGGAATATGATATTCTGGAGGTCAATGGAGCTAGGATTAAAACCAAGAATCACCTACCCAGCAAAACTGAGTATCATGCTCCAAGGCAAAATATGGATTTTCAATAAAATAGAGCACTTTGAAGCTTTCTCAGTGAAAAGACCAGAGCTGAATAGAAAATTTGACTTTCAAACATAAGAATCAAGAGAAGCATGAAAAGGTAAACAAGAAAGAGAAATCATAAGAGACTTACTAAAGTTGAACTGTTTTGTTCACATTCCTACATGTAAAGATGATGTGTGTAATTCATGAGACCTCAGTATTAGGGTAGCTGAAGGGAACATACATATATAGAGACAGAGGGCACAGGGTGAGTTGAATATGAAGGGATGATATCTTAAAAAAATCAAATTAAGGAATGAGAGAGGAATATATTGAGAGAGGGAGAAAGGGAGAGAGAATGGGGTAAATTATCTTGCATAAAAGTGGCAAGAAAAAGGAGTTCTGTAGGAAGGGAAGAGGGGCAGGTGAGGGGGAATGAGTGAATCTTGCTCTCATCGTATTTGGCCTGAGGAGGGAATAACATACACACTCAATTGGGTATCTTACCCCTCAGGAAAGAAGGAGGAGGGAGATAAAAAAGGGGGGACAATAGAAGGTAGGGCAGATAGGGGGAGGAGGTAATCAAAAACAAACACTTTCAAAAAGGGACAGGGTCAAGGGAGAAAATTCAATAAAGGGCGATAGGTTAGGAAGGAACAAAATATAGTTAGTCTTTCACAACATGAGTATTGTGGAAGGGTTTTACATAATGATATGCATGTGGCCTATGTTGAATTGCTTGCCTTATTAGGGAGGGTGGCTGGGGAGGGAAGAGGGGAGAGAATTTGGAACTCAAAATTTTAAAAACAGATGTTCAAAAAAAAGTTTTTGCATGCAACTAGGAAACAAGATATACATCCAATGGGGCATAGAAATTTATCTTGCCCTACAAGAAACTAAGGAAAAAGGGGATGGGGGTGGGGGAGTAGGGTGACAGAAGGGAAGGCTGACGGGGGAATGGGGCAACCAGAACATATGACATCTTGCAGTGGGGGGGAGGGGAGAAATAGGGAGAAAATTTGTAATTGTAATTCAAACTATATAAGGATAACCCTTCTTTAATTTCTGATGGCAATGACCTAGTTCTGCTTGCCATCATAAACTTCTCCATTTCTACAAACTCACATGAATTAGTCATTTGTTTGACCCTTCTTTGTCAAACTGGTACAGGTTGAAGTCATGTGGATGTTATCCAACAAGGACCTTTTGAGCCTGCTACTGGGTCTTTGTTTTTTAATGGGTTCTCATGATTTGGTAGTAAATATGTAATACCTTCAGTTAAGAAAGACAGGCTCAAGCATATGTCTGAGAGGAATATTGTCAGGTTCCTTGGTAGTACTTCATGTGCATCTGTAAAGTACTGTTCTTAAATTTAAATTTCTTATATCCAATAATTACTCTTATCTGGCCTTGCTGCTTTCCAGTTTTGCAGAGAGATTGAGGTCTTAGTTATCTCTCTGAATGTAGCTGTTTTGACTGTCATTGAATCAATAGGAAAGGGAGGAAGGAATAAGCATTTAGATAGTACCTACTATGTGCCAGGCACTGTTCTATGGACTTTTTATAAATTTTAACTAATTTGATCTGCAAATCTTCTGCTTTTTGTTTGTTCAAACTTGTATTATTATTATATAAGGACTTCTAGTGATGATATAGATCAGTGTCAAGCCCATGCCTGGCAAAACTCCCCAGCATTGCTAGAACCAGATTAAAATGTAATTGGGAAATGTTTACCAAAATAAATAAAAATGCAATACAACATAAAAAAAGAATGAAGTTGTTACCTTCATTTGCCTGGCCTTAAATATAAAACAAAAAAGAAATGGAGAGACAGGCATAGAGGTTGTGATGGTTACTAGTTCCTACCCCTTTGCTACAGGAAAAAATGATGTTGAAGTGTGATTTTAGATAGGACCTTGTTTTTAGGAAACCTCATAGAGTAGAGTTTCCCAAGGTAGGGCTTTAGGGACAGGCCCTCTTTTCTATTTACAGCTCTACCAAGAGGCCTCCTTCCCCACTTAGATTTCCAGGGCTTTCTGTCCCCTGAGTATGAATGGAGGAACCCTGAAATTTTGGGTGGATGATGCCTTTGGAATTTGACAGATACTTGCCAGGAGAGCATCAAGGTGAAAATTTAGCCTTTTTATGTCACCCAAGAGTTTCAGGAAACATCAAAGAACAAAGCCTGTTCTGCATGCAAAGGTTAGCTTCTCACTGGAGCATTCTTTCCCTGAGTGATACTGTAGGCTGGACATTTTTCAAGGGTTCATAATACGCCGAGAGCCTCTCAGACAAGTTGTGCATAGTGACAGAAATGAGAAGAACAAAATGAGGGGTGGATGGAGCAACTAAAAGAGAGAGAGAGAGAGGGAGACAGAGAGAAGGAGGGGGAAAGAGGAGGAGAGAAAGAGACAGACACACAGAGAGAGACAGACAGAATTCTTTTGTCATTCTACCCTGAAGATACTGGAATATTTGTCCAGCCTTTGATCTTGTAGTGCCTGTCATCTCTGCTCACTGTTTCTTTAAATGAGAAATCGTTGGGGAGAGAGGGAAGTTAAAAAGCCTTGAGTGAATATATCTATTGGAATCTTGGGCTACTTTATGTGTGTGTCTTTATTTCTCTGCTTCTGTGTCTTTCTCCCTTTCTCCTCCTATGCCTTGCAAAGGTTAGGTGATATCCTTTTCTCTCTTTATAGGTGTAAGTCTTGCCTCAGTGCATCTCTTTCTCTATTTTTGTTTCTATTTCTTTTCCTCTTTGTCTCTATATTTCTGCTAAGGTTTAGTAACAACCATTTCTTGACTTAAAGGCACAGCCCTTGTCCCAGTGTATACCATGCTTCTGAAAGCGCTACACAGAGTAGTAGGGAGTGACATGGGGGGAGACCTTAGTTTGTGAAATTTTGGCTTGCTGTTACAGGATGCAGGAAGCAATGAGGTAGAAGAACTGGTGGCAACCTTTTTTGTTTGCAGTTTTTCTCTAATCCACTTTGGTCATAGTGTGATGCTTAAAACAAGGCCATGGCCCTTTGAATCCTGTGAAATCATCCTCATGAGTGCACAAAACAAGTGGGCCATAGGCATAATTTTTGGGAAATTTCCATAATTGAAGGATGATTAAGAAGCATCATAGAAAGTAGTGGTCCCAGGGACAGTAACAGAGTTGCTTTATAAGGTAAGAAAATAATAGAGGGGAGGTTGGGTACCTGTCACATTCACTGCTTTGAGGCCATGATTCCTTTCAGTAGTTTTTGAGAGGAAACATTTTATCCCATCCCTGTCTCACCAAAGATTTTTTTTCTGGCCCTAGAAGAACATTCACTCCTACAATCTCCACTGCTGATATTCCCTCTGTATCTAAAGAGCTCTCTGATTTCTCTCTCCTTCAGCTAATCCTCCTGAGTTAGCATGTAATGCTGCAGGAATAAATGAAGTCAGGGAAAACAGAGCTTGGTCCAATATCAGTTTTCTAAATCTGTGCTAAAGTGGTCTCTCCTGTTTAAACAATTATTTTTTTAGGCAATCATTAAAAAAGAAATCAAATCTTTGTTATCAAGGTCAGCCATTTACCCAGGATTATTATAGCTGTTGGTGGGGGGGGGGGTTGTGTGGGGTGATGAGGTGCCCAATGATACCTGGGGAGAAACAGAGGACTATTTATAGATTGTAAGCCAGGAACAGAAATGCCTTAATCCTTTCTCTAGAAAATAACAAGTTCTGAATTTTAAGTCACCAAACAGAGAGAAGAGATGAATAATTATTTTATGAGGAAGTTCAGCAATCCTTAAATTGGGGCCACTGTGACAAGTGGAAAGTTTTATCTGGCCCTCTATTTAGTTTGTCACCACTATGCTCCCCCTTCCTCCTCATAGGAATAACAAATACTAACTAATACGCTGCCAGTCTCAGTCTGCGTCTTTCAGTATTTCATGGATACCAAGCTGTCTCTTACTCTTTGTACTTGATATATGACAAGTCTGTTTTTTTATCATGCATTTTCTTCTTGCTAGTGTACCTTATACCAGTTCTGGGCTTCAGTCTGTGTACACCCACCACATACCTTTCCATTGTCCTCTGTCTCCCCTTTACTTTTGGTTCTGAGCTTGTTGTGTTTTGTGATTCTAAACCATTTACTTAAAAGTATAAGATGCCACCGCTATTTTACCAGTATCTACATAAATGAACATATTTGGAAAACTATGTAACATGTTAGGAATGTGTGATGGCAGTAACATCATTATTGCATAGAAACTGGGAGATGGGCAAAAAGATATCTGGGTTGGCTTCTATTTCCTTCCCCTTGGAATCTCCTGGTTTACTTAAAGAGTATAACCCAAGGCCTGGATATTTTAACTCCCATTAGGATCCTAAGTTGTAAACTTGTTTGGTGCTCACTGTAGAGATGTATCATAAATCATTTCAAACATATGCAGACAAAGAGATGGTCTTGACTACCGGGGCTTGAAAAAGTACGTGCGTGTGTGTGTGTGTGTGTGTGTGTGTGTGCGCGTGCGTGCGTGCAAGGGCCTTGCCAACTAATAGAAGCCTGAAGTTCCACTTTATAATCACTCTCAGATACGTGGCCAGGAGTAGTTATTCTGCTAACATCCTATAACTTAGGTGTACTTTATGCTCACATACAGCTGTGCATAAATGACATATTGTCAAGTACTGTCGAATTTACTTTTGTAGCATTTCTTATATATGCTCCCTTCTATCCTCTGCCACTGCCTTGGTGCAGGCCCTCATCACTTCACACCTGGACTGTTGCTGTAGTCTGATGCTTGGTCTTCCTGTCTCTCCCCACTACAGTCTGTCCCTCCACTCAGCTGTCAAATTAATCTTCATAAAGCACAGATGAGAACATGTCATCCTTGAACCACCATTCGATCAATTCCAGTGGCTCCCTATCTCTTCCAGGATCAAATAAAAATCCTCTGTTTGATGTTCAAAGTCCTTAATAACCTTATCCTCTCTTACCTTTCCAGTCTTCTTACACCTTACCCCTATTTGCTCTTTGATCCAGTGGTGCTGGCTTGCTCATTGTTCCTTTCATACAGTACTCTGTCTCCTGACTCTAAGAGTTTTCACTATCTGTCCCCCATGCTGATAATTCTCTCCCTTGTCATCTCTTCCTGCTGCCATCCTTTTACAATAAGCATTTCCTGATCCACCTTAACGTGAGTGCATTTCATCTGCTGATAATTTCCAATTTTCTTTGTAAATTGTTTGCATGTTATCTTGCTCATTAAATTGGGTGGTCCCTTATAGCAGCTCTTTTTGTGGTAGCAAAGAATTGGAAATCAAGGGGATGCCCATCAATTGGGGAATGGCTGAACAAGTTGTGGTATATGAATGCAATGGAATACTATTGTGCTATAGGAAATGGGGAAGATATGGACTTGATAATAACCTGGAAAGACCTACATGATATGATGCTGAACGAGTGGAGCAGAACCAGGAGAACATTGAACACAACTACAGATATATTGATTCTGTGATGACTAACTTTGATAGACTTGGCTCTTCTCAGCAATACAAGATTCAAAGACAACTCCAAAGGACTCATGATAGAAAGAGCTATCTACATCCAGAGAAAGAACTATGGAGTCTGAATGCAGATAGAGGCAAACTATTTGCTCTCTTTTTTTCTTTCTTTTTTTCCTCTTTTTTTGGTTTTGTTCCTTCTTTCTCATGATTCATTCCATAATTCTTCTTTTCAACTTGACTATTGTGTAAATAAGTTTAATGTGAAGCTATATGTAGGAGATATATGGGATTCCATGCCATCTTGGGGAGAGAGTCAGGGATCGGGGGAAGAAAATCTGGAACTCAAAAACATGCAGAATTGAGTGCTGTAAACTAAAAATCAAAAATCTTAATTTAAAAAAACTTGGGTGGTCCTTGAGATCAGGGATTGTCTTTTGCTTCTCTTTGTGTAACCAGTACTTAGCACAGTGCCTGGCACCTAGTAAGCTCTTAATAAATGTTTATTGACTAACTGGGGATGTAAATGCAATAATTCATTATGATAATTAGTTCTTTTTAAGTATAGGGGCAAGATAATGATTCCTCAGGTCCCTGTGGCTCCCTCCTCTCTAGTTATAGGAAATTTATTTTTGATGCAAAGTTGAGTTTAATAACTTTGAGCCCCCACTTGGGAAAATTCTTAACATTTTAGCAGAGGTTGGGCTCTCTTCATAAATTTACATTTTTGTATTATCTCTAGTTAATACTTGACCTCTTTGAGATTAAGATAAAATTGAGACTACTGGAAATGTTTGGTTAATGAAACAGCAGATGATACTATAATTTCTGTAAATAGACAGGCACAAACAGGGGAAGTTAGAGAAAGATCAAATCTTTGCTTGGGACTTCCCTTAGTCTTTGGGTATACTTTTGGCATCCATTAGGGTCCTTTGCTATGAGTGTCCTGGAGAGTCAATGTCCTCTCTTTCTTTTTTTAATTTTTTTGGAGAGGGAAAGGCAGGGCAATTGGAGTTAGTTGACTTGCCCCAGGTCACACAGCTAGTAAATGTGTCAAGTATCTCAGGTCCTACTGACTCCAGGGTCAATGTTCTACTCACTGCATCATCTAGCTGTCCCTGTCAATGACCTTTCTTGATATCTTCCTTTTCTGCCACATCTTAGCCCTTCCTTCTTTTTCATCCTTCCTTGATGATTGATAGAACACACTTTGGTAAGGGCAACAAGTAATACAGAAATATTTAAGATGTTTCCTGTGTTCAGGATGATTACTATTTAGTCTGGAGACATAGCCATATGAACAAATACCTAATGGTGTAAGTAGTACATGAAATGGAACAAGTTAGTTGTAATTTAGTAATTACTTTTATTTCAGTCAGTTAGTAAACATTTATTAAGCTTTTCTATGTGCCAGGCACTGTGCTAAGGGAGTATAGAAAGAGGTAAAAGATAGTTCCTACCCTCAAGGAGCTCACAGTCTAATGAGAGAGACAACAAGTTAGTAAACATATACAAGGTATAGGTAGGATAAACAGGAAGTAGTTGAGAGAGAAGTTGATAGAATTAAGAGGATTGAGAAAGGCTTCTTGAAGAAGATGGGGTTTTATTCAGGACTTAAAAGAATACAGGGAAGCTTGTAGGCAGACATGAGGAAGGAGAGCATTGCAAATATGAGGGACAGCTAAAGAAAATGCCCAGAACTGAGATGGAATGCCTTGTTAGTGGAATAAAAAAGGAGCTCAGTGTCACTGTATTGAAGAGAAAGAAGACTGGAAAAGTAGGAGTAGTTTAGGTTATAAAAGACTTTCTATGTCAAACAGAGGTTCTTAACCTTTTTTATGGCATGCCTCTCTTTGGAAGTATGATGAACGTTAATGCACTGTTGGTGGAGCTGTGATGTGATCCAACCATTCTGAAAAGCAATTTTGAACTATGCCCAAAAGGCTATAAAACCCTACATACCCTTTGATCCAGCAATGCCACCACTAGGTCTGTGTCCCAAAGAGATTACAAAAAGGAGGGGAAGGACCTATAGGTACAAAAATATTTATATCAGCTCTTTTTGTGATGGCAAAGAATTGGAAATTGAGGGGATGTCCATCAATTGGGGAATAGCTGAACAAGTTAATGGTATATGATTGTAATGTAATACTGTTGTGTTGTAAGAAATGATGAGTAGGATAATTTCAGAAAAATCTGTAATGACTCAAACAAACTGATGCAAAGTAAAATGAGCAGAACTAGGAGAACATTGTGCACAGTAACAGCAATATCCTATGATGCTCAGCTGTGAATGACTTAGCTATTTTCAGCTATACAATAGTTCAGGACAATTCCAGAGAAATCATGATGAATAATGCTATCCTCCTTCAGAGAAAGAACTGATGGAGTCTGAATGAAGATCAAAGCATTCTGTTTTTCAGTTTCTTTACTTTTTGTGGAGTTTTTCTTTTTGGTTTGTGCCTTCTTTCACAACATAACTAATGTGGAAATATGTTTTATATGATTGTATATGTATAATGTATATCAAATTGCTTATCATCTTAGGGAGAAGGAAGGGTGAGATGAAAGGAGAGAATATGAAACTCAAGTTTTTAAAAAATGAATGTTAAAAATTTTTTATATCTAATTGGGAAAAATAAAATATTCAAAAAAATAAAAAGGAAGTATGGTGAAATCTGTGGACCCTTATAATTATATTTTTAAATAATTGAAGGAAATACTAAATTTCAGTAAAAGATTAGTGACAATAAAGATAAAATTTCCCTCTATCAAATCTAAGGACCTCCTGAAATCTAGCCATGGATACCTGGTTAAGAATCCCTGATTATAAAGCTTTATGATTCAGAAGATAAGTTATAGGAGTCCAAGTGAAGAAGGAAAAACTGGTCAGAGAAAACTTAATGGAACAGATCAGCTGTGAACGAGACTTTGAAGGATTAATGCGTAGGATTTGAATGGCTAGAAAAAGGAGTGGGGGAGGATATTCCAGGTGGTGAGAATAGTGTGAGCAAAGCCATGGTGATTGGAATGTAAGATACATTTGAAGGTGAGTGAGTTGAAGGAGTGGCAGATCATGTGTGTAATGGTGGTATTGGGACATACTGCTGACAAGGAGGAATTCAAGACTAAGGAGTTTGGACTATGTCCTAATTTAAAGACAATTGAGATGTAGGTGGTCTTATGTTTTTCAAGAAGTCTGGGCTTTCTTTGGCACAGGGTCAGACTTCCTGTAGCTTTTGATAGAGATATAATCATTCCATGGAGATTCATGGACTACAACTTTGGTTTTATAATAATCATTTCTGGTTGATCACTTTCCCCTTGCCCCTGACTTCTTGCTGGGAGATTGTCTGCTTGCCAGAACCCCTGTACAGGACCCCCTTCATTCAAGAGAGAGACTTTAATGGAGCCACTTTTCAGACAGATGATTTTGGATCCCAAGACAGTTTTTTAAAATGGTGCTCAATTCCCCCACTCTTTGGGGCCTTGGCCTAGGGCTGCCCACACATAAGTCATGCCAGCTCTGTGCATTCCTAGGAAATGTTTAGCTCATTGGGTAGAGGGTGGGGGTAGGACAACACCTCCAGGCACTGTACATGTGCAACACCTTGCAGCTCACCCAAAGAACAAAAATTACTAACAATTACATGTAATTAGCAATTGAAATTATTAGTGGTGGTGAAAGAATGTGTCTATTCAACAAGTAATTAGTTGTAATTTTTAGTAATTGAAAGTAATTTCTAGCAATTAAATCCCAATTTAGTGCATTTTCTGGGTGTTGCCTTTATTCTGGGGACGCCTCTGATTTAAAAAAAATTACTTCATTCACTAACATTTGCTGGGTGGTTTTTATAAAGGGGGTGAAATAGATAACCAAACTTTTAGGAACATTGGTTTAAATAACAAGGAGGTGAGTAAGTCCCATTGAGCTATTTTCCACTTGGAGAGCTATGAAAGGAGGTATGGCCCCTTGCCTTCTTAATGCCAAGGCTCCACAGGAGAGAGGAAACTTTCCCTCAATTTGTTCACAGTCATTTAAAGAAGGTTGGGCAATGGACCTGCAGGGAAGAGTTGGCACCCCCATTTCTGCCTCTGCTCAGTTCTCTTTGGAATTTCCTCTCTCTGATACCTCCTGTTGTGACCATTCATTTCGTGACTGCCTGCGCGTAGTCTACAGCTGGTACACATTTGAATATTTCTTGCCAATGTACTGGGCAGTGGCAGGGGCTTCAGAAGCTGTGGCTTTTGGTATGATGGGCACTGTGGACTCAACAGCGTGGCCAAATCAGAAATGCAGTGAAATGAGATGTGATTCTTCCTCATCATGTCTTTCTCCTCATTCCCTATTCTTTTTTTTTCTCTTTTAAAAATTATTCTCTATCTCCTTCCAAGCTAGAAATCACACATCTTAAGAAAAAGAGTGAGCATTCATGTGCATGTGCATATGCATACACACACACACACACACACACACACACACACGCACGCACACACTGAGGAACAAGGGATCACTAAGCTCACCACAGGGAAAAGAGGTAGGAAACCTAATAATTGATGGATTTAAATATGAAAAGCAGCTGTATGATTGTCTTTGTTTAAAGGAGAAAGTGAGAAGATTTTTATCCCTTATGAAGTCTGTCATCTCTTTTGTCAAGTAGTGAATAAATATTCTGCCTAAACTCTTCAGAAATGAAATGACTTCAGTTTATCTGGAAATGGGCTTTATTCCCTTTGCAAATTAGGCGTTTCAGCTATGCATGACTTCTTTCTACCATTCTGGGCTATAATTGAAACTTTAGTAGTTGATACTGCCTTTACATATTTATTTCCTGTTGAAAATAGTTTAGACCCACAGCCAGAGATAGGGAAGATGAAAACCTGATCGTGGATATAAACTTTTATGTCTTCTCCCCAAGAAACTGCTGTGACCAAAGTGATTTCCTGTTCAACAGAAATCTGAATCACGTGTATTTCATATTCCCAGCTACCTCTATATTCAATAAAACAGAAACTATCACCGGAGCTTAGAGAACCCCCTTTTAAGTTCTTTGAGTCTGAGCTGTGGTGAATTTCCCCTGCTAGCCTTCTGTTTATGATAATTAGATAAAGTAATTCTAATTTGAGGCAATAAGCTGGCCACATGCATGAGCAAATTGTTGCCACTGAGATTTTATGTTGTTCACTTTGCATGGGCCAGTCTTGATGCCTCTGCTCCTATTCCCTTGTGTGAAAGGCCTTCTCTTTGCCTCTCTCCTTAACTTCATCCTTCAAGGCTCAGCTCAAGGTCTATACATACATACATACATACATACACATGTGTGTATACATATATGTGTACAGTGGTATGCTGTATAAAGATTACAAGTTCAAAGGGGTGGGAAATGGTTGAAACTTAAAATAGTTAATGGAAGAAGTGGACCTTGAGTTGAGCTTTGCAGGATGAAATCAAGGATAAATAAACACACACGTGTGTATAGGTAATATATATATATAATATATACAGTATATAATAAATGTGTGCATGTTTTTTTATGTACATTTAGTATACACACATATATGGTGCTTTGCAAATCACAAACTTATATAAGGATCAGAATTATTTTTGTAATTCATCTCACTCTTCTCTTTCAATGGAGTTCAGATAGAACCAATCTGAGAGAGTAAAATATGGGCATAGGACAGGTGTCCTTAACTTTTTTTGTTTGTCATAGACCTTTTGGGCAATTTGGTGAAGCCTATGGGTCCCTTCTTAGAATAGAGTTTTACGTACATAAAACAGAATACATAGGAAAGCAATTATATTGAAATCCAGTTATCAAAATATTTACAGAAGGTCACAGACCACTAGGTTTAAGAACCCTTGCCCTAGGTTAAGTCTATATTTTGCTATATTTCTTTTATATTTAATGTTCTGTGAACTATTGCATAGGTGAAAATTTTGCTGCTTTTTTGAAATTAATTCAAAGTATTGGAATGTAAGCCAATTTTCTGTGGGCTCATTGAAAATATCTTTGGGATGACTCCAATAGCAGAGAGGATGATCGAGTTGGTGTGTATGTACCTCATCCTATTCCCACATAGTTTTGTTTTCTTTCTCTGTTGCCTTATTCTGAAGGTTTTGATTTCAAGTAACTTGGGGACAGATAGTGAGTTTTGGTATGGAGGCATCCATTGGACACCCAAAAGAACTAACCTGTTCATTTGTTCACACTGGAAGCTTAAGAAGGGAGCATATTCTTATGGAGAATACTATAATACCCTCTTTTAGGGTATGAGATAACTGTTGGGGGTGGGGAATCTGAAGGAGTTCATGTTTTATTATTTAAGCAAATACTATGACAAAATGATGCATGTAACTGGTTTAATTCCTCACAGTCACAAAACTTTTAAACTATATTTTATGAAAGGCTCCTTACGTATAAGCCTTCCTATTGGGTAAGAGGTTATTTCAATACATAAAGGCCATAGTTCAGGTGGTAGCAGTGAGACCTGGGAACCAACTAAAGCTAAAGAAATTTTGGCCTCTTGTGTTTATCCTGTAAAAATTTCACAGAAAGACAGGAGAAGCTACTGTGAATTTATTGCATCTCTTCTTCTTTACTTCCCTCCCCCAAGCTCTTCCCCCCAGCAGAGCTGAATCACAAGTCACTCCGTGCTAGGCTTCCTGCCAAGAATCCCTTAAAGTCATGGAGTTCAAAGAGCACAAGACAGTTCCAACCATATCCCCCAAGGCTCTGTTTTAAGAAGTAATCAAGACCTCCAACCTACAATTTCTGTGTTTAGTAAATTATGCCAGGAGGAAGGTCAGGGTCTAGAAAGAAAGCTTGTGTTTTTCGCTTTTCCAAATCATTTGTTAAGGGCAATTCTGCATGGATATCCAGGGGCACCAGCAGTGAGGCACGACCTTTTCCATTTGGGTTTATACTGTCTTTCTGAACACACAGCAGCTGTACCTGCCAACCTTCCATCAGGAAAAAATGGTTAGGGAGTGATGTGGAAATTGAATAGTTATAAGTTCTTTCTTCACTACTTTTACTACACAGAAAACATAGGTGAGGTCTGGACCTTGGAATATGAAATCTGTAAGCAAAATAGAGTGATTTAATAACTTTTCCAAATAGATTATACATTAATCATTTAATTAATTAATAAGAATTTATTAGGTGTTTATTATATGGAAGATTTTTCCTTAGATGCTGGGGATAGGAGGAAAAGGTATGGACAGTTCCTTCCCTTGAGGAGCTTAACATTCCAATAGAGGAGACAACAAGTATATAGTATGCATTGTAGATGGAAGGTAACTTTAGCAGACAAGGGTATGACATCTGGTGGCAGGAAGAATGGAGGAAGGAAGCAGAAAAATTCTTCTTCAGGAGGTGGCCCTTGAATTAAGCCTTGTAGGAAGCCAGGAATATCAAGAGTTCATGGTCACTAAGGAGACCATTCCAGTCAGTACAAAGGAAGGTTTGGTAATTGGAGAATTAATATTATGGGTGAGGAATAGAAAGTAGGTTAATATGGATAGACTGGAGATTAAGAGAAGTAGAGTAAAAGAAGGGAATGGGTTTAAGCATTCCTGTTGGGATTGACGTTGGAAAAGAGACAAAAAAAATCTCTTCCTCAAAGACAGGAGTAAAGGAGGAGACAGTGAGGGGATGAAGTCAGGGGATATTAGAGAAGGAGAGAAGGGGACATTTGTAGTAAAATACCTTGTTTTTTTCATGAAGAATGAGACATGATCCTCAGCTGACAGGAATGGTGAGAGATTGCTTTGGAGGCTTGAGGATAAAAGACATTTGGGAACAACAACTCTGATGAGTGAGATACAAAATTGATTAGGGAGGAGTGGCAAGAATATGCAGTGAGATTACCTAGCATAAATTTGCAGTGGATCCAGGCAGCATGGTTTGATGATTTCTTCCAGTTTTGTTCTTTGGCACATGGGTAGGCAGGAAGGAAGAAAATCATGGAAGCAATCCAGGTTTTGGGTTTCACAAGATGTGGTTGGTAACAAGCAAGGGCATGTGATTCAAGAGTGAAGGAGAGTGTACATTTGAATTGTTTTACCAAGAGGTAGAATTTGGAAAGAAGGAGAATATAGCCAGAACTGGGGTAATGGCCTGATGGTATTGGAGGCTATGGTAAGAAAGAAGAATAGATTTAGGAAGTGTGAGGCATAGAGACAGATGGAGATATAAAATGCTATGATTAAGCCAATTTTGAATTTTTTAATATGGAAGTGAAACACTTGTGAATAATGACAAAATCAACTCTATGCTTAGTTTCATTCTTTGAATCAACTTTCTCTGTATTGGCCTGCTAAAGGTTCCTGATAAGCCTCATCTACTGCCTTCCTGCTTTCCCTGAGTGACAGTGAAACATCTCTTCTTAGAGAAGGCTCAGAGGCAATGTAAAAGCTGTCTTTAAATATCTGAAGAGCTGTCCTGTAGAAGAGGGATCCAGATTATTCTCCATGGCCACAGGTGGCAAAGCTAGCTGTTGTGCAAGGAATTTGGAAAGAGAAAAATAAAGCTTAGTATCAGGGGGAAAAAACTTCTTAATAATTAGAGATGTTCAAGACTAGTGGGATGCCCCCATAAAATGAGTTCTCCTTCATTTGAGGTCATTGTGCAAGTGCTGGGTTACTCTCATTAAGCAGATTGTATAGGTGGTAGGTTTTCAAGTATGGATTGGGTTAGATGGCTTCTCAAGTACCTCTCCACTCTGAAATGCTGGATTTCTGTGACCTAGGAGGTCTTCTATTATACAACATCATTGGCTAACTGCATTGTAGGCTGGTGATAGTGGATAGATAAAAAGAAATTGATGTACCATTCTCTTCTTATGACGTTATCACTCTGGTCTTTGCTGGGCCTGTTCCTTGCTAGTTGTCATGTATCTGTTGCTTTGGACTGGGCGTTGCATCTTTGCTCCATTCAGCATTCTCCAGGGTTAATAAGCTTCTCCTCTGCATGGGAAGGAGTATGGTTCTTTTCAGTGAGCTATTTCAGTTTGCCATTGGGCCTCAGCTATACTCTTCAGTTGAAGAATGATCTTTCATGCCATCAGCTATTCTGTGCATCACACACCAGAGAAAGCTGTGATTAGTAAGCCTTTCCCCAGGAGGGGAAGCCTGTAGCTTTCCTCAGTTAACTCTTTCAGCCAGTTACTGTGAAGATCTTCCCTTCAGCCAACCTTTTCAAAGAATGTAGCAGAGGTTCAAGCTAATATCACATATATCCTTTGAACTCATCTCTCTTCTACTATCCTGACTTCTTCATTCGTCCTTTCTTCTTACCTATATCGATACCCATTTTTATAAGTCTCCTTGACTGGAGACTGTCCCTGGGGCTATACTTCTTCAAAGGGAACTTAGGCTTAGTGAATCAGGTAAGAAACTCCTCAATTTCCTCATCCCGCTTCTTTGTTCTATGTAATCACAAATCCTGGGCTGGTTGGACAAGATTGAAGAGTCTTGTGACCCCTTGTCCCATTTCCTCTCAGCAAGAAATCACAGGCTGGATCATCTCCAGTCCCTCTTCATACTTGTAACCAAGAAATACAAAACAGATGATGAGTCCTTTAAACGGGCAGGGAAGAAAATGTTTTGTGGGATCTAAGAGGGAGATTCATTCAATCATTCATTATTTTATAATGATGGTAATAGGTCTCCCTTGTAGAGCAGAAGGTCCTTACACATCTATGATGTCATTTGATCTTCACAACATCCAGGATACAGCCAAAAGTATTATTCACATTTTACAGTGAGGAAACAATCTCAGAGAGCACAAGTGATTTGCTCAATGTCATACAGATGACCAGTATTTGTGACTGAGCAATGACTAGGACCCAGATCTTGTGATTCCTGTTCTAATTCTCTTCCATTATGCCACATTGATTCAGTTCATATCATTTTAAATTTAAATATTTTCCCCTTTACATTTTACTTCCCCCCATTGTCTCCTGTCACTCACCCCATTTCTTTTTCCCCCTCTTTTTATCTGTCAGCCTTTAATCTCTTGGAACTCATTCTATATTTGAGATTTCTACAAAAACACAGTGTAGGCCCTGATTGTTCTAATTCTTCATTCCATAAGATAATATTTTAAATTATGAGAACACATTAAAATTTTTATTATAAAATTTTTCACTTTTGAAAACTACATAAACGTTACCTCAGTGTAAATTTCATTACTAAAAGTGAATCAGCATTTTCTTTCATCCACCAGACATAAAGGAAAGTTACTAGAATCTCAAATCTCATGAAATTTAATCAATATCAGAGACAAGTAAGGTCACTTCTAACAGTTTTAAATGAAATAAGGTTTCCTGCTTTGAATCAGTTGAAAATGGAGACTGAATCAGCCTTATGACTACAGGAAATGTTATAAGTTTAAGTGATAAGAGAGGGAATTGGACATTCTAAAATCTCATAGGACCAAAATGAAATCTCAAAGCAAGACCAGCTTTTGTACTTTCTTCTAGGATAATACTGAAAGTTACGGTAAAACCTTAGCATCCTCCTTTCATAATGTGAGACTAAGGTACTTGTTGGCACCTAATAGATTTCGTTTTGTGAGAGGAGCCTTTTTAAAACAGTGTAGCCCATGGTCTTGGAAAGGCTGAGGACCTGGACACACAGAGACTAAATTTACTCTTTGTAAAGGGTGTGATTTAATATTTGGAAGTTGGTAGGTGCCTAATAAATGCTTATTCCCTTCTCTATACCCCTCTATCACCTAATAGTGTATTAATAGTGGGCCATTAATAGTTTTTTTTTCAGTTGGATACTTTTTTGAATATTTCTTAACCAACAGGCAACATGGTATTGTGAAAAGAACATTTGTTTCTGAATTAGCGAACATGTTCAAAACCTGTGTCTGATGTTTACTTGCCATGTACCCTTTCTCTCGTTGCTTATCCTCCATAGGCCTTAATTTCCCTGTCTTTGAAATGAAGGGACTGAATTAGCTGGCCTCTGAGTTTCCTTCCGGCTCTAGTTATATGATCCCTATGATAATTTTAGTCTAATTATGACAGCATTAAATGACTAATTCACTCAATTATAGAATTTATAGAATACAAGACTTTGTCGTTCAGTCATTTCAGTCATGTCCGACTCTTCTTGACTCCATTTGGAGTTTTCTTGGCAAAGATACTGGTTTGGCATTTTCTTCTCCAGCTCATTTTACAGATGAGGAAACTGAGGCAAACAGGGTTAAGTGATTTGCCCAGTGTCACATAACTAGTTAAGTGTCTGAGGCCGGATTTTGGCAGGTCTTCCTGACTACAGGTCACCTGGCTGCCCTATGAGAGACCTTAGGCATCATTTAGTCAAACTTCCTCATTTTACAGATGTAGAAACTGAGGTCACAGGCCATGAGTAACTTACACAAGTTCACACAGGTTGTAAGTGGCAGAGCCATGATTCTACTTCTCTGGCTCCAAATCCAACACTGTTTCCCAAGCCCTCTTTAATTAATGCCCAATCTCCATAATCACTGAGGTTTCTTTGTCTGGCTCTGCAGGTTGGGTATTCCATCATTTGCACCTGTTTTCAATACCGTTTCTTAAAGGGGCTTTGTCTTTTTTCTCCGTAGGCTTCAAAATGAAATTTAAATGCAACAAAATATTTTTAAAATAAAAGTTTAAAACTGTGGCTCTACACTCATAAAGGAGAACCAAGATACTGACTGTAAGGACAGCATCATATTAGAGTTCCAGGGGATAGGGATGAAATTGTCCATACTATTGTTCTCCTGCTCTTAATGGTCTATTAGCAGCTGTGTCTGGCTTGATGCACATAGACAAGTGGCTGTCACAATCCTTCCTGTTTCAGGGGAATTGGATCATTTGCCTCTGCCCAAATAGGGTCAAGAAATGGGGACCCTGAAAGCTTCCTGTTAGCATAGGCAGTAAAGATTGGGGGCCACCTAGAAACAAATAGTCTGATTACTTTTAGACATCACAAGGGAATATTTTCTTTTCTGTTCATATTATTTTAGAGTACCCCTCTAATGTTTAACAGATATCTCCCTCTCTATTCCAATTAAAATCCAGTGTGCTGACATTTCAGTACATGAGCTCTTTAGATTTTTGTACGAATAATTTATTAATCCTCCTTTATTTTAAGTTTCTAGGAGACACATTTGCAGATCTGTAGGCGCAGAAATGATGAATAGGTTTCTTTAGCTTTACTATATAAGATACTAAAGGCATAAAAGAATTAGTGTATAATGAAGTCAAATTCCAGGTATATTTTCCTCTAGGTGCTAGCCAGTAGGCTGTAAGGATGTGTTGGTTAAAAACAAAACAAAATGAAAAATTGTTATGGTTAAACCATACTTTCTCAAGGTTGCCAAACTTTCAGAACAAGAAGAGTAAGTATCTACACTGTGCTTTGTGCTTCAGGGAAGAGAATTTTAAGATGTGATTTCAGGATCCAAGAGACTGGTTGAGAAGACAAAGCCCGCACAGAAAATAACAGCAAATAATATGGGGAGAGTGTATTATTATGTGCTAAATTGCGTAGTAGAGACTTGTGAGTGAAGCAGGAGTTTTGGAGTCAGGGAGATGAATGAGGGAAAGTTAGTGACAGCTTTCTCAAAATGCTAGAATGTGAATTAGAATTTGAAGGATTTATAGGTTTGACTAGCAAGAGGGGAGGACATTCTTCAGAGTAGGAGGGGAGGGAGAACCCAGTAAAGGAACAAGATGACAATGAAGCTCGTTAATTCCAGAATGAGGAAGCAGTAGAAAGAGGGTTCTGTGAAATAGTGGAAGTAAGGATGGATAAGGACAGTAGGACCAGATTGTGCCAGCTGAGTAGGTGAGAATTGGCATCATAGAAGATAACTAATGAGATACAAGGGAAAGAGCACAGAATGGGCAATTAGAAGACATTGTTTTGAGTCTTGGCTCCACCAAGTATAAGCTTTGTCATCTTAACAAGTCCTTAAGCTCTTCAAGCCTCATTTCATCCTCTAATGTGGGCATGGTAATACTTGGTTTAGGGCACTTAGGTGGCACAGTGGTTAGAGTGCTGGGTCTTGAGTATAGAAGACTCATTTTCTTGAATTCAAACATGGTCTTAGACACTTACTAGCTGTACGACCTTGAGCAAGTCACATCCCAATTTACCTCAGTTTCCTCATCTGCCAAATGAACTGGAAAAGGCAATGACAAACCACTCCAGGATCTTTGCCAAGAAAACCCAAAATGAGGTCACAAAGAGTTGTACGTGACTGAAATCACCGAACCACAAAACAAGCTGAAGAAGAAAATGGCCAAACAATTCCAATATCTTTGTCAAGAAAATACTAAATGGGGTCATGAAGAGTCAGATATGACTGAAACAACTGAACAACAACAGTACTTTGCTTTACATATCTTAAAAGGCTGCTGAAAGGTTCTTTCATTCATATTATTAGGTTTACTATGTGTGTTATTATTATAGGTATCGAGTGAAGTATTTGGAGCAGGGATAACCCCCATCATCTTTGCTCTCAGTTTGGCAGCATTGTGTAAGATGAATTGAAGATCCTTAAGGTCAGAAAGGTTAGTGAAGGGGGCATGTGTGAGCTATTTCAAAAATAAGCAGTGGGACTGTGATTGTATTGGTATACTTCCAATTTTGTGTGGCTTCTTTGGAACCCTGCCTCAGACACATACTAACTGTGTGACTTCGGGCAAGTTATTTAACCTATGTACCTCATCTTCCCCAGCTATAGTGTGGGGATGATAATAAGAGCACCTATGCCTCCCAGGAGGCATGAAGCATTTGTAAAGCACTTAGCATAGTGACTTGGCAGTATGCAGTAGGCACTTAATAAATCTTTGATCTCTTCCCCTTCCCTCTCACCATGATAAGGAGGCTCAACCATCTTTTTTCCTAATCAAATGAGAGCAATGAAAATAAAGTGGATTGGAAAATGACATTGATGAGTAAGAAATTGGAATAATTTCACCATTAGAGAAGAGTGAAGAAAAGCTAATAATGGCTTTAAAGTTAGCAAGGAGGATGGTCACTATCTTCTTGCCTTTTGTTATTGAGAAAAGATTGGGATAAAGAAGGCTTAAATTACAGCATGAAAAATTCAGTTAGCTCTGATGGGTAACTTTCTAAAAATGATATTGTTAAGTATGGAACTTAGCCATAGGAAAGGGTTTGTGGTATCCTCTTCATCAAGGATCTTTTGAATAAGACACATATATTTCTGTGTCTGATATATATTTTTATTATTTGTTGTTCGGTCTTTCAGTCATGTTCAGTTTTCTTGGCAAAGATCCTAGAATGGTTTGCTATTTTCTTCTCCAGCTCGTTTTGTTATTTAGTTGTGTCTGTCTCTTTATGACCCTGTTTGGGGTTTTCTTGGCAGAGATACTAGAATGATTTGCCATTTCCTTCTCCAGCTCATTTCACAGATAAAGAAACTGAGGTAAACAGAGGTAAGTGACTTGCCCAGGGTCACACAGCTAGTAAGTGTCTGAGGCCTGATTTTAACTCAGGAAGATAAATCTTTCTTATTCCAGGCTCGGAGCTGTATTAGTTGTCCTATTTTAGTTCTTATCTTGTCCAAAACACTAGGAGTAAGCTGATCTAGGGCACAGAGGGTTTGGAGAAACAGGAGGAGGGAGTTTTTCAGTTAGGATTTTCTGTCCTAGCACTGACCACTGGCCAGGGTTAGCCAAGCCAGCTGTGAAATGTGGGATGGCAGCCACTCTGGTCTTATGGGTATAACAAAGACTCGTATATAGTATTTGCTTTAGAAAAGCAGCAATTTGCAGCCTGAGCAACTCCTTTCAATAACAATGTCATAGGGATATTTAGCAGTCAAGCTCAGTGTGTGTATTTGCAGCTGCATCATTGACACTCTTATGGTCTATATTGTGTCATTGATCCACTAAGAAATCTCTAATTAGCCCTCGGTATGATAGACTGTAATTGCTTCAGAGAAGCTGTCATGGTCTATTGTGTTAAGAATCCACATGCCCTGAAGAGCACTCCAATAAGGCCTCATACCATGGACTGGAGCAGAAATGTCTTGAAATGCAATCCACTGGGTCAACGATCTATGTTTTACATAGCCTTTGAATATATATTTAAATGACAGATTGGGAAGAGTCAATAGTGTTGGTTTTTGTGTAATTCTGGTTTGGGAATAGGTTAGGCAATGCAACAGTGAATCTAAAACTATTGACAAGGTGGACAGAATGGGGAAAAATATGCTACAGTTTTGACTGAGAGGTTAGACAAGGAAGAATAGGATTTGGCTAATTTTAGCTACTAGAATTTAGCATAGCTGTTTTTTTTTCTTTTATGTACCTGCTCAAAGAAGGAAAGAAGCAAATAGGCATTTATTAAGTTCCTACTGTGTGCCATGCTAATTGCTTTTCAAGTCATTTGAATGTCACAACAACCCACATAAGGGTGCTATTATTATCCACATTTTACATTTGAGGAAATTGAAGCAAACAGATTTAAGTGACTTTTCCAGAGTCACATAGCTAGTAAGGATCTCAAGATGGATTTGAAGTAAGGTCTTCCTGACTTCTGGGCCTAGCACTTTATTCACTATACCACCAACCTGCCTAGGTCTAGAACTGGGTACCCTTTAAATTTCTAAAACATGAAATTCATTTATTTAAGAAGAGAAAATTAACTCTCTGGAACCAAAGGATAGCCTATCTAAAGAGAGGCAGTGTGGTCCAGTGAAAAGAGCTCTGGGATTACAGGTTCCTATGTTTAAATCCTACCATAATCCTTCCTAGTACCTCTGGTACTTTGGATAAGACCCTTCAGCTTTCTGGGCCTCATCTGAAAAATATTTCCTCAGATGGAAAACATGGGGGTTAGACTGAACTTCTCTGGTTTCTACCAGTTCTAGATCTTCGATCTTAAAATTAAGTAGGAGAAGTTTCATATTAATTTATTCACTTATTTATTTACTTATTGAGTTCCACACACTCAAGAATTTACAAAGATAGATAAGACGTGTACCCTACTTGCTGAGAACTGACCACCACCAAATATTTGTATTGGTTGTCTAACATGGGCAAGATACTTCTGACACTTACTAGTCTTTGTTACCCTATGCAATATCATTGAACATCTCTGAGTCTCATCTGTTAAAAAAAGGAATAATAACACCTAGAGTGAAAGATTGTTGTGAGGCTCAAATATGGCCTGGCAAGCATTTATTAAGGACCCACTAGTCTAAGCACTGGGAATGCAAAGATAGTCCCTGTCCTCCAGGAACTTACATTCTAAATGATAATGTATGTAAATAGCCTCGTAAATTATAAGAACTATATTAATATCACTTATTAGTATTATTGGAGAGGATGTTGCCTGGTGGATCAAAAGTAGCCGGGAAGTCAAAAAGACCAGGGTTTTAAGCCATTCCTCGGACACATACTGACTCTGAGACCCTGCTCTAAGTGGCCCAGGCAATTTTCTAAGATTAAGTTGCAGGAAAGGTGCAGGCCTAGCTCAGTAAAGGACTTTTCCCTCCTCTGGGTTTCCCTATGCTAAGGAGACTTCAAATCTAGTCCCTATCTGGGTTATTATCCTTAGAGCATATAGCCCAGTTGTAGGTGCATCATACTGGCTGATTTGCTGAAAATCTGCCTTGGGTTAGGGGATATGCTCCCAGTCCTCAATTTTAGCAAGCCTGGGCTTCTGAATGGATTTCTTTCACCTCCTTTCAGATAATTACATATGTTTTAAGTGTAGCATGTTAATTAAAGGAACAACCACTGCATTGTGTGAGTCTGGTATATTCCATCCAGAAAACAGGCTATGGAGGTAATACGTTTTTCTTCTTGCTGTCTCTGTCTCCCTCCTGATTAAGCAGTCTTTAAAATACCACAGTGAGGTGTAAACATTTCTGAACCTCTTAAATTAAAAAGCTTCCTGAGTGTTCGGCGGAAGCTTCTGCAGGTGTAACAGCTGTGTAATGTATAAATCATTATAAACAAGGCTTGAAAGTAAGTTGGGCATTTATACTGCAGCTTCTTTGCCCTTTAGCAGCAAAGAAAATTGAAAATATCAGTGCATCTTGAATTCAGAGACTAAGGAGAGAAAAAGCAGGATGTGAGATCACATAGGGTGGCAGAGTTCAGTGAGAACTCAGCAAGTTGGGAATATTAAACAGTCTTGACCCATGCTGAGCTGAACCTGGAGAGCAGATTTGCCAGGCATCATCCCTGATGTCAAGACCCTGATTAACAAAGACATTTAAATAATGCCACTGTACTTCATAACAATTTGATCCAATTTTCTCCTTTGTACGACCAGTGAATGTAATTTTTTAAAAAACATGGCTTATTTGAACTCTATTTCCTAATGGTGTCAGACATTGATACTTTGAGTTATTAAACTGGATATGAATTCATTCTTTGGAAATAACAAAGCCTCTGTCTCCTCTTTGATTAAAAGCACAATATTAAGGTAGCTTTTGATATCATAACTATATTCACTTATTGAGAGAGTTTTTGCTGAAATTCACATCGAGCCCTTCATTCTCATTGCAGCTGAATGTTCCTACTAATTCTACTTATGTTCCAACCTTTATCTTAACCTTGTCTAAATATTACATTGCGACTCAAGCTGTACTACATGAGACATCAGCATCTAAGTTCTTGGAGCCTTCCTTAACTGAAGGATAACGAAAGGATTTTCACCTGACTGAATTCTTTGCCTGTTTTCCTTTGTGTCAAACTCCCCTTTTGCTTCTAGTTCTATCTAGCATGTGCCTGAGTATGCATGTGCTAACATTCTCCCTGGAGAGCATGGAGAAATTTAATGTTAGGCTAGGAGGGAGAAGTTAAATGACAAAGCCACATTTGCCTTCTGAGTATGTTTAAATAATTTCAAGGTTCAGTGATTCCTCCATTGAGCTAAGTAAGTGGCCCAGTGGCTTATTGTGACAGCAGTGACACAGAGAATAGCAGATGCCATCAGGGTTTGATTCTGCTGGCAGTGCCCAGGCAGGGAATCCTAGAGAAGGAAACTTCCTTTGAAATGGCCTTGGCATGAAGTGCTCTTGGCTTTGGGTGGTCAGGAGGATTTCTGGATATACTGAAGAGACTGAAGCAACATTATTTTTTAGAGGATTACCATTCATTATGCATCCAGAGTCTGCAAGGGACCATGCCAACCTCGTGAGCTCTGCCTTCTAAGGAATTTGTATTCAGAAAAAAGAGACTCTATTCTATGTGAGTTTAGCCAAATATCATAAATGCTCCTTTCCTTTTCTGTCATTTTTCTTGTTTATTTCTTCCACTTCTGGAGGAAGAGAGAAGGGGTAGTGATGAAAGTGAACTCTCTACTCTCTGTGTTAGTGATTTTATCTATTTTGGGGGCTTCAATTATCTCCTCTATGGACATGATTCCAGAATTTATGCAACTGGTGCTAACCTCTCCCCTGAGGTTCAGTATAGCATTATCATCTGACAGTTGAACATCTCTTATTGGTACCTGAAACTCGACATTTCCCAGATAGAACCCATCCGCCTTTAGGGAATGAACTATTGAATGAGAAATTAAAAAAAAAAACAAACCCCCAACACATTTAAGTATTCATTGTGTTCTACCATGATAAATACTGAGGATATGAATGAGAAAGTACCGCCTCTCAAGGAGCTCACATTCTAACTAGGGGAGCCAGCATAAGTAGAGGATTCAGATGCAAGGCAAATGGAAAGACCTGGAGGTCTTAAAGGTCAATGGTGGGACAAGTGGCGAGGCCTAAGAGTTCTTACAGTACATGGGGTGCCCATCCATGGGGTGGGGAGCCCAGAGAGGACTAGCTTACAGCCTTTGTGAAGGAGACAGTGGACCTAAGGACCACAGTTATGGAAGAAGAAAAACTACCTTCTTCTCATTTGGTGGAGATTAGGGAGTGGGATGAGAGAAGATTCCCTTTTTCTATTGCTGTTTCAATTATTTCCTCCTCGCTTAGAATCGAGATCTCAGAGTCATCTAGTAGGGGGAAAACTACAAACACAGATAGCTAGATTATGTAATCTAATACAGGGCTGTCCAACCTTAGGTTTTTATTAAAACAATAGACAATATATTTTGATTTGTCATTTTAATGAGAGCTCTGCGGTAGATCGGCTTTGTTTACTAAAGCATTTATGTAAATTTCTATGCTTGTAGGCAGGCCACATATATTGCACTGTGGGTTGCATTTTGGACAGCCCTGATCTAATATAAGTGCACCAGACAGTTACAAAGCAGAGTGCTAGCTATGTATGTACAACATATGTTGATAGCACTGGGGATTGGGGGAGGGAGAAGTGCTATCACATCAGGATTCCCACCTGTGTATAAGTAAGGTACTTACTCTCCTATAGTGAGTCCTGAGGTCAGAAGTCAGAGAAGGAATAGGAAAGGGTTCCTAGGGCTGGTGGCATTGACACCTTGATCTAGGTTCAACAGGTTAGCTACCAAGTTCTGTTGATTCTACAATACTTAACAATACTGCTGATATCTGTCTTGCTCTTCTCAATTCACACTGCCACAACCCTAATTCAATTCTTATTGCCTATAATTTAACTAACAAATTCTTAACTAGTCTCCCTTGTTCTCTCTCTAGTTGATCTTTCACGTAGCAGCCAAAAAAATCCTCCTAGTATACAGGCCCAACCTTGCTATTCTCCTGTTCAAAAACCCTTATCTAGCTTTTTTTCCTTCATTTCCTAAAAGATAAAATGTCAACTCCCACCCTGGCATTTAAGGCTCTCTGTAATTTGGCTCCAAATGACCTTTCTAGCATTATTTCATGACATTCCCCTTAATTCAGGTTGTGTTTCAGCTAAACGGTAAAGCTAAACTTTACCATTTTGTGTTTTTCTCCTGCAGAAGTTTCCCCTTCCGGTAGAGGTAACAGGTCAAGAAATTGTTCTTTTCCCCCTTCAAAACAAAACCAAATAAAAATAGGGTCATAGGTGGATAAGACTTGGCATCAGAAAGGAATGAAAACATTATCTGGTTCATCCAGAAAAACCTGTGGCTCTTGAGGCGAAGTCATTTGCTCACAGCCACATGGCAGGTATCTATATGAGGCAGGATATAGGCTCCCTGTGGTAGAACATTATCTCCTTGGGGGAAGAAATTATGTTACTTCAGTGTTTTAACAGTTGTAAATCTCTGGTGTCACTGAACACATCCAAGCCTTCTTATCTCGTGTGACCCTTGTCCATGACTTCCCACACAACTTCCACAAGGGACTCAGTGAACATAGTAGAAGATATTTTCTAGGCTTGTTGACACTATGTAGGTGATAGCAGGGTCCAAAGATAGTCCATTTGATTCAGCATGGTATACTGTGGCGGTAGAGTGCTCAACTGAAAGTCAGAAAGGCCTAGGTTTGAATCCTCTCTTAGAGACTTATTAGCTGCGGGATTCTGGGTGATCCTGTATCCTTCCTTGGCCTCCATTCCGATCCCTGTAAGGCGAGGGGATTGGACTTGTTAACTTCTAAAGTCCCTTCCAGTTCTAAACTTGTGATCCTGTAGTCTTTTGTCTTTCCCTTACATCATGATAGGTCCCAAATTTCCAGTCATACAGTTCTTTAGCAGTATCTTTCATGTTATTTCATGTACATGATATTTCTAGTGTTTGCACTCTACTATTTAATATAGTCTAGTCCAGTCAAATCCAACAAGCATTTATTTAGTGCCTAGTCTTTGCAAGGCACTGTACTAGATGTTAATGACACAAAGACAAAGTAAGAAATAGTGCTTGCCCTCAAGGAGCTTACACTCTATTGAGAAAATAAAATGGGCAAACATATTTTCATTCGTTATTGTTGGATTGAGGAGAGAGAACAAACAACTAAGGGGATCTGGAAGACCTTCCTCTAGGAAGTGATACATGAACTGAAACAACTAAGGGGATCAGGAAGCCCTTCCTCTAGGAAGTGATATATGAACTGAGCCTTTGAAGAAGACAGAGATTTTAAGAGATGATGTTGAGGAGAGAGGGTTTTCCAGGTATGGAACACAAGCTGAGTAAATGTGTAGAGGCAGGATATGGAATTAAAGTAGTAAGTAGTATAGTTTGACCAGAATTGTGAAATAAGCCTGGAAATGTAGGATGGAGCCAAACTTTGATGGGCTTTAAATGTCAAGCTGCAGAGTTCGTATTTTTTCCAAGGCAAAAGAGAATCAGTGAAGATTCTTGAGAAAGCAGCAACATGATCAGATTTGTGCCTTATGAAAATTATTTCAACAGCCCTGTGAGAGATGAATTAGAGAAAAAAAAGAAGACTGGAAGCTGGGAGTCCAATTAAGAAGCTGTTATAATAATTCAGAAAAGATATGATGGTTTAGATTAGGGTGGGGTCCATTTCAGTAGACAGAATAAAGTGGATTGAGATGGAGATTAGATAAGACTCAGTCACTGATTGGATATATGGAGTGCAGGAAGAGTAGAAATGGAAGTATGACTCTGAGGTTAGATACCTGTGTGTGCCCTTGATAGGCACTGGGAAGTTTGGAAGAAGAACAGGATTTAGGAGAAAGAATGGGATTTTGGACATGTTGAGTTTGATATGCCTGTGGGAAAATCCAAGTGGAAATATCAAATTTGCAGTTGGTAATGTAGGGCTAGAGCTCAAAAGCAAAATCAGGGCAGGATATATTTCTCTAGGAATGATCTTTCACTAGTTTCCACGGAATCAGATGAAATCACCAAGAGAGAGGGTATAGAGAGGGACAAGAGAAGATTCCAGGAAGAGCCTTGGCGGGGAGTGTTCATGGTTAGAGATAATACCCAGCAAAGGGGACTGAACAAGATGGGTCATAGAGGAGGAAGAAAGGCATAAAAGAGCAATGTCATGAAAATCTAGGGAAGAAAACACTTTTTCTAAGAGGAAGATTAATGGGCTACAAGCTATTTACATTTACTCCATGTCCCTCCATTGCCCATTGGGTGAATCATGTTTTTAAAACTGAGAGCTAATATGTCTACTGTACTTTTTCTAAGAGGAAGATTAATGGGCTACAAGCTATTTACATTTACTCCATGTCCCTCCATTGCCCATTGGGTGAATCATGTTTTTAAAACTGAGAGCTAATATGTCTACTGTGCTTTTTCTAAGAGGAAGATTAATGGGCTACAAGCTATTTACATTTACTCCATGTCCCTCCATCTCCCATTGGGTGAATCATGCTCTTAAAACTGATAGTTAATATGTCTACTATGCTTTAAAGTTTACAAAGGGTTGTATGTATATTATCTCATTGTTACCCAAATATCTTTAAGATGCTGGTGCCATAGGCATGGTTATCTATGTTTTATTTTATAGATGAGGAAACTGAGGCTTACAAAGGTTGTCTTGCTTATCTTCACATAGCCAGCACGTATTGGCTATTGGATGGAATATTCCCCAAGTAGATCGTAAGCTCCTTGGTTATGGCAGCTGTGTTTTAATCATCATCAACATCGTCATCATCATCTGATTGTAGATGATATTACACAGTACTTTGAGATTTGCGAATCACTCAATTATCTTATTTACTTTTTCATGATATTCCCTTTGCTGTAGGTAGGCGTTACCAGCATAATTTCCTATTTTAAAGATGAAGACACTAACCATTGAGAGACTTGCACATGATAGTCATCATGAGTTGCTGCCCTCTCCAATGCAGATGATAGGGTCATAAATCCTGAGCTGAAGGGGATCTTAAGAAACCATATTGTGAAACCCCTTCACCTAAGGTAAATGGTCGTAAATAGCAGAGCTGGAACTTGAATTTACTTCCTGTGATTCACAGTTCAATGCTTTTTTCTGCTGCTCCATACGGTCTTCTTGCTGTAATTTGTTAAAAGGCATAGAAAGGATAGTCTGTGGGGCATGTAGGAACATCTGGGAAGCCAAACGACTCCATAGCTTTTGAGTTATTGCAATGATGGCACTCCACTCCCCTTTGGCTGTAAGCAGTATTAAGTCCCATACCATTGTGGCAGAAGGGAAAATGTTGGTTTCAGAGGGTCTCCATTAAAATCCCAACCCTGCTGTTCACTATCCATCTGACCTTGAGGAAGTCTCTTAAGATATCAGGGCCTCAGTTTTTTATATTTGTAAAATTAGGAGACTGGAACAGACAATCTTGAAAATACCTCCCAACCAGGATTTAAGCTCCTGTGAGGACTATAAAAAGTCGGGAGTGTAAGAGATTGTTCTGTCTTAGGGTCAGAGTTCACCTTATATCTGGTGATCACTACTGATATTTCTTTCTTAGTCTCTCCTTGCAATGTGGACTCTGCATGCTTTAACCCTTGAGATTTGTACCCAATTTCAATTAGCAATTGAGTAAACAGTTGTCAAGCATTTACTATTTCCAAGGCACTCTGGTGGGTACCAGGGAAACAAAGATGAAATAAGTTGTACATCATTCCGGTGTTGTTGTTGTTAAGCTGTCCCAGTTGTGTCTGACTCTTTGTGACCCCATCTGGGGTTTTTACTTGGCAAAGATACTGGCCTGTTTTGCAATTTCCTGCTCTAGCTAATTTTATAGATGAGGAAACTGAGGCAATAACCGTTAAGTGACTTGTCCAAGGTCACACAGCTAGTACGTTTCTGAAGCTGGATTTGAGGAGAATGAGAATTTTCATTCAGGAGGATGAGTCTTCCTGACTCTAGGCCGGGCACTCTATTCATTGTGCCATCTAGCTGCCCCATTATTCCCCTCGAGAGCTTAAAATCTATTAGTCAAGTGGTCCTGTCTTAGATGATTCTCTAGACTCTAATGAATCTAACCCATTGCTTACCTTTCTTTGTCATACCTGCTAGTCCACTCCTTCAAGATGAACTTCTAGTCTTAGTCCATTCAGGCCCTTCTGCCCTGCCACTGTCTGTGCCTCAGTGGGCTGTACCAAATCTTCTATCCCTAAGTCAAATTCAAAGGGGAGGTCTAGATCAGCAGTAACTGATATGCTTATTACTACCAGTAGCACCCCATTAAGTGCCCAGATTCCCACTGTGCTCTGCTATGAGAAGGTCTGAAGGGAGCTCAGAGGGGGCTAGGCCCACTATTGAGACGAACAGCTCCTCCCATAATCCGGAGCCCAAGGAGGATCCTGGAAAAGGAGGAGGGAGGGACATGCCTGCAGTACATGAGGGAGATTTTCAGATGTGCCCTTTGGGACCCCTTCCAACCTTAAAGGTGAAGCCAGGGTGCCAGCCGTAGAATGAATGCATCCCCACAGGGAGGCCTGAATATCATAACACCAGACTCTGGGCTCTTTCAAGTGCTGAAAATTTGGGCCAGAACTTTGAGTCCAATGCTGAATTTCACAGAGGTGGAGCCCTGCTCCTATTTGGCTGAGGATGAACCAGGTCTTTCTTCTCTGGGCACATTGTTTCTGACCTGTCCTAAACTGGAACCTGCAAAAGAAATCTCTGGAGACTGTCCTTTCAGGATTGACAGACAGATCCTTTCAGACCAAAGCAGCTCAGATCAGTTTGTAAGAGCTTCAATGAACAATCCAAACCTTTTGAGCTTCCCCCCCATCTCTGGGAGTAGGTAGCACTGAATGTCATCAGAAACTTGTTAACATTTGAAACAACTGTTCTGTCCTTTGAAAAAACCACTGAGTGGCTCTCGAAAGGCATCTCTGGTTCTGGCTGGCAACTTGACTGCTAATAATAACAGGGAAGGTGATTTTTCATCTCCATCATTCTTGCAAATTAACCCTCGGCACACTCTTGGGAAGGGTACAATGAACTAGTTCCGGCCTCCTGGGCTGCCATCCCAGCTCAACAAGGGGCCAGCAAGGTGGATAGGATGCAGAGCCTAGAGTCAGGAAGACTTGAGTTCAAACCTGGCCTCAGACAGCCACTAATTGTGGGAGCCTGGGCAAGTCACTTAACCTCTGCCTGCCGGCTTCCGTTTCCTCATCTGTAAAATGGACGTAATAGTAGCACTTATCTCTCAGGGTTGTTGTGAGGATCAAATGAGATAATATTTGTACAGTGTTCAACACAGTAGATGGCACATAATAAACACTATCTAAATGTCATCGTCCTAAGCCTCCCATGGTTCACAAGATATATGAGATAATTAGCTAGGATCCAGGAATTCTGGATTTCTCTTCCCTATTCCGCTGTTGTCACTGTATGATCTTGGGCAAGTCAATTAAACTTTCTAAGTCTGTAAATTAGGGTTCCACAGCTATTAAGTGTCTGAGGCTGGTTTTGAACTCAGGACAATGAGTCTTCCTGACTTCAGGCCCTACACTCTATCTACTGAGCCAGCTAGCATCCCCTCATTCTCTGTACCTGTCATTTAAGATGCAAATAAAGTCCCAAGGTGAATGATAATTATACCTTTTGTATTGTTTTGTCTTTTTTCTAACCATTTACTACAATTTCTCCTTGGCCCCTACATTTTAAAACTTCATTTTAGTACTTTATCACTATCACTGGCATTTATCTAGTGCTTTAAAGTTAGCAAAGCATCCTGATCCTCACAACAGCCCATTCTAGATGAGTAGAACACATGTGTGATTCTGCCCATTTTGCAGATGAAGCCTCTGTGACTTGTCTCTAGTAACACAGCTTCTAAGTGCCAGGGGCAGGATCAGGGCCAGGTATTTCCTGATTTCAAGTCCAGCACCCATTGCTGGACTTGCTCTATGGTAATTTATGTTTTTCTCTCATTGTTTTATGCATGTAAATCATGGCTCATAATCAGGAGGATAATCTCTTAGAAGATAGAAATATTGTCTTCTGTATTTCCCAGTCTGCCCAATAGTGGTAAGCGGCAGATTCTTAGAGCAAGCAGTTTATCAATTTCTCTCAGACATATAAGTCCCAAATACTATCAAATTTCTTCTCTATATTTTCTCTGCTTGTATTTTCTCTGATGGTCAGGGTGCTGACCCTTCCCCTGAACTAGTGAATGTAATTAAAAATAGGATTGTTAACTGCTTTTTGAGCAGTCTTTCCTAGAAAAACAGATCAAAGAAGCTGTGCTAGCAGGCAATCCTGGGTATGCTAGGGTGCTTGCTACTATATCCTCAAAGAGCTTGCACTCTGGTTAGGAAAGTTATGATGTACATACTTGCAGAGAGAACTGATGATGGAAATCAAGAGGGAAAATATGCCCTAGACTGTACAGGATAGGTTTTTGGGGAGGTAGGGGAAAAAAATGGAGAAAAGTAGTTGAAAGTCATCATGGTTGTCATGTATTTTGGATTAAACTCTCTTGTTTTCATCACCTACTGTGTATGAAGAGGCAGCCAACATCCACTGAAATAGATTCATAGGTCATTTTAGCTAGAAGCCATTGATCCTCAAATGCTATATGTTCATACTACAAATAATAAGACTGAGGCCTATAGAAAATCAGTGACCTGTTTGGGGTTTGGGAAGAGCCTGGATTAGAAACTACTCTTCTGACTCCTTATTTAGGACTCTTTCTATGATATACTTTTGACCACCAAACCATGGGTTTGGAGTAAGGGTAGCAGTGAGTCAGCAGCAACGGGAAAGGGAAGGAAGGACAAGGTAGCAGACAGTAATCCATAACCTTTAGAGATGGCACATGCTGCTGTCAGTCCTTTTGTTTTCTTCCTTCTCACTTCCGCATCACTAGGTTCAACCATACCCCTGGCACTCTAGCCAATATTCCCATCTTCTCTCCATGGGAACCTAGGATTGTTACTCTGGAGCCACACTGGGCTGGGCCGGGTGAGTTTTTGCTTTCTCTTGTCTAGAACCAGGCCTCTTCCTCACTTCCCAGTGACATCTCCAAGCCATGCCAGTAGTGCTACGCTCCCCTTCTTGCTGGTTCCCCTTGCTTCCCCTATTAGAATATAAGCTCCTTGAGGTAGGGACTGCTTTATTTCTTTACATTTGTATCCCTAGCATTTAATATACTCCCAGGCACATAGTAGATGGTTAATTGAATGCCCTCTCTCATCATTGTATGATATGCTGTTATTTCCTATCAGTCCTACTAACTCCCTGGCCTCGACCACCATACTGTTCCTTAGGTCTTAAAATGCCTTTATGTCTGATCTGCTGTGCGGCAGTATCTCTCTGGGGTCTTACTGCCTTCTTGACTCTTTTACTGCTGAGCCTTCAATTCCTTTAACTCTGCTAGTAGAGGTATGTTTGCCTTGCTGGCTGTTCATTTGTTATGTTGCCAGAAATTGCCATTGCTGGTCTCTATGGTCCCATTTCCCTGGTCTACATTCTGTTGCCTACATCCTCTGATTCCCCATGGTCAGCAAATACCTAGCTCTGAACCAAAGAGCCAACTTGGAAGTTTAGATTTGTTCTAAGTTAGACCTGGGATCCAATCTGAATATGAAGCACCAAGGGAACCGTGCTTTTGTATATTCCTTAGAAGAAGAGAATCAATCTTCGATTTTTCCATGTCTCCGTTAGTGTCCCTTAAAGCACTTTGCTATTGTGTCGACTGTCAGTCAATGTTGCAGGCCAAGTCGTATCTTTCTGGTTAACTAACCCTGAAACCACCAAATCTTATCATTTGTCCCATCTGTACTCTTCCACATCTCCCTCTGCTGCTTACCTCTCTGGGAAATTGAGGCATAGACCTGCTCGTCTTCAGAGCATTTCCCATCCAGACTGGCAGGAAATATACTTGTATTCCCCACTTCTATTATTGATCTTTTTTCTAGATTATTTTTGGGTGCATAGTTTTTTCTGAGGACCCTTTCCATAAAGAAATCATCCTGGCTACTAAAACCATTTCTCTTTTGGGGCAGTGAGAACTCAGGCTGTTTGGCAACCTCACCTCAGAATTCTATGAGAATTAGAACGATCACATGACTACTAACATCAATAGATATCATTGATACTGTGTACATAAAAGGCTTGAAAGAGACTCTTAGTGTACCTTTCCAAGTCATGGCTCTTGCTTCAACTTCCCCATATCCATATCAACCCCGCTCACCATGGTATCTCACCCGTATCAACCCCACTGACCATCATATCTCACCTCTGCTCCTTACTGCTTTTGTGACCTTGGGTAAGTCACTTAACTTCTGTGGGCCTCAGTTTTCTAATTTGTAAAATAACAGGATTGGCCCTGATTACCTCTAAGATGACTTCCAATCTATGGCCCTGTGATCATAATAAATTTCTGTTAGCCAGTGGTTTTAATTAATAAATAGATAAATCCTCTAGAAATGGTGTGTAAAACAATAGTTTGTGTATTAAATCTGCTCTGCCATTGGTTTGTATTATGTAATGTATGATCAGTGGAAGGAATGCTAGATTTAGCTACATGTAGTCAGGGGAACTGTTTAAATCTTGGCCCAACCACTAAGTAACTACCAGTACAATCCTTGGATAAGTCACTTCATCTCTTTAAAAATTAGATTCCTCATCTGAATTATGAAGTGGTTAGATAATCCTATGTGGTGACTGGATAACCCTAAGGTGTTTTCCAGCATTATATTCATGATCCTATATGTTATTTTTTTATTAATTAATTGATTAATTGACTTTTAGTTTTCAACATTCACTTCCATAAGATGTTGAGTTTTAAATTTTCTTCCCCTCCCCAAGATGGCATGCAATGTGAAATAGGCTCTGTTTATGCATTCATATTAAACATATTTTCACATTAGTCATGATGTAAAGAAGAATTAGAAGTAATGGGAAGAACCACAAGTAAGAAGAAACAAAACGAAACAATAAAAGAAAAGGAGGACAAATAGTATGCTTCGATCTGCATGCAGACTCCAAAGATCTTTCTCTTCATATGGATAGCTTTTTCCATCATGAGTCTTTTGGAGTTATCTTAGATCCTTGCATTGCTGAAAAGAGCTAAGTCTATCAAAGTCAGTCATAACACACTGTGGTTGTTACTGTTTACAATGTTCTCCTGCTTTTGCTTATTTCACTCTGCATCAGTTCATAGAAATCTTTCCAGGTTTTTCTGAGGTACATTTGCTCATCATTTCTTATAACTCGATGGTATTCCATTACATTTATATACCACAACTTGTTTAGCCATTCCCCAATTGATGGACATCCCCTCAATTTCCAATTCTTTGTCACCCCAAAAGAGCTGCTACAAATATTTTTATACATGTGGATCCTTTTCCCATTTTTATTATCTCTTTGGAATACAGACCTAGAAGTGGTATTACTGGGTCAAAGGGTATACACAGTTTTATAGCCCTTTGGGCATAATTTTAATTGCTCTCCAGAATGGTTGGATCACAACTCCACCAGCAATGCATTAGTTTTCCAATTTTCCCACATCTTCTCTAGCATTTATCATTTTCCTATTTTGTCATGTTAGCCAATCTGATAGGTGTGATGTGATACCTCAGAGTTGTTTTGATTTGCATGTCTCTAATCAATAGTGATTTAGAGCATTTTTTTTCATATGACTATAGCTAGCTTTAATTTCTTCATCTGAAAACTGTTCATATCCTTTGACCATTTTTCAGTTGGGGAATGACATGTATTCTTATAAATTTGACTCAGTTCTATATATATTTGAGAAATGAGACCTTTATCAGAGACACATTGTAAAAATTCTTTCCCATTTGTCTGCTTCCCTCCTAATCTTATTTCATTGACTTTATTTGTGTGATCCTATGTGTTCTTAAACATATAATCTTTCAATGAATTGAGTGGAATACTTTTGACAAAGAAATAAAGCACAATTAAAAAGAATGATAACCCATTTGCGATGGCTTTTTACGTCTTAGAACCCTATGAGAACCATAGTGCAAATATCATTATTTTCATTTTATTGACAGGAATACTGCCTCACAGTAGGGGAGTGATTTACTCATGGTCACACCAACCAGTGTCAGAGTCAGGAGTGAAACTCAGATTTCCTGATTCTAAGCCCAGAAGCCTTTCCATTCCTATCTCTATAGGATACATGTCCAGACACTTGGAATTTTGGGGATTGTAGTCCACAATAATTGTCATTCTCCTCAGCTACTGGGGGCTATATAGCATTTCTGAAATAAATAAGACCTCCCACTCCTATGTATATGTCTGTAATAGGACCCAGGGCAGTTGGAGGATAAGGTAGTATAACAATGTTACAATTCTGGGAGCTGGAAAGTACTATACAAATGTAATTTGTACACCATTATTATGATGATTATTATTCATCTTGGGCTTCACTAAAATGCAGCTATGTCAATATGTAGTAACACTATATGCCTATGTTATATAGAAGAATAATCCACTTACCTGGCATCACCAAGGAATGATATGTTATACAAGGTTTCTAAATAATTGAAACTTAGTCTTTAAGGGTGTAGACTTCTTTTTATTTTTTGCAAACTTTACTTTTGATGGTAATTATTTTTAGCACATATTGCACACTTCATCTCTTTTTTATTCCAAATTTTGTCAAAAATATACTTAAAATGCATGAAGCTTATCAGGAAAACTTCCTGATTCAGCTGCTTTTAATTGCTAACCTGAGTAAAGCCTTTGTGTGTCTTCCACTTGCACTTTCTGGAATGTTTGGAAGATAGGTGAAATCCTTAAGACTCACACCTAGCCTCCTTGCTTATGATAGTGCTGAATCCTTAGGCACCCACTTCCCCAATTTTCTGTTAAAAATCTTACCTTTTATTTCCTACTGCCCACTGTTTTAATCAAGCCCCAGTAGATTGCTGGAACTACAGATAAAGACCTGCATATACTTCATTAAGATAGAGCCAAGCCCTCAGGAATCCACTGCCAAGATAAGATTCTCCATTGCTTTGGGATGTTTTCTTAGTGGAGAGAATGGGGGAAGGACCATGAAGAAGGAAGAACTTGATTATCTGAAAAAGGTAATTGAGGCTAGAATGATATAATCTAAATCGTGTGTGTGTGTGTGTGTGTGTGTGTGTGTGTACATGTGTGTAAGTGTAAAGGGATTGGGATTGTCCTACTAAACTTGGGCGGGGGGGAACAGACCTCTTTTGGAGCACCCCTATCCTTTCCAAGTCTCAATATACTAGGCTTCTACTGTAGAATCAAGCACATGCTCATATACGGATTAACCTCCAAATCCTCTAGACTTTCTTTCTTGGGCCTCAGAATTTGACCATCTCCAGGCCTTTGTTACTTGAAGGGAACAAGTTCACTTTCCTGCCTTAGGAAATAGATGCCAGTGGACATAACCTAGACTTCAAAGATCTTGCTGTAGCTCAGGTTTGTTATCCCAGACATTGGGAAGTCACTCTGTAGAATTGCAGCTGTAGACATGGACGGTTTAGGTCCTAAACCTTTTATTAAGGGGATCTGTTCTGTGAAGATGGGATTCAGTCAAAGGGCTGCACTTGAGGCCTCAAGGCCATAGGTTCTCTACCCCTGGGCTAGGAGATTGGTCTGAAAGTCTCCTGCACCCATTAGTCCTTTTTCTGGACTAAATTCTCAATCTCAGTTTGTTTTATCATGTGATTTCCTCCTAGAGTTGAGAGGAAAGAAAAAATTCCCTTTATTCCAGGTTCCAGTTAGTTGGCTCTGTATAGAGTTTATTTTTTACTGTATAGAGTTTATTTATAACAAATTATAGAGAGCTCTTGAGATGTTACATTTCACCCAGCTAGAGAACACATGATGCCTGTGGAAAGGAGGCTATATCCTTTCTTCATTCTGCTCTGAAATATTGGTTCATGATGCAGCACCATAGGGAACCATCCTTAAGGCCTGTGGTTACCTGCAGCTTCTCTCAGTATTCATGAATAAAGGCAGCACACAGATCTTTACCTTTCAGTTGCCTCCCTCCCCAGACCCACTGGCCCAGGTGTGAATTATCCTGAAAAAAAGGGAGGGGCTGAGGGACATTATGTGGTCTGACATTGTCTGGTATTAGATTCAGATGGATAGTGGCTGAGCTGGATCTTTCTTAGTTTTGCAAGGTCTGTGCTACGTGCAAGGAGTGCAAGAAGAAGCAGGAAAGGTAGATAGGAGGACCAAGATTCAGTCAGTCATTGGTTATAATGCAAGCAAATTGCATGCCTTGGGAAAGCCAGTCTTCTCTTTGTATTTCGTTCCATGAAGCCCAGTGCTGGTGTCTTTGGAAGAACCGGCATCTAATGGAATAATAATAGAAATAGTGGTAATCATAGTAATCATAACAATAATATCTGGGATTTATAGTGTGCTTTGAGGTTTGGTAAATATGGTTGTTCAGCAGTTTCAGTCAAGTCTACCCTTCATGACCCCATTTGGGCTTTTCTTGACAAAGATCCTGGACTGCTTTGCCATTTCCTTCTCCAGCTCATTTTACAGGTGAAGAAGCTGAGGCAAACAGGGCTAAATAATTTGCCCAGGGTCACCCAGCTAGTGAGTATCTGAGATCAGGTTTGAACTGAGGAAGATCAGTCTTCCTGACTTCAGGCACAGGGTTCTATCCACTGTACCAACTAGCTGCCCATAAAAGTTTGGAAAGCATTTCATATATAAGAACCTAACTGGAGAGAATAAAAGGTAGCATATATGGAGCAATCTTCCTCGCAGGAAGGGAAGGAAGGTGTCACAAAAATGCGCATTTAATAAAAGTTCTTACAATCTCTCTCTCTCTCTCTCTCTCTCTCTCTCTCTCTCTCTCTCTCTCTCTCTCTCTCTCTCTCTCTCTTTCTCCCTCCCTCTACTCTATCTCTTCCTTTCTCTCTCTTTTCCTCTCTCTTCCTCCCTCCCCCTCCTTTCTCTCCTCCTCCCTCCCTCCCCTCTCTTCTTTCCATCTTCTCTCTCCTTTTCTCCCCCAATATATGTATATGTGATACATATGTATGTATGCATGTATACACACACACACACACACACATATATACCTTCTTTCTGCATTGAACTGTGTTCAAATCCTGGTTCTTACACTTACTTGTGTGTGTCACCATGAACAAGTCACTCCACTTTTAGCCTCAGCTTTCTACTGTAAAAACAAAAGAAGTAATGGTACTTCAACTACCTACCTCCCAGAATGGTTATGAGAAAAGCCTAGTGTAGATCTTGAAGCTCTTTACAAGTAGGAGATGATTGTTGGTTGACTCCCACTTTGTTGTTGTTGTTGTTGTTGTGGCCTCTGTAAATCAAGATGCTGCCATTTCCCTCCTGCTCTCTGTCCACATTTTGCATCTGTAGCCCATTTTATTTTTTTTCCTTTGGACTTCACAAATAACTAGGGCTTTAAAAATCATTTGGAATTGATCGTGGCACGATTGGGATTAGGATTCAGATCCCGACTCTGGCTTTGCCTGGACATTTTTTCAAGGGCAAAGACAGCATCTCTTGTCATTGATCCTGCAGAGCATTTTAAACAGAAGTGACATTTACTGGGACTTCTGCTAAGGATTTATTAGTGCAATATATTTTTAGCAAGAAGGGCTACTTCAACAAACACCTAAACATAAGCCTGAACCCAGCAATATTCATCTGCTCACTAGTTATCTCTGTGATAGTATGGATTTAATAAACTTTTAGTAAAGATGTTATTCCCCCTTTAAAAAAATGATAGCAGCATGGGGTAGTAGAAGGAAGACCATGCTGGAAGTTATGAGGCCTGGATCGCGTCTCTGCTTGTGTCATTCATGAGCTTTGTGTCCTTGTAATAGTCGCTTAACCTTGACCAAATCTCTCAGTGGAAAGCAACCTCTGAGGCCACAGAAACTTAATCTGAATAAAGACCTCTCTCTACAGCATGCCTGACCAGTAGGTATCATCTGTCTTTTGCTGGACAAGTGAGGGGGAACTCAGTGTCTCCTGAGGGAGCTCATCTCGCTTCTGGATATCTCTAATCATTAGGACCCTTGTACTTACATTCATCACTTTGCAGCCCCCACCCATTGCCACTGGTTCTGCCCTTCGGAGTCAAGCAGAACAAATATGAGCTATCATTTCCTTGACATCGTCCTTGAAGGCTCACCCCTACCCTCACAAGTCACATCTTTTCAAGGCTAACCATGGTCACGTTCTTAGTCATCACGCTGAGATTTTCTACACTGTTCCTTTTTATTAACAGAAATCTTTTCCCCCTACCTCTCTCCACACTATTAGAAAAGAAAAAAGAAAAAGAAAATCACTGTTACAAATATGCATCCTTAGGCAAAAGAAAATCCCTCCTTGGCTGTGTCCGGAGAATATGCCTCATTTTGCAATATGAATCCATCAGTTCTTCCATGAGTTGGATAGCATGTTTCATCATTAGTTTTGTGGAATCATGGGTAGTCATTGTTGTCATGAATGGATAGAGTTCTTATAGCTTTCAAATTAGTTTGTTTATTTGTTTTACCGCTTTGTTATTGTACAAATTGTTTTCCTGGTTCTGTTAATTTCATTCTTCATCAATTTACTTCATTTTCCTATTTATTTTTCTTTTTATTAATATATTTTGTTTTAATATTGTGTTCATTTCCGAACATAGCCCTTTCTCTTGCTCTGCTCAGAGAATCATTCCATGGAGCAAAGAATAAAGGTGTAAGGGGTGGGGAGAAAAGGAGTTCAACAGAACTGACCAACACATCAGTGGTGTCTGACAGCACACAAAATGTGTGGCACCTGGGGTCCCTCTGGGAAGAAGAGAAAACGACTGCATTTCCTTCTGTCTGCTCGAGGGCCAAGCTTGAGGAGAATCTTTTTCTTTGAAAAAAAATGTTTTATTGATGTGTCGTTTTTATGTTACAGATATTTACAGATTACTCTAACTTCATGATAGATCTCTTGTAACAAAGCAAACAATTAAATAAAACTAATAAAACAGTGACTTCCTTTGTGTGGTGCCCCTCTCCTCCAACTGTCTATTTTTAAAAAATCTATTTGCATTCCCGCCTATCCCATTGGAAAAAAAAGAAAAGTTTCTTAGAACAAGCTTACATAGTCAACCAAAAGAGATTTCTTCAATGCCACACACACACACACACACACACACACCATTCTGCACCCTAAGTCTATCAGCCCTCTGCAATGGATATCGTGTTTCATCATCTGTCCTCTTGAAGATAAACAATCAATATTTTTCCAGTTACTTAGGTTTATGGTTAGGATGAGCCGATACAAGGTGTCTCAAAAGTCTTATTGCAATTTAACCTTTAATAACCTCAAAATAAATATTACAAACTTACAAAATCATTTGAAAGTTTAGTTATTGAAGTATGTTCTAGGGTTATTTTTGTTTTATGAATTTTTCATGACAGGAAATTCTATCATTTTACTTTATGTGTGTGATACTTTCTTAGATTTATAGATGAGTATAGAAGGTCTGCTTGCTTAGCTAGTTAGAACACCTGATGTATTGCCATTAGACTTTTTTGTGGGATCCCATCATAACTGCCATAGCTGTCATGTATACATCAAAACCCAATTCTTTGGATGATCTTGAGGCTCGGATTACATGTACAATCCTTTAAGCCACTGATGGGCAGCTGATAAAAGTTTTTATGAAGTTCCAAAATCAGTTGGGGAATTAGATAGAATGAAAAGGTGGGTGTGTTGAATTTTAATAAGAAATACATCAATAGTTTAAAATGTAAATATTTAACCTTTCAAATGATACTTTTGTAAATTTATAGCTTTTATATTTCTGATTTTATTAAAGCTCAAAACTACACTAAGCCTTTTGGGATACTCTGTAAAATAAAATGAACAATATTGCCAAAAATGATTTATTTATTCCATGCTACTCAGAAAGATTGATTTATGGAACCAGAAAAAATATGACAAAACTCATGTGGAGGAAAACAGAAGTCAATAATCTCAAAATAAATAATGAAAAGTAATGGGAATGAAGTGGGCCTAGAGGAGCCAAATCAGCGTGATTGTTAAGACAGTTTTATGCTGGTTAAAAATAAATGGACTGATTATTGGAATAGTATCTAATATTCTAGCATTTAATAAACACAAAAATCTCTGCTACTGGGGTAAGGATTCACTATTTTACAAAAACTCCTGGGAAAATTGGGTAGTATTTACGGAAGAAATTAGATTTAGACCTACACCTCACACCTTACATAAAGATAAGCTCCAAATGTGTCTGTATCCTAGGTATAAAAGGTTACATCATAAAGAAATTCGAGAAACATGAAAAAAATTACCTATCACATCTTTGCATAGAAGAAAAATTCATGGCCAGACAAGGAATTATATACTGTGAAAGAGATACATTTGATTAAATTAAATGAAAATCTCTCATTTCATTATTAACCATTTTATCAATATTAAAATCTTTTAATCTTTATCATTTTTTGCATGTTTTCAAGGTTGTTCATTTTTTTGTATTGATGTTATAATCTAAATTGTTCTGGGTTTGCTCACTTCACTGTACATCAGTTCATGCACATCTTTTCATGTTGATTCGAAATCATCTATTCATATAACACAATTTATTCAGCCATTCCTCAATTGATGGGTCTCCTCTTTGTTTTCAGTTTTTACAACCCCCAAAAGGGCTGCACTAAAGATTTTTGTACATATAAGACCTTTTCTTCTTTCTTTGATCTCGTTTGGGTATAGGTCTGGCAGTGGTATAGCTGGATCAAAGAGCATGTACTATTTAGTAATTTTAATATATAATTCTAGTTTGCTTTCCAGAATAGTTAACCCATTTACAATTCTGGCAATAGTATATCAATATATCTGTTTTCCAACAGCATTTGTTATTTTCTCTTTTTTTGGTCATCTTTATCAATCTCATGAGTGTGAGGAAGAATTCCAGAATTTTTTAAATTTGCATTTCTCTAATTATTAAGAATTTAGAGCATTTTGTAAATTTGACTATAGATACCCTGGGTTTCTCTCCTTGAAAATGGCCTATTTAGATCATTAAACCATTTACCAATTGGATAATGGCTTTCATTTTTATAAATATGAATCACTTGCTTAGGTATCTTGTGCGTGAGGCATTTATCAGAGAGCTTTGCTGCAGAGATTTCTTTCCCCCACTTAATTATTTACTTTTACAATGTTTCCTTTTCCTACGACTGATCACACATTGCCAAACCCCAGCTCTGGACTGCTACTGTCTTGATTTTATTTATGTTTTGCTTAACAGGACTAGAGGAAATCATGTGACCTCTGACTAAGCCCACTAAAAAGTTACGCTAGCTAATCTCAAGCTGACCTTCACTATAACTAGGCAATCCTATTCCTTTGTCTTAATTTTTTCCCTACACTACTCACAATATGTTTTCTTTTTCTCCTTTCTTCGAGTGTTCTCACTCTTCTCCTTTTCTTCCCTCCCTTCTCTTTGATGAGGACCTGTGTTCACATTTCACTAAAAAAGTTGAGGCCATTCACTTAGAACTCCCTCTTTTACCCCTTCCTTATTTCCCATCACTCTGTCATCTTCCCCACCTCTTCTTCCACTTTCAGTCTCTGATGAGTAGGTGCCCTTTTTCTTTGCCTAGGACAACTATTCTTCACACACCCTTAATCTCTTTCCTCTTGTCTTCCCTAGTAGATTGGCTCTTCCATCAAACTCACTCCTTCTCTAATCTTTACTTTCTTCGCATTAGCTGGCATATTCCCTGCTGCCTACCTGTATGCCAAAATCCCTTCTCCCTCTTAAAAAATCCTCACTAGATCATAACAGGTACGATCCAAAGTTACCATTGGTCTTTTAATTGACAAATCTAGTGGCCTCTGCTTTATCCCCATCCTTCCTGACCTATCTGAAGCCTTTGATGCTGTTGAGTGTATTCATCTTATTTACTCTTTCCTCTCTCAGTTTTTATGACTCTGCTCTCTCTTGCTTCTTTGAGATGGCTCTTTTTTGTCTCTTTTGCTGAATCTTTATCTCTTTCCTACCTACTAGTATTGTCTCCCAGGGCTCTGTCCTGGGCGTTATCTTTAAGCTCTCTTTCCTTACTTGGTGATCTAGTCAGTTCCCATGGATTCAGTTATCATCTGTACGCAGAAGATTCCCAGATCTATTTATCCAGACCTAATCTCTCTCCTGAACTCTAGTCTTACATCACTAATGGCCTGTTAGTCATTTAAAACTGATGCCCCATAGATATCTCAACTGTAACATTTTCCACCACAGACATCTTCTTTCTTTTTGTTTTCTTTCTAAATCCTTCCCTCGTTTTACTATGTAAGATACCACCATCCTTGAATATCAAAAAGGTTTATAACCTAGGTGTCATCTTTGACTTCTTTCTCTTGCTCAGTCATTCCCCAAGTCCTGAATATTTTCCTCTATGGCATCTGTTACATATCTCCCATTAATTACCCTACTGCAGGCTCTGATCACTTCTCACCTAGACTATTACAATAGCATTCTAAATGTGCTCCTTGCTTTGACTCTTGCCCCCCACCCAAATCTAGTCTTGACAAAGCTGCCAAAGTCTTCTTAAAACATAGGTCTGATCATTGTCTTTCCCTCCCCAATGAACTCTAGTGGTTCCGTGTTCCCTTCTGGATCAAATATGAAGTTGTTTGGCATTTAAAACTCATTACCACCAGACTTCTTGGCTTTCTAGCTGTACCTTATTGTACCTTATTGCAGGCATACTGGTCTACTTGCTATTCCTTGTGCACAACATTTTATTTCTTATCTCAGTATCTTTGCATTGACTATTCCCCTTGCCTGGAAAGTTCTCCCTCCTAACCACTGACTCTTAGAATCTCTGACTTTAAGACTCAGTTCAAGTGCCCGCCAGGAGAGTAAAGGGAAAGGGAATAATTATGTACCAGGCATTGTGCTAAGCCCTTTACATAGATTAGCTCATTTCATCCTCAGAAGAAGTCTGAGAGGTACATGCTGCTATTATTCCTATTTTATCATTGAGGAAACTGAGGCAAGCAGAGGTTAAGTGACTTGTCCAATATATTGCTAGTAAGTGCCTAAGGGTATGTTTGAACTTGTCTTCTTAATTTCAGGCCCAGTTCTCTATCCACTGAGCCCCCTTACTATCCACCAAATACTCGATAATCTGTAAATACAGTTACTATACATTCTAGGTTTTCTGGTACATTTTCTATTTCAAGAAAAGGAAAAAAATGAATTAACCTTACAAAAGAAGTATCATTTTTGCAGGCCCAGTCTATTGCTGCCTTCTGTACGTTATCAAGAATAGCTGAACCATCAATTGAAAACCATACTAGACCACAAAATTTTTGTTTACTCATAATTTTTCCTTAAAGATATTAGGATATTGACCTAGATGGGTCCATTAGGTGGCACAGTGGATAAAAACAGTAGCTTTGGAGTCAGAAAGACCCAATTCCAAGTCTTGCTTCAAATACTTGCTAGTTGTGTGACCCTGGGCCAGTCACTTGACCTCTGTCATCCTCATTTTCCTCATCTTTACAATGGGGATAATCATAGCACCTACCTCATAGGGTTGTTGTGAGATCACATGTGATCATACATATACAGCCCTTTGTCAACCTTTAAGCTTTATGTAAAGTTAGCTATTTATCATTTTACATATGAGGCATCTGAGGTCCTTGTGTTGAAGTTACAACCCCAATCATAGGGCCGGAATGTTCATTGAATGAATCAGTGAGTAAATACCTGAGCTCATATTAAATATAGTGTTCTCTAGTTGTAGATTATAGCCTGTGCTAGGGTGGATCTACTCTTTCTAATTCTTCTAACCACTTAGAGGTTCACTAGATCCATAACATAAAGACAGAATTTCTGACCTTTGGATTGATTTTCCAAAAGAACCCAGTTTTCAGACACATGCTTATAATACACATTTCCACAAAGGAGTGGTTGAGTAAATGAACGAATAAATGAAAACAACAACTAACATTTATGTAGTGCTTGTTATGTGCTAGGCACTGGGCTACATGCTTTGTAATTATTATCTCATTTGATCCTCATAACGACCCTGGGAGGCAGGTGCTATTATTGATTAAGATTATATTATAATAGTATACATATTATAGATGAGGAAACCAAGATGAAGAGAGGTTAAGTGACTTGCCCAGGGACCCACAGCTAGTAAGTGACTTGGACTGTATTTGAATTTAGGTCTTACTGATTCCAAGCCCAGAGCCTTATCCAATGCACCACCTAGCTGCCTCAAAATACATTAGTAAGTGCTTACTGGGGCAGTTAGGTGGTGTAGTGGATAGGGTGCCAGGCCTGGAGTCAGGAGGACCTGAGTTCAAATGTGCCCTCAGACACTTACTAGTTGTATGACCCTGAGCAAATCACTTAATAGTGTTTGCCTCAGTTTCCTTATATGCGAAATGAGCTGGAGAAGGAAATGGTAAACCACTCCAGTATCTTTGTCAAGAAAACCCCAAATGGAGTCATGAAGACATGACTGAAATGACTCGACGATAAGAAATGTTTGCTATGTGCAGAACACTGTACTAAGCACTGGGGATACAGATCGAAAATGAAGACAGTCTCTGCTTGTAAGGAGATCACATTCTAATGGAGATACAGATATATGAGGCTTCAGATTCCGGTTGGATATTAAGATCCCTATCAATTTCTGATCTTGAACCATTTGACAGTGTCAAGGACTTTGGTATACAGTAGAGATGTCAGACTCCTTGCTGCCCTGCAAAATTCTGAGTGCAGCAAATATCAGATTAAAATGGAGTTTGGAAATGTTTAGCAAAATGAATAAAAATGCAATACCACCCAGATAATGTTAATTTGTAGTTTTCTAAGTCAATATGTGACCAGCAGAGGTTTATTTCTGTTTGAGTTTGATACCACTGGGGTAGAAGACTTCCATGCTTTCTCTCCTTACCCTTCCTGGACCTTCAGTAGCTATGACTGTGGAGGAGGTGGCAACTTCAGCACTTGGAGAAGTATTTACCAGGTCATATCTGCATAGGAGTTGGTTGACGGGATAAACCTGCTAAGGGTTGAGCTAGAAGGAGGATCAGTGATCTTAAGGGCACTGCCATTTCCACAGTTCTGATTTTAGGGTTCTGGACTATCTCCATTGTGCTTTGAAGTTTGGTGTTGGTTGAAGTGGTGGCAATGGTTTCATTCATCTCTTGGTAAGAACCTTAGCAATAAGAACATGCAGAGATATTGCTGAAATCATGCAAACATTTATTGCTAGAATACCTTCCCCATTTTCTCTTGTGAGGTGATTTACTTATGGTGACATCTGGTGACAGATTGTAGAATTGCAACCATCATACCTACAATAAACAAATGGAGATCGTGTGTTCTTAGTACCAAACGTTTATAGGTTTAGAGCTGGTGTGGACCTCATACATAGTCTAACTGCCATACTGATGAGGGAACAGAGGCCTAGAAAGGTTAAATGATTTACTAAGGTCACACAAGCAATAAATGGAAGAGCTGGGATTCAAATCCAGGTCCTTTGACTTAATAATAACAGCAGTATTAATAATAATTGCTTTTTAATCATGTCTGACTCTTCATTACCTCCATTTGGGTTTTTTTTGGCATAGATACTGAAGTGCTTTGCTGTTTCCTTCTCCAGCTCATTTTACAGATGAGGAAACTAAGACAAACCGGGTTAAGTGACTTGCTCAGGGTCACACGGCTAGTACATATCTGAGGCCACATTTGAGCTCAGGAAGATGAGTCCTCCTCACTCCAGGCCAGGAACTCTATCCATTGTGCTACCTATCTGCCCTGTAAATAGCTAGGTTTTATAGTGTTTTATGACTAGTAAAGCACTTGACCTATGTTACTTCACTTGGTCTTCGTAATAACCCTGTGAGTTAGTTGCTTTTGTTATCCTCATTTTACAGGTGAGTAAACTGAGGCTGAGAGAGGTTAAGATATTTGATCAGTGTCATACACTAGTAAAGATCTGAAGCTTGACTCAAACCCATGTCTTCCTGACTGCCAGCACTGGCTCCATGGCTTCTAAGGGCCTCTCCTGCTCTCAATCTATGATTAATTATCCTGGTATAGAGGTGATCTTGAATAATCCAAGGTAATGCCATTGAAGTGAATGTATTGGCAGGTTCTGTCATGCACCAAGGCTTCAAGTACAATCTTAGTGAAAGACCCAGGAAGTCTAGACAGCGTTATCTCCAGTATTTGGGTACTGAGTATAAATTATCTGGCCATGGCAATGGAGATAAAAACATTTAAATAGCTCTTGGTCCTCCTGTCTCTTGATAGTTTCTTCAATGAAGTTAGAATAGGAAAGGGGAACAGAAGATCTTAATAACCACATATTTTTTAGACAGTCTGTAGTTAATTATAATTTAACAATTGGAAATTTTAAAACAAAATCTTATGATCTTATGAATAGAAAGTTATAGTAGTACTGGAGGACCTGAGGCATATTTGTGCTGATACTTTCACTATGAGGCCAGAAGAGATAAAGAAGTTGCAGCCAAAGGGGTGGATGGTTAACCTCTTCTTGGAGTAGCACTTAAAAGATGGTTTTTTTATGTATCCAAAAGCAAAAAGAAAATTCTTTTTTTGTGGAAAATGGTTATTTTTACTTGTAGTGCTCATATAAACAAAAAGACTACCAGGAGGATAGTTAGAGATTATGCCCCAACATTTTTATGAACAGTGGGGAGGGTAGAGCAACAGCATGATCCTCTAAATTAAATTAAAGTATACCTTAATGACCTCAGTGGAAAAGTGGACATAAAGGATAATGGCAAAAAAGTTTAAAAATACGTTCCCAGATGAAAAAATGAAAAAGATCAAAGGCTTGTAAACTACAACCTATAAATTATGAATGCATTCTTCAAGAAGAGTTTCAGTAGGTATTAGATATAGGGAGCACTGAATGACATTTAAAATGTCAGAATTGCCTATAAATATTATATATATATATAGACATAAATATGGGAATATGGAAAGAAAATGGCTTGTTTCTGGTACACCAATCATGTCTCAATCTTCATACAGTCAGGCTGTTGTTTCCTTGAGGAAAAGATGAAAATAATATCAAATTACAGGAAAGGGTGAAGATGAGAAGAAAATGTAGCATGGAATGAAGACAATTCCACTCTAGGATATTGAACAAATTGTTTTTGCTGGAAAAAACCCCTAAAACAGAAAATTAAAAGAATAAAATAAACCCCAGATATTAATATGGACTACCATACACTCCAAGGCAAATTTAACCTATGCAAATCAATCACTACAATTAAGAGTCCAAAGAACCTATTATCTCTATCAACCTGCAAGTACAGGGCTCAGGATAATTGGAAAGAATCACAGAGAAATGGAATTAACTAGTCATTAATAATTACTGATTCATATGCCAACTTTCTTAAATTTACAAAATCTTTGTAGGAACGATCTATAAATTGAAGGTATTATCTTAAGCAATTAATCCTTATTTAAGTTTCTAATATTTTAAGTAATGAATTATTCATCTTTGAATCCCCAAACCATTTGAATGGTTTTGCTCATGGAGCATTGGAAAAATATCATTAGAAAAAGGATGGGCTATAGTAATACACAAAGACAGGCTATAGAGATTTAACAAGGATATGACCCACATGTTGTTGAAAGTTTCAGACATTTCATACATTGTTGAAAGCCCCATGTAAGAATGAAAGGACACACCTGAAGTGGCATTGCAGGAATTATACCTGGCTGGCTATTTTTCCAGGTGGTTCTCAACTGAGGCTCTTAGGCTGTTCCTCCAGAATCGAGTCTCTCTATTTCTGGAAAAATGCAGTTAGCTTAAGATCCATTGACAAAATTCTCAGAGATGAGTCCCTGCCAATCAAGGGGAGAAAACATTTAAGTGGGCTTCCTACATTGGAAAAAATTAATATGGGAACATCACAAACACAGCAAAAGCAGAATATATATGTGCACATATATGTATGTGCATATATCAAGTAAAAATATGTATGCATGTGTATATATTAAATATTCACAATAGATTTTTTATGAGAATGTGAGAAGGGAACAGGTAGACTTTTTCAAACAATGTTATTCAACAGCACATATCTTTCTATTCACAGAATTGACTCTAGGTAGAAGGTGCAGGAGCCCACTGTGCTGTTTTGATTTTTTAAAAATATTTGATTTAGGGATACAAGGCTGGATTAGCATTAGGGAAACAACATAGTTAATCTATTAAAAGCCAAAAACTTATAAAACCTTATGATTATCTCAATAGATGCAGAAAAAACTTTTTCACAAAGTACAATACTCATTTAAGGTAAAATCTTTAGCAAGCATCATATACAATAAGGATAGATTGAACATTTGGCAGTAAATATGTAAGTGAAACAAGGATGCCCACTCTCCTCCTCATTATTTGATAAAGTTCTGGAAATGCTAGAAACAGCAGTAAGAGACAAGAAAGGAATTAAAGGTATAAAAATAGGAAAAGAGAAGATAAAACTATTCCTGTTTGCTAATCATATGCTGGTGTATCTGGACAAATTCTTGCTAATCAGCAAAGAGAATAATTGAGAAAATTAATAGATTCAGTAGTATTGTAGCTACAAAATAAATCCTCAAAAATCAATAGCACTGCCATATGATAACAACAAAATCCAAGAAGCAGTACTGGAAAGGGAAATTCCATTACAAATATGTAAACTATCTGGGCATCAACCTACCCAAAGGACATAAAAAAACTTGTATAGAAAGAATGCTCCCAGACACAGCTAGGTGTCACAGTGAGTAGAGCACCAGCCCGGGAGTGAGGAGTATCTGAGTTCAAATCTAGGCTCATTCACCTGACACACTTACTAACTGCGTGACCTTGGGCAAGTCACTTAACTCCAATTGCTCTGCCTTCCCTTCTCAAAAAAAGAAAGAATGCTCCCAATCATTAATCGTACATGAAATGTAAATCAAAACAACCCTAAGATTTTACCTCACACTTTGCAAATTCAAAAAGATGACAAAAAATTGGCAATAGTCAAAGTTGGAGGGCTTGTGGAATGCTATGCACACTAATACATTATTGGTGAAGCTGTGAAACATTATAGCTATTTGGGAAATCAATTAAGAATATGTAAATAAAATGACTAAAATGTCCATATTCTGAACCAGAGACTCCACTACTGGGCTTATACCTCAAGGAAGCCATCAAAAAAGAAGAAAGTTCCAATGTACTCCCAAAATATTTAAAGTGGCCCTTTTTGTGATTGCACATAATTAAAAAATAAAGTAGATGTCCATCAATGGAGAATGACTAAACAAAGCATGACACATGAATGTAATGTAATATTGCTGCACTATCAGAAATTATACACATATACATATATGTATATGTACAATGAATACAGAGGAGCATGGAAAGATTTATATAAACTGATACAGAATAAAGAAGCAGAACCAAGAAAAAATATATACAATAACTAAAAATGCAAATGGAAAAAACAATCACATACCAAAAAAATCAACAGAGAATATAACAAAATCATAAAGTTCAAGCATAACTAAGATGAAGAGATATGAGAAGACAATCTTGACCCACCCCATTGTGGCGGTAGAATGTCTACAGGTGTTTTCAGAGATTTTAAATGTATCAATCAGTTGGGCTCAATTTCTTTTCCTCTTTTTTTGTCTTTAAAATTACTACTTGTTGTATGTAACGGTTCTTGTGAAAGGGGAGGAGAGAGAAACTTTGGGAAAATATGATAGTGTAAAATACAGAAGACATCACTGAAAACTTATTTTTAAAAGTGTTTGATTTGATTGAGCTAAAGGTCACCTTAAAGGCTCTCCTTCAACAACATGTCTCTCATGCATACATTAAGATCATACAAGGTTTCCTCCAAAATCCTACAGTGGATATAATTTTGGTGATGCTTTCATTATTATCAAGCATTGTGCCTGTCTAAAGTGTTTCCCTCCTGAAATGGGAAATGTCCAGTGCAGAATACAAATAGAAAAGGGGTTTGTTATGTATGGTGAGGTCTTCTAGTTGCTCCTACTTGTTACTTCTCTACTGCTTCATGTTAAAAAGAAAAGGAAAAGGGATGTCCCTATATTATGAATACTTCTTTGGTTCTTAAACAATGTAGCCCTTCATGCATCCTTAGTAGTCCTAACACATACACTGAAAACAATCTGTCAGACCCTTATAGGCATTGAAGTGGTGGGTAGTCTATTCATTCACCAACAGGCAGCAACTCCTTCTTCCTCCTATGTATTCCAGCTCCTACCACCTCTAATCAGCCTTGGGATTACTGACAATGTATTTCTTCTGGTACCTTCAATCTCCTTGAGATTCTCTAATTGTAGTGTGAATATGCTTTGATTTTAATATATCAAACTCAAGATTCCATGAATGGTTTCATCTGTTCCAAGGCATTCCTGACATTTTGTTTGAAGAAATTATTGAAGGATGGTATTGTTCTTTGCCCTTGGGGATCCTGTAGAATTTTTAAAATTAAATTTTCTTTTAAAATGCTTTTTAACAGAATTCCAGGATCAGCTGATTATAGTATACATTCTCAAACACAAAAGAAGAATATACTTGCCAAAGATGATGCTTCTCCAAGTGGACTGCAGCACTGACGTAGGAAAACTTTGGTTTAATTTAGTGACAACTCCCTAGGTCCCAATTACAAGTTTCTAAGTGATACTGAGTCAATTTCATCAGTGAACAGTCTGACTATCCTTAACATCATATTTAGAAGGGATGATGGCATCATTACCATTGACTATGCAAGATCTATATTGCTCAGGCTCTCAGGAGCTGTGTTTTAGACAAACTGTAATTTCTTTCTTAGTGGAACACCAAAAAAGGAAATCACATGTAACTTTCTTGGGGCCTATTTGGGGTTTCCTGCTACTATGTCTTCTCTAGATGTTATTATTAGAACTAATACTTGTGCATGAAAAGAGCAAGATCTTGCTTTGACACATTGGTAACATCAGTCTAATGAAACTAGCTTCTCACACTACCTGAATATGGATGAAACAACTACTAGTTTATCTAGCTAATTTGAAGACAAGCATCTTTTAGATGTTTATCAGCTTCTTTGTACAGATTTTCATCTGAAAGGATTCCACATCAAAGGGTGCCAAATATCATGTGATTGTCTGTCCTTAGATTGTGTCTATCATCCATCTTCACAGAATTGTTCATGTTAATGGGCTTGTTCTCCTGCTAGGTGTTTCTCTCACATGCATGGAGCTTCTGCTGCAAATCCATGGAGCTGGCAGAGGAGAGAAATTGTAGGTAAATCAAACATTTTGTTTGAAAAGCATCTTGTAAAGTCAGAATGCAAGGGACCACTTGCCTGGGTCATCTGCACATGTCCTGTGGCTGAAAACACAGCAAAGTGTACTTGATATTTCTTCCTTGACACGGTCATCAGTGTGAAAGAAAATGGTTGGGGCTTTGGAACTAAGTCCTAAACAAGCTATGCCATTGACTGACTGTGTATCTTTGAACAAGTGACTTCATCTCTCTTAGCTACAGTTTCCTCATCTCTAAAATAAAGAGATTAAACTACATGATCTCTAAATTCTATTCAATCCCAAATTCTATGAATGCTGAAAAAGCATATGTCAGGAAGTAAGCTTATTCCTACGTAGAGTTGTCTTGGTAATGGACAAAGCTATTTCTTAAAGTTGTTTTTCCCATTATTACTAGAATTAGTGGTAGCCATAATAATGATTATTATACAAATAAACTCTCATGGAAGTATGTTCACTGTAATGCTATTAGATATGATATGCAGTCCTACAGATCAAGATTTAGAAAATGAAACAACCTCTGCAATTTAAGTGTTAGAATTTAGAACTTAAAAAATCCCTGTGTATTGATTCCCCTTCTGAAGACGATGTAAGTAACACAGATTATTCCTCCTTATTCTTGTCCATAACTTTGTACAATCATCTGATAGCTAGAGGTCATGTTACCCCATTGTCCAGGAAGAGAAACTATCAAGTCATATAGCATAAATGCATCTTGCTGAAGGTCAGAGACTGAAACATTGGCAAACTTGGGAATAAGACCCAGGTCTCTAAGTGGACCTGCCTGAGATGGCAACGTTCTTTCCAGGAGTAAGTCATAAAGCAGTTGAGTATCTGGACAAATATGATGGACAAAACTATTTCTTAGTGGGTTTTCTCCATTATGAGGATGTTGAGTAACAATAATAATAATCACCCTTATCTCACACTTTCATCTATCTGGGATAGATATCTGGGATAACCTTAACCTTTGATATAGATTATTGCAAGTGTCACCAAATTTGCCTCTGGCGACAGATATTTTACCTGTGATTTCATTGATGTAGGGAGCTGAAAATGAAGAAAACTCCCTCAACCAATGTGGATTAGCAAGCTATACAAGTTGTTGTCATAGACAGTTGTCTGGGGTCACACCACCAATGTTGTATAGGTCAGAAGAAGAACTATTTGTATACCAAGTATTGGTTCTAAGGCCTGCTCGTTCTCTACTGTGACATGCTGCCTTTCATCAACAGTGATACCCACAATAAATGTGTCAGTATTGTTACGTAGTTCTTTAAGATTTTCAAAGAGTTTTCCTCCTAGTGAGCCTGTGAGGTAGTTATTGCAAACATTATTAGAAATATTTCACATGTGGGGAAACTGAGTCACTGAGAAGTCAAATGACTTGCCTGTGGTCACACAACTAGTAAACATCTAAGACAAGATTCAAAGCCATGTCTCTGAGTCCAGAATAAAAAGAATCTCTTGATCTTTTTCCTAGAACACACAAACATGTTTGTAGTTTCACTTTCAATTTCTTTTTTGTTTATCAGAGGACTAAATAGACATTGGTGGGATGTTGTTAGTATGTGTCCACTCAATCCTAAAGTTCCAGAGCCAAGGTTCCTACAGCAATGTTTAGTCAGTCATAGTGTTTGTTTGTGAATACCTATAGAAATTATTCTTCCTTTCTGTTTTTCTTCTTGTCTTCTTACTCCTCTGATGGAGGTCATCACACTATGGCCCTGGGGTCACCATCATGTTTTATCAATGAGCACACACTTTTCCCAACAGAAAGCCCCAGAACTTTGCTCTCCAGTATCCTTGTTTGCAGATGCTACCACCTCCACTTTCTGAGCTATGTTACCCAAATCCCATCTTAGTCTGTGGAAGAAGGCAAATAATTCCTTCTCTCTGGAAAGTATATCATATTTCTTTAAGGTATTTAAAAAATTTGACTTCAGTCTTTTCACTATAGTTCTCTTCTCTCACCATCTCCATCCCACTAGAAACCTGGCTCCCCATGCTCTCATCATAGATATTCTTATTAAAGGGTAAGAGTTTTCTACTTTGATATTGTAGGAGCAGAAACCTGCTATGAATGTATATATTTGTGTTGACTGTATAGCCTTTCTGTATGTTGTGCCTTTCCTTCTCATGATTCTCAGAGCTGTATGTCCCATTTCTTGGCACATATATTTGGTCAGCACAGTCTCTAGTTTAGTTATTTAAGTTCTAACTTATTGGAAGGACTTAATTTTTTTAATTTTCCATTTTGCTTGGCAACAAATTCTTGAAAAATACTCAATACTTATTGAGTACACCCCTTATTTAAACATATTTGTTGGAAACTATAGAAGTAAGGTTATTCTTTCCTTTTTTCAGTGGAAATTATTTCATGAGAAGTCATTCTTCTTTGTTTTAGAAACTGGGATTATTTGAGTGCATTTTTTTCCAGGAGGCAGAAGTTTGAACTACAATAGATGGCTTCTTGAGGTCATGCGATCATACATCTAACTCAGGGGCTCTTAACCTGTCAACTTGTCTTGTCAGCTGGACTGGATCTCATCTCTAACTGGTGGGTGGCTGGAGCTGATCAAAGCAGGGTAGAGAAAGGAGAGGCAGGAATCTAACAGAAGTTTAATTTCAAAGTCCTGAGAAGAGGACTGGTTAGAGACTGGTTCTGATCTGGTTGACAGTCTCTTTGGCAGGCTGGTAGAGTGTATGGACCCCTTTTCTGAATAATATTTTAAATATATAAAAAGAAATGACTATGTTCACAAAGAAACTAATTCAATTGAAGTAGTTATTAAAATATATATTTAAAAAAAACCCAAGCTCATAGATGCCGGATTAAGAGCCCTTGAGCTAGAATCTGACTCATTATAGAACACCAGAGCTTCTTTATTTTTGGTGTCATTTCACATTTTTTAGTGAAGCAAACAAAAAAAACCCTCAATAAATTTTAAAGCTTTTGTTCAGTGAAATTGAGTTTCCAGTCCTTGTGGGGCTGTGGCACTTTTACCTAAAGCTGCTTCATCAGCAGGTTTTGACCCAGAACATTTTGAGGGCTTAAGGATTTTATTTTTCTATTTTTTCAATAAGGTTTTCAGTAAAGTTGAGCTCACTTTAGTAAATTGTAGACACCTTTAAAGAATTAATTTGCACTTAAACTTGTGGGGGAGGTTCAACTGTGTGGGATATCTCACTGTGAAACTCAAAGGTATCAGGAGGCAAAGACCAGAAGTGTTCCTTGCTTGAAGCAACACATCAGAGGTCAGATAACAGCATAGCGCTCCATTGCCTCTGCTTGGACCAGGGGAGGATGAGCTACTTTAGTGGCTGCTTCCCATCTGTGCAAAGAACATGGCTTTTAATCCTGTTAGAGAATACTGTGCTGGAAAAGACTTTTTCAGCAAAACACAATGGGTTGTGTCTGCTATGGTGTGGTTTCACACCTGAAATCATCATCACAGTTGATTCATGAAAAGTGTCTTGCCCCTTCACATCTTTCCAATTAGAGGGCTGGGTCTTTGTCTCATGTCTGCTACTGCTTCACTTGGGGAATTTCAGCAAGATGCTTCTTTTCTGTGTATCTTTGTAGTTTTTCTTTCCAGAGAATGGAGTCACGTGTCTCTTACTACCAGCAGAATGCGTGAGACTGTGGTGACGTTGTTGTTGTGAGTTGTTTCAGTAGTGTCTGACTCTTTGTGACCCCATTTGGGATTTTCTTGGCAAAAATATTGGAATGGTTTGCCATTTTCTCTCTAGCTCATTTTACAGATGGAGAAACTGAGGCAAACAGGGCTTAAGGGACTTGCCCAGGATCACACAGCTAATTAAGTGTCTGAGATTGGATTTGAGCTCATAAACATGAGTCTTCCTGACTCTAAGCCTAGTGCTTTATTCTCTGCACCACCTATGGTGGAATTATTGGTGCTGGTCCATCCTCCCCCACCCCTACCCCAAATTGCCCAGAAAGCTAATGTGCTATTCTGAACAAATATTATTAATATCATTTTGATATTAATTATTTTGATTCGGTCTCCATCAATAGGAGATTAATATACACTTAATAGTCTGTTTTAAGTGTGAATTCCATAGCTGGAGTTCCAGAGACTGCTGCATTTTTTTTCTCTAAAATCTATCCTTGTAAGGTCACATGGCCCCAAATGGAGCCAGAGTCAAAATGCTCCTGTGCATTGAGTTTTGCAGGCACGTGTGGCCATCTATATTTCCCCAAAGCGGAATAGCTAAATATTCCCAGTGAAACAGCCAAAGTATTAGAAAACTTGGCCCTGCATACCACCTTAAATCAGTAGCAATTTTAAAATACATAGAAGATTTAGGCCTTATAGAGTCAGTGTGCATTCTCTGAGCCAAATCAGGTTCATTAATGTCTATGATTTTTTTTGCATGTAGTAATTTACTATGTAAGAATTCTTTGAAGGCTTATTTATTGAGAGTATAGCAGAATGCAGAAAACATATGTGATCTTATTAGACTGGTATGCCTAAGGAATATCTAATAATTAGCCCCATTTTACAGATAAGGAAAGTGAGACTCAAAATTCAGTGGCTTGTTTAGAGCCATACAGCTAGAAAGTAGCTGAGGTGCCATTTGAACCTGAAATTTCACTGATGCTCAGTCTAGGGCTCCACCCACTCTTCCAGGTTTACAGTTGGAGTCAGGAAGACCTGACTTGGACAGCTGACTAGCTGTGTGACCATGGGTAAGCCATATTACTTCTCTTGCCTCAGTTTTCTTATCAGTCACGTGAATGTGTTGGATTAGATCATCTGTGAGTTTTCTTCAAGCTTTTCACCTTCAAGGACACTAACCAAAGCTGGGTACATTGAGAAAGGTCCTTAAATCTCTCGGGTTGGTAGCCAATAATCACTCTTCTTGATTAGTAGCTCAGTCTTACTTGCGTAATTCCACTGATCATTTCCACATAAACACAGTGCTAAATGATGAAGAAAGTTTCAGAGGGCCCTAGACCTTCCTCCCTTGTTTATGTTTTCAGACGAGAACCTGGGGAATCGGAGAGATTGAAGGCCTTGCCCTAGGTCACACCAGCTGTACCAGAGACAGAATCTGGATGTAGTTCTTCTGAAACCAAATGCACTGATCTTTCCGTTATGTCCAGTAGCTTAAGTATTATAAACAATGTAATAAATGGGTGATTAACTCAGTGATATTAGAGTAGGGTTTCTGGAAAATTAGGCATGGTATAAATAGAATACTTTAATAGCATTTTTGGTTGTAAAAATATCATGCAAGCTTTACTTATCCTTTATAAACACTCTCCTTACATCCCCTAGATTTTATTCCCCAATATGGTCCAACCTTCCTTCCTAACCTTATGTTCTATTGCTGCCCTATGTGAAACTTTCTCTTTAAGCCAGAATACCCTCTTTTTTGCTCTAAGTTCCCTTCACTCCCCTCCATCAAACAGATATATAACCTTGCACATTTAAATCTGAACATATTTGCTTAAACTACTCCCCCTGCCAGTCAGCCAATAAACATGTGTTAAGTACCTACTGTATGTCAAACACTACATTAGCTCTGGGAGCACAAAAAAAGGCAAAAGACAATCCTTGCTCTCAAGAAGCTAATAATCTAAGGGGGAAGACACCAAGAAAATATGTACAAACAAGCTATTCACAGGATGAAAAGTAAATAATGAACAGAGGGAAGGTACTGGAGTGAAGAAGGGTTTGGAAAGGCTTCCTGTGGAAGATGAGATTTCAGCTGCAATTTCATCTGCCTGGAATATCCTTTCCTTGGCTCACAGTTTCCTTATATCTTACTCAACCCAAGGCTTACCTTCTCCATGAAGATCACAGTGATCTTTCCCTAGCCTCCCTATTTCATTGATTGTATGTACCATTAATTTGACATTTATTATATGGTGGTGTTTGGGGTAGTAGTGTGTGCAGAGTTGGCCTGGGCCTTTCATTTAACTGGTAGAATGAAACTCTTTCATGAGGAAATTTTCTTCCTGGGAGAGGAGCTAAGTGATAGGAACAGCCTCACCCCAAAGGACATGTCAGGGGCCAGGCTTGAATCTAGGTCTGCCTTTCTCTTTAGCTGTCTATACTGCCTCTCATATTTTGCTATACTCCCTGGTAAGGGCAGCTCTCTTTTTTAATGTATAGATAGTACCAACTTAGGCACATTTAGCTAACGGGAATCCTTTATCTGTACCGTCACAAGAAATTTCCTTCCTTTCTCCAGCCAAAGCTTGAATTTTCTCTTCTGCCCTCCCTCCATGTTCCCCCCTGGCTTCAACCTGGAACAGTTGCCTCTAATTCAGTGCTGTCCTTCTCACCTGGGCCAGCCCAGGGCAGAACTGGTAGTGGCTGTACTGAAAGTGTCTAGGCTGGTGATGGAGTGGTGGAGAAACTCTGTGATGGAAGCCTAAGATTGTCCCAAGTTATCTTTTCCTCTGAAGCGGAAATAAATCTTAATTAGATCTTTGTGCATAATATTGCTGCTGTTCAGTTGTTTTTCAGTCATGTCCAACTCTTTATGACCCCATTTAGGGTTTTGTTGGCAAAGATATTGGAATGGTTTGCTATTTCCTTCTCCAGCTCATTTTACAGGTGAGGAAACTGAGGCACAGGATTAAATGACTTCCCCAGGGTCACACAGCTAGTGAGGCCAGATTTGAACTCAGGAAGATGAGTGTTCTTGACCCCAGGCCTGGTACTCTATCCACTGTGCCACTTAGCTGATACTACACCACCTTGTTGTATAATTGTGTACAATGATATTCCATTAGTATCTAGCATCATGTGCCAAAAAGCCAAATCAGTTTTAAGTTCCATTAAGAAAGGAGTAACTTTGGGGATAAAGAGAGGATAGTCCCATGACACTCTATCCTGGTCAGATCACAGCTAGGATATTGTACTCAATTCTGAGAACCACATTTTAGGAAAGATACTGACAAGCTAGAGAGAGTCTAGAGGAGAATAAAAAGGATATTTAAGGGCAGCAAGTTCATGCTGTATGAGAATTACTTACAAAATGAATTCTTTTTCACACTTGGCTTAGACTTGATGCCTCTGAAATCCCTTCCAATTAGAAAATTCTATAATTCAATATTAATAATAAGTAGTAGTGTTTATATATCCCTTTAAGGTTTACCAAGCATTTTATATATGTATTATCTCATTTGATCCCCATGACAACCTTGTGAGGTAGATGCTTAATATACCCATTTTTTCACATAGAAAACTGAAGCTGAGAAAGGTTAAGTGACGTGGCCAGTATAGCATATCCAATAAGCATATAAGGCAGTATTTGAACTCAATTTTTCCAGATTCTGAGACCACTACTATCCACTGGACCACCTAGTTTGTTTCTATAGTAGAGGAAAGTTGATCTAGAAAAGATGGGAAGTTCACACTTCTAATTCTGTGTTAAGTAGTATATCTACTGTGCCACTTAATAACTTACCCTTCAGACTCTAATTTTAAAAAAAGACATAGAATGGATGGTGTGTGTACATGTATGTGTATGTGTGTGTGAAGGGACATGTTATTTTCTCCTCCTCTGCTTCCCCACCCCTACCCCTAATTTGTTGTTAATAGTAAAAACCTTTAGAAGTGGAGTGGAAAAAACCCTAATCAGGAAGTCATTGTTCTAAATCTTGGGAATACAAGGGGAAAAGAAAGGAGGTAAACAAAGAACCAGATGGAATTGAAGCCAGAGGGTTCTGGTTCATAATTATTTATTCCTGACTTTAAAAAACAAACAAATTTTGTTTCTAATCTTCATCCTCAACTAGATCTTACCCACCTAGAGCCATATTTTCAGAATATAACCCCAGGCCATAGAAACTATCTACCACCAGTTTGGAATTAGGGCTGAGGGGGGAGGGGTATCCTTACATTTGTGTAGGTAAAAGGTGAGATGGTGAGTAGAGACAAAGTTCTCATTGATAATCAGAGATGTGGGTGATGAGATTCTCTCCTGGTCTGAGATTCAGCATATTTAAGACCATATAGAATGCATAAGGTATAACTGACATCATTGATAAAGCTAGCATATTTTTCAGCTTAGAAGGGCAACATTTTGAGGATGGAAGAATTTTCTCTCTACTCACCCTGCCCTATGATCTGTGACTATAGGGCTTCTACTAGTATTTTTGTTTTTATATTCTCTCTCTCTCTCCCCCCCCATCTATCTGTCTCTCCCTTCCTCCCTCCCCCTCTCTCTATATATACATATATACACATTTATATATGCACATACACCCACTACATTCATATATATATATATATATATAATTTCCTCTTTGAGTTGCTATTTTTATTATGTTATTTGTCAAAAATATTCCCATCTGTGAATCTGTATTAGACTTTGAGCTCCTTAATTAGTATACTAGTTCCATAAATGATATTTTATAATGTATTTGGCACAGCTCCATTCACAATTGGGGCTTAATAAATGTTTTGTTGGTTGTTTCTATTTACTATTTTTATCTTGAGAGATTAGTGAATCATCCTCAACAAAGCAGTTTTCCCATAAAACCTTTTCACAGAGGTTTAGAAAGATTAATTTGTATTTTGCAAATTCTGCAGTAAACACATTGTATCTCTCTATTAAAGTGCTTTAATACCAGTAGAATATAATTACTACTTTCGACATTAAACCTACTATAAAATTGGAATTTTATTGGGTCTTCTTACTGGTTACTGCCAAGTAACCTTATTTTTTTTTTAATCCAAAGGTGTAGTCATAAGACTAGTGATTTCCGAGAATTATCTAATTGTAAGAGGTCTCAGTTGGAAGAAACAGTTAAGTAATAAGCAATGAAAGGCAGTCAGGAAATTAGAAATGAAACAAGTATCCTGAGACCAAAGTGTACTTTGCTAGATAGTAATATCCAATCAATAAAACCACATTGGAAAAAGAAAGAACATAACCATTACTAATGTGGCCAGTAGGTACTAAATGTAGGAGAGAAGCCAAAGGAATATGGTATCAGAAATACCATTAACTAGAGGCTGACAGGGAGATGGTAAGAATTCCAAAGAGAGTATGGGATGGGAGTTTGACTCACCAAGGCTTCTCAATGGATCCGATGAAATGATAATCCCACTGAAGAAATCACTCATCTAATTACCTTTTAGAAATTATTATCATAGTTGGAACAGAATGGTAATACAAACTTCATTCAAAAAATCCACAATAGCTACCAGGACTCAAAAGAACTTTTGAGTAGTTAGAGCAATATTAAATTCTGACCACACCAAGAGTTAAAAACAAACAGTTCCCACTAGGAAGAATACTTTCAAGATAATTTAGTGCCATCATGGGTATAGTTAAGCTCCCTTGCCCCTACCAAACTTAAAACCAGAGGATCAGAGGATTTAGAGTTGCAAGAGACCTTAGAGGTCATCTTGTTCAAGTCTCTTATTTTACAGTTGAGGAAACTGAGGCCAAGGAGGTTAAGTCATTTACCAAAGGTCATAGAGGTAACAAGGGAAATTCCAGTTCCAGGATTTGAACCCAGGTCCCCTGATTCAAAATTCATCACTCTTACTATTTCTCCATGATGCATTAGATTCCATCCTCACCCTCAGCCTACACTTGTAGCTTCACTTGTGGAGGAGGCTGTCCTTGTTCAGTGAATGTTCTCCCCAAAGAGGCTGTCACAATGTGGTGTAATACAAGAAGGCACTGCCAGAAAACCCCTACACACAAAAAATGTTTTCTCCAGTAACACATGTATTTCCACCATTATACAACCATTCCTTTGAATTGATCGTTATAATCTTTAGGCTTTTGTTTTATTGTGCAGGACCTCCTGGGTGTTTTGATACAGCAAGTCCCTGATAAATAAATAAATTAACAAACAAAGAAACAAACAAATAAAATCCTGATGGAATTAAGTCTTTTATGTGGCTCTGAGAGATTAAATATCATGGGAGCAAACTGGCTGTGAGAACAAAGGAGCAATTCAGGTTGGGGTTAAAGCAACAGAATGAAGGAGAAAGGGGGGAAAGGCTTAAACTACTGTCAAATATCAACACTAAGTGTCTCCTATGTCCCAGGCACTGTGCCAAGGGCTGAGGATACAAAAAGGCAAAAAACAATCCTTGCCCTGAAGGTGCTTACAATGGGTGGGTTGGGGGAGACAACAAGCAAAAAAAAAGTACATACAAACTATATATAGGATAAATAGGAAATAATTAACAGAGGGGACACAGTAGGATTATGAGGGATTGGGGAAAGTTTCCTGTAGAAAATGGGATTTTATTTTGGATTTACAGAAAATAAAGAGGCAGGACAGAGGACAGAGAATGAGGACAGAGAAGTATAGGTGTGTGGGACAGGCTGGGAGAAATGAGTGTGTTGTTTATCATTTTTCCCAGGGCTCGTTCTATGTTCTCATATGCGTTAGGATGCCATATTTCTTGCTTATTCTCTGTTGTAGTTCATTTTAGAAAATGGGAATATCTGGAGAATAACCAAGAGACTCAGGGAAAACTTAAACGTTTTGTGACTTTACTTGTGTTCAGGAGAGAAGATCAATATCCCTCCCCTCTCCTTTCCTCCCTTGCTATTCTGCTCCCATGCCTAAATATAAGAATCATAGGTAAACTACATGCCAGAAAGGACTTCCAATCCTTTCATGCTAAAGAGAAAAGTGATGCTTCAGTGGGTTTAATAAATATGTATGTTAGGTTATATTAGAGCCTTCTGGCATAGGCTCTATCTAAACTACAAGAGTACTATTTTTAAGAAGAATTGATTCAGTGTTCTGTTGGATCTCTGCTCCAAATTTTCTCCTGCTACTTTACATGATTTTTTCTTAACTCTCAAAATATTATTGCTTAATGAACTTAAATCTCAGTCTCCCTGTCTAGTACACTCTGCTGATTCTCACCAAAGACACATATAAAGCTGACCACGTGGTGCCATGGATCCAAGAACCATTCTGATCTTGTCAGGAAATCAGAGATTGGACTCCCTGGCCAAAGTGTCTGTTTCCAGGTTAAATGTAAAGTCTCATATGCTATGTTTATCTTTAGAAAGCATTTCCATTTTTCCAAATAAGCTTAACTAACCATTGTTTCATTCATTTTAAAATGTTTATTGAACATGTACTCTGAGCTAAATGTTCTAGGGGATTAAAAAAAATGAGAAACTGGATTGAATTTAAAGGTTTGTAGGGGAGATGAGACATATAAACAGCTAGCTCTAATACAAAGCAAATTATGATGAGTGTGTCAGAGAAGTACACAATGTTTTGAAAAATCCAAGAAAGGTGGAATTGTTTTTGAGTTGGCCGGGTGAATAGAAAAGCTAGTATAGGAGACAGGTATTGAAAGATAGCTGTAATTTTGATAAATGGAAATGGGATGGGCAGAAGGCTATTCTAGAACAGGAAATGGAATAAAAGAAGGCATAAAGGTGGGATAATTTTCCCCCCTGTATAACAGGGATTTTTTTAATCATAGATCCATTTGGGAATCTGGTGACATTTATGAAACCCTTCTCAGAATAATAAAATACATAGGATTATAAAGGATACCAAGTTAAAGTCCACAGACCCCAAGTTAAGAACAGGTAGCTTAGTTTTGCTAGTATATAGTGTATGTAAATAAGGAATCATGTATAACAAGAGTAGAAAAGTAGATTAGGTCTATATTTCGTAGTCCCTTGAATCCAAGTTCCTTTTGAGCTCTTCTCTATTCTCCTGTAATCCAGCTTAAGTTATTTGTTATTAAAGTTTCTATGTCGTGACAACTTTTTACTTTAGGAAATCCCACAGACTGTTTCTCAGAAACCTAAAGGTACATGGAATATAGTTTGAGCACTGGTAGTTCACAAAATAAAATCCAAATGAGCAGAAGTGTGCTAACATTAGAGCAGTGCCTTAGGAATATTGATCTGACAGCATTGTGTAGGATGAGTTGGAGGGGAGAGAGGCGAGAGGCTAGATATGGAGAGATGATTGAGAGGTTATTGTAGCTTTCTAGATTAATAGTCTTCAAACTTTTTATGTTCAAGCATACTTATCAGTAGAGAAAACTTGGGCATAAGCTCTGATATGTGTTTATCTATGTGTGGATGTATACATGCATATAGCATTCTGTCCATTTATCTCCATGTACATCCATCCATTTTATTTCATTGTTGTTTGGTAGTTTATTCATTACATGCATGTGCTGAGAAGCAGTGTAGAGTAGTCGATAGAGAGCTGGCCTCAGAATCAAGAAGATCCGGGTTCACTTCCTGCCTCTGACACATACCGGATGTGTGGCCTTGGGCAAATCATTTAACTTCTCAGTGTTCTAGGCACTTCTTTAGGACCGTAAACTGCAGAAAAGATTCTGGTTAGCATTAGTAGAAGTAGTTTCTTCATCTGCAAGTTCCCTATATCAATGAAATTGCTCCTCTGGTCCCTGTCCCTACACATGGACTATTGCACTAATTCTTGTTTATTTAAAAAATATAAAAACCAAAATTAAAGATTAGAGAAAGATGATGTATTTAATCTTGAAGGCAATAGGGAGTCGGTGGTGTTTTTTGAGTGGTAGAAGTCCACAGTCAGATCTGCTCTTTGAAAAAAATCAGTTTGGCATGATGCGAAGGGTGGTTTAGACAGAGATGAGACTTTAGGAAGGGAGACTAATCAGAATACTATTAAAATGGTCCAGGTAAGAGGTTACAAGGATCTGCAATAGGGTGGTGGCTATATGATTGGAGAGAAGGAGACATGCGTGAGAGAAATTAAGAAATAAATTATAATATTTGGCAACTGATTGGATATGTGAAGTGAGTGAGGGAGAGGAGTGGAAGATGACATTGAGCCTGTAAACTCAGGTAATTAGGAAGATGACAGCCTTGACTGAAACAAGGAAGTGCAGGAGAGGAGTAACAATGTGTGGTTTACAATCTGTCCATGCTTGTCCATATTGTTTGAGTCATTCTGAACCATCTGAAGTGAAAAGGGGAAGAGTTGGGGTCTTTGTCACTGGTCACTGACACAAAGTTGATAGTTACCACCAGAAGCACACTCATCACAATAGTCACCAGGTGATCTGGGAGACAAGGAGTTATAAGCAGGGAGAAGAGGGGATTTTTCCCAATGGCACTGGTGCAGATACTGGTATGGGTGCCAGATAATAGTTGACTTACGTCTTTCCTGAGTGGCTGATGCTTAGATCAGAATTGGAAAGGTGAGAGCTTGCACAGTGAGAGAGAGGGTAAAGTGGAAGAATTTAGGAGATAAAATAGGTATAATTTTATTGGAGACAAGACCATGGATTGTAGCAAGATGAGGTTGGGCGGCTGTTAAGTTGGTTGATCAAAACATTGCTTAGAATCAGGGCATAGCCCCAGTTCCCACTTTGAAAACTATTGCTATAAATCATTCAGTCAATCAATAAACATTTATTAAGTGCCTACTGTATGCTATGTACTGTGCCATGATAGAGATAAACAATAGGCATGGATAAGAAATAACAAGCTTCTATGCTTTGGTGTTTGTAGTGGAAATATAAAGGAGATGACGGACATAAGGCACATTTTTTCAAAAGGAAAAAAAATCAGCTTTTTATTTTTTACTGATGATGAGTGAGAGAAAATAGCTGTTTGTTAATAATAAATTAAATGTGTGTAGCCCTCTAAGGGACCTTGTAACTGTCTTGTGTGGTAGGTATCATGTATTTTATTTTACATTGTACATATGAGAAAACAGAGGCCCAATGGGGCTAAGTGGCTCATCCATGGTAACAGTAAGAATCAAACCCTGTTCTTTCTGAGTCCAAAGCCAGCACTAGACTAGGCCAACTGCGTCCTACTACAGAGATAACTCTGAATTTTCAAGCATGTGTTACAAGGAGCAAAGTGATGCTATTAATAGATATGTCAGGAGAAGTAGAGTTTAGATCAAACTGGAAGTAACTTGAATTTTGTGATTTTGGGATCTAAGATACACTGAGTTTCCTCTAATTGATCTGCATAACATGTTGTTTAGGTAAATGCTGACAGATTAGAGCATCAACCTCAACATCAGCAAAGTTGCTGCTTTTCCTGTTGTTTTACGAATGCCCCTGAAACTCCCTCAACTTACCTTCTCTTCCTGCCTTCCTCCTTTTTTGTAGATTTCACTATGGTGTTTCTAAGAATGTCAGCTTTCTTAATCTGTCTTGTTCTCTACAGCCAAAAATACTTCTGGGCTGTCCTCTTTCATGGTTAGGGAGTGCCTGGAGACAAATTAGTGTGCAGACTTTCTATCACATATATCTCTTGTTCTTTGGAAGAATATGTCTCTTGTTCATCTGTGATCTGCCGTGATAGAAACGAGCTTGGGAGATGGCCAGGAGTGTGATGGCAGGACCAATTGGCCCGAGGCTGATACAAACCACCCAACAGTCTACCACTAATTTAGCAGCAATATGATCAGCAATATCCTTAAATAAGATTCCATTCCTACCACCAAGCAATCTGTTTTAGGTTGAGAGCTTCAAATGGATATGCCACTTGCTACCCAGAGGCACAGCAATGATTTTGCTTTTCCTTCGAGTAATTGGCACCGGGAGGTTTACCCATGTGGTGTGGTCGAGTTCTGTTGTTATTGTTCTGATCCTGTTGCAGCAGAGGTGAGAGGAGACTGAGGTAAACCTGTCAGGCCACAGGGTGCTCTGTGTTTATCAAATTTCCACCCCCTCTTAAGTGGCAGAGAATTCTGGGTGTTGCACAGTAAGCTAGACCTGTGGTTGCTATAGCAACCAGAGAGCCATGCTGCTTAGTATTGGCAAGTGGCAGGGGGACCTTTGCTTTCGACCCACCCTTCTCCAGTGAGAAGGGTAGTGTGCTAAAACTGATAGAGGGCCTTTGAGCAAGGTCTCTGCTGGGACCTGTCCCAAATGGTCAGGCTCTCTAGCTACCCACGACACTCCCTCATTTTCCACTTTTGCCTTAGAAGTGCTCATGCTTTAGATATGGTTTATAGTGATCTTGCTTGTAGAGTTCAAATGATGAAAGGCTTAATGTGGAGTACCCCTGGGCTAAATATGCTAGGTAAATGTTAATTGTTATGGGCTCTGCTAACTGAAGGCAACCTTGAAAGCTGTGTGCTGGGCTCCGCTTAAGAATTTTAAAACACTTGCAAATTGGATTTTCTGCCTTTACTGTATTCTGATTTTCACTAAATTTATAGCCAGCCTTTAATATGCATCACTTATGGTGGGGTTTGGGGCAAGGGGATGCTAATGCTTAAGATGATAGAATCATAGAATTTAGAGCTGGAAGACTTAGGCCCTTAAAGGTCATGTAATCCAACCCTTTATTTTTACTGAAGAAGAACATGACGTGAGTTAGTCAAAAAGCATTTAACAAGCACTTAAATAAGTGCCAGGCACTATGCTAAGCACTTGGGCATTTTAAGAAAGACCGGGGAAAAGAATTTCTATGCTTAAGGAAATGATGTTCTAATAAGGGAGACAACATATAAATAGTGAAGTATATATGAGATATACGCATAGTAAATATAAACAATCTAAAAAAAGAAGGCATTAGCAGCTGGTATGTATGTGTGTGTGAGAGCGTGTGTGTGTGTGTGTGTGTGTTTGTGTGGTGGTGGTGATGGTGAGGAACCTGTAAAAACCTCTTGCAGAGCAGGGAATTTGATGTGAGTCTTGAAGGAATCCAGAAAAAGTGAGATGCTCCAGTTGATTAAATGATTTGCACTGGACTGAAACTCTTTTTCCTGACTCCAAAATCCAATACTCCAGCCTTTTTCTATTATGTCAAATGGTGGTGGTGGTGGTGGGGGGTGCTGGAGGATGAGAGTGTAAATTAGTATTTCATAAAATAAACATTCCTAAAATTTCTTGTTACAGAGATCTCAATATGCTATGCAGACTACTATTCTTCTGCCAAAGGTTGTTTTGTTGTCTTAAAAATCTGCTAGTGAATGCTGCCGTTCAGGAAATTGTTTGGAAGGATCGTGAAGAATTAGTGTGCCTGCTACACATGTAACTTACTTGTGGATGCTCCCTTTTTCACTGGAATGAAGAGACCTGTACATTGTCCCCAGGACAATTTCATGCCTTGTTACACCTCCTGTGTATGAGGATTTTCCCCCTGAAATGATCATAGAACAGTCTTCTGAATTTTGTCAGCTTTTGATCAATCCCACCAATGTTTCCATCCGTCTTTGAATCTTTGGCTCATTCTTCCCAACTCATAAGGATTAAAGTGAGGACACCCTGTCTTCCTTACTTGATTCCTCTCTTCTGTAGTAAGAATTTATCCCCCAAATATGACAGCCCAAATTCTCCATCATGACAAGTCTCTGACCTGAACTTACATTTGCTAAGGAAGATGTCTTGTTTTAGAGGAATATAACATGATATGATATGATACAACATCCTATGACATGACTCTTCCTCACATCTTGCTCTTTACCTTAAGTGAGTGTTATTTACCATTTGGTGTCCCATGTGCTGTATTTTGGCACATATAAAGTGCCTTAATGTATAAGGTACTCTTATTTACAATTAATAAATGTTTTCTCTTTCCTACCCTTTGCAACTTCTCTATGTTTATTCAAATCTTTCTTGGGTTTCAGACTTTCCACTGGGTCATTTCAGCTTTTGCCTTTGTTGACATGTTTCCGAAAGCCTTACTTGCCAGCTTAGGTTAATGCTTTTCTAAGTGGTCCCTGTTTGCTTTGTTTGTGAACATAATTGAAAGTACCCCCCCCATCTGCCCCAATTACTTGTATATATGATGCTGTGGAAGAAGGACTATCTGTGTGTGTGTGTGTGTGTGTGTGTGTGTGTGTGTGTGTACAGATATGTACATATTTGAATGAAGATGTAGGGTTAGACTGGCAGTTGGCTGTATTTTATGATTAGATGTTCTCTTTCCTGAAGCCTCAATCTTGCTCCACTTTTCATTGAACCTCTCTACATCTGACTTTAGGGTGATCTCTTTGGTGACAAAAATGTTTCCTATTTTTCTTTAAAATAAGAGTTTTTCCAGAAATATTATTGTGCTACAAATATGTGACATTGTTCTACAATATTTCCAGAATGCCAGTTATCAAGTTTTCTCCTTTCATAATGTTGTTTCCAGGTTAGTTTTATTGTTGCTCTTTCTTTGTTTTTGGTCTGAATCCATAATTTCACCAGCAAACTGAACTCTCAGTGCAAAAAAATCCCTCTACCAGTGCAGATGGATGTCTGTTCTACAACTGTATTCTTCTAGTACCCTGGAAGACTAAGTAATTTACAGACATGCCCATGGCCTCACAAGTAGTATGGGTCACAATCAGGACTTTAACTAGGGTCTTTCTGAGTCCAAGTTTAGCCATCTATCTACTACACCACATGATCTCATTTCCAAGATAGTTGTCATATAAAAGTTGCAGGTCGGCTGGAGATATATGACATCTCAAGGTGTTTCCAGCCTTATGATTTCTGAAATCCCAAGCCAACTAAAATTCACAGTTTTATTCACATTATGTTAAAAAAACAAAATAATTTTTTAAAAAGTCATTCTCCTTTAAAAGCATAAACTTTCTCTTAAAATGTGACCCTTCTGGCTGCAGCCACATTTGGTGGGGTTCAGCTATGTGACCCTAAGCAAATATCTTTGAGGCTCAGGGTATTTTTATTCAAAGTCTTGAGTTCCAAATTCTATTCCTCCCTCTTCTCCTCCCTCCCTTAGATGGTAAGCAATCAGATCTAGGTTATACTTGTGTAATTATATAAAACATTTCCATATTAGTCATTTTGTACAAGAAGACTTAATTAAAAGGAAAAACATGAAAAAAGTGAAAATGGCATGCTTTAGTCAGGATTCAAACAATAGCAGTTCTTTGTCTGGAGTCAGATAGTATGCTTCATCATTAGTCCTTTGGGGTTGTCTTGGATCATCGTATTGCTGATAATAGCTAAGTCATTTACAATTCTTCATCAAACACTATTGCTGTTACTGTGTACAATGCTCTCCTGGTTTTGTCCATTTCACTATGCATCAGTTAATGTAAGTCTTTCCAGGTTTCTCTGAAATCATCCTGCTTGTCATTTCTTATAGCACAATGATATTCCATTACAATCATAGACCACAGCTTGTTTAGGCATTTCCCAACTGATAGGCATCCCTTTGGTTTCTAACTCTTAGCCACCACAAAAAGAGCTGCTATAAATATTTTTTGTAAAAATGGATCCTTTTCCCTTCTATTATATATCTTTGGGATAGAGACTTAGTGGTGGTATTGCTGGAACACAGGGTATGCACATTCTTATAGCCCTTTGGGCATAGTTCCAAATTGCTCTCCAGAATGGTTGGGTCAGTTCATAATTCCACCAACAGTGCATTAGTGTCCTAGTTTTCCTACATCCTCTTTAACATGCAACATTTTTCCTTTTTGTCATATTAGCCAATCCGATAGGTGTGAGATAGTACCTCAGAATTCTTTTAATTTGCCTTTTTCTAATCAATAGTGATTTATAGCATTTTAATATGACTATAGATGGCACAAAACAGACTTGAGGAGAGAGAGAGAGGGCTAAATAGAAGATAATAGGATAGAGGGAAATAGACAGCTAGTAATTATAACTGTGAATGTGAGTGAGATGAACTCACTGATAAAATGGAGACAGATAGCAGAATGAATTAGAAACTAGACACCAACAATATGTTGTATGTAAGAAACATACTCAAAATAGAAAAAAACAGACACTGAGTTAAAATAATGGACTGGTGCAGAATATATTATGCTTCAGCTGAGGTAAAGATGGCAGGGAAAGCGATCATAAAATTAAATAAAGAAAAGGTCAAAATAGACTTGACTGAAAGAAATAATAATTCTACCTAAACTTACTTATTCAATGCTATACCAATTGAACTATCAAGAATATTTTATAGAACTAGAAAAAATAGTAACAAAATTAAATCTGGAAGAGCAAAAGATCAAGAATTACACATGGATCAATGAAAAAAAATATGAAGGAAGAGAGCCTAGCCATACCAGATCTCAAACTATCGCAAAGTAGTAATCATCAAAACAATCTGGTACTGGCCAAGAAACAAAGTGGTAGATCAATGTATCAGGTATTAGCTATAAAAAACCCAGTAGCAAATGATCGTAGTAATCTAGTGTTTGATAAACACAAAAATATAAGCTTTTGAGACAAAAAACTCAGTATTTGATAAAACCTACTGGGAAAACTGGAAAATAATTTGGCAGACGCTATATATAGTTTTGCAACAACAATGTTGCTAGCAGCTACTGTGGCTGTGTAAGACCAACAACAAGAGCACATGGGAGGGCTACCAGCACAGGCTCTTTGATATGCTTTTCTAAGGAAAGCAACTTTAAGGGGTTGAAATCTCACTTTAATTAAACACACATAGATCATTCACTTAGTTCAGGGGGAAAAGCCAGAACCCTGAACTTCAGAGGGAATATAAACAGAAATTACAAGCATACATTATATAAACAGAACAAATAACACAAACCAGTAGACAGGCTTCTAGCTGTCTCTCCAACATCTGGGTTTTCAAAGTGGTGGCGGGGAGGCTCCTTTGGCTACCCACAGTCTCATCATCAAGTCTAAGCCAATGAGTGTGCCCCCAAAGGCAAAACACCAACCTTAGAGCTTTTATACTCTATTCAGGGCCCTGAGGGCTCAGAGCCTACTTCACAAAAAAGTGTGGGGCATGGGGCCTCACACCTAGTTAGTGAAATTGTGTGGGCCTCCCTCTAATCAGGTCTCCCTTTGTTGGCCCCACCTGAGGCCTTTTCAATGGGTGGGGAAAGATCTTTCACTTACAGATTGGCCTTAAAAGTTTAAAAGGGCCAATGCATCTAAGACAATTCCAAGAGACACTGGGTGATGAAAAATTCTTTCCACATGAGAAAAAGAACTATGGAGTCTAAGTGCAGGTTGGAGCATACTATTTGCTTTTTTATTTTTGTTTTTGTTTCTTCTTTCTCATGTTTCTCCCAACGGTTCTAATTCTTCTTTACAACATGACAAATGTGAAAATACATTTAATATGACTGTATATGTAGATCTTGGGGAGGGAGAAAAGGGGGACAGGGAGAAAATTTAGAGCTCAAAATCTTATGGAAGTGAATGTCGAAAACCAAAAATAAATAAATTTTAAAAAATAAAGGGGCCAGGGTCTTCCATTGAAACTGGGGCCATC